>NC_135277.1:11522500-12147500 GCF_051311805.1 Agelaius phoeniceus
TAGGCTACCAGTATCTTTGCTAGAATTCTTTCATTTGACTACTCTTGGAGCTGACAGGTTCATTATATTCCCAGGAAGACATTTATGATGAGAAGGCATTAAATTGACCAGAACCTTCATGGGGACCTCTCTCACACAATAAACATACAAAGACATTTTTTAGCTCAAAAGAAAGGAGATCTCTTGGATGCTATTAGACTGCTTTACAAAAATGTATTATTTGTGAAGCTGAGAAAGATTCTTTAGAAGGATGGTAAAGTATTCCTAGATATTCCCTCTAATGACATTCATAAACTAACAAAATATTTTGTAAAGACAGGTGCTGACTGAATAAACAACTGAACATCTGTTTCTGCAATAGGAAATTAAATACTCAATACACAAGCCCAATATGATAGTCCAAGAAATCAAATTTAATTTTATGGTTTTAAATCTGGAGGATGGTTGATTATTTTAGTCAGCTGTTTAAAAAAAATCAAATGGATGTCTCCAAAAGAAAATGAATAAAATTAATGAAATAAAGTACTAAAAGTGCTCAGAATGTATCAGTTGCAAGGAGAGTAACAGGTAGAGAAGCAGCCATGCCATTGTGTCTCTTGCTTATTCTACAGAGCACAGTAAGGCCCCTGTGCCCTCTCATGTTGTGGGCTGAGAAATCAACAGAAAGGGACAGACCATGAGAGCAGCTGCCAAGTGACACTCAGGAGAAAGGCTCCAAGACTGGCCACCTTCCTTCAGTTTCTATTTTTATATCTTACTCTTTTCCTTTCTTCTGCCTTTCTTAGGTTTATAAACTCATCATATTTAAGAGGAAGCTGGTAGCTGGAGAAGGTGGAAAGAGGGGTAAAAGCTTATTGCTCAGAAATTACCTAATCTAGCAAGAAAAATCTCATATATCCAAAAAAAATGACTGAAGTACTGCACCTCATGTTCTACTAACAAGATCCATTTCCATGTGCAGCTCTCTATAAAGATGTGCCATTTATCTGCCAAGTTCAATGTTTAATCCAAGCACTTTATTTGGCCTGCAGAGCCCCCATAAACCCTTTCACACAGTTGGTGATTTTCCAGCATCCTTAATGCCTGGGTACCTATTGGACAAATGCAGTGCTAGACCAGTGCCCACCAGCGTTTCCATGAGGTACCATTACAAAAGTTCCTATTTCCAACCCCTTAAACACACAGTTTTGATTTCTTTAAAAGATGAAAAATAGTGTATTTATCATCTCAATTCCTATTACTTGTGTTAGACCATTTACACTCTGTATTCTGACATTACCTACAATATATGGGATTATAAAAGCTACACTAGACCCTCAGAATTCATTTTGGAAACATGAGGAAAATAGTCTTCCAGGTTGTGTTCATTATCAGAAACTGCAAAACCCTGATAAAGAAAATTGGGAAATAAATAATCTTTACATTCAGTTTCTGTTTTCACCAGAGGAAGATGTTTGTCAAGAAGCACAGCCGAAACAGTAGCCAATTTATATATGATGGTGAAGGGATTTAAGCAAGGCTTGACTTTTTTCAAATCCAAAGAAAAAGACTTTTATAACTTACAAGTTTTTCTGCTTTCTTCAACTACATCAGTTATTTTAATGAAAGATATCATGACTGAAAACCTTCATGAACCAAACAAGAGCAAAAGGAAAGGAAAGGAAAGCTCTGGAATCCTTCTAGAAGCAAACTGGAAGCATGGAATATCGCAGGCAGCGCGTTCCCTGTGAACACAGCACAGTCAGGAGGCAGCCTTAGCACAGCAGCCCTGACTGGCTCTACACACACACATTCCAGTGGGAGCCACTGAGTGCTGCCCTAAGGCACCCAGACTGCCATGCTGGCACAAAATGGTTTTCTTTTGGGGGAGTTTGGGCATTATTTAATTTAAGAGATTTAACCGTCTTCCAAACCATATTTTTCAAAAGATTAAGAAAGCGAGGCTTAGGTTTGTTCATATGGAATCATTTTGTCATAAATGCTTTTTATAGGCTTCTATGACCATCCCTCAGCCATTTCAGTGTGCATATACATTTCACTTTTGCTAGGGAAAGAAGTTTTATACTGATAAGAAAACAAAGCACAAAAATATGTGGTAACTTGCCCAGAGCAGTAAGAAACCTTTGCAACCAAGCCATTCATACAAACATGCCTTACATACAAATATCCTCTTGATCCTGAGCATAATTAAGAAGGAAAATGAAATGCCACTGCTTTATTGAGGTCACATCTTTATTTTTAACTTATTTGTTGTAATTTACCCACATAGTACCTTCAGTAATATATAATAAATAAACTTTTAGACAGTTAACAATGCTTTTTTCCCTGTCACATCCTGTTCCTTCACTATAGTGATAAGTTGACCTGTGATGCCCAATAAAGAAAAACATAGCAAGCACATGTGGTCGTATTGTGCAAATCTGCTGAAGTCAAAGAGGGTCTTAGACAGGCACATTATTAACAATTAGCCACTTACTGTAAATTCTAGCTGACACATCTCATTAAATATAGGCCAAAATAGACTTTGGTGATCGAACCTCATTTTTAATAGCTTTTCCCAGCATTCTGCCAATTGTTGTCAGGAAGCTGAAAATTACTCCTACCACTAGGATGCCCACTTTATTCTTGCTGACTGCTGAGAAATTTCAAAAGGCTGGCCTGCCTCCTCTGTGCCTGATAAAGGTAAAACCCAACCATGTGCCTATGATGGAGATAGGCTTTTAAAAACCTCTCAGCAGGCAGCATGAAAGGAAGAGAAGTAGGGGGTAAAAGGAAAAATATTTTCTTTTGTTGTTTCTTCTACATAAGAGCCCTGAGTGACTTATAACATTGACTGTCCCCTTCCAACACAATTTTGATGTGGGACTGAACAGCTGGTCTAGTGTCCAGAATCTAAATGGCAAGTTATTGTTGAAATACCTGCAATTACTTTCCACCCCCACAACCAATCAGAAAATAAATGAAAGTAAATCTTTCATAACTATCAAACTTAGACAAAGATATTTTTTTAGATTTTTTTTCTTTTTTTATTTCTTTTTCTTTCCCCCAAGTCAGTTTTACATACTGAGCAGGGATTCTGTCTATGTTCAAAAGGAAGAAAGAAATTGCAGACAAATTTAACTTAGCAGAGTCCTCTGTGAGTATCTTAAGATCTCATTACCCAAAGATAATTATCTTAGCTCCAGTAATCTCTTCAGTCTTAATGTTTTCCATCTTTGAACAAGTATCAGAACCAAACTTGTGTCCTCTGGCTTAGTACTGGAGTAGTTTCAGCAAATATTTTATAGACAACATTGCAACAAATCAACTGGTGTGGCAGAGGACAACAATTCAAGAAAAAGCCCTTGTTAAGCTCTCTACACAGGGAGATAAATGATGGCATCTTACCTGTCAAGATTTTGGAGTTTCTTCTTTGACCCTAATTGTTTTCATGCCAAGTACTCATGGCTAAGAATCTGCTTCACCATGAGCACATGCAAAATATAGAGATCACATGTTTTTTCTAACTGGCAAGGAGCTCACTGAAGGGCCCAAATCCAATCTCCTGCTGAAAGCAGGGTTAACTAAAAGCTAAAACTAGGCTTTTTCCCAGCCAGGTTTTGAAAACCACAAGGAATCCACACAATCTGGGACTACACAATCTTCCAGGAAGCCTATCCTAAAGTTTGACTGCCCTCAAAATGAGAAGTGTTTTTTTCTATCCAGTCAAAATCAACCTGTTTCAACTTCCAGCTTAGGCAGATGTATATAGTTCACCCAAAAACAGCCAGAGAAGGCAGGTAAGTGTCCAGCTCGTCCAGAGTGACTGAGCCACTGACTGAAATATAAAGGGTTATAGCCATGATTTTACACAATTACTGAACTCTTATAGAGCTCCAATGCCCACTAGCTCCCATTCTTTACAGTTTGTAATTATGTCTGCATAAGTCCCCAGTCAGGCCAACAATGCACTGATCCCTATCTTCCAAATATGTTATTCTGACTCATTTGGCAAATACATTCAGTGAGCACAGCTTTTTTAGCCCCAGTATTCTCATTTGTCTGCTCAAGTACACATTTTTGGCAAAAACTTCTGTATCTATAAAAAAATAAATAAAACACACACAAAAAAAAGAGAAATAGCTTAGTAAGCATGGGGAGTTTGTTTAGCTAGGTTGCTGCCACGTTTAAAAAAGACAATGATCTTGAAAGAGGAGTTAGTTATCTGCCAACCAGTCCACTGAATGGAAAAATTAGGAATAAGGCTTCAGAAGCCTCCCACATTCTGCTTCATAAGTATTCAGGTGTGAATGTAAAGTCACTCACCTATGTTTCCCTAGCCTTGATTCAGCCAAGACCTTTTAATGATGTGTTTAAAGACATAAATGTGACCTTCTCATGGGAAACTTTCTTTACAATCATTCTTCAGTGATCTAGTGAAACCATCTATCTAAATAGAAATGATCCTCATCAGGAAATCTGCAGCAGAAATTGGCTATTAAAGCATTTCCAAGTGTCCTCTGGGATATTTTTACAACAAGGGCAAGAAACCTTGTGAGAAATGGATCCCAGAGGAAATTATACCCACAATGGCTTCTGTCTTTTAACTGATAACTTAGTGTTTCAGATCAAAGACTGCATCTTCACTCCATTTTCTGCTTATTCTCAAGACAGACAGGAGCAGATTCTGTCAAGTGATGCACTACTAAGGGAAAAAAGGAGAATAATCACAGACAATATATACAATCATTAAAACAGTTTCCTGTAATGAAACTTGAGAAAACTGCCTTTTGGATTCTCAGCTTCAGAAACAGAAGTGGTAAAACCAGCAAAGACATTTTAAGTCACACACAAAGAAATCTAATGTTCTTCCAATACAAAACATTCTTTTTACTTGTCCAATATTGCTTTTTCTATATCTACCTCATAATAGAAAAAAGATTGAAAAACTCTTCTACTTTCTTCTTCCACAATGTGTACTACGATGAAAAATGGCTCCTTGGCTTTGCCTGTCTCCCAAGGGTCTTGAATCCTGTGTGGTTTAGCTGTCACTACCAGCAGCTCCCACCTGTGCACATGTGCAGGAGGCACTGCTGGGCTGCTGAGGAACACAACCAATCCATGCTCACAGCACCTGGGGAACCCTAACACTGTCCTAAAAGGAAGGAAAGTGAAGCAAAATAATAGTGTAAACTGAGGTTGATTTCCTGTATGCAGCTGGATTCTTGAAAATGAGTATCATGAGGTGGGCCAGGAATATTGTTTTTAATACTGTTTGCAGAAAATGAAGTATTTAGAGAAAAACTGCCTAATCATACCAGAAAACAAACCCAGACATTCTGCCATATGGAAAGATTCTCAAATTCTCTAATCTGATTCACATGGGCTATTTAGGTAATTAACTTAAGCTGTTTAAAGAAAGGTGAAGAGGGAATATCACAAGCAGCTCACAGATATAGCAGCTACATCCTGCAATCACCAAAGGAGACATTATGGTAATGATGATCAGGGTAGAAGCTGGGAGGAGCTCAGGGGCTGAAGGAATCTGGCTGTCTCACCAGGATGGAAATCTCTGGAACAGAGGAAGGGCTGCATGACCTTCCCTGGAACAAGACACATTTCTCCTTGCCTCTGCTGCAGAGGAGCTGAGGTAGCTCGTCACCACAGCTCCCCCCCAGACAATCTGGAAGTTGGATAAGGCAGGATGAACCCTTGTCCACAGCAGTCCATTTTTTCTATTATTTTTTCCACTGTAAAAAGCCACTTACTGCTTCAAAATGATTTCCTGGCCCCAGTTATGAAACAAACTATTGAAACTTGCAGCCAGGAACACTTATAAGGACTGTTTGCCATCCACAGCCTTAAGAAATCTCAAAAGATAAGGAGTAACTGTTCTACTGAATTTGGAAATCAGAATCTCTAATGGCTGTACTTTTCTTGTGAGGGGGTGATGTTTGGGACCAGTTCAAGCTGAGCGAGCTATAAGGATTTTCAGCCCAAGCACTAATTAATAGAAGTCATGCACAATACTGTTTTCTTCAACAAAAAAGGTCTTGCTCAGCCTCCCAAAGCTCTGTCAGCAAAGCTCTACATGTGGCATTGTTCTCTGAACAAGGAAGTGAACTAAGGCTTCTAATTTCTTGGCTAACTTCATTTAAAGAAAGAATGAGATTGGTGCCAAAAAGCAATCAATGGATTCCCACTCAAACAAAACACTTAAGACCATGATTTGAATCCAGTTACTCATGTATTTAAAGTTATGAATGTGTGCAAGTGCCTCACTGGGTGAAGGTCTAATGACCTGGTTTTTTGGACTAAACTCTAGCTAAATCCAACAATTAAATGAACATGCACTTGAAAATTCAAAGTTTATTTAATGATAAACTCCAAAATCCTGGTTTCCTCTTTCTTTGCAGCCACACACATTGTCTTGGAAAGTGTCCTTCTTCCATAATGGTATTTGAAAGAACTGCTTCAGTCTGGGTTCACTTATCTAAAAATGGCCCAAAATGTTGTGATACTGTTTCCAGTATACGACATCAAGAGTTCTAACAATAAGTCAATATCAAATTAGGGCTTGGGTAAAATAATTAAACTTTCTAAAATGTATAATGAAACAGGACAAAACAACTGTACCTCAGGAATCCGGCCAAAGTGCTTTCTTTCAAATCTTCCTCAATAGATGATTAGATATGGTGAGAAAGCTGTGATGAATTTTTTTTCTACCCCTTCTACAGCCCTTTAAGTATTTATCACCAAAACTCATTTAGCTACACCGACTGAGACTTTTTGGAAATTTCCTTAATATTTTTATTTCTTTTTAATTGCTTTTAATAGTATTCTGAAAGTAAATTCTCTTAAGTTATATACTTGAAAATGGACTTACACCCATCCTAGTTTCACTCCGGTGATCCTCATTAGCAATGTCCATATGCATTACATATTTTCAAAAGAATTTTTTTAATGCATGTGATTTTACTTTTTCCTCAAATAAGAGAAATTAAGAACCATGTCTTCAGATACTTTTAAGGCAACACCTCCACTGATATACACAAGAAGAACTTTTGCACCTAAAGTCTCCCATTAATTATCAAAGAACTATAATCAATGATAATTATCACTGCATCCATGATGCTAAGATCAATAAACTAACACATAGCCATGAGTCCTTTGAAAATTTCAAGTTATTCTGGCACCTAGTGTCCTGTAGGCTCAGGTTCTTGATGCTTCTGACAATGTCACCCCTTTTTTGTGTTCAGGCTAATGTTTAATGTCATGTCTTCAAAAGACCACATTTTAGGGAGGAATTAATCCCTTTAGAGCAAGAGCAAGGTTGAGAAACTATACTACATCTTGATATTTATATCAAGATAATTTGGCTAAACAACTCTGTTAAAACAGACTTTGCAAATGGAGGAGATTAAAAAACCCCAAAAAGGCAAAGCAGGCAGGCAAATTATAATTATCTAGTAGCAACCGGTAATAGTTAATGAAATAAGACATCCATTTTTATTAAAAAAGTTTGAAACAAAAGGATCAGTTTCCCATGTTCACAGGGGAAATAACTAAAATTCATCTCTTACTTGTGGATGGTAATTTGAGTTTGCTTAGTTTTTTATTTATGAACTTCTTGTTGGTACAGGCACCAAATAGGACTTTTTACTGCTGCTAGATGAAAGCAGGTTCAAAGTGAGATTTGACTTTGTATCTATCTTTCAAGATCTGCTGTGTATAATACACACTAAAAGCTTCACCTAGTTTGGCCTCATTATATCTTCCTTAATTGAGTCTTAATAAAAAGACTGTGTTCTAGTGTGAAATTTATTAATTGGTTTTCAAGAAGAGAGGCTTGAAGCAATATAGACATCTCAATTAGGGATGCATTTCAACATAAATACAAAATTTATGCCTCCTGTGATTGCCAAAATGACTTAGAGCTAAACACAGAGAACTGACGCACCAAGTCTCTTGATATATTTTGTACCTGGGTAGGAAAAGCAAAGTATTTCTATAGTAGATTGATTTACTGCTGCTGAAGACTAAAGTAGGGCTACATCTTGAGTGTGTGAAAGGCTGTCACAGAGGGAAAGCTTAATTTATCAATTTGCCAGTTTCTCAGGGGAAGCCATTAATGACAACAGTATGAGGCTGCCTTTTGGCAGGATTCATTGGACTTATTTTCCTAACTTAAAAAAAAAATTATAACTTTTCCCCTCATAAAATACCAGACCTGTCAGACACACAAAAGGACAACAGGAAATGGTGCTCTAAGCACCAAGAGCACCATCTGTTCACCTCACAGCTTTCTGCTTCGATTCAGAACTCTGAGTGCCATAAAAACAGAATCTTTAAAAAGCAACAAAACAAAAAATCCAAATGTTCCAACACCTACCTGACCCAGCCTATGAAATGTTACACACTCACTTTGCACATAACAAGCATGATTTGCTTACCCATGTAGATGCCCAAGCCAAGGCAACTGCAACAACAGATCACAAATCAATCAGTAACTAATTCCTGAAAGTAGCATGGAGCATCCTAGTAGCAACTATTCAACTCACTTCAAACTTCTTAAAATAAAACAACTTTTGGTGCCAACCATGGAATCTGTGCAGCCCAGCCACAAGCAAAATCTCACCTGTATATACAGTTTCAAGCCAGAAAAACACAAATAAAAGTAACCTGAGTCTGTCTCCCCCTGGCTCCAACTGAGTTTAAATCTATTTGCAGCTCTAACAAATAGTTAGACCTAGGAAATATTCTAAACTTACACAGAGCTTGTGTGATCTCTACCACTAATCACCATGGGCTCTGCTTCATCAAAAACAAAATCTAGAAACATTTAATAAGGAATAGTGTCTGAGAGAATCATTTTAATAATGACTTACACACAGTTTTTTACCTCTTAATCAGAATTTGTAGTTAGATGAGTGTAATCTTAATTAAACCCCTGGTTAGGGGTAAGCTGCACTAGGCTTCAGCAGAGCTCCTAGTGAGAAAGGTGGAGAGCTAAGCCTCCTTCAAGGCACTCCAGTGCAAGCTCTCCTTTCAGCTTTGTACATCTATGGCAGGGTCAAGTGGTTGACCTCACCTCAAAGAAGAAGGGTCACTGAGCACAGGGAACCTGTGCTACTCTGCTGGTTTGCCATTGCTGAGCTTGCACTGCAGCAGATCTCCCATCCAGTGACCCCTTCCTTTGATCTCACAACAGGTTCAGGGAAATTAAAAACTGACAATGGCTCAGTGGAAGAAGAAAAAACTAAGGTTTTCTTTGCTTGCAAAGACAGAAGAGCTGACAAGGACAGGAGACAAGAGTGCACTTTCTGGCATTTCTGCCCTGCACAGGTGACAGGATGAAATTAAAGGAGCAAACCCATATTCAAATTCCTTACCTTTCAAAGGATTCACCATGCTCTCCTAAATGTTGTTAAAAGGGGAAGAAAAAGGGTACTGTCACTTGTGAGAATGATCCTCTTTCACCAAGAAACTGTCCTGTGGTTTTGGTCACAGTTTCTGTGTTTAACTCATGGACAGAGGTGACCTAAGTACGTTAGTCCCCAGCTATTCCTGTCTACTTCTGTTGACCCCAAATAAGGGTTCTTTCACCCTGTGCAATAAGCTGGTCCCCACACCAAGCTGAGGTACTTGACTTCATTTCACATCTGCAGAGATGGGTGTTAAGTGGAGGATCCACAAAGCTAGCACACCTCCATTATTCCGGGTGCTCATTTTTACACACTTGGAGCAACACAAATTTGGTGTTTCCCATGTGTGTAAAAACCTAAAACTCTGGTCATTGCCTTTGCAGCCTCATCTGTTTAAAAATACAATGCACACTTATTTTGCCACTCTCACTCAATGAGGAAGAGGTTTATGTGAGTAAGGGCAACCTGTGGGTGAATATTTTCACAGAATCACAGAACAAGCTGAGTATGAAGGGATCTTATGTTAACGAGCACAAATTTCAAGCAAAGTTGTTCTTTGGATTTGTAGTTTGATTTATTATGTTTTCCTATTCTTACTTCTTGGGTCATGGCTCTTGTTTCCTGCAGGTTTGCTGTTTCCTGCAGGTTTAGTTATTAATAAGTTCTCTGCACATTACTTCAGTCAATTTTTAACCTTTTCATGGTACTTTATTTCAACACTTCCAGAATAGGCTCCCCTCGACAATGAAATACTCTAAGATATTTTGAGGATTTACCAAAGGAACTTCCCTGCAGGAGCTCTAACTCCTTCTGAATGCAAGGTGAACATACTGAGCCTAAAGAAAAATTCAGATATTTGCATTCACGTGCCTTCTCTTTCTTAACAGCCATGTAATCCCTGTCTTCCTTTTGCACATAACGGAAGAGGAAAAAAAGAGCTTTTTTGCAAGCTAGCTAGTAAATGGAAATGTAAAGCCTCTTTGCCCAGTACAGAATGTGTCTGAATCCATCTGTATCACACTGCTACATGCCAATTACTTTAATTAGGGTGAGATCCAAGATTCACAAGAGAAAGTTCATAGTGTAATTAAGAAATAGTTTTTCTCCTCAGTGCTCCCTTTTCATCTTCTTCTTTGCTCATTTTCCTGCTTCCCTCCCACCCTTTCTCCATTCAGGGACTTTTTCATTCTGATTCTTTAGTCATTTTGGCATTAGCATTGTTGCACTTACATCTTCAGACAGGCATGAAAGCCAAAAAGCTGGTTGCCTTTAATGCTTCCAAGATAAGGTGTAAAAAAATGAAAAGCAAAGAAATGAAAGTGAAAGGTTTTATGCTGTTTTCAAGTGATATTTGGTGTGGTGTGGCACAATGCTTTGAAGTGTATCTTATTAAAAGCAATGTCACATCCTGCCGAGAAATGGCAACCCTCAGCACTCAGGGAGCTGGGTAATCTCACAGAAACACAAAAAATGGACTTGCCAAGGAAGGAAAGAACTGATTAGGTTATGTAGATGTTCTGCAGGACCTATAGCAGCATGATAATACTGAATGAATCAATGAAATGAGTGTTGTCTTAATAACACCAGCAAAGGACATATGTCTGTCAAGGTTTGCTACAACAACAATTTTCATTTGAAGAGGTACCTAATCTCAATCTTTTTTGCAGCTGGCATGGATTAACACCAACAGTGGGCACCTTTCAACAATTCCTAAGTCACACAATAGCCAAGGCTATTTTTTCCCCCTCTCTTCACACTTGTAATTGGAATACATCAGTCATTAAGAGCTTGACACTCATGTGTCTTGTGGCAATAGGGATGTCATCACTGATTATAGAGATTAGTGTGGAAATCTCTGGATTTAGAATTATACAAAATAGTTTCTCAATAAACACTTGTTTGCTTCTGTGCTAAACCAGAACATGATTTTTTTTTTCCCCTGGAGAAAGTAGCTTAGTGGAATTTTAGAGTTAGTATTAAATAAGAAATAAGTTTATTCTTTAAACAAAAGGGGATTGATTCCTAGTCAGGATAAATTATTTAGAACCAGATTTATGTCAAATGAGAGCTGGCCCCTGCTTCATTAAAAGAATTATTCAAGCCTCTTGTAGCAGGTGGCAATATCTCACTGACCTCATCTCAACCCAGACCAGGTTTTAGATGCTTTAAAGGTAAAATTTAGCAGTGTGAGCTCAGTGCACTTGAAGTATTGTATTTACAGTGTGAAAAGCCCTCAGCTGAACACTCATCAGTCACCTCTGAAGGGCTCTTTTGTTTTGTTGAATTAAAACCTGTTTCCAGTTGATTTCAGGTGAGCTGAATAAAATAAGGATCTTCCATACTTGGATTTCTATCAGCTCAGTTTTGGAAGTTTACAGCCATACCTTGGTTTGCTGGAGCATCTTTCCCACAGAGGGTAAGCCCAGCCACTACAGACAATGCAAAATCATAAATGCTGCTTTATAGCCCTTAGATATTCCTCTGAGAACATCTTTCATATTGACCAAGTTGTACAGGCCTACAACGAATTTGCTGGTTTTTAACTCCTTTTCCATTGATGTAAGTGAATGTGATATGGTGTTAGAGCAGAGCTACATTTGGATTGACAGTATAAATAATCCTGGAACATGTGCACAGTTTTAAAATTCAGGAATGCTCATGTGCACATGCATCATGATGAGAGTCAACTTGTGATTAAATTCATCTTTGCCTGAATAAAAAAGTAGTACAATAAGTGGAGCATATGTGCTCCTAATTGAGTAGGCAAGCATGCATATGAGAGAGTAAAGGCCACATTTAGGATCAACTATGACATTATTTACATTTCCAGAAAAATGTATGTCCAAAGTTTTTTCCACTGTACTGTAGCACAGGAATTACATCATTATGTCATTAGATGGAAATAAATAAAATGTCCAAGATTTTGTTTGAATTTTCTTCAATTCTGTAAGTTTTCTTTAGTGCAAGTTATTCCCCCAATAAGTGCATTTTGCTCCAGAAATATAAATATTAAAAAAAAATTATGCACTGTGGAACAGAAGTACTGACTTAATACTCAGTTTCAGAGTCCCACGTGCCCTATCATTAGTGGCAGACTGATTGTTTTCTACATTTCAGCAAAACACACTGGACTAATTATAATTTCACCAACACTGGAGTTGAAGAACACAGATTAATGATCAGCAATTAAAACATCAACAACATCACAAACAATAATGCTTCATACTCTTAATTTCTGTTGCCTGAAGTCACGCTATTTCTCTTTGGGCATGAAATACATAATGCACTCATTACTTCCAACATGAGTAAAATGCTATCACATTACATGCTGAGATTCATATACTGTAGCTAATTTACAGCACCTAGACAGGAATGTGCACTTGGTGGATTGTGCATATGTAATAAGAAGCTAAATCAGTGTTAAGATCTGAAATACCAGAACTCAGTTAGACTGCTCCATCCAAACATATGCAGCACCAAACCCAGATTTTAAACAACCATAAGCTCAATGTAAACAAAGTACATCAAACTGGAGTCTTTACCTTCAGAAGTTTTTCTGGCAGATCAGTGCTGTCAGATTCAACTGACAGAGGTACAGCCTAGACTTTCGTGCTACATTTTCTTAGAAAACTAACATCACTGTAAACCTTTCTGTCTGGTGCAGCATTCAATTTAATCAAGTCTCTAGCACAAAGCTCATCTGATGTCATTTCTCATTTGCACCAGGAAATCAATGGCTGCAGCTGCAAGTCACTGCAGTAGGTAACTGTGGTTTGCCCTTGCCCTTTGAGCATTTGCCTGCAGAGTTTGGAGGCTGTCACCCTGCAGTCAGCATGGCTTGTGGTAGCACAGCTAGGGCAGGACTTAAAACAGCCCTTTTGTCAGCATATCTGCAAGGGCATCCCATTAGCTATGGTACAAGTGATTGTGTGAACTCACTTGCTGTAACACTGTTTCTCTTATGCTCAGTATTCTCTGTTATCTTTTTCACCTACTGAAATTTATGTTGGGAGATGCACCCAGTAAACTGAAAAATAAACAAATTTACTATCTCTGTGTTGAATGTCAGCACCTTTATGTGATCTGAAACACTAAAAAGCAAGCTGAGGACAGCTTTGTTATGAAAGAATGGTGAGCAGAGGCACACACACAGAGGGAATGAAAGCAAACACATGAATCTCACCAGTCATTTTCAGAATGGAAATATTCTGTTCACTCAGATGCAGCCCTATTATGAAAATTGAAATGGATAATAAACCCAGCAAAGACAGGCATTAATTAATGTTTGCTACATTTAAATTTTCCCTATATGATTCAAGAGGATAAAGCAAGAGGCCAGCAGCTGATGTGTTTTTTATTAATTGTTTATCAAGTACAGCTTGATAAACATGACAGCTTGTTATTCATGACAGCTAAGTCATCTCTTACAAGGGTAGAGACTCCTGATGACTATGGAAGTGCTAGACTAATATGGAGGAAAACTGCCCATCAAGAGGAAATATCAACACTAGTTAGGTCCAAAACTGAAACAGGTGCAGAACTGTGAATGGACATAGATAAAGAATTCACCCATCAGTTCACAGGGATGATCTGCCTGGTATAGCACATATCAGATCACTAGGGATGTCATGGAAGTGAAAGGGAAAGTCAGGTGTTTCATTTAACTGCAAAAACTTTCTGATTCATGTCTAACTTCAGATGTTGCTTGCTCCTTTCTAAGCAGCTGGAATTAAAGCGGTTCATGAGCTGCCACCCATGAATAAAGATTCTGCCACCCTGGCTTTCTGCATCAATATCTCACAAGTGTCATTAAAACCAGCTGGTATATTTATGAACAAAAATGTTACATTGTAGAAAGCTTGGCAGAATTTTTCCCTAATACATTAGCAGCCCCGGAGGCATTGTCACAGAGCTGCCAGAAAAAGGTTTGGTTTAACTTCCCAAATCCAATTCCCAGGAGCAGCAGGGATTACAGCAAGAAAGGTCTTTAACGATTGAAAGAGACTTTCCTTATGCCACTTAATGGGATGCCCTCTGGCCAAATGAACATACCCTGTGGGTTCTGAATTCAGCCAGGTTGAAATCCACGGTGTTTCTTGCTATGATACAGAGAAGTAAGGATGCTTCCACCTGACACCTCACACATGGCATATGGGCAACTATCACAAGTGATAAACAGAATGTCTGTTACCATTTCTCAAACATAAGCATGGATGGCTGAAGGCCCAATTGAAGGAAATTCCCCTTTTAGAGCCAAACAACAGGTGGAACAGAATTATCATAATTTTCTTACAGTACTTTGTGGGCATTGTCAGATGCTCAGACAACGGGGCTGATCTGCTCAGCTGCTCTGCTTGCAGACTAAGGAGTTGGGATATGGACTTTATATACATTTAAAAACAAAGAGCTATGATTCACAAGTAGCTTTGCCAACTGGTGGATAGCCAAAGACACAGCCAAAGAGCTATGCATGGGTTTTAGATACCAACTCAGGGAAACAGTTTACTCTCTGTTGTAAATCTTTTTCATTACCTTCTTCATTAACCTTTCCTTAAGCATTGCAATACCTATTACCTTCTCTTGAGCAGCATGTTCACACAGCATTATTTTTCATCATTCATGTTCCCAGTACGGTGGCACCCAGTTAAGATCATCTTCAAAATGGCAAAGTGAGCCATTCTGAAGCTTAGGGTTGTCAGACAGCTTCAGACAACTTTGCTTCATAAATGCTTATGTGTGAAGAGTCTTATATAAACCTTATATCCACCATCAGAGAAATTTTACATGACAGTAGATGTTCTTAAACATATTTTCCTAATTCTGCCTTTTTTTCTCTTTACACAAACTTTTATAGGCCTTAAATTCTATACAAGGATCCCAGCAGAGGTGTTAAAATCACAGACATTATGGTGCTGATGTTTCATCACCTCATTTTGCTGGCCTGCCCTGTCATAACCAACACTTCCTCCCTGAGCACAACTGTAAGAGACATCCAAATCCTGCAGAAAAGCCCAGACCATTCTGCAGTGCAACTCTTAACCAAAACCACCTCTTCCTGGCAGTTCTACAAATCATCTCTGGTGATACTGGTTAGAAGAGCACAGGCAAGCTCCATCCATCATGGCAGCAGCGTTTTTTCTTTTAAATATTATCTTCTGCAATAGGTAATTGGAAGAAATATCATCGTAAGAAGGAACTATTTCAGAAGCACTCTCTCAGGAGGCCTGTGTTTGAAAGGTTTAGATGTACCTGTACAGCTTGGCCTGATATCAATAGCATCAGCAAATGCTCAGTTCCACACCTGGATATAATGGAATCAAACAAGCCACTGACAACAGCCCCCCAACGCACACCTCTCCCGCCAGGCTCTGACTTTTTTTTTTTTGTCTTATGACGAAGCTAAACTCCAGCTCAACAAATCCACAAAATAAAATCACTTTCCACTGCATTATTCATTTTGCATGTAAACTTACTGTGGCAGATATCACCAAAGGATTTCAGAAATAGAGAGGTGTTCTTACATGGCTTTCAGCAGCAAATAATTAGGTATTTGCTCTCAGAATAATACAGTGAACCTTTTGAGAAATATGTAAGCAAAAAGGAGGTTTTATACAGCAGTTTCACAGTAAATCAAACACATCTTATCAAAATGTGACCTATTCAAACTGCAAGTGATGTAGTGAAGAAAGATCATCCCTTAGCTGAGTACATGTTAAGTTCAGCAAAACTGTCAAAGCCCTTTAAGGCAAACAGCCCATTACAGCCCATGAACGTTGTAAACTATTACCACTGCCAAGGTAATGTGGGATAATTTCTCCAGAACTGCAAAGCTGACATATTGTCATTTGACTTTTCCTCAGAACTCTACAGATAGATCATCTCTGCAGATAATATGCTTAGCAGCAGGAAGGTTTTCTCCCTTCTCAGAACACCTAACAGAAAAGATGGGAAAGGCAAGTCTGCACAGGCTACAATAGCCAGAAAAAATACAGCAACAAAATCTCTTAAGAATTCCATAATTATATATTGTTCTAATTCCATAATTGTATATTGTTCTATGGCACAGAGCTTGGAAAAAATCAGCTGGCAGATAGGGAGAAATCAGGACTCTGATTTCTGTGTCAGGGGTAGAGAAATATTACAGCACTGACTCCCAGCAGTAGAATCCTCAATCCACAAGTTTACATGATTAAGCTGCGACCATTTAACTCACCAGGCATTTGATCGATATCTCTGTCACACAAGAAAGGACACAAATTGCTCTGGGAAATGCTAATGGACATCCTAAGGTGTAACTGCCTTCCAAAAGCGTTTTCCTATGTTTGTACACTAGGGGGATCTAAAGCAGGAGCAGGGCTGCAGTTGCACGGGAGAGCACACATAGGAGACATAATTAAAAGATAGAGATAACAACGCAGAACATAATACTAACCATGAGGCAAAAAGGGCTTTCCAAACATATATGACTGTTAAAAGCAAATACAAAAGCCTGAGGTTCTTTAATAAAAAGGGCAGCAGATTATTCACTGTGCCTACCAGAACAGGTCTTTTGGTACCTGTAACAGTGCAGTGTCAATGACACCTTTAGGATAATTACTGGTTTATCCTGAGGCCCTAAATACATAATCACTTCATAACAGATGCAAATAGATTATAAAAAACCAAACAGATATCCCATAGGAAACAAATAAAACACGAGCACCTAATGGAAAACCAATATTCCTTTAGACCTTCAAATCACAATTGTGATAGAAAATACTGCAATAAATCAACTAATCTGGCACTTTCTACTCTCAGTGACTTTCTCACAAATTATCACACCTTATTGAACTCTCACTGATTTGATATCACAGCAGCCCTGATGAAAAATGGCTAAAGTGAACACAGAATTTGCCGTGTTCAAGTGGCTGAAAACAGATGTTTTGTCCCTCTGGAGTTTTAAAATAAATAGAAGTTTAAAAGAACATACACCACAAAGTTGGGTTAAATCACTTCCTGCGTAAAAGGTCACAGGCCACTGCTTATCAAACTGAAATGCAGAGATCTGTACTATGAGGATGGATAATAGCCCTAGAAAAGCAGGAAATTTTTTTGGTAACTTTTATTATAAGCAGTATACCTGCGCCTCATATGCCCATCAACAAAAACTGAAATAATGTTTACGATATGAGCTCAAGTTCCAGCAGCTAAAGATTCATAGGTCTAGCTGTAAAAATTAGTCTCATTCAGACTTTAACCAATTTGGGAAAAAGCCCCACTCACTGGACAGTGATTTGACTTAAAAAGTGTGGCCTAGCCAAACCAAAAAGAAGGAAATATCAGAACATACTGAACTAATTTCTAACATTTCTAAGTAGAAATTTTATTTTTAAATGTATTGTTTGTTCCAAAGAAAACATATCATATTTGTATTTTTTTAAAGATTTGATCTTCACAAAGAAGTTGAATTTGTTTTTATTTAAATTTAAAAATCCCCCCAAAACCCTGCATAATACCTGTCTGTTTCACATCTGCTTTTCAGTATTGCCAAATAACAAAGAATTTCACAATTCACACTGTTCATTTCCTCCCTAATGATTTCATTTAAATGCCATATTGCTCCTAAAATACTGATAGCCACAAAAATGCCAACGGTTTCTGCATCAAGGTGCAAGTCCATTAAGCCTCACTTTGAACTTTCTAGGATATCCTCTGGCTGAATTTTACACAGATCAAGTTGGCTTTGAGATTCAGATTGAATACTTATGAAAATGACTTTGTTTAAAAATACACTATTCAAAGATTTTTCTGCCCAAAGGAGCCTCTTTAACCTTCAAGCTGTACTTACTGGAGGAATTCATGTGAGCCTTGAGTAGTCCCAGCTCTCTCTTCTCACAGCAGTATTGTTTATGTTCATGGATATCTGTTCTCCATATCTTGAAATTTTTCCCCAGCTGAACTATGCCTCTGGAGGATACTGATTCATCCCTTCCCTGATAACCAATATGTTCTTTTTTGATTTCTAAGAGAGATGGCAAATACTGCAAAAGGAAAAAAAAGCAGAAGAAAGGATTTTAAATTTTGAATACATTTGAACTTTCAAAAATTTACTTGTTATTTTGTGTTTTGCTTAAATGAGTGTTCATTTCATTGAGTTTCATCAGCATGAAAGAACAGAGAAAGGGAATTCTTAATTTTCTTCTTTCAGGTATTCATACCAGCCACTAGACAGGTTAGACATCTATGCATAATGAGGAGAAACACAAGTTTATTAGTAAGACCTGAATAAAAAGCATGCATCCTCATGCTTCAAAGCATTACAAAAATAAATCTAGAACTGATATCCCTTTGCTCTATGAATAGCATTTGATGGAGATTAAAGAAAGACTTTTCTTTCCCATATTAGTTCCATAATTGCCTGACAGTACTACATTCTGAAGCAATTTTATCAGAGAGACAATAGACACATACACACTTTGCTAAAGAGAAAACGAATTTGCATCACTTATTCTATGGTAATTGTGCATGTTTTCAGCTCATAAACAGGTGAGGGTGCTTATCTCTCAGTAAAAAAAAAAAAAAAAAAAAAGGCAATTTATCCTGTTGGGTATACCAGGGAATATACACACACAGGAAAGTTTCTCATGTCAAAAACAAACTGACAATTTCCTCAGAGGGCCTTGCCCACGAGCTCATACCCCAGGATAAAAGGCCTTCCTGTCCTGCACAAACCAGCAGCTCAAACCTCTGTGGCAATTTGTAAACTCAAACACCCACTTCAGAGCAGTAAGGGAGTGCCTGTATTCAGCTCAGAGCACACAAACACTTACAGAAAAAAAACCTTTATCAGAGGAAGTAGCAGATCTTAGAAAATATTATACTAAGAAAAAGTTGGAATTCATCAAGTAATTTTTTCACTGTCATTTATTAGCAGTAACCATTAATAGATGTCTGCAAACTTGCAGATGGCTCCATTTCAGCTCGCTTTTCAGGCCTCTGTTTAGAATATCATGGCATTTAAGCAAAATGTTAGGAGGTGACATCTTGGGATGTTATTTGACATTGCATATGGATGGATAAACTCCCTTCCCCCTGCCCGTCAGCTGGCAGTTCCAAGCCAAAGAATCAGTCTGGAAGTTCAGAGTTATGAGTCCAGAATGAAAATCTCAGTGTGTAGAAGCAGTTCTCAATGAAGGCAGGGGGGGTGCTACAAACTTTACATGCTCCTTTTTCCACTGCCAGCTATGGGAATTCGTGAAGTTACAAAACATTTGATCTTCCAGGCATGTATTCATTTCTAATGTAAATGATATAGAAAAAAATATTGATTGACCATAAACATCTCCAAAAATAGTTTTTGTGAATAATGGACTTTTTCCCAGATATTTTCATTTAGTACCTTTGAAATAGCAAAGGCTGCAATAAATGTTTTAGTACGAGTAATCACAAATAAATGATAGAAATATTTTATGTCTTTTCTTAAGGGGTAATTCACATAGCCATCCCAGACAAGTGTTACTATTCAGAAAAAAATTTCCACAGCATAAGTAAGACAGCACTGGGTGACAGACATTCCTGAATCATACCACATTTTCCCAGCAGATCTGGAAATTTTCATCACAGCCACTTGCTATTAAAGCACAAACAATTTCATAATGAGAGCTGACGCACTTTAACTGTTGGTGCCATCATGACATTAAATTATATGATGGACTGCCCCAAAATGACAAGCTTTAAATTATGAAAAAGTTTATGATGCATAAACTCCCCATCCTCTGTTAACATCTTTTACCAGTTCCAATTTCTTCCACTTACAGTAAATGTCACCAAATACCTTCATCCTTTTAGAAAACCACACTATAAAGTTGAAAAAAATTATAACAGAAAAAACTACATTTTCAGTCTCTTTCTTCCATTTATCATGGTGTTAGGGTACATTTTGATAATAGGAAAACCCAGTAGGCAGACAGAACAAAGCAGATACTCTCATGTGGTAACAATTAATAAGAAGAGGAACAAACTTTTAGTAATAATTCTGGAGGACAGAGCACTTCATTTAGGTACACAGGGAGTATAGAACAGACAAAGTTTGTGCATTGTCTTCAATATATAAACCCACCAAAAAGCTCAAGGATATGGACCTTGTGGGGAAGTGAGCCAGCCTCCACATCCTCTCACTCCTCTGTCTCAGTGAAGCTTTGTGTCACTCAGTGCCAGGTGATCTGGTCCCCATTAGGTGGCTCCACCCAAACTGCAGACCAGGAGTATAAACCAAACTCACTCACTGTCAGCCATGCCTAAACACAAGGCTGTGTCTAGCAACAGATGCCCATGTACCCCATTGCCAAATCTTCAATCTGCACTTTTTACATGAAGGATTTTTCAGTCCTTCTTGTGCCTCCAAATTCTTTGTGCTTACTCTGGCTTTCTTGCTAATTCAAGTCCAGGTAAAGACAAATAAGGTTATACAGAAAAAAAATCAAAATTTTATAATTGGGAATTAGAAACTTATTGTATTTAATATCTTTCCAAAAAGTGTTTTAGATATTTCACACAGGTAGTGGAGCACTGACTGTTTTGCACAGCCACACATGGAACAGCACCTGCCACACCAGCTTGCTGTACTCAATTGTGTTCATTACAGTAGAAATAAACATGCTCATTTAAACATGTATACATACATATCTTCAATGCAACTGTATCTAGGAGTGATTTCAAGTGTTCCCAGCATGAAAGCAGAAATTCTGAACAAAGATGCTATAAACGAACCTAAAATTCAGATTAAAAAATCTTCTCCAATATAACCTTGAAAATTTTCTCAAGTAACTGATAAATAATGGCAGTCATTTGGCTTTTAATGAAATATAGACAACTGGAAAAACTATCTTGAAAGAGACTGGGAAAAATACAGTTCTTGGTTATATAGACAGCATTCCACATCAATTTTGCTGGCTTGCAAATGTAAACAGTTTTGCACAAAGCTTGGCAACCTAATAATCAAGCTGAGCTCCTCCCAGATAATAATGATTTTTACTTGAAAAGACTCTGATAACAAAGTTTCCTCTGCTGAGTTTCAAATGGAACTTTGAAAGTCAGACACAGTCAAGTGTTTTCATGTCACTGATTGCTTACTGAAAGATGAAAAGAAAAACAAGATTTAAGGAACAGGTACTAAAAGTAGAAGAATTAAGAAATAAACACCTGCAGACAAAGACAGAAAAAAAACTTTCCCTGGCAGAAGAGAATTCAGTTAAGGCTGACACAGTGTCCCAAGTAAGGACCCTGTTCTCAATCACTTTTACCATTGAGAAAGCTGTAATCACCTGGGTGATGTGTCTCCCCTAGCCTGAATTTCCTGGAAATTTCAGTCAGAATACTGCAGCCATTCCTGAGAAAAAGGCAATGGGAAATAGCATTTGCTTAGAAAGTTAAAAGAGTCCGAAGACCTTTCTTTAAAAAGTCCCATGCTTTAGAATAAGGACTTGCCAAGTTGGCAGAGATCTTGTGCCTTTTGCTCTCTCAATGAAAAGCCACTCAAAAAAGTCCAACTTCAAGCCCTGTGGTCTGTGCACAGCCAGTACTTCCTGGACTTCTGTTTCCCAACCTTTCTGTCTGTACTGGACGTGCTCCAGGGGCCTGAGAAGGCACTGAGAATTACAGCTCAGTGCCAAATCTGAGTTGAACAATCTGAACTAAGGCAAGAGGTCTTTGCTGTATTTCAATACTTTCCTTACTAAGTCCAAGCAAATGCAAGAGGCAGCTCTCAAACTCAAATATGCAGGGAGAGCACCAATCCTTCAGGGAACAGACTGGGCAGAAGAGAAGCTGGAGGAATGAAAAAGAACTGGGTAAATGTAGGGAAAAGACAGATTGAGACCCAAAAAATCTTGGACCAGAAGAAAGACGGAGAACAAATGGTGAGCAAGTAGGCTGCTGGGCAGAGAGGCTTGAGTAAAATCCAGGAGAAGGAAGACAAAATTCTGATGAAGAACAACTCCCAGCTAGAAGAGATCTCTAGGAATGAGGCTGGAGGAGTAAGAGACAGAAGCTGAGTCTCCAGTACCCCCTCCACCTCCCACCTAAACATCCAGCAACTTAATATCACTATGTAAAGCTAAAGCTTTTGTTCTAAGGTGGTTTTTTCTTCTTTTCTCCAACTTCTGATCATATTTATTATAGCTAAAGCTTTTGTTCTAAGGTGGTTTTTTTCTTCTTTTCTCCAACTTCTGATCATATTTATTATTTATATAGTCCTACTACTTTCCTCTGAGGCAAACTGCATTTGTATTTTTGGCTTGCCTTTTAAGGATATAGGTATTTGAATATTTTCCAAAGTCTTTTACAGTTTTCTTACAATTTTTTTTACTATTTTTTAAAACGCAAATACAACATTGAAATTAAAAAATAGGCTTTCAATAAAAATTTTGACTTCCATGAGTGCACATGAACTCAGCTCAAAGGAACTTCCAGGAACACATCAAATTAAGCTTTTTTTTGTTTTCTCCTTTATAGACCACCATTAATTTAACAGTAAATCTATTTAGCTCAAATGAAGTGTTTGAACTGCTTTGGGAGAGAAAACTCAACTGCTTCTACAGAGCCATTTGTTACAGAGTAGTTCTTTGCAAAACACTCCAACATTTCCATTCCTCTTTTATGATTCCTTAAGCATCATAGCAGGTATGGAGTAATGCATGTGATAACTAGTTGACTGAAATTTTTTTTCTATAGTTTGGTTATAACTAAAACAATTTCCAGATTAATAGTATCTGACCCACCTAAGACAAATTCCACCAGGTTTGGTGTGGAGTATTAAAGTACTCTGATAAAAAATAGACATTAAAGTAATAAGGAGTGCTGCAAGTAGTTTGAATACCATTATAAATTTTCTGAGACTTTGTTCAAACTGAACAAAAATTCCAGTGCAAAATTAGCTGTAGAACCCTCATCTACCAATTCCCAGCAAAAGAATATCTCTAAGTCCAAGAATGGCTCACATGTCAAATGTTCTCAATTTAATCAACAGGATTCCCTTTAGGATTATTAGAATAAAATATTCCAATAAGGAAATGTTCTTCAAAATATTAAAAAAAAAAATAAAAGGCACAAAGCTTTCTCAAATATTTTTCATTCCATTCATTGCTTCTGGCAGTCATCAGAAGAGCTGACAGCTGCATTTCAATTTTCAGATTTCAGTATTGCTTTTGATAGACATTATTCTTTGAATATATCTGGATTATTTTTGAGCCTAATTCTTCTAAAAGTCCCCACGCAGTTGGATTTAGTTTTCACTGTCAGTGGCCTGAACAAGATGATCACTTAATGTGAAAAGACCCTTGAAGCAGCAAGAGAGCAGGACATGTAACAGTGTCAAATTCTGCAAGATTGTTCTGTATTACTTAAGTTCACGTGACTGAATCATAGTCTGGAAAACTTAATTTTGGAACTCAGTGCTAAGTTTTGGAAGACAGTTCATAATTGAAAAGTTCGTTTCTAATGAAAATATGAGGTGATGAAAGGTTGGACTAGCAGACTAGATCATTTGAGTCTTTATTAATAATATGAGTTCATTTTAATTCAGTGAAGCACATAATTGGCATCAAGCTTTCCAAGATCAGCACTCTTTCCTGTGACTTGAATCTGTAATATTTTAAGACATTTTTAATGTTATGGTAGATGTTTTTATTATTTGCATTTTTAAATTAGGTTACTGTCAGATGGCTCAGAGGAATGATAAGCTTGTTGATTTTATTGAGCCCAATGATATCCAGTGGCTAGTGACAAATCTTTATAAGCCTAAACCCGAATTCTTCGCAATGACTGCAGTCATCTGGCACTGTGGGGCAGAGATGAACAGGTTCCCCTGAGATTACCCCACCTTGACGCACCAGAAAAGGGCAATGGGGTCAATTACTGTTGCAGTTTACCCCACAGCTGCTGCATATAAATCAATTTACCAGAAGCTCTTAAAGTGCTTTAACAACATTTACTTCAATGCCATTATCTTTGTAATTCCAGCATTGTCAATGAAAGACAATGAAATCCAAAAATAAAAATACACAGAATGCAATGGAAATCCTCTTGGCCATTTAGACTGAAATCACCACTCTGAAAAGTACAGAAACTTTCTGACATTTGCCCTGCTATCATGCATTTTATTGAGCTACTTGTCTACAGGAAAGATATGCTTTAAATTACCCCTTGTAATAAAAATCACTCAGTCACATCAGAAAGTCCCACTCTATTTGATATGAATTTTAATCAATAAGGTCCTTAGTACTTTTGTACTCTTAATGTTAGCAATGTCAGGAATCTCTGAATAACTCAAATTTTTTTTGCAAATCCATAGTCTGACTTTTAGTTCAACTTTCCAAAAGAACCTGTGATTCACAAGTCTAAATTATAGAATATAATTCTATATATTCTATAATATAGAATATAAAGAAGAGGTATAACAAACTTAGGCCCAAAATGATTGACAACTAAATCTTCAGCTAAGTGACTACCAATGAAATTATTGTTTGGCTTTTTTTTTTTTAATATAAACTGGTTATTTAAGTTATTGGAAATTGAGAAATTGCAGGGTATAGTTATTTAAAAAAAAAAAAAGCTTAGAACTCAGTGGGTGAGTTGAAATTTGCCATCATGCATCTCTGCACAGGTTTACAGCCCTCATTACCCAAATCATCTCCTTTAAACAGAAGTAAGATACAGGAAAGTCTAATTAAATACTCTATGGTCTTTTTAGGTTCACAGAGCCAGAAATAAGAACTAGCTACCCATCTAGCAATAGAAAAGCACAATTCTGAATTTTCAGAAAGCCTCAACTTATGGTTGAGCAATAAGGTGAGATTTTTCATATTTTAGCTAGGCTGATAAAGCTGGGGAAGGTGGCAAGGAGAAACAGATGGGGTGTGGCTGATGCAAGCAGCAAGTTCTGGCTTTCAGTTGTGCCAGGGCTGAACAGCAGCTCACGTGGCCTTACAGCATTTTCCTGACTCCAAATACCAATTTGGACCTCAAACATAGCAACAGAAGCTGAAGCCTACAGAACTTGTGGAGTCATAAGGTCTTTAAAACCAATACTCTCCTTTCTGGAGCAGCATCTCACCAGAGCAGGATCTGAGGTGGATCCCTTCTCATACACACTCTCTCTTTTGAAAGGAGTATAAAAAGCATCAAACAGGCAGCCTAGCAGAACTTTCTTGAAATGAACATTCAGAATGAATTATTTTCCTTGCCTACATAATTGTGTGTTTTTAAATAATTCAGGAATACAGAATATCATATAATAAAAGCTGGTATTCTTCAAAAGGAAGAAGGAGGTACCAAAAGGACAGACAATATCTTGGCACAGAATTTAGCACAGAGGAGTATTAAGCCAGGTATTCTCTCAGGTCCTTGAGGTTTGAAGCCATAACCCATCACACTGCTCCAGGATGCTTTCTCACCCATTCAAAGCACTGCATAAGAAATTGATTGCAAAATTTCAGCCCCATATTTTAACAACATTGAAACAATGGAGATACATTTCTTTTATCTACTCAAAGTCAACTCAGAAAGAACCTGCAGAAAAAATACCAGACTGTTTTCTTCCACCCATTTGAAAATACAATTGTAAAAGGGCTGACCCCCAGTGTTTTCCTTCTAATAAATTAAAAAGCGCTGTTAAACATTTTCTACTAAATTGTTTTGATTCATGGGTTTAGTCTAAACTGTCTCTTCTCTTGCTGTGCCAGCAGCTATCATGATACTTCATGGCACTTCTTTAGAGAACATGTCTGCAGACCAGAACTCTGTAAAAAAGAACAAACTAACTTTGCAGACTGTGTATTCCACATGAGAAGCAAATGGATGCCTGCTGAGGGCAGCGCTCTCCACTGTGCCAGTGAAAGCTTTGAAGCTTGGTCAAACTTTCAGGACACTGCAATCTGCTTCGAGTAGATGACAGCACGAGCTGCACTCTGGCAGAAGCAGATGAGGGACAGAACACACTGTCACCAATTATCTGAGTTTTTGACTGCTACAGATCCAGCTTTGCTTCTTTGTACAAGAATCCCAGCCCCACCAGTACTGTTCACTACTCATTCATCTCCTTTGTAAAAGCCTCTAGAAAGAGTCCTTCAATCCTTCATTTCAAAACCTCCCAAAACCTCAGCAGACCCCTGGGCGGCTGTTAAACACAGAGCACTGTTTATAAAGCACTGTCAGCTGATGCCACCTCCAAGGGCACAGTGGCAAAGGGACCAGCTCTGGCTGCCCACCAGCTCCCAAGCAGCAGAGGGGGGGATGCAAACACAGACATGAAGCCCCTCAGTCTTCATGGGATGGGAAGCTCTGTTTGAAGGCAGTTCAGGAACCATGCAACATCACTGATGCAGGTGACAGTATGCACTCTCATCTGTCCACCCCTACTTGTCTTTTAGAAGGAGACAATTTCTACATCATTGTGCTGAGGAGTTAAAAATGAACAAAACTTCAGATGTGAAGGACGTGACATGGGCAGGCACACTGGTAGGCTGTGCACCTCTAGCAAGGGAAACTCCCACTACAACTGCTGACCTCAACAGAGTTTAGGATCCTGCCAAAAAATGTAGTGCAGTGATATTTATCTGTACATACAATATTACTTGATTCCAATTTTAAAATCCTAATTGAGCTATTATTTCAGCATCCCAAAAGAAAGTATTAGCAGGGCACTTTGGTTTGGGGATTTAGAGCCTAGAATAATTCTATTCAGATAAGCAAGTGATATTGGAAGCCATCCAAGAATTGGTGACAAATGACAGTATTGTTTGTGATGCTGTAGGATGTTCCTTTCCTACAAAGAGAAAGCACACCCTTAGGATATATCAAGTACAAAGGAACTCAAACACAAAAAGTAATATTCTAGAAAACTGCATGCAAACTGAAAGCACCAAAGTATATAAATAAAAATATTTTTAATCAAGCCAATTATTTTTAAATTTAAACAAAACAACAACATTCACAAAACCTCCACTCAGAGCAAAAGGCACAATAGTTCTCAGGAACTGTAACTTGCAATTTCCACAGAATTTTGCTTGTGTCCTGATTCAGGCCCCTATATAATACAGAAGATTAATAAAGAAGATCAACAACAAAGTTGAAAGGATAAGACAAAAAACCAGTAACAGTTGCAGCTTCCTTATGTGGTAGCTGCTGATCAGGAAAACTTTAGATACTGCCTCTCATGCAGCGGGGCACATTTCTACTATACCTGTGATTCTTATCTGAGTTCATTCAATAAATCTGTGTCCTCAATTCTTGACAGCTGCACATTCTGCCTTCTCCCTTTTCCTCTGAATTGCTTTCACTCCTTCAGCACAGATTGAATGACTGATTAATTGTAACAATTTTAGCATTGCCTTTGTTGCTCACATTAGAGATGTCATTCATTTATGTGAGAAAGCAGAGATAAGCAGTGCTTAGTTCAACTTTCTGTCCTTGCACAGGGCCTAAAAAGGAGGAAGCTCTAAGTGTCTTCAGGGTAATTATGCTGGTATTTGTTACTGTGGGTAACTCTGAGTGCCTTGAGGTGGAAGCTTCTTGTTACCACAGCATGACCACCAACAGAAATATTCAAAACGCATGTCTTGCGGATAAAAACAAGCAGAGAATTTCCAGAAAGAACAGTTGGCAATTTTATGATAACTGGAAATTGAACATGTTTATGCTCCAATGGCAAAATATCTTACTTCCTGCATATAAACAAGGCTCAGGGTTGTGGTGTTACTGCACAGAAATGAAGGGGTAGGGAAAACGTTTTCAATACTTTTGTTAGCATCCTGCCTTCCTGTATCCTGCCCCTTGTCCCAGGCTCTGCTGCATTAGCCTGTGGTCATGAATGAACAATTATAAAGACAAAATGTTCTCATTAGCAGCTTTTATTTTGCATTTTGTATTACTTCAGTGAGGGCAGATTTGTTTTAATTACATCTTGCATTTTAGTAGCACACATTCTCATCAGGCACTTTTGTCAGCCGTGAGCAGAGTGTGTGATCTACATGAGCACATGGCTGCTCTGTACTCAGACTGAACAGGCACGAATGTAATAGAAAACTTACACAGAGCTGCAAGACCAAAGGCTTTTTTAATCCTACCATGACTTAGCCATGGAGAAGCTGGCTGATTTTTATTCCCCTGTACCACCCAGTCCTGTCCAGATCCAGGACCAAAAGCTAAAACATTCAGATTCTCAGTCTTGTCAGCTGACACTGAAAAGTACTGACAGATGCCCCAGAAGATTTTCAATGTCATGGCCCTTCAAACTTCTCTACCCACTCTCTGCATTACCACTCTGCTTGCTAGTCAGGAATTCAGAAATTAGGCTTTGCTTCCTTTGCATCTAATTTACATCTCAGACAGGGCTGTCATTCTAAGACAAAAATGAACAATCAAGGGGAAAAAAAAATGGCTGCAAGAACACCAGTAAAGAATACACTACTATTAATATAGCTGTTTTTAAATACACAAAAATTCTTGTAAAGCTTTGATGAAACCCCCTCACAAACCTCCACCTCTAAAAACAACTTTCTGACCCTATGCTGATAGTAGGAAGACTGAAAAGCACCAGGAAACAATTCTGCAGTGTGAAATTCAGTGCGTAATGAGGGGCGCAGGCTCCCTCACCCTGGGCATGCTTTGGTCAAGCTCATCAGGCAGCACTGCACAGCTGAAGTACCACTGTGATTTGGGCAGTAAGGAACAATTCTTTTCAGAGAAGCAACATCAAAGTGAAACATGCTTGGAAAACATAGAACACTGAATCATGCTGCCATTTAATGACTTTTACATCTTATGAGAGTGGGGTAGAAATCTCTTACATTCTTTTGTATCTGCAGTTCTTTGATACCTTGAAAGACCTGCTGCATTTCTTCCACTTTTCTCCATCAACCTCTTCCCAGGCACACCAAACCCAGCACATCAGACATGGGAATCTCATTCCTTCTATTTAACTTCCCCAATGCTGTTTAAGACCAGAACAAGTACTACTGGTTTCAGAAATTGCCAGGGAGGAATCCATAATGTCTTCAGGAAAAAATGAGATTATATGAGCCTGCATATAAATATTTAAAGACTGGAATTATATCAGGAAAAGATACACAGGTAGATCCTAGCATCAGAAGGGCAAGAGTGTAAACATTTTTAATGCAGCAGATGAGATGTTAGATCACAAACCTAACACTCAGTCAGTCAAATTCTCATTTGGTGAGAACTGACTTCCTAGCCTGAACAGAATTATGTCAGTCAAGGATGATGTTCATTTCCAAGTGCACTGGCTTTGTAAAATTTAGGGCCTGATTCATCAATATTCAAGGCACTTTGCAAAGGCCATCTTTTCTGTGAGCTTTTGTGGCAGAGATAGACTGATACATCCCAGTGGGTTTGTGATTCATAGTTGTAAGGTGGATTTGTTTTGGCATTAGCGTAGTCAATGATTAAATGAATTTCATTTACTGAATAAATTCTCTATCAAGTGCTACATTGTAAATAATATGAGGTGGCTAGAAACTGCAAAAATGTCAGAAAACAATCAAAATCTATGTCAAATATTAAGAAAGCTACACAGAATGCACATTCTCTCTGACATGGGTGATTCTATTCTTTTTCTATCCTGTCTTCTCCTTCCTCCAAGTTCCAACTTATTTCATACTGCTACAGTATTTAAATTATATTTAAATATTTATTTAAAGCCATGCAACATACAACACATCCATTTATTATAGTCACTTGTTCACAAGATACAACCTAAAAAAAATTTTCTTTCACTAGAATCCCTTTAACATCAGATTATGTAATACATTCATGGGTTAAGGAAGGCATTTAAAATACTTTATAATTTTAGAGTTATGTTAGTAGGCAGCAAAGTCTGTTAACAGTGTTCATGAATTCCCATCTTAGCAAGGAAGGAGCCAACTACTCTTTCTTTTCAGATTATGATTGGTTGGGGCTTCAGGCAACAACTCTGGTCATGGAAACAAATACCTATTTGCAAAAGCACATAGAATAAGATTGCATTTAACTGTGTATCTCTTTGATTCTTGATCAATTTAACTTTAGGAAAGAAAGAGCAAGGGCAGATTCTGTGGATTTAAATTAGTTTTATCATTTAATTTGAATAAAATAAAAAATTAAAAGCTATTGGCCACCAGAGCAGATAAAAATAGTGCAAACAAATGCCAGATCATGAATACAAATCTACCCAAGGCCAGTCTTTTCCAAAAATCAGAATAATGTCTCCTGTTCCTCTACCAGGGCCAGTCACAAAGTTTTCTATAAACTGCACTGACTGAAGAGAAGGTCCCCAGCAGCTGACCAGGTGACCGAATGTGGCAGCTCGAGCTGTGGGATGTGAGCAAGCACTGGGTCACCCCCAGCTGAAGGTCCCAGGCCTCCCAGCTGTCTCACCTACATGAAGGGCTGTCCATGTCATCCAACAGGAAGGTTTGATTCTGTCAATAGATCATCAGGTGGCCACACATGAATTTAAAATACTAGATTTTAGATTCTTACATGGTTATCAGTCTGAAGGAAACTGGAGATTTATAGATGATAACACAACTCCCAGTTTGAGACTCAGAGATCACCATTAAGGTCATTTAAGCATAGCTGCAACATTCTGTAAACAGATTGTAGGTTTTTCTCACCCTGGGCACCCTTCAAGATAAATAGAAACCTAGTTAAAAGTCAATAGAGCTTATTAATTCATCTCATCCTAAAGTAAACATTTAAGGGTAGCTCAGATGGAACATTCCTTCAGTGTATCTATAAACACAGAACTGATCAGATTTGAAGGATTTATTCAGGATGCAAAGATTTGTGTCAAAGATTTTTGAACAAGGCAGAAATAAAATGGTTTGGTTCCAGAGCCTGCAAATGATCACCCTAACTGAAAAGTACAAGGTACTCTGACCTGCCACCTACCATCTCCCTCTGCTTCTCACCTACACTTGCACCGTGCCTTTAAGACATTCTTCTGAAAAACAGCTTAGGTTCTTACTATAAACCTTAGTTTAAAACAAGCAGCATTTTTACTGTGATTTTTAAAACATAAATTAATCATCTAAATATCAAGGCAGAGATCTGTTGTTACAAGATTTTTTTGAGCCACAGGAAGGGAAGGCTGATTTTAGCATACCCAGTGTTCTTATCAGTTGAAAAATCAACATGTCAAGTTAAGTAAATTGTCACAGCATTCATTTCACTGAACCAAAGCTGTCTTAACCAAAAAAAAAAAACCACAAAAAAACCCAACCTGTATTTACTAAAATACAAACAGATCATCACATATGCATTTATTTTCACTTTTCTAGTCCTTGGCCCAACATAAACATTAGAGAACACCCAAAAAAAAAAAAAAAAGAGATTGAAGCAAACAAAAAAACACAAACAAAAAAAAATCCACATCAAACAAAGCCAACCAAGCAAAAAAACCCTTACCTGACAGCTTTTCAACTTTTTCTTTGTCTCAAATTTGTGCTTGAAGTGCTAAGTATTGGACAGAATATAATTTGGATTCACTTTTCATTAAAATATGCAGCAATTTTTTAAGGCATTTGTAGCTTCAAATACAAAAATGACTGTCCTTCTTTCCCCCACAATACACAGTGTAAAGATGAGAATCAACTATTGAATTAGGAAAAATGTCCAAAGAGATCAAATAAGAACTAGAAAACGAGATGAAGCAGAAATTCAAAATTACATTAATAGAATTCCACTACTAAGAAAAAAATTACATTTTTCCTACAGTTTATAACAGTCTTTCATCACCAAAATCCTGGATTTACAGATTATATTTTACCATTTATCAATATGAAATTTTATGCAATCTAAGCCCATAAGCACTTCTTAGTAAATATCAGTCTTATTTTATGAGTTGCCTAGCAAATGCATGGATATGTCATAAATAAATAACATTTTTATTAATAAATTATTATGGCAATAAATAAGTAATGTTTCAAATTACCCACTAGCAAAGCACAGATACTGAGCAATTTGCTTATTTTAAATTCAGATTTCCTAATTCACTCCCTATTCCATGCTGCCACAATAGCACTACAGAGCTCTTATCTGCAACTTTCCAAACTCTAAAGATTGTGTTAACTTTAACTGTCTCTCAAATTGACTGGATTATGAATTTATGGAATGAAGATATTTATGCAGTGGTAAACAAGAAAACAACAACAAAAAAAGGAAGACTCCCCAAATCACACACAAAGATAAATCCAGTTAAACTGAAATTGAAATTCTAAACAATATGTACCAAAAGTCAGTGGCTGTTTACACCTCAGATATTATCCCCAAGTACTAGAAATGAAACATTTTTAATTACAAGTAGGGGCATATCATATGAAACAAAAAAATGGAAAAAATATAATGAAAGTTTTGAATTACTAAGATGAACACAGGTCCACTCAGGTATTTACCACATATTCCTTGTGTGGCATTATTTTGACAGACTCATACTTTCAGTTCCCTTTTAATACTCTAGAAAGGAATAAAACTCTGCAGAGCAGAGCAGAAGCATTCCTACTGCAGCCAGCAGTAAATCCAATCTACACTTCAATGGATAATCCTCCTCTGGCTAAATACTGAGATAGCAACTCATTGCAATATCAATATTCTTGGACTGCCCTGGGTGCTTTCTTTTGGGAGACAGCATTTTCCTAGAATGAACATGTCTGCAGGTGGAAAAACTGAACCAACCTGAATATGTGATGAAATAAGGAAGAGCGAGGATGACTTTAAATATCATCTAAATTGTGAAATCATTCTCTAGAAGGATTTGAGTCAAACCCAAAGTGGATTGAGTGAGGATTTTGTGCAGCTGCTTAAATCTGTATGGTGGCCCAGAAGTGCTGAACTAGAAAGAGGCACATTATCCTCTGTTTCATCCTCAGCTTCACACAAAGCTGCTATTGAGAAACACTGACTCTTCTCTGAGTCTTCCTGGCACAGGGAGAATGGTAGTGAGTTTTGGAGCTATGAACAATTTATCCTGAAATGTTCTGGGAAAGGAGGAAAAAAAGGCATTTCATAAATGCAGTATATGCTATTAACAATCATCAAAGCTATTGCAACCATAAATAATTTCCTCTGTGAGGGAAAGCAGCCTCAAGGGAAATAATGCCTTAGGAGGCAAAACTTGCATATCTGCAAAAATAAATGCTTAAGGAGAAAACCTGTCCAGTCAAAATGATCTGCTGGCTATGAGGATGAAGTGACCCAAGGGACAATCTCACACAGTGTTTATGGTGCAAATATGTAGCTTAGTGTCTTTAATGCAGTAGAATCTGCATATTGAACAATATGCAAATCACAGGCACTGTTTTCACAATCTCAGAATGTTCAGACCTCCAGCTAATAAACCCAATGAAGATCAGTGTTACAACCCAGCAACAACAGGTATATCTATGAGACAGAGAAAAGGATGAAAGCCAAGCTCAAATGTTCACCACTGTTGGTTGAGCAGCTAAAAGCAAATGGCCCCTGTCAAGTGCCAGGCTGGCTCACACTGGAGCAGGGCAAGGAAATGGGCACAGGGAGGATGAACAGGACTATGGGTATTAGGCATTATCAGGTATTAAGCACATAACATACCCAGAGAAATATTTCTTCACACAACATAGAACTGAACTGTGAAAAATTGCATCTGTGCCACAGGTGTTGCAAGGGATAAACTACAGATGTCTTAAAAAAGGTTTAGGCAAACTCCTGAAGGAGAGGTCTGTCACTGAATATTTGATATGACAGTTTGGATATAACTTTTGACTTAGAAGTCCTTAAACTATTGATTGCTGTAAGAATATAAAATGACCCTTTTCTCAAAAGGGTCTTCCAATACTTTTCTGTGAGAATCTGCTGTTGGACTAGATAGAATTTTGGTATGACCTAGTGATATTTTTCTCATCTTACCCATCCTCTGTGAGTATATGTGGAATAGCATTGAGAGCCTTTGATTTGCCATCTGCCATAATCACTTTCTTTGAAGTTGAATTGACAAGAATACTTATAAAGCCACAAGGTATATGCATGCTCAATTACACTACAGAAGCAGTAATTTTAAATTCCAACAAAGAAATAATTTTTGATGAAATAACTTACTAAACAATTCAACTCTTATTGAGTTGCTTAAAGGAGTACCATGCATAGACTGTTCCCTAGACTTCTATATTTTGATCTTTTGCTTCCCAAGTCTTTTAGTCTTTTATTGTAACTTTCTTAATCCCAGAAAAAATTGTCCCAAAGGAGACCACACTAAGGTACCACACTCTTTACTATATTGACTTATATCTAAATTATGCAAATCAAGAAATTAAATGAGAGATGGCATCTCTCTTAGAATGACATCAATCTGACCATACAATTTAATAAATGAGAACTACTATGTCTGCCTTCCTTTCCTACCAGCATTAGATATTAACAAGAAAAAAGATTCTCCACTGAAAATCAGTTCAATGCTAAGAAGCACAGTGGCAAAAATCACATCAGGAGAAATCTCTATTAGTGTATAAATGTTTTGTGTAGGTAAAATCCTGCTATAAAACTGAAGGAAAACAGTCTTGGGTTTAATCTGGCCACAGCTGCTGACACATAACAAAACTTTCTGTGTTTCTGTAGTTTGCTCTCATAAGAAATACATAGATATTTCCCTCACCACATTCTCCTTTAACTAATACCCTAAGATCTGGGATTTACATAATTTGTAAGAAAATGTCCCTTCTTCACGAAATCTTGACTGCTTAGTAAAATATCCACTCCTTTCCACTACTGAGCACAGGAAAAATATTAATTAGAGCATGACTGCTGGTCAGGTACTTTGAGGATGTTTAAGCAAATGTGAAATGGTACCTCCAGGTGGATTTTACCTCCCACAATACACCACTTTCCCTTCTAATAAAGGGAATTAGTGACTGCAAATCTGATCCCAGAATCACAGAATATTCTGATTGGGAGAGGTTCCACAAGGATCATGGAGCACAATATTTAAGAGAATGGCTCTTACAGAGATTGAATCCAACATCTTGATGCTATTAGCACCATGCTCTAATCAACTGAACTCACACTGAAACCTGAGAATAAAACCTACCATAGATGGAAAAACTATCCAACTCACAACTTCAATATATCAGAGCAGCAGTTGGAATTCAAACTGATTTCAGGTTTGGTGGGTGTTGAGTTTTTTTTAAATTTATTTCCAGCACATGCTGAAAATTATCTAAAAGTATAAAGTAATAAAACTTCATTCTTCCATTAAGAGTAATTTCAAAGTGGATATTTCAAATATCCAAGCTTCTTCCTTAGTAGCAACATTAAGGCATCTAACACAAAAATATATGTCCATGATCTGCTAAAGAAATACTGGTCAAGTCAGAGTCTCCTTTATTCATACCTCATCTAAGGAAAGACAAGAGCCACAATAAAATTCCATTTCTGACTGAGACACGTTGCATAGCAATCTTTATTCACCTCTGCTCTCTGAGTTGCTGAATTAGCCATATCCCACTGCAAAAATTGATCATCAGCTTTGAATGCAGTTCCTCCAATGTGTACATCCCTGTACGTGCAGAGCCACGACCCAGAGCACAAAGCCTTACCTAACCTCATTAGGACAACGTTTCCAGCCAGCCCTTTAAGTGAGCTCCCCATTGAACACAGCTGTACTTGAGGACAGGAAGCAAAATAAAAGCATATCCATTTTGCCAGGGAAAATTCTACATTTCTACCAAGTAGACAAAGTGAGGTTACTATAATATTATGAAAAAGAGTGCAAAATTAATTTATTATTTACTTTGTATTCTGAACACTGGTATATATTATTCTATTAGAAACTGGAAGGGAAAGTTTAGTCCTTAAGCAGGTGATAACTGCAAATGAGGGTGGGGGACAAAGCAGCCTTGTATTTAAAATTAACATAAATACAGTATCAGAGGGAAATCTTCCTATACTACATTTATAGTCCCCATATTACACAATATTAGTGTAAGATAACCCATCTACAATTAACATGAAGACATAACATATATGATACAGCTTAACTGCCTTCTCAAAATCTCTAGCCTTGACATTTCATGTGCAGGGAACTGACATTAAATGAATACTCCAGGATCTTTTCCTTTTGGGAGCGTAGGGGGTATTATTCTGCATTTTTTTGGCTTTACAAGTCTCCTACAAGGTTAGTTAGACAAACATTTCATGAGTTAACAGTGCCTCACTACACTGTGTAGCTATTTCCACAAAGGCACCCTTCTATCGATCAAACTTAGTAAAGTGTTTGCTGGCTGCCTCAATCTGCCAGATACATGACTGCTTCATGTGCAAGCCCAATACAAAGCAATTGCTAGGTAGCAATTAATTAGACTTGCTAAATATAAACTAAATAAATCAGAAAACACACAGCACTGAGTAAGGATATTTGAATAATACACTTGCTTTGGCCAATCTCTTTTAAGCCAGTGAGCTGTGCTCCTGGGACTTGTAGGGCACAAACATGGCACTAATCCCTCAAAGCATCATCTGCATTGGTGACACAATCTAGATGCTCAAGCAGAAGCAGATTCAACATGAATGTGAATAATGCCATGGGAATTGCACTGAGCAGGGATACATCCCTCTGCAGTACCCAATGCAGGCTTTGCACAAACCAGGCCTAAATGGCTGAGCATCACTCTTCATCTTTAAACACTCCTTGCCCTGGGGCTCTTCTTAGTGTTTCATTTCTCAGGTATCAATAAACATTAGAGAAATAGCATGCTGAACAAGAACAGAACTCTGGTTTTGCATGCCAAAACAGTAGTCAAAAGCATAAATACATTTTGTTAAGAACATCTATTCCAGGGTTTCCTTACATGGTTTATAGATTACTATAGGAAAAAAAAAAAGATGACATCAGTAGAAGAATGTAAAATTTGACCTTCAGCTAGACAATGATTGGCATTGACTTTAATTCTTCATGAGATTTCACATAATCAACATGCTGATGCATGCAGGGAGAGTACATAATCAGCTGCTCTTGATCACAGACCATTTTGCCTGAGAAAAAAAATCCAGCACTGGCTTTCAAGAGTGTAAGGTCTGTGAAAATTCCAACTAGAAACTGAAGTTATGGGGAAAATAGCAAAGGAAAGTTGGAAAATATACTATTTGAATTTGAACAAAATAATACAATACTACAAGGTCTATAAGCTTCAGACTGGGAAGTGATTATTGACTTAATCCAGTGGTTTTGTCTATGGGCATTTGTGGCAAATTTGCAGAAGAGATTTATCATCTTTTACTTCTCCCAGCATACTAGAAAGATGCAGTCCCTTCCCAATCAACTGTTTTATTCAGCAGTTCTTGAGGACCCTACAAATATGTTAGAGCTAAAGGCAGACATCAGTTCCAGATGATAACAGTCAGACTGGGGAACAGTCCTGTTCCTTCTCCATCAAACATTTTAAGAAGTATATCCCAGTTATAGATATATCTACTTATTAATCCTGTTTGATTTCACATTCTTGTAATGATCTAGTCAGTTATTCTGCATTAGCTCATGCAGTCTCTCCTATGATGCGCATCACCAACAAATGTTACCAACATTACCAAAAGCAGGGTATTCCCAAACTGTACAATTGCACATGTAAATTCAGGGGTTGCACATAAGCAGTTACAATTGACTCTGCTCATTTTTAAGATTCATGTGCAGTTGCAATAACTGCATAGGAAAAGGGATACACAGACTAGAACAAAATCTAGCTTTCATTAATAATATGGCAATCACTATGGTTAAATAGATATTTTTAGGACAGAAGAACAAGAAGTGTCACCTGGTTGAGACAATTCCCAATACAAATAAATGAGTCTTGCACCTTTTATGGCAACTAACAAAGTTCAAAGTTAATAGTTAAGGAAAAACATATTTTTTTTAAGTGCTAAGCAGTTACAATTAGAATTTGCCCTTCAACAGACAAGAGTTTCAGGAGGAAAAAGTAGTAAAACCTCAGTAAAACCTCAGGTAAGGAGGACAGCCTGTGCTTCTTCCAGCTGCATAAACAAACCTCCCACTCTAAGTTTTACAAAGACCCTAGATGCTATGCCACACAGTTCAACACTCACAGGCATAAGTTCAGGATCAGCATTATGAAAGTTTTACATTTGTAAACTAAATTTTGTGACTGTGTTAAATGTGAAACTCAGCTGAGCTCAAGGTTCAATACAAATGGTTGACAAATTGAGAAAAAGGTGTATAAATCAAAATAACTTTCCTTAGTAACAATATATTCTTTGTAAAATGCTTGATATGAAGGAAGGGAATGACGAAAATGTCTCCCTCACCACCCTGCAATGTGTTGGATTTGTAAAAGAGCGGATCAGATCATCAAAAACTGTGTAGAGAAGCTGTTCACAGAGCAGTTAATCCAAAAAGAAAGGCAACTGTCAGTTCAAATTCAAATAGGCTTTTTCTTCCTCTGGTCAACAAACAGGGGTTGTCAATCAAAACTCCTTCACACTCATAACAGTTTCAACCAACTTACTCTCTGCTCTGATCACATATGTACACTGTATATATGTATATAGTGCATTTTTAATAAGAAAAAAGAGTCCCTGTTTCCTCCCTAGTATAGAGGGAATAGAATTTGACCCATGTTAAAAGGACTCCTAATCAAATAATCTTTCTCAAATAATTAAAAAGTACAAAAGTCAACAGAAACTTCCACTTAAGTAACCCTCAGCTTACACTTCAGTATAAACTTAAAATGACCTGTCTTCCAGCCCAGAAGTATAATACCTTCACATTCCCCATGAGGAACTCCAAAAAGAGCAGATATAACTGTATGGCAAAATAGCAACACAGTTTGAATAAGAATTTCTGTGCTGAATGTGTAAACAGAAGCAACTTAGAAAACATGGTGAAATTGTGCACCTTTGCAAGAAAAAACAACATTCTTTCTAGGTTATACACACATATGTAAGGAAGGAGGGCATTTCAGCTGGCTCCTTTTTTAAATTATTCATTGTTGCACGCACATGTTTTTAGTTCTATAAAAGGTCAGTCTTCTGATTCCACAACACTTGCTTGTGGAGTAAAGAAGAGTCCCATGAATATTCAGACACACACCCCTGTAACACTTCAGTCACTGTGCATTAATGTGTGTTCTCTGTATATTTCAAAGTCAAACAAATAATACCTGTCATGAACATGAATTTCTAATATCTTCTATATTTCATTTTAAATGAAATGTCAAAATGATGGAAAATATTTTCTAGAAAGCTGCAAAGGGCAGTGTCTAGTAAGAAGCTGCAATATGCAATTCTGCACTAGTGCAAAACATCATTAAAGGGACACTGCCACAAATTGAATCAGATTTTTTAAATCATTATTTTACTCACCTTTGTCAATCCTTACACAAACATTTCTAAGAACAGAAATCTGTAATCCTGATTTGTCATTCTTCAAGTACAATAACCAGCTAGATTTCCCTACAGCTGAGAAAATGGATGCCAGTATATTATTTTTCCTTTGTTATGCAGTATCATGTTGACATAATATTTACAAAACACACTGAGCTGGAAGCCAAGTTTGGATGGGTGGTGTTTGCAAAAGATTGATTTTCCTGGCTCTGTCACCTGGCATGCATAGAAATGCTTTTATACATTTATTCCCCTATATTGGTTCAGCTAATTAAGCACCAAGGAAGTCTTAATCAGTTTATGTGGATATTCCAGTTACTCACATTCAAAACCTAAGCTGCCTTTTACATCCACAAGCCAGGCCCAGCAGCTCTCCTCAGCTCATTGACATCTTTCTCCTGTCCTTGGCAATTCCACCTTCCCCAGAGCACTCAGGTTGCATTTTCTGTAATCACTCCACACACACACTCTTGCAGCTCACACACAGCACACTGTGCCCTGCCAGGGGATCCTTGTTAACCCACTGAGTTCATCTTCCACTAGATTAGCTGTGTTCATAAAAAGAGAAGAAGTCATTAAGGCAAGTGACATAATTTCACCATCAGCCACAGAATGTGGGAGAGTGGGGTTTGGTGGTTTTCCTGGGGGTAGGGTATTGGTTTTTTAATGTTGGCACAGTCCTAATTTCTTTCACCATTGTTATTTCAGACTTGTGAACCATCCAAACACAGTTCACAGAGATGAAAAGATAAATCTTAGGAAAAAGAGAAAGCATTGATTTTCAGGCAGCAAATGAATCTCTAATGTCCATACTACCTTCACTGTGATCTCTAGCAGATAAATTATTAATGCAAGTGTATGAACATCATTTTGTTGTGATTAGATTTCACTTAAATTTTAATTTAAAAAAAGTCACAGGGGATTGAAGAAGCAGTCACATAAGATAAGTGAGTCAGTCAAAGTTTTATTTTTCATGTTTGTGTGCTGGGATTATCTGGAATCTTATCATTCATGCAGCAAATTACCAAGAACTACATTAAAAATGTGTATAGCCATTTTCATTTTTAAAAGATTCAAGACTATAAATAATTAAATGGGTGAGACATCTGTTATTTATGAGCTGAAATGACAGTTTTAATTTAGTTCTTCGTTTAGCTGAGCCTGACGTATTGAGACTAAGCAAGAGAAAACAGGAAATATTTTTAAATGACATCTCTCAGAGTTTAGAACTTCCAAGAGTGCAAATCACACACTTCAGGTTTTTGTTTGTTATGTTTTCCTTCCAGATCCATTAAAAAAGACTCTTCATTTTTGACCTAGCATTGCATATCCATGAGGATTCTGATGACAAGGAAGAGCAACCACAGTGGCTTCACAAACTAAATCAGCCATGTTACTTCTCTGTAAACATTCAGGAGACAAATTGTTTATTTTACACATGGATACCAGTCAGACATGTTGCTCAAACTACAACACTGTTATGAGGCAGATATTTCCCATACTTTTCCCCTTTATTTCTCTCCACTAACATACTAGTAGAACTTTCATTGTTGTGAATCAAAATATTCCCTGTGAGAAAACAGAGGGTTCAGAAAACTCTGTAGCAAGGTCTGCAGAGAGCTGGTTAAGTCAGATAAAAATAAAAGGTGCTCATCTCCCGCTTGCCCACTTGGGTCTGGGGAGGAAAGCTTGGCTTGTTCTAAAACTTCTGCTTTTCTCTCCTTTTTTTTTTCCTTGCTTGTTTTTGATTTTGCTTTTGTTTTAATAAAAAGTTTACATACCATGAAATTATTCTTTAGGAACAGACCTTTAATGATCCTCCCTCATCGCTGATTGTTGAAACTACTGTCTCATACGTCTACTAACTTTGAGAGACAAGGCAATGGGCACAAATTATAGATTTACTATCCAAATGATTTTTGCAGGTCTCAGTGAACATAACAAAAAGCATCAAATGATTTGAATGTAAAAGTCAGGGTTTTTTTAGTATAATAATACTAAAAAAGAAAAATAAGTAAAAAAGAATTTTTTTTGTGATTGCAGCTATTTTTCCATACTCCAGCTTCAAACAAGCCACACAGCCCCCAAAGCCAAAGGACCCAGAAATAAGAACTCTGAAAATAAATAAACTGAAAATAGATGCAATTATTTGTATAAATCTACCATTAACTTCAGATCTAGTTTACCTGGGAAATGACTGTCCCCATTCTCTTTCTGAAAAAGCAGATTCATAGCTTGAGGGTATCTCAGGGGGTGAGGAGATGGGGTGGTGTGTGAAATTCTGCTGAGACAGAAGCTTTCCAACAGGAATGTCATAATTCTTCTCAAACTGAGGAGAATGAGCTCTTGGCTTCTATGTGATCAGCCTGGGACAGAACTGCTTTTCAGAGGTGTTGGACATAAACAGCTTGCACTGAAATTCACGGGAGTCATCACTGCTCTGAGAGAAAGGGTTCATGACACATGTTGAATCACAGAGGCTGTTGAAAACAAAAAAAATGGAAAAAGGCCTAAGCCTAGAGACTTGTAATAACAAGCTATCTTTTATTAGATCAGTCATTTGAGTCTGGAAAGGAGAATATTCTAGCTGATCTCATAAAAGACTTTATCTGTCCCTATGAACATAGCAATTCTTAAATCCTAGGCCATCACTGACACAACATTACTGCCGTGTCTAGAACCTGCAGTAACTTTCTTTTGATATCTTACTGTTGCACAGAGGAACCACTATATATTCAGAATCTCAGGGTAGTATAACCTTCCCAATGTTACACAACTGTATTGTTTATTTTTGGTGAAGCAGACAGAAGACCAAAGCCTCAAGGTTTTGTTTCTTCACCTGCTGCAATGCAAGGAAAAAGGCATTTCAAAAACCTGTATATTTTACATCTTATCTCCTAAACAAGAAAAGGCAAAACAAAGTAATACTGACATTTCATTCCTGCAGAAGAAAGTACAAGAGTCTTTCTCAGCATCTTATCTTATTTCTCATTGGTCATTTACCATTTATTTACCAGGATAAAATTGAAAAGTGTTGGGTTTTTTCACACACAGACAGGAAAGAAAAAAGAAAAACAAACACCCAGCAAAAATGAGGTGGGGAAGGAATCCATTCTTTTTCCACAGGAAGATTAGCTTGGCTATTAAAAAAATATCACAACAAATTTTCACATAACATCAGAACAATTACCTTACTCTTCCCCCCTATATGTAGCAGTTGAGATATGTATTAAAAGGGAATCAGCAAGAAGGTAGCAGGTGTTGAGGAACATTCGGGCCAAAGACACCTGCTGTAGATGTCAAGAAAATTGAGAGAAATTAGGGACATCTAAGAGGACAAACACAGGTGAAAGCTTGAAAAGTAACAGGGTGCCAGGTGAAGAAAATAAACAGTGCTAATCAGACAGATGAAATTAAAGGCTTGCAGATAAGCACTGCTGAGTGCCCACCCCATGAGTATAATCATTTGTAGCCACAGAAATAAACTTCAGAAGTAGCAGCCTGATGTAAATATCATAATATATATCCTATAACTTCCTAAAAAGCTAGATGAGCTCATTTCAAATCCAACTTTTTTATTTTTTGTAAGAGGAAACCAATATATGTCCTGAAAACAGTGAATAAAACACCAGAACAGACGCAGGACTGCACAAAATAGTCTGTTACAAGGTACCAGTTAAGAGCATCTGGAAATCAGATGTCAGGTGGGTGGCTTTGAGTGATGAGAGAAACACCTGCTCCAATGCCACCAAGGGGCAGCTGTTTCAGCTGTAGAGCTTTGGACTCTGATCTGCAGAAATGTCCTCCATCTGGAAAACACTTTCTGTTTAGGTGTACTTGAAACGGGGATTTCTTGGAAGGTCATACATTAATAAAGTCCAATTTTACTTTTGTGAGTCAAATTTTACCAGGAAACTCTGAAAGACAGGAAGAGCAGGAATCACATATGAAAGTGCCAATAGCAATGCATCTCATAGTTCTGAAGCAAAAGAAGGAACACGTGCAAACTGAACCAAGAGAATTATTATTTGTAAGAGGGGGACCAATGCCATGCTTGTTCAGTGTGGGCAGGGCCCAGTGCTGGTCTGTACCATTGGGCAGGTTGATGGAGGCACTAAGATGTGCCTTGCCAGTCAAGCAGCCTTTGTGTCCCCCAGAGCTGCAGCAGCACCAAGGGAGGACAAGTCCTGCTCCCTCAGGAGCCCCAGCCAAGGCTCTGCATGGCCAGCACCATCTGCTTGGGCCACTGGGCACATTCCCCAGCCAGTGTGGGGAAAACACACTACTGGCACTGAGGGAAGGACACACAGGGAATATTTGCTGTCATTTACCAGCCCAAGGACAGCAACTAATTAAGAGTTGTGAGAGTTTAGGGCAATGAAAATCAAATGCAGGACCATGCTCAGATTAGTAAGAAAAATTGCCATCATAGAAGATATTGACTGGCCATGACATAAAACAGAGACATACAGGTTCTGAAAAGGGGAAAGATCTGCTCTGCAAACAGGTCCAACATTCAGAACCTGAAAGAGGCATCTCAGTTTAACACTATCTGGAACACTATACACGTCATATGTTGCAGAGATTCACATAGGCTCCTTCACTCTCTTGAATACCAGGACATTTCTGCAGAAAAACATTTGGGCACCATAGAAAACATTGCCAGATTTAAAAGCAAGTGTATTTGTTATTCAGGTATACATTGTATATTAAAAGCAGCAAAAAATATTCAAGTTGAACTAAAAGTTTTAAAGTTTACAGCAATCTCACTTTCTTAAAAACCTCCAACACCTACAATAATGTCAATAGCATTAATTTTAAAACAGATAAATGGAATACCCCACTGTCATCAACACTGATCTCATATTAAAAAGGAAGGGAAAGCATGTTAAAAAAATCAAAGTTAATCTACCTTTCACTTGTCTTCCTAATGTACCACTGAAAGAGCTTAAATACTAGTGTGACCTTTGTAAAGTTCAAGGATTCTGTAGTTGTATTATGGTTAAAGTAATTAAAACAAGCTACAGAATACCTTTTATCTAGAGATTAGTGCTACGAAAAGAGTTCATCAAAACTTGCCAATTTTGCTTCCCCACCTAAAGAAGACAGAACTGAATAATTTTCCAAACTGACGTCTGGAAAAAATATGCCACTTCCAAAATAATCTCAAAGCTTAATATGAATCATAGTCTTTTCAGAAAAAATTTTAAACAACCCAACAGTTTTCAATAACACTAGATTATTATGAGCTAACACAAAGGTTAGAAGACAGCTTTGCCTCTAGTTCAGTTTCTATTTCATCAGCAAATGTCAAAATATCAGATTTAGTCATTACAAATACAAATGTGAGATCTTGATTTTAATTACAGGATGTTGCTGTACAGTGAGTGCTAAGATGCGGCTATCAGAAAAAAAAATAAAATTTAAAAATAAAGTAGCTTGTCTTTTTCTTTGTCAGGAAATGGCAGCAAAAGGACATAATGTATCCCAGTGCAATATCCCAGGTGTATCTTCTTCTGTACCTATACTACTGACATGTCAGGAAATCATGGCAAACATAACAAGGTATATGAGCTCCTGTCCCAATAATACTTGGTAGAATACCTTGAAAAAATAAATTGATTTACACCAGATTGTCTTTCTAATCCACCCACACAATAGAAAGAACACATTTCCCATTCCATAGCAATGTTTCTAAAATGGAGGAAAACAACTTGATAGGATTTTAGGTTAGTTTAGTTTTTAATGATTTTGATAGGAAGAAAGGAAATCCAACTATAAGCTTTGACAGGATGAACAGCTCTGCATGTGTAAATCCTACTTCACCACAGTTGAAGTACATAAGTATTTCCAAGCAATTGTGTGCAAAACAAAAGTAATCTAAATTTTCTATTCTCCTCCCACTTGCATAATAGCTGACTGCATTTAATTGAAATCTCCTTTAAAACTTTTGAGCTGAGACTAATGATGGCACTTTTGAGACAGCAGAATTTTTTTAAAATGTAGTTGATGGGATAAAAAGAGGGCTTTAATAAAAGACTGTTTGCAACATTAACTAGGGTGTTTACTGGTGCAGAAATACCAGAAATTATCAACATACATCTTTGCTCAGGTAGGCTGCAGATAAAACTTATCTGGCAAAAAGGGAAATTCTTCACTGGATTTCCACAAGTACAAGGAATCCCAAAAGCTTAGTGTGAAAGGGAAAAAACCACCCTTTTTTTCCAAAAGCCACTTGCTTAAGTTCCCTGAAGCAGAGAAAAATGCCTTTAGATGTACAACAAAAAGTCAAGGGCAAACCTCTAACAAGTTAGAAATGTGTTAGCATTTCTCATGTGAGTTGTCCCAGGCGTTGTTCAGGCATGAAATAAAGGGTTTGTTGAGCACAGTAACAAGAAGTGCTACTTCATTATAGGGTACCAGAAACAAAAATTTCTATATCATTCAGATATTTACAGTTATATCTGGGAGGGAAAAAAAACCACAACCAACAGATATTTGACGGAGAGACAACCTATCTCTGAAATAATTCAGTAGTTTCCAAGTTAAGGTAAAAGGTACTTACTAAGAAATTGTAACATGTCCCAGTGCTTATAATCTACTCTTTGCAGGAGATGGAGGGCTAGATGCAGTAAAGGCCCAGGGAAGTCAGAGCATGAGCTCTGCTGCCTGGTAGAAAACACAGACACCAGCCAGGAGAGGAACTTTAACACACAACCAGCCCTTGCTGGCACGCTGCAGGGAAGGATGTGGGTCTCATAAACATCAAAAACAGCACCAAAAAAATTTGGCATTTTCTCCAATTTCCTACATCTGGCTTCTTACACTGATCCCTGTTGCCTTTTAAATAACAATCTTCCTGACTTCCGATATATAAAGCATAAATAAATGTATAGGAAATAAATAGAAATATCCAGGCTTTCCTTATTTTTAGAAAGTACTTAATAAAAAAGCCCAACAAAAAAAACCACCAAAATCACCATCAAAAAAAAAGACCCAAAACCTACAACTGTTTCATTGCTACAAATAAACCACACAGAGAACAGAGAAAATATCTGTCATTTTCAAGCTCCTTCCCTTGGAGTTCTAGCACTGAGAACCCACTTTAGAGGTATATTTCTCTAGTGCAATGATGCTTATTCACCTATTAAGTTAATCAGTGGTATTTGTTCCCTCTGGATACGGTTTTGAAAAATTCTTTTAATCCAAGCTTTCTTTTCAGGATTGCAGTCAAGACTGGAGGCAAAACAAAATTAACTCTAATTGTACTTGATCTACCAAGTTACATGACTCAGCACTTCAGATATTAAAAATTCATCCATGGAAAAGCACAAAGCACTCCCAAATGCCTGACAAGACCTGCTTTTCTTACTTGACAAGCTGAGTCTGAAAAAGCTCTTAATGGATTCATAGCAGTGAGGACAGGGAGTTAAGGATACATTTGTAAGGGAGCTGATCCAAGCAGCACTTCTACACAATACAGCCGAGTCCCAGCCTGCATGAGAACATCACCGCAGTGCTGCACTCAGGGTAACGGGTCCTGCTGAGCTCTGCAAAATGCACCTCCTGCACAGCTCCCCACTGCAAGAGAAACCTGCTTCACACAGTCCAGAGGTATTTATCTAGCTTGGCTAAAAAGTATAAAAAAACCCATCCAAAAGTGTTGCATCCTGGCTCTCATGGGATATGGTAAACTACTGCAACCTCCAGAATTTTGGTCATTATGCCCTTTCAATTTTGGCACACATGACCACAGAAAGATCAATTCCTTAGGTGATGGATACTCAAAACAATGCAGGGAAAACTGTACCTGCAGTTGCCCACTACAGCTATGGATTATACAGCATTGATTACATGCACCTGGCAACAGGCTGGTTTGTGGCATTTCAGGGAGAGCCCCTACAATGTCAGCCCTTCACTGTATCCAGATAATAAACTCTTTAATGCCAATCAGCTGAGTTTTGCTTTGTATTTATATATAATTTTGCACATTCAGTCCCTTCATTTAAACTCTCAGGGCTACTGCAAATAATAAGGGCCAGTAATAACAACTAAAGACACAGCAACTTCGAAAAAAGTTTTTTAAAAAAATATCTTGAAGATATTGAACCTTTCCTGCTTATGAAGAAAAATGAAGGAAAACCCTCCAATATAAGACTGCTGATTTCACACCTTGTGACTAAGCAGGGAAAGGGAATGGAAAGGATGTGGATGCTATGACTCTCTAAAAAACATGATCCAGGTCATAAACCTGCCTAGCCAGATATGGGAATATACTGGACTCCATAACTCCAAGGAGCAGCTGCCTACATTTAAAATCTTCAAGTAACACAGGTATGCACAGCAACTGAACTTCTGGAGCAACCCCCTCCCCCCCATGTCTGAGTGAAGAAACAGCAAAGCATTTCCACAGAGATGCTGAACTTCAGACTGCACTGGTCAGCCTGCTCCAGTCCTGAGTTCTGTGACCTTACACAGCTGCTGTGGTGTGGATGACTGCAAATCATTACAGCTTAATAGAGCTCCAATGGAAGGACCAGCTCTCTGCATCTCTGGAGAGAGTGAACTGACACCCAATAGAATGGTAATCAATACATACCTGACACAAGCAATGTACATAAATTATAGATGAAGGATCATTTAAATACATTCAAACAGCACAGTTAGCCCTTCAGATGCACTTGAAATGCAGATCTTGTTATATGAAAAATGGTTTGTGATACATAATTGTACAGGGAACCTTTTTTCAACAGAGGCAGGTCACATTACAGGCTGTGGGATGAGCAAAAGACCAGCTGCTTCAGAGATACAATACCATCAAACTAAGAACACTGCCAGGTGTTTCCTGCAGTTCCAGCTCCTTTACATGAACTGTAATTTGCCTTAAGGTATTGATTGCCTTCACCAAAGTGTTTCTTGCTTAGTGATTCTACCCCATTCATTGCCTGCTTCTATTTCCATCTTTCTGCTCTTTTGATCACTTGCATCATGCTGAAGGCATGACTAAGAACATTATTCATCTGTTGTCCATCCCTTAATTCAAGGGCCTGATCTAAATAAAGGCACACATCATTTTCATCTTACTTACACACTTATGAACCAGAATAATTCCTCCCAGAGCAGTTCCTCAGCCATATCTCTCATCTTCAGCAGCACTATGCTGATTTACACTACCAAGCATCCAGTCTGTGAGCTCTATATAAGCCTAAGAGAAAAATCAAGGCCCCAGGAGATCTGCACTGAGATGCCAGTGAGAAATGAACTGAAGCAGTCCATTTGTCATATGCAAACTTTGTTTTTCATCTTTATTCACCTCTATCACACATTTTTCCTTCACTCATCACTTTTTTTCTCTTCTCTTCTTTAGATGCTCATTTAGGAACACGAGAAAGAGCAATCCAGTTTGATTCAGAGGTACTCCCCCTCAGATAAACAAGGAGTGGGCACTCACAAGAATAGGAAACTACACAGGTTCATTTTGCACCAAGTACCAAGGAATAAATTATTACTCCAGAGACAATTCAAGCCAAACCCCAATAGCTGCTACTTCAAACATAGATTAGTTTATCTTTATTTTGTCATATGCAAGGTGTGGACAACTTTAAATGGTAGCTAATGAGCTATAAAACTGATTAGCACTAATTTGGTCACTAACCAAGCGTTAGGTTGGTTCGGGAAATACCAAAAAACTTCTCATATCTTTAAACTTATCTGCAATATCTTTCTTTCTGTTCCATGTATATAATATATACAGTCACAAGCTGTGACTACAACTTGTAGAAAAATCTAGCACGCTATGCTGCAAGAGTAACCAACAGAGAAAGTTTTGCATCAGCAAACACATTTTTATCACTGAGACCACGCCTATATTTTCTCACAAAATTAATCCTTTTCTCGAGGAATACCATTAGCCTGCCCCTAACATAGCTCTTGCAGTCAAAATTACTTCCTTCATTCTTTGCCACCTCCCAGCTTTTAATGCCTATTCAGCCATATGCAAAAGTGAAATATCCCATTAAAAATACAATCAAGCAATTCTACTGAAAAACTTACATTGCTCTTGCTATAAAAATCTTGTCTACTTTGAATTTAAACTAAGAAAAATTGCTCTGCTCACAACAATGTAACAATGAGAGCCCATGTGAACAAGACTCAATTGGTTCCAAGAATTTTACCCAGTACAAAATGGCAAAAAGCAGCTAGAAATGTGCTCAACCTTCTCAACCCTTAGCATTCCTGTAGCACAGAGGAAATCCCTGGCTGGCACAGAGCTCCTTCTGCAGCCAGCACGTGTGGTAACTTGGGAAATACCTGGAGTGCAGTTTCTGCAGCTGCCAAGAGCATCAGTGCAAGGGCAGAATTAGTGCAAGAAAATGGGCTGTTAAACTGGCTAAAGAGTGTGTAGCCTGCCTGGAGCTCTGTGCTGCCACATAGCTGTAACTGAGAATTCAGATAAATTAATACACATTTCAGTCACCACAGCCACACACATACAAATTGGATCCTTTTGATCCCAAGTACACACAAATGCATCAAATCAGCTGTTTAATTGTTCAGAAGTCAATATAGGCTAGCACATGGCTTGAGCTCTGTCCAGGTCATATGTGGTCCTATCAAGAATCACTCAGCACAGGAGAGCAGAGGCTGAGGTCTAAATAAAATAATGTGGGCTCCATGAGGTCTTCCAGCTCTGCATCTTTCCCAGAGGGAACAGGGGAGCATCTGTTCTAGCAAAGATCAGTCCACAAAATGCCTTTTCTCACTCCCAGCTGCCTTGGGTGGTGGTGCGGCAGCCCCTTCTGTCCAGCCACGTTGGCCACAGGAGCCATTCACATTTCCCCATTCTGCAGCCCTACCCTTCACTTCCCCTCTGGGAGAGCAGGAATAGAGACTAATAGAGGGGAAAACTGGTCCTGGGATTATTTACAGAATTACTAAAGAAGGTGCATTTTTAAAAGGATGTGCCTGTGGGTGCATTTCCTTTGTGCAAGATGAGAAATCAGTTACATAACAGAAACCCACAGAGCAGGGAAGGCACAAAGCATTAATAAAGCACATTGAAGTTCACTTGAATTGAGGTGATGGGTTTGCACTGCCAGCTGGCAGTCAGACAGTCTGGCAATGTCAGAGGTCTTCGTGTCTCCTGATAACAGAGTCAGCAAGGGCTACATGTAACCTCTCTGGAGCAGTATTTGATGTGACTGGTGGACATTTAGCTAAATGTTCATTACGCCTTTTTAGCCAAGACTTCAGAATGCAAATGCCAGGTACTGTATCTCACAGCAGATCAACCTGGAAATTGTATCTTCCCATGAATTAAGCAGCCAACATACAGAAAAAATATTCTAGATCAGGCTACAGTGCAGATTTCTATGTACAGATGAAGCACACAAAACATGAAAACACATGCAGATGCTAACTAGAATAAAACTGCCAGAGTTTAATTGGTTGGCAGTCAGTGTGACTAGGCGGAAATAGCTGCAGATTGTTCTGTATTGTGCAAGAAATGAAAGCAGCAAAAAAAAGTAAAATATTTACAAAACGACAGAGCAGAAACATTCCCAGCCAGAACTGCAAATCTGGATACAGTAATTTATTAGTAACAGTAAAGAAATTAACTGAATGATAAGAATTTCAATACCAATAATGACAATGTACTGAAAACTCAGAGGCAAGCAGGTAAAGGCTTACAAACAACAAAACCCTACCCTGACCTCAGTATTTTTCCCTCACATAGCACACTAGGGTAAGAGAATGACAATGCAGTTACACCTTTACGCACAACTTCCTGCCATGCATGCCAACATTTGCAGTGCAGCCAGGATTTTATTCTAGGTTTAGTGGAGCTGTGTGAGATTGTGAGATCAAATGATGAGCTTAACAAGCCCTGGCACGAGTTCCTGGGCTTAAATAAAAGCTCGAAGGTCAGGGAAGAAAGAGAAGGAGCTCAGAGAGGCAGGGCTATCCATCTTCTTCAAGTACTACCCAGGCATTCAGGCCACTTCTGCTTCCTGGCAAAGCCTAGCAAGTATTTAAGGAAGCACTAAGGATGCTAAAAAGTACATTTCCCCTTTACTTCCTTCCCTCTAATGATTGCTGTTTCACTATTTTCACCTTTTGTTTTACTTTCTCTTTAAATTTACAGTAGTGCAGACTGGTTCTGCTCTGTCTTGCCAAAGAGCATTCAGGCCAAGCTTGACTCAGCATAAGTCTATCCTCTTGATAAGAAGGCTGAGTAAAATCAGAAAAAATCCTCATTGCATAAAGAAAGAGAATCACTGGTAAAGCCAGCTTTAAGTCAATCAAAACTACTCATGAATAGAGCAAATATTTTTGGCCAAAGAAAGAAAAACATTCTGCATGGACTAAGAATGAAAATACTAGGTCAAATATTTAAACTGATCTGGTATTTTAAACAAGGTTCCAAACTTTAACTAAATAAAAAAAAAAAACCACTGTTGTTGACTAAAGTATTTTAAATCTTTCAGTTTTATACTTGTCCACCAACAAAAACTTCCACTTCCCACAAGGGAACATTGCAAGTCACTGTTGGAATACAGTACACAGAACCCAAAAAGATGTACAAGTTCTTTTACCAATCATATGAGGTGCCCACACACTGAGGGTGATGTCATTAGAATTCAGTCAGTTGTTTCATTACATAAAACAATACAGGGTTGTTTTTTTCTGAAATAAGTTTGCAAATACTAAGAATTCAAAGAGAAAGGGATTTTGGTACTCTACATATCCTCCAGTGGAACTTCAGATATTGCTGGTCTGGTGCTTCATTAAAATAAACTCTTATGTTTCCCTACCTTTTCCTCATCTTATTACAAGGTTTGATTTTCCTATCATTTCTACCTAAATAGAGTTTCTTTGAAATTAATAACCAATATTTCCTACAACTACTCCTCAATAACATCTACAAGGACATTTTGCTTTAATTTTTTACGATCATGGTCTAGCCAAGCGAATCTTCAATCTAGTACCTAACTACTTCAAGTGGAAATAAATGCAGCCCAAAAAATTTAAAGCTTCTACTTATACCTGCACTTACTCTGAGCATTTTGCCAAAGGGTGTCACAGCAGCTTTCCTGCTCAAATAGTTACAACAGTAATCCATGGATGACAAGACAATATAAAGAGACCTTGAGCATAGCAAGCTGTGCTCAGTAGGACCTTCTGAAAATCAAGATTATTGTTGAAGTGTTGCACTATCATTTCTTCCCAGTTTGGGGTTTGTGTGTGTAGCCTCACTAGGGAAATTACTATCCAGGAAAATATTTCTGAAACACTGAGAAGCATGACATGTTAGGTCTAGTCTGAATATATCTTGAAATAAGCCTCAAAGAGCCCGAATGATGGCATGCAACTAGAAGTAGGCACCAGACTGTTTTGCTTTATCAAGAACACTGGACTAAAGCATGACCAAGAATGCCTGAGAAATATGTTTTTTACTCACAAAAAATGGTTTTTGTCTGGGTTTCAAGCAGACTGTTTGAAACTGAGTTTGGGAAGCAAATGAGATTTTTTTTCCCTAAGGACCACAATTTCTGACTGGACTCCTAAATCCTTTTATGTATCCAATTTTTTATATACTTTTACTCAATCCCATGCCCCAATATGATTTTAGGAAAGTTTTCAATGCCTTCTAACAGAGATCCAATACCTGCTCAGTGCTACTATACTCAGTATCTGCCAAAGCAAGATATATCCGTGCAAAGGCCTGGAATTACCTAAACAGTTGTTACATGTAAATTCCCTGTAGAAGAGAGGCAGTAGGATATATTGCCAGTTTTTATGAACAGACAAGTTCATCTTACATAAACAAGAGCCTCTCTACAGAGCTACAGTGTCCCCCAGACTCAAAAAGCAAAACATCTGCCATATTCATAAATCCCAAATAGCCTTTGAATCCCAAGAGCTACTCTGAAATGAGTTTCCACCTTCACAGGAACTACATTATTCAAAAGACCTTGCACTTCTAATTTGTCATTGTAATGTGTTCTTCAATACCTTGCACTGACATTGTGTAATTTGATGGTGTTACATGAATTGCTCTCCGAGGACGAGTTATCCAGTAATATTCCCAGTGCCGTTAGTTTCACTGCTGAACATGGCCACTCTCACAAGAAGGACAGAACATGTAGCTATTGCAGAATAATTATTTCCATATTGGTTAATTTTGTTACAGAGAGTAAAAGTGGTCTCACTGAAGCTTAAATAGCCTCCATCAGCCCCTCTCTCTCTTCGACAGTCTCTTAAAACAAAGCTGAAACTGCTGAGACAGCAGTGATCAAAATTTATCACGTTCTGCAACAGAACGTTCTATTGCTGAAAAGTCTCTGGTGGTGACACTACTCTTTCTCATAAAATAGCACCTAAAATGCTACATACAGTTCCTCCACAGACTAAAACACATCCTTTAAACCACACACTGCCAACAAATCACCAACCACCAGTAACAGAACATGGCTAAAGTGCTTCACAAAGCAAGCATAGATCTGAGGCCACTAAAGGAAGCAGTGATGACAAAACATATACACCAAGTCTGGCACATCCAGGGTCTTGCTCTTCATCTGAAACATGCTGTACTCTTCACCCACATTCCTCTTCCAATAAGACACTGTACTAACACAGCTCAGGGTTTTGGTAGTTTGGGTTTTTTACAGCTGTTATCCATAGACTCCTCTGATAATGACTAGACAAAAAATGTTATCACACATATGTCCCTTAATGCATATTTTAACATAGTTTAATTAACAATTAAGAAACATCTATCACTGCAATCAGTAAGAAGTACAACTCATTACACCAGACTACTAGAGATGTGGAAAAAACCCTTATAAAACAGGCATATAGCTATTCAATTATGTTTTAAAAAATATCAAAACTGTGATTATATAAACATTACTGATAACAAATTTGGCAGAAAGATATATTGACATTTCAAAATAACAGCAGTCAGAACACATAAGTATGTCTTCTAAGCAAAGTATTTGGAATTTTCATTAAACTGGAGGTTGTGAAATTCTAGCTCAGTTCCTGATAATACAGTATGGTTCTCCCTCTGCTGGAAAATCCATCCTACTACACAATCCAAAACCATATAAAGATGAAGTATTATTATAACATACTTCTCTGACTCCTCCTGCTGGGAGAGGTAAAGACTTGAATATAAACACAGCTCAGTGGTTTTATAATGAATGCTGCATTGCCTCAATAATTTATTTATTTGGGTAAGTCCTTCATTTTTGTGAATGACTTGCAATCTGAAGCATTGTAACTGTTACTACTCAAACTCTTACTTGATGACAACTTTAAAAATTATCATGCTTGAATTTTCATGGTTAAATTGTCTCCTTCCAGACATATTTTTTTTTCAGAAAGAAGGGAAGGAATGCTGTATTTCAGCAAAATTCTGTAAGCCCTTTTTTAATCACAGTGGTGAAAAAAAAGAGGTGGCATTCAATTACTTTCTAAGAACTTCCACACATAGATACATACTAGAAAAACTCATCATTCTAGCTTCAATAGATGCTGAAACTAATGCTTTGGTGCCAGCTGATGTTTTGTGCAAGTAGCAAGTACAGTAAGTGATGAAACTAATTTGGAGAAAATTGTTTACAAAGATGAAGGATAGGTAGAATTAGTTGCTCTGTGGAAATATTTCACAACTAGCATAACTCATGGCACTATTTAACACTGCAAAGAGGCTTCCCTCACTTACTTAAGTACAAAGGTTCTGGGTAAGCATGTGTAAGCAAACCTCTTAAGGAGGAAATGCATATGCATACATTAATTTAAGACACATCTATGCTGCTGGAAGTGTCTGCTGCCAAAATCCAGATATTGATGAATTTGAGTTGGATACACATCCAGATTTCCAACCATTCCAATGCCTCCAAAAAAAAATAACAAAATTTCTCTGAACTCATCAAAAGAAAAATCAGAGAAGGAAAAAACAACACATCAAAAGCAATTCCTTAAATGTGCACTTATTTTGTTTAATAGCTACATAACTAAGTTGAAGACTGTCATCCTAAAGCGTGTTATCTAAATTGCATCATGATTGAATCTATTTTCTGAAAAGAACAAACTGCAATGAGCTTCACAAAAGAGTAGTCTACTTGCAACTCAAAAAGATCTTATTAAATGGAAGAGTAGTCCCCCATGAAATTCTGAGAATTTCTTTCAATTAGCAAGGCCCAATTCAGACACCCTTCTGTGTTATGTTGCTTCTGGGAAGACAAAAAAAAAAAAAAAAAAAAAAAAACCACACCAAAAAAACCTAAGAGGAAAAAAAAAAATTATCATTCCAGCTCTTCAGTCCTTTAACCCCTTCAGTTAGCAGCCATGGGTCACCAGTATGCAGCCAGCTGAGATACAGCCCATCTTCTACTAGGTTTCTTGCTTAGAGGTTAAAAGAGCAGAAGGACTTCAGCCCTAAGAGACAAACATTTTCAAATATTTTCATTTTTGTCACAAGTCTTATGACAATCCCAAGTCTCTGGTCCAGGGATAAACCTGAAAACCATGAATAAGACAAAACTGTCCTACTCAGGGAGCCCAAATCTCTTTGTGCCCCCATATTGCCCAGTCTGTGAAGCATCCAGCATGTATGAGGTGCTGTGCTCTTCAGCCCGTGCCCGTCCTGCAGGGCTTTGTCAGTGCTGCCCACTGGGGCTGGCATTCCCTGCCTGCCCCTAAGCAGGGCTGTTTTCAGCTGCCAGGGCCATGGCAGCAAACAGCCTGACAGGACAGACTGACTGGGCGTGCCAGCCATTCCAACAGCTTTCTATTGCACACTACAGGGACACATGGGGAATGACAACCAGTATCTAGTGTAGAAATCCTGTTCAGTTGAAGCCAGGTCAAACATCTCACCTCTGCTCCAGAAGCCTTAAAAGGAAAAAGCTTCTATTCTAGCAATAACCATTAAACACTACAAAATTCCATTTTAAACCTGTCTGAATCACTAGTTTTCTCTTGCAAGTGGAAGATCCTCACAAGGTACACAAAGTAAGCAGTTCTGAAGACTGGCAAAGAAGATCCACCAGAACAAACACAGGCAATGCAGGAGTCCCTAAGAACACCCAAGAATATTGGCACTTTTGCAATTAGTACTTTCTAGTCCAGGCAATGGCTCTTAAACATGAGTTTCAATCTGATGAATATAGGATATTATGTATGATAATATCATACTGTTTCCAGTATGATAGATTGGAAACAGGAAACAAAACCAAACGAAAAAGTATTCAGAAACTAATTCAACTCAGAAACAATAGGTAGGGGAACTTAAAAATTAACAAAGGAGATCTGAAAACTGAGATAACATCAACAGAAACACGCAAAGTAACCAAACCAGAGAGGAATAGGAAACAAATTACCCTGCAAGTTTCACACACAGCTGCACAATGTTAAAAACAGACACATCTGAGCAGAGGATATTTCTGCAGAGCTGTTTCAGAGCAAGTCCCAGCTGTGAAATGCAGCAGTTTGGGGGTTAGAATTCAACAGATTTCATTTAAAGAATATATGAAAATACAGTATTTTCTGCCACTTTAAAATACCAAAAGAAGTTTCCATAGCTGCTCTTCAGGACAGTCTCCTTTTTTCCAAATGACCTCAGATGTGCTCAAGTAAGGTATTGTAACAGGAATCTAAACTCATTGAACAAGGTTAGTGCTTTAGCAAAACTGCCAAGTGTTTTTGACCAAAATGTGATTAAACCCAAGAACAAAAAGGGTGCTTTGGAACAGTACCTGGAAAACAGGACTGGCCTAGGCATTGCCTACATTTCCCTCTAAGTCACCACACAAGGTCTGTCAGCTACAGTGACCTAACAGTTTTCACAAGAAAAAACCCAAACCCAATAAGCTACTTCTTCAAATGAACTACACTGATGATTTTCATTTGTTTTCATTGCTCAGCTTGTTCCCCTATATTGCATCCAAGTTTTGTCATTTATAAAAATAAAATCAATTTTCCTTTAGACCAATCTTTTTCAGATTGCATAAATAGAACAGAAGTCCACCCAAGCAATCTGAACATTTCTTGTAGACAACCCTTTTTTACAGGGTTCACCTTAAAGCATGGCCAGGTGACTTCCAAATTAAAAAGGGATGGTCACTTCAACTTGGGCTTTTTGTTCCAAGGATTCTTTTTTGGAGGACATAAAATAGCTATCAGTTATTAGAAGTTTAATCCATTTAGCAAACCTATATAAGCACTCTATTGAAAGTATGATTCTTCTCAAGGGAATGTTATAGTGGCTGCCCTGCAATTCAAAGAAGTAGTAATTCAAATGGGCATTTCAGTAACAGCTTTTGTGAAACAATATTTTTAGAGCTTTTAAAAAATTCTGGGGTGATGCCAAAAATTAAATTATAAAAGAGTCCTATCAAATGATTAATCAATCTTTTTTATTTAAAGAGTCTTTGGATTGAGGTCCAATATAAAAAAAAGCTGCTGAGCTTTTTCCTAATACCATTGTAAGATGTGATAGAATGTGCTATAAAAATACACCACATTAATGGATTTTGTTATAACAATAAACACTTTTCAAAAGTTTCAGTAAATATTTTAAAATACACTACACACAAAACAAATTATTTGCTGAATCTCTGTTACTTAATAGCAGAATATCTATCAAAGTTACCTTAATTGTAATTCCCATCATTTTGGTTTCTATGTTACATCTTCAAATCTGGAAATATTTTTCTTCATAAAAGTACCTGTGCATTCAGCTCCTACTCCTAGGCTGGGTAAATCTGTGACTATGCACTTGTCTAAATCTCATATATTTTCTTTTCATAACGTGCACAGAAGAAATTCAGAACAAGCAGTAGGGCTTATTGCATAATTATTAGCTCCTGTAGGAGATTCCGTATGCATGAACAGCTTTGGAATTCTTTTTTTTAAAGACTACTTCACATCTAAATCTTGAGGTTAATTTTTCTTTTTCATTTCATCACTGCGTATTTATTTTGAAATGACTGCTGTGTTTTATAAATGTTAATATTTCTCTTAAAAATACTAATTTTGTAACTTATCATGCTGTAATTTTGTAACTCAGCATGCTTATTCACTTTGAGAAATATGTGTTAAATGTAAATAAATACTTGAGAAATCTCTAACAGTGACTGTTACGTTGTGAAACAGTTTCTAATACATCAGAAATTAAGGATATTATTTGTAATGAAGAAATACTTGGCTTAGTTTAAACCGTTTTTTCCTGAATTGTTCCCACTGAATATTATTGAACAACTATTAATTGTGAATAATGAATGAATATTTGAACAAATATGTGAGTCTCAAGATTGATCAAGAGTTGTGTGCTTTTCATTCTTCTCCCTTTAATTTGCTGTAATTGTTACCTAACTTGCCCCTTGACAGTATGATTTATTCTTCTGAGTGCAGAATGATAATAAGAAAAATAGTTTCAAATAAAGGTAACCAATCCACATTCCATGCACGTGTGTTTCTTCTTCATACAATAAGGACTGGAATCTGGTGTATCTGAAGGCAGAAATAACAAATAGAAACATCCTATGCAAGACCAAGCAGTTATTTAGAGTGTAAATTGAAAAGACTCTGTTGCATTTGTTCCAACCCAGCAGAACAACTCCACCCATTTGATTTACATACCACATTCCTTATATGCATAATATTCTTAAGCATGGGGCTGAATTTTTTCAGAGATTCCCTATATCCAAAAATGAAATCTGGCCAAAGGAAAAAACCCACCTCACTGCCTCAGCCATTTTCTTTATCTTCTGCTAGTGCCAAGAAATGCAAACACCTCCCTACAGAAAGACACCACTGCTTGAAAATTGGATCCTCGGTACCAGCTTCATCATCTCTGCTGGCTGGAGCCTATGTCTGAATTGGACCACAAAAAAAGTAACAACACTCACAAATTATGTTCTGAGTGCTCATTAGTTAAGATTTAAAATATTGGTAGAGACAAAAAAATTGTAGAAATAACCCATAAGCTCCTTATAAAAAGTTATTCAGGCTACACCACTCAGATGTGTTTCTATTTTAAATAAAAATTGTTGCAGAGGTACTGTTGAAGATGCCTGCTCCTCCTCCCAGTTGTTCTTCTTCACACTCATGTTCCCATATTTTTTACCACTGGCTTCTGTGAGCATGGATTCAGCCATCAAAAGTCTCTTACCCACATTCCATCATTCCAAATAGCTGAAACTAGCCAAGAATTTTAAATACATCTCTTCAGCTGAAGGTTTTCCATGCAAAAGAAGAAATTCCTTTGTCAGTTTATTTAAATTTTTCTTATCAGTCATGATTTGAGAAGAGAAAGGCTCTTATTTAGAGGCATTATAATCCAATTTAAACTTAGAAATTGCACACACAATCAGCCAGAACAAACATGTTATTTCATTAATGGCAGTAAGTCTGTGCTGCCTGAACTGAAACCTGTGCTCCCTTCCAAGCTCTGCCTTGATCCCTCTCAGCACAAACCTGCACTCAGCCATTGGATATGGCAAAACCATTTATTCCCACAAAACCAGTGGGCCTCCACACATCCATACACTCTTCTGGTGATGTCAAGTGATCAACAGCAGGCAGATATTTCATTTATATTCCATAGAACGGTCTCCCTTGAAAGATCTGGCAATCAGATGAAATTTGTACACAGCCAGAGCACTGACTGTCTTTGTAACACTGAGTGACAAAGTCCTGTGGTGTCACTACAGCATCATTGCTTTATCCAGCTGAGGTGCACAGCCATGCTGTAGCACTTGATCTTCCACTCCCTCATCTCTTGTATTTAGGCCATCTCCCGCACAGCACCATCTTTTTCACTAAAATTCCTGTTGTGCATAGAGTCCTCACATTTGTAAGCTCCAGGCTAATAGCCTAAGGCTGTGTCTATGGCAAAGAAAGACTCCATCACATCTGTGTGGAAGCTGGAACACACAGACACATGTTGCACCTTCACAAGCCCAGCTTGATTTTACATGACAGCAAAACAAAACACATTGTGCAACTACACCCAGAACTGCTAAAACACAGAATAGATTTCAGCTTGAGAGGTTTTGGAGGTTTGGAGCTGACAGACTGTGACTGTCCATCAGCTTTCACCACCTAACTGAAGATATGCTCTTTCAAAGTGAAAGAGGATTAAATAACTCAGTCACCTTCAGAATATTCCTAATTCCAGTCTCCCCGACAAGGCTGGATCCCAGTATTGATAATATGTGAGATGTATCAGATATCACAAGTAACTACAAGTTAAAATTTTAATTTTGCATTTCTAAATTTAATTAATAAGAACAGATGGTGTTGCTTCTTTCTATTCATATCTCTGTTTGTGTTGTTTGGAAAGTATGGGCTATGTTTACTGCTCTGTAAGTAACTATGACTCTGACACCTTGGTTTCCCAGCACAATTTTTCTTATTCCATGTTGACTGGCACTGTCAGAGCACTGCAATCTGCAGAGCAATCTCCATGCTCATGATTAAATAGCTCTTGGTATTATTCATTTCTCTGGGAGACATGATAAATATATTCTGTATTTAAAGGTATGAATCTGAAAAAAACATGATATTTGAATATTTCAGCTCAAGTCTTGATAAAGCTAGACAGATATAAGAAAAATCAATCCCCCACTGGTCTCATTTCAATTTCATGGATTCTCCTCTGCAATCATAAAGTAGGGTAGTAGCCTGTCTGAATGGAAATATTACTTGTTCTAAATTGATCAATATTATACAGAAACGGACAGTAAGGGCTATAGAGACAAACTTGGAGATTTGAGTGGCCTTCTACTTTGTGGTCAGTGCATTTTGCTGCCCATGCCAAGACTGAAAATCAGCGCCTTTGTAACATCATCTCTTGTGAAACAGATGCTGAAAAATGCAGCCATGGTCTGTGAGATTGCCCTTAGCATCTCCTAAAAAGGGACTAGCATACTGCTAGGCAAGTCTTCCCTAACAACAGGAGCATTTTATCCTGATGAAAATCAATGAAAACATTCTCTCTCTTCCATAAAGCCACTCCTTATACCCCATCAGTAAAAGATTTATTTTCCTTTCTCAGTGAGAAAGAAGGCACAGCTTAGGTCCACCAAATCAAGCATGTGCACACTGCTCTGGCCTGGCTCCATGCTGTCTCTAGGCTTTAATCTGTTTATTCTCAAAGCCTGGGAAACACTGACATCACCATGTTACACATGATGAGCAGATATTTTAGAACTATACAGGTTGCATTCAAAAGTAATAAACTGAACCTGAATTTCCCTCATAAAGCCTAAAGTTTAAATTATCCCCTAGCTGGACATAGATAGGCTCAGAAACTAAATTTCAATATGAATTAGGTTACCTTCCAACTCACACTCCTACCCCAAATCATCCTTTCCTTTCTTGCTTCAACTTCCAAAGCCCAGAAGAGTACTGGTAAGAATGTGTCATCTTTGGGTCACTGGGGTACAAAGTCCTGCTGTCTGGCCTTTCTGTGTCCTCTGCTGGAGTAACTATCCTTGTGACCACCTGCATTTAGGACAGTAATTTTAAGGTTTTGTACAAATGCTCAGACCTCCTGCTACAGGTTGAATAATAATAATTAATCCTAAGGAACTTAGTAAGACTGACTTCAGGAACAGGTTTTGCTTGTGAATAAGGCAAGAGCTGACACATGAAGACAAACAATAATTTCAAAACAACTTGCAAACATTAATCAGTTGCTAAATGTATTTGCAAAACAACTAATCAAGCCCTAGCATATCAGTCAAGGGGGGAGAACGAAAAAGGGGAATGAAAATAGACTAAAACAGTAGAGAAGCTTTCTGTAAAGAGTTACCTAAGCCATAGCAGAAGAGAAGAATAAATCATACATTAATACAGTGTACTATTTTAAAATAATGTCAGATAAACAGGGCAGGTAGCAAAGAGAAAGAAAGAAGGAAAAGGATATCATTTCTCACAGAAGAAAATTTCTCCTTTCTCCATTGTTATTAAGTCCATGATAAAATGAGAACCATTTCATGACAACTTTGAAGTGCACTTTCCCCCCTTCATTCCCATTATTTACACTTACTTAAACTTTGGAGCCTGAAGCAGAGCCAGCATATATACCAGACAAAGACCCACAGACTCCAACAGTTTTTTCATGAATCTTCTGACCTCCAGCTTTTATAAGATTTTTTTCTAAGTTTATTCTAAACTTTTTTATGTCTATTAGTCCATGACCAACTAAAACCACTGGGTGTCACTAATGCTCTACAAAAAGTACAGCATGTTATTGAATTTCCCACATTTTCTGGTGGAATTACTGCCACATGCTTTGGCAATCCCTGAGCCTTCATAAAATACCCACATATTTAGGGTGCATTAAATTTAAGCAGATGACTAAGTGGGAGTGCAGACTCTCAGGAGGTCTGTGTTTTCCTGAAGATCAATACTATCTCTGCCTCAACTCTGACTGAATAGGATTCAATTTAGCAAGCAACAAAATCCTGCCACAGAACAACAATATATGAAAGTAACTGTTTCTATGCAGTCATTCTGAGAACAGAACAACCTAATTAATTGGTGTCAAATAGAACAACAAAGCCAATGTGCTCCTAGGGTAAAAATCAAGAGATCCTTTGTTATCATTTTTTATCAACTGATACTAAAATCCAGCACTGACAAGAACTATTCATTGTGCTTTGTATTTCTGTGGGGTTGATCTGTAAGTGAGGTTTAGAGGTGAGATTCTATAAACTAGTTCTTTTTTTTTGCTGCCAGTAAATTAACTTTCCACTAGCAAAGCTCTATTTTAGTCTGAATAAAGCAAATTAATTAAAAGGACTTCCTTTCATCAGGTTTAGGAAAGGGCTTTTGCAAGTGTCAGGTTGTCAGCTTTCTAATCACTTGACAAATGATAAATCACTCAGGACAAAATATCAACTTTTTAAAAGTGTTTTCAGTATAAAAAAAGGGATATAGTTTCTACCAGAGTAGAACTGTATTTAACATTCAGTTTTCCGAGTACAATACTAAATAGTTCCTTTGATTCTGTATTGGCTGTGAAAACATCACTTCAAATATAAAACTACTGAGATTGGGTTTATCATTGCAGTTTAAGCACTTCTTTTTCTCATTAGTAATTCTGATTTTTATTCTCTTTGATCTTTTCAGTCTGAAAAAAGTAGAGCATCAACCATTTCCTTGATTCTTGAAAATTGATTATTATTTTAAATGAATCAATTTTTTACTTATTTTTCACAATCATTCTAAAATACATTAAGCATTAGAAATAAAAAAAGTTCCATTCACAACGATATACCTCAGTGTAGCTTTATGTCATCACCAGCAGCTCCATTTGTTCCATACATCATTCCAAAGTAGTCCCATCCACATGAAAGCTACATTATGTCTTCTGTCAGTCGTGTTTCTTTCCTTTTCCTCTCCTATTCTGTGATTTCATTTTAACAGCTGATGGCCGATATGCAACACAATAGGGTCAGAGCAACACAAATGTAAAGTATGTGTACACCAACCATTTCTGTATGTTACTGCTTCCCCTGCCACTGGAACATCCAGCATGAGGCCCTCACTCCAAGAAACCTTGCAAGATGACACAAACTGAAGCAGTCTGGTCAAAATAAAGCACAGATAAGTTAACAAAGTTATCATGCAATTTCGTCCATACTTATGTTTTTCATTAGCCATTAAAGTATGTTGGCTATGTTTCTATCAAAAAGGAAAACTATACATATCTATAAAGAAAAGAGATATAGAGGTCAATTAAATACAACAAAGTGGTACCACTGCACATCCACTAAAGTCCTAAGAATCACTTTGGAACAGGTTCTTTCCAAATACATTTTTCTTCATTAGTGTATCAAGGAAGATCCTCTGGGATCGGAAAAAAGGCTTCATAACTGAAGGTTCTCTGGCATCAGTCCATTCCAAAAGAGCAAAAATGGCATACTTCTGGAAAGAAAGAGAGCTAAAAGCCTGACTGGTACTAATAGAGAAAACTGAAGGTCTTGTCTCCCTCTTGAGAATAATAAGTTTTCAACATAGGAAGACCTATTCCTAAACAGTGATTCTGACTATTTAAGTTGCAAGACCCTTGTATATTCTAGGGGTATTGTACTCTTTCACTCTTACGGATGGGAGGGGAGAGGGTTTGCAGCTATCTACGTCCCTGGATAGTTCCTTTAACTTAAAAAAGCTTATAAAATGTCTCAAAGGCTTCTGCTGTCTCTCTAGACATCCATTCTGTCAGTATAAGTCCTTCCTGAAACATAATGTTATGTGAGGCTGCCTCTGAGGAAGCTTAGTCACTTTTCTAAGGAAGCTACCAAAGCATTCCTTGGGAAATTATTCTGGTCTATTTTGCAAGATTAGTACTTACTAATTACTAGCAAGGAGGGGCAGATAAGAATTTTGGGACACTAACCTAGAAATTGAAGAATAAATGTTTGAGAACAGAATAACTGAGAATTAAGCACACAAAAAGGCTGGTTTGTGGGTTTTTTGGCTAGCATAGATTGTCAGAATACCACCTTGCACAGCTTGTTCTCTAAGAGTTAGTAGAGAAAAAGAATCCAGCATTTTTCCAGCCTCCACCCCTTCATTTTGATTCTTCTAGTAGATATTTCATTCCTAGACTAATCTTCCTATTGCTTGTTCAACTATGGGGAGGAGAGGATTTAATGAAAGTTAAATTCTCCTTTGATCAGTTACTGTAATAACAAGATAAAGAAAAATTTAGTGATTTTTTTTTTTTTTTAGGAGACATGTTAGGTATTTGAAATAAAAAACATAAGGTGTGCTGAAACCTGAGATGGAAATACAAGTGAAAAGAATTTTCAATTACACCTCACTGAGCAAAGTAACCACTCTGAAAAGCTTCATGAGACATTTCTTATGTCCAGCCTCACATCTGGTGAGACCAGTGGTGATTTCTACCATTGACTGGACCAATGAGTCAGAGGCTCCTCTGTTGCCATGACAAATATTTTACCAAATGAATCACAGAACTTACTCACAGCTAACGCCATCTGGCAGAGCTCTGAGACTCGGGTGGTTGTACTACCCTGTGGATACAACCCTTGCTAAATACAGTACCAAAGACTATTTCCCTTCCCTCTACATCCACCTAGCAACTGAAGAAACGTCTGAGCCATGGAAAAACAAAGCTCCAAACACACCTGAATATTTTTGCTGCCTTTTTGTAGTAAATGCACTGTCCTTGCAAATTAAGAAAAAAATTAAAAAAAACATAAAAAACCCAACAAATTATTCACACTGTCTGCACTGGCTCGTCATTTTTTCTCCCACTCCCATCTGTTCAGTTTCACTCAGCTGGAAACAAGAGAAAAAGCCAACAACACTGAGCCACTCTGTTCCTTGGGAGTTGGAGCAGTCAAGAGACAAGAGTTTTAAAATGGACTCCTATTGCAGATATGTTTTTAAAGTGCATTGACAAATTCTACAAATATTGGAAATATGTCTTTTACTACCAAAAAAATTACAAATTGTATTGCCAGGTGAACAGGCCTGTAAAATGACCAAACAAAAATGCATATAACACCATAATTCCCCTAGGCCTTTGGGCTCTATAATGCAAAAGATATTACCCATAAATATCTTTCATGAATTAAAAAAACTATTAGAGCTCATTTTAGTCTCTGCAGTTGGAAGTGGAAAGTATTCCTGGTGTTTTTCCAGCATCAGCTCCCAGATTTCCTGTTACCCACTTTTGGGGGTGGGAGGAAATTACATTTCAAACAGTTCAGTGTCTAGTACTCAAAATAATAAAAATAATTATTATTTCACATTTTTTTGAGGTTTTGAATTCCTGTTCAATAGTTGTTCTGGTTTATTTCTCAATAAAATGTTTCCATTTTCTTCAGAACAGAGATTCCACTCAACAGCCAGGTCTGTAAATTTATTTGGGTTCTTTACATTAGTACAACTGCACAGATGGAGAATTTACACTGGTGCTAGAGGTCTAAGCACCCAAGCATCAAATTAAGCTGTACAAACTATAATAAATAGACTGCAAAGTAGATTTATATCTACTGTCTTTCTTGGGGATGGCAAGAGCAAACAATCCTATCATTTGTAGTGCTGATCCAACTCTCCTAAGGATCTCTCCTTTTCAATATTATATGCATTTATTTAGTACCAAGACATAATGGAAATAATTAATCTTTGTGTTGGAACTGGGCCCAGTACCAGAACGAAACAAAAACCACTTTGCTGCTTTTGAGCATTACTTTGACATAAAGCAGGCCAGATCCAAGGTTTACCTAATCCACTGCTTTCAGCAACAGAAATTGTACCATGGTGTTTATTTACTAGTAAAAAACTGTTGGAACAGACTGAAGTTCATCCTGGGTGTCTTCTGCTCCATGGATCCCCAGAAAGAACAGGCAGAAGGTCAGCTGTACCAACTATTCTTCTCATTGCCAGCAAAATACTGACAGATTCTTTAGCTAAGTGAAAGCTGATGGCTTCAAAACAAATTAATGAGGCACAAAGAAGTGTTAGAATAGAGAAAAATCAGAGAGCATTTGAATATCAGAATATAATTCCTATAGATATCACATGCTGTGCATGAGATCTTTCAGCACAGTTCAGTAGCCCAGCACAGCTGGTGCCCAAACAGATCTTTGCAATAGAATATCTGACACTAAGTCTGAGACCCTCTACAAACAGACCACACCACAGACTTAGTTGAGTTGCACAGCCAGTACTCAAAATAAAAATGTTTTAAATAGGTTATTTGGCCAAGAATAATGGCAAACACCCATCAGTAACAAACACAACAGTAATTGTAATTATTCTATTTGATCTGCTTAACACTAAAGATGAAAATACAGACTGTCTGCTAACAATGACTACGAGGTTATTCTGAAATGATCCCTTGTGGTCATAAGATATAAAAAATACGCTATGATCCACATAACAAACTGCTTGTCCTGCTGCCTTAATTACTGCAATTATGCATTTGCTGGAATTGAGGGGGAAAAAAAATGTTGATGAGATATAGAAAAAAGTATTTACTTAGCAGAGGCTCCTTCACCTAAATTTGCGATTTCCATGGAATATCAAAGTACTGTGAATAAAGACACAACCTGAATTCAGAGATAATAAACATCTAGAGAAAAAACAAAAAGTTTTTCCACAAGTTTTAACATAAGCAAAATGATACCATTTTCTGCTTCTCTTAATGTAGCAGATCTTTGTGAACAGATGGTGTGCTGTGTGTGATGCAGTGGGCAGCATTTCCATATCACGCTGCTGGCAAATATCACCACCATTTAACTCATTTATTCCTGTGCACACCCTCACAACACATGGACACACTGCTACCTGTCAGAGGTGCTCAGCACCTACCATTTGAGAGGAGTTAGTGCTCAGGTCTGGCTTCTCCCTGTATTGTACCCAATGAACAGCCAGTTTTTTCATTGCTCCTTCAACAACTACAAAATTAACACTGCCCTCTGCTTTTCAGGCAAAAGCAGATAACCCAAACTCAGCCAGCCTAGTTTAGAAAAAAAAATACTGAGGTCAAAAAAACAGCTGGTCTATGCTTTAGGCTGGTGAAACAAGAGGAGGCCCTTCTGTGAGATGAGGTGTGACATGAGGAGTGCAGTGAATAAAGCCTGTCCATGGCTGCCACCTCCTTAGTCCCCTTCTTGCTGCCCTGCCACAGCCCTTGTGACATAACCTTCTCTTTAACAGCATCACTTCCACTAACTGCAGGTACTGACATCCATTCCTCTCCTGGGCCAGACTTTCACCACAGTTTTACCAACAGTGGGGGCCTAAATAAACCCTCTTCTCTATGCCATCCAGAATTTCCTCAATGTATACAAGTGACTTCAGCACTTGTTTAAACTGAGTTAGAGAATTCTGGAGCTTAGGGAGACAGAAAGGGGAAAAGGGAAACTGATGGGAGGGTGGGACATGAACCAGGAAAGCACAACAAAATCTCAAGGAAATATACATAAGTTTAGGAAAACCTGTACTCTTCCCAGCAATCAATTCACTGGCAAAATTATTTGCTTATTTAGGCCCAGTTTTCACCCTTTATTTTGCCCTAAGGTACACAACTGGATAGCAGAGTGCACTTGCAGTGTATTTGTTGCAGAACATAATTAACCATGGCCAGAATTACATTCATTTCTCATATCCTGTGTGGAGCTGCAGGATGAAGAGAATGTCTTCTACAAACATATATCTTTATTACAATCTCAGCATTGTCTGCAAGATCAGAACACACAGTTCACATCCCAAAATAACCCTAGAGATTCTCAGTACTATATAATATGAAGAGCCAAGCAAATTTCTTTAAGGTGTACTGCATCATCCTGCAGATCTGCTTAAAGACCAGAGAAAATCCACAGGTTCCTCACCAATGTATTGACACAGGAATGAGCAATCCTCAACTGCACTGAGAAGCTCCAGTTAGAAAACTCTACAGACCTCTCACATTCCCTGAAGAAAAGGTACAAAGAACTTAGTTGTTGCACATATAATCCTCTTCAAAAATATTTATTGTCAACAGTTACTTGCTTTTCATTATTTATTACAAGTAATACAAATCCCAAATAATTCAGTCACCAGTTTGAAACTATGGAGTCGATAGAGCTTTGCATATCACCTGTCAAACTTACTGCTACCTCTTAGAAACCTTACATGATTCATTATTTATTTTAGCAACTGAATACATAGATAGCACTTTGTTCTCGAGCTATCCTCCATAGATGCCATTTTTAGAATACAGCATATACCTTAAATATTAATGTTCTTTATGTACTATTGCAAGAGACCTTCAAAGGCTTTTCTATGCACACAAATTATGAGCAGGTGTTAAAGATCAGCTGCAAGGCAGTCAAATTGAAGTGGGGGGGGTGTATGGAATTCTAAAAAGATTTTTAGTTTTCTATTTTCCAGAAGACTTTGTATTTTCAACTTTTTATTCTGATTGGGAGGTGGAGGATGTGGAGGAGAATATCAGACTTTTATACAGCCCCAGTTATTATTAACTATGTGGTCTGCTTTATATCCCCAGCTTTTTAAAAGTCAATTAGCCATAAGAAACTCCCTCAACATCTCAAAATAAATTTCCACACTAAGCAAAGCTGAGGAGATGCCTCAGAGTTATGATAGTGAGATGGAATATTGATAACTACTTCACTTCAAGTGATTCATATCTGTCCTGACAGACTGCCTGGAAATGCATAAAACAAATAAAATACTTGTGGTCTCCAAATTACCCACAGCAAACACATTCATGTCGCCCAAGCCACAGCCCATAGAGATAAATTGCACTGCTGAGCTCAGCTCAAGAAAATGCCATTGAGTTAATTAGCAATTGTTCAGCTTGAGAGTTTATGCAAGAGACAGGAATAGTTAAGAGTTAATGATTAGAGCATCAAAAAACCAAACTAAACCCCAGCAACTGGCACAGAGTGCTTCAGTTGCACCTAACTGTGACATGTTGCACAGGGGGCAAATTCAGTCTTATTTTGCACAGTTCTTTTTGTAATGCATTCCCTGTACAGACAGGAAAACTGAGATGTTCCAGGGGGCACTTGGGAAAACCTAGGTAAGTACTCAACATGAAGTGTTGATTTCCAAAGCCTCCGCTGAGCATCTAAAGAACAAAACAAATAAACAGTGTGGATACATTTCCACTCTTCTTCCTCACCAAATGCAAATACCTTTAAAGACAGTGTTGATTGGGTTTTAATATTGCAAACAGAAGAATATAATAAGAGGTTCACAGTGACTTTCAGCAGCTAAACGCACATGATTGCACATGTTATTTGCATCAGCAGTTCAAAGGAAACAAAACTGACAGCTATAATGTTACAAGCTTGGTTGGTTTTACTTCAACTTAAAAACCCATACAACAACCTTCAGAAGCATGAATAATATTACAACAGCCTTAAGGTAGTTAAGGTCTTGCCAAAAGTGAGTATTGCAAATGTTGGATTAGGATGCATTCAGGTACCTGCAGAAAATGTTAGGCAAAAAGCCCACAGCATGCAAACATGCAGATCTGCATGTTGTATCAAAACCAGCCTATATAGGTGCTAGGAAAACTCAAGAACAGTACCATATGGAAAGCTAAAAGAAAATAGCACAGGAGAAAAATTCCACCCTTACAGATTCCTAATAACACTTATAAAGTGAGGAGGCACCCATAACAGGGCACCTGGAAGTTGAAGAAATGCCCCGTACAAGAGCTACCAAAAAAGCAACACAAACCTAAACTCATAAGAAGCTTTTCAAATGTCAGCCCAAAATATTTTGGCTAAAGTTTCTCACAAAGAGTTTTAAATTCAAGCCTTTCTCAGCAGCATTGTTCCTGGGATGCTTGTAAAACTGCTGGTGTTGACAACCTGACTGTGCCTGACAACAGTCATTAGAAATTTATAACTGGAATCTTCTTTTGGGATCCTCCAGTTCCTGGATGGGAATTTGCTCTGTAAATTCATGCAACATCTTTCATTACCTCCTTAAGGACAGAAACATCTGCCTCTGAAAAGAAGAATTGAAATCCTGAGTAGAACATGACTCAGAATGCATCTGGGATTTGTGGTTTTTGCTCCCCAATAAAAGGGCCAGGGAAAATTCCCCAAACACCTTTTATATGCACCTAGTGCCATCAGAAAACTCAGTCTGAATGTTTGTTTATGTATTAGCAAAGTTGTTAGTGTGTAATTGACAATAAAATTTGTCATTCTATTAAATCATCTTTTAGAGTGGAGGCTAAAGTACATGCTGCATGAGCTCATGCACTTGAATAAATTACACGTGGTCATTTGTGACTTCATTGGAGGGATTCTGTTTTCCAGTTGTTTGGAAGTCATATTGAAAGGCAGGATACACAACTGATCAGAACTGAAAGGGAGCAGAGCACTAACTATTCTACTTGAAGAAAAATACGTACATTAAAATAACAGTGCCTCCTACTATAAATTAGGATCCCAATGCTCTGAAAATTATTCTGACCACATTTGTTCAGTAAAAGGTTCATTAAACATCTCTACAGGATATGCATTTAACAGAGAGCACGTGAACAAATTCAGCCAACAAAACTAGTTAGCACTTAATCCTGTCATTAAAGTCCAGTCATGCCACATATCACTATTAGAAGTAATTTGTGTTGACTCCATCTCTGTTTTCTTAACATCTAAGTAGTTACAACTGAACAATCACCAAATAACTCAATCCTATATTTTTCTTCTTTAATATTGGATTTGTGAGTGTTTGTGGGAATTATAGACAAGAAAGTTTCACAGAGGGAAATATTTAGACACCTATGCACTGCCAAAAGTGTTGAGCACTTAGATACCCCTAGGGAAGGAAGACTAGCAGTTAACATGAACTTTAAAAAAAACAAGCAAAAGCTGTGTTGTAGCAAGGTCTATTCAGGAGTACAGTAGAAGTGACCATCCCTCTTGGGTGAATGAATGCCTTCAAAGCCTTCTAGAGAAACACACAGAGAATGAACAACAGAAATAAACAACAGTTTACATATTAAGATCATTCTAGACACAATCTTGTTCAAACAGTAATAACAAAGCTAGAGAAAAAGAACACGTTGCAACTCAAAAATTAATAGCAGAGAACAGATGTCACAACTTCTAGATTTAAGTACATTATTTTCTCCAAGCTAACACCTGAATTTGAGTTCTAGAGAGAAACAGACAAGTAGCTATTCCAGAGGGAAAAATACACTTTGTTCAAGTGTACCCAGAGAAGATTTGAGACAACCATTAAAAATCATGAGGAAAATATTCACAGAATCATAAAAATAGAGAGATTCTGATCACTAGTTCTTGTGGAATAGTAAAGGCTTTCAGAACCACAAACCCAACTAAGTGGCTGAAACAGGGGATGTTCTTCAAATTTCAAGATACCAAGTCAGCATTTCACCTTTGAAATAAAAGGCAGTCATAACATACATACATATTTATCTAGCAGAATGCCTCTTATGAGTATTTCTTTCTCTAAGCTGATCTCACTGTGAAACCTTTTGAAATTTCTGCCTTCCCATTAAACAATCCACCTTTTACCAAAAGCAAAACATTTCTCCTAGCTCTTGCCCCTGAGCAAAACTAGAAATATTTATTAGAGTTTGTTTTTTACATAATGATGACTTCTATATAGAAACATATTTACTTCTGATTACTTTTCTTTGCTAAGTGAAAACTCTGCTTCCTATAGCAAACGGAAGCAGTTATTTCTTCATAGCACCTATGTAGTTCAGAGTTTGCTCTCCAAATTTGGATCCCTTTCCTCTGCCTCCCTCTCTCTCTGGAAGCAGCAGAAAAGATGACTGAAGTCTCAGTTATGGAACACCTCTAGATCTGGACCTGGAGAAGAAAAGGCAAAGCTGTACAGTCACCCACATACCTGATGTGGACAGCCTCGAGAGGTCACCCAACCCATCCCACCAGACCACACCAGGAGCAAAGTACTCCCAGCATCCCTAACACCTGCTTAAAACACCACCTAAAGCAGCTCCAGCTGTGGCTTATTAGCATGAATTAAACAGACCTTTGATTGCATGCAGCTGATGCTATCCTGAGGTGCTGGAAGTTCTCTTCTCACAAAGTCAAGCCAAAAGAGGGAATTCCTGGGCAAACAGACTCCACCAGAAGGACTGCAGGAATTTTTGTTTAGAGTTAAAAAGAAAATAAAGTCATAGAATAAAGCAACAAGACGGTCAATAATTAAAGGAGAGATTAAAAGATTGAAGGCCCCTTACATATTTTTACTATTATTTTACATTTATATATATATATACATACAGATGAAAGAGAGTGTTTCATGGTCTCACATATAGAAATCACAGTCAGACGGACCAAAAATTACATTAAAGTAAGGCATTTAAGTCACTAATAAGGAAGCATGATTTCAGGTGGGTAAAACAATCTGTCAGCAAAACTCAGGTGAAAATGTTTGCTTTCAGGAAGAATGTGGAGGCCTTATCTGCAGATACTTAGAGAATGACTCTTGCTCAAAGTTCTGTGTACAGAGGTAGCCAAGTTTCCTCAGCCACAAGAGCTACAGTCAGTTTTACTCTCACCAGGAATACTGAACTGAAAACCAAAACTCTCTCTCATCATGTCTGTACCTAGCAAGACTGAACCAATCATGCAGGTACTTCTCTGAAGACTTCATGCCACCACAACCAGGAAAACCCTTTCCTTTAGATCATGTTGCTCATTCTTATTACAGCTGCCAATCCAAAAGCCAGCTGCCCTTTTCAGGCATTAGCTGGACTTCATTCCACTTATTAAAACAAACAAACATCTCAACCAAAAAAAAAGCCCTACAAAGCACTTTTTGCCTTTAAGTCCTGTTGCAGGCATTAAAAAACAAAATCTCACTCAAAATAAAAATCAGTTGTAAATTACACCTCTTACGTGGAAGAGCCTTCAATCAGAGAAGTTATGGAATAGTGCACATGAACATTAGGTAGTGCTTTCATGTTTAACCAGGTCAACTCAAGATCTAAATAGTTTTTTTCCTTTTTCCCTTTCACCTCAGCTAGAGACACTGTGGCCTTTTTAAAGGGATTGCCTCTAACAAGCATGGGAGTAGACAAAATCTGAAGTGTTCATAAGAATGTTTTTTCCATCCCAATGTAACTTGACTTTGTGTTTATTTACCTCTACCCTTTGAGCAGCACTTAATTTATGTATTATGGGATGTACACTTTTAAGCAGCAGTACAAGTAAGATGAATCTTGTAGCCTTGACTCAGGCAATACTGTCATAGACTTTAAAGGAGTGGGAGCTTTGCAGCTTCAAGTATTAGCAGAGAGACTACTCTATTGACCTAGGACTGGAAAACAGAGAGTTTTCCTTATCTCATGACACACAGCACACAGCACAGAGTATTTTTATTCCCCCACTCAGAGTTTAGAATCCCTTCCAAGAGATTTTCAGGATCCAGTCTCCTCCACACCTCTGAGACAGAGAAGGACAGTCATACTTAAAGGCTTTAATTTCCCAGAGTGTTTGGCCGTTATTTCAAATAAAGCAGCAAAAGGCTGGCGGTATTTTCTGTGAGGTGCACGAAATTCAACTGAACACGTTAACCAAAGTCCCCTCAGTGCGGGCAGGTCCCGGCCCCGCCGCGGGCACTGCTGGAACGATGCTGGAGCATTCCCAAGAGCATCCCAAGCTCTCTGGGATATGACCAAAGGAGAGGAGCCCTTACGGAAACCAACCAACCCACCCTCGGAAGCACTATATATACACAGATGTATGTGTGTATGTGTATGTGTACGTCTAACTACCGAGCGGCAGCCGTGCAGCAGCGCGCCCGCACCTGCCGGGCTGAGGACACGGCTCCCCATGAGCGCCCCGCCCGCCGCGCTCCCGGGACACGCCTCCCGCCGCCCCGGGCCGGAGCAGCGCCGCCGCAGCAGCCGTGTTCCCGTGCCTGCCGCCCGAGAGGCGAGTGGGGCCCGCTCACCTCCCGGCGCCGCCGCGTCCATGCCCGCCCGGGGCTGGCCCTCTCTCCTCACGGCACCGACTCCTGCCCGCCCCCCTCACCGGCCCCGCGCGCTCCCTTCACACCCCCCCCCACCAGCCCCGCCCGCGGGCACGCGCACAGCCGGGCCCGCCCCCCGCGCGCGCAGAGGGCGGTGCCCGCGCGCGCGCGCGCCTCACCTGATCCGGGCGCTGCCCGGCGCGTGCGCTGCCGCGCGCGCCCCCCTCCCGTCCCCCCCCCCGCCGGCCCTCGCGCGCGCGCCCGTGGAGCCATCCGGGTCCCGGCGGCGCGGCGGGGCCGGGGCCGGGGCCGCGATGCATCTGCACCAGGTGCTGACCGGAGCCGTGAACCCCGGCGACAACGGGTACTCCGTGGGCAGCGTGCAGGACACCCCCTTCACGGTAACGGGCGCCGCGGCCGCGGCCGGCCTGGGCACGGCGGGCGTAGGCCCGGGGACAGCGGAGGGAGGGGAGCCTGGCGGGCGGGGGGCGCTGCGGGACCGGCGGGTCTGGGGGCGGCCGGGGATCGCCTGGCAGCGCCCCGTCCTCTGTATCAACCGGGGAAACCCCCCTGTGTGTCCTCGGATTTCGCTGGGTGCCTCCGTCTGTCTTTATTTTTTAATTTTTTTTAAATATATTTGGATGTGCTTATATCTCATCTGCAAAGCGCACACAGCCAGTTGCACTGGGGCTCTGACGAAGCCTGCCCGCTACTGATGAGCGTCTGCCTTCCATTACTGAGCCTGATAAAACACAAATTTGTCAAATGCTCCTCTCAAACTGGAAAAGAAACAGGAAAAGACGATAAAGAGACACACTAAGTGAATTTCAAGAGCCCCGTAGTTTATAAAGCAATCTGTTTCTCATTCACAGTTATTTTTGTTTCTTGACAATTTCTAATGACAATTTCACTCCTTTAGGTTATGTATGCTTGGTATGCTTTGATTTTAGTGAGTGATCAGTTTCTGCAATGTTTTCCTGCTGCCATCTAATCAGTATCTTATTCTTTAGGTATCACTTGTCTTACTGCATTTTATTTTAAAGAGATTATCCCAGGCACAAACCAGTTCCAAGCAAAAATGATGCAGAGCATCCTTTCTGGTGTAAGATAAATGTCAGCAGAGTCGTGAAACATTTAAAGCTTGCAGTGAATTATCACAAATGTCTTATTTCAGTAATGAATGCTGGAGAGTCTTAAGAAATAAAAGGTGCCATGTTTGTCTTTATTTTCCTCATTCTGCTGCTATGCAGCCATACTGTTATTAAAGGGACCTCTTTTACTTTTGATATTTATATAAGAAGTCATTTACTCATATTCACATTCTAATGTGTTTCTTTTTACTATGACATTTTGAAAAGTCGATCAAATAGTATTATGCAACATAACTTTATGCCCATTCTTGTCATAGCTTTGATAATATCAGTAATGAGTCATAATGTATATTGTGGTTTATACAATAATTTTCCAAGACCAAAGGTAACATCTTCCAAAACAATGCAGGATTGCTTGGTAGGATTTAAATTATGGAGCTACATATAACAGACCACACTGTTTTTTCTGGCTGCTGTATCCAATTTATTTGTAATACAGCAAACAAGGAACTAAAGAGATAAGTATCTTTTAATATGGACTTCCATAGCTGTAACTTTCTTCTTTGCTTTTTCTTCATTCTCTGTCTTCATGATATTATTTCCTGTTCTTTTAGGTCTTGATCCTAGAGTAAACTGTACAGTTAAAAACTGCCTGCAAACAGTTTGAGGTCTTATATCCAGATTCTCAGGAAACTGGTTACCTGTGTGACTTGGTAGAATCATCATCTACCACTGACTGCAGGCAGTTCATTAGTGCCTGACCTCAAATTCTGTCAGTCGACATCACCTGTATGGACAGAGCTTTGTGCCCCCAAACCACTGAGCTGTTTGGAGCCAGGGCTTCAGCTCAGATCCTGAGGCAGGTTTTGCCTCAGGTGACAGAGCCTGACTCTGCAGACATGCTCTGAAGCCCCAGCACCTGTCAGGCACTGGCTCACAGCACCAGCAGGGGAGGGAGAGGGCAGGAGGGCAAGGGAGATTTGCACAGCACGCTGTGACTCCCTGGGTGTCTGCAGGAACCCACAGCTGTCTGTAGGAGTCCATAGATGTCTCTGGGAATCCATAGGTGTCTGTGGGAATCCACAGGGCTGTGGCACAGGAGCTGCTGTTTGTGTGCACATGTGCCCACTCACGTTTTGGTTGGTGTTGGGGCGTTGAGAATGCGTGAGAATGGTTCAAAATTGCTACAACTGATTCATCACAGGCACTTGAAAATACAGCTTTTTTGTGTGCAGGAATGAATCACTGCTGTTAAAAATACTCTGCTTAACAGCAGAATAATGGCTTGAGTATGTATATATATGTACCCACTAGTTAATAGGTTTGGAAGTATTTCCCTTTTTTCTTGAGGAGGAGTAGGAGAAACTTCCTCTTAAGATGAATGTACTTTAGATGCCTAAGTCCAGCAATCTTAGGATTCTGAGAGAAGAAACACATTTTCTTCTAACCTGATTAGGGACATTGCAATTCTCAGGTTCTTCATTCTTCCCTTCTTCTGTGGTTTGTCCTTGGCTTGTTTACATGACTCCTTGCTGGGGATAAAGGTAAGCTTTTAATTTCCAAGTCGGTGTAGCTAGAGGTAAGATGATAACATAGTCTGCCTCAACTTTTTTAAAGCTTTGGTTAAAGTCATCTAGGTATTCTGAGAATAAGACAGGGAAATAATTTTCCCACTATTTTTCTCTCTGCCTGCTAAAACAAGTATTAGCAGCTCCATAAAACTATAGATTTCCAAAGAAATAGAGACAGGTGTCTGTAGGTTGGCTACAAAGGTTTTGTCAGTGCTTATTCTGGAAGGTGCAGGGTCCTTTCCTCCCTCAGCTCCCACATCTGCCTGCCACAATCCTGACAGATATCCAGCCTTTCCCAAGGAAGCCCAAAGATGTGTGGTGCCTGCTGGATGGTCTGGTAGAGTGAATGATACACAGGAAAAGCTGTTGGAAGGGTGATAACAAGCAAGTAATAATAATAAAAAAATAATGTTATCTTGTACCAGACAGTCTCCTCAGCCTCCTTCATCTGAGCTCTGGAAAAGACACTGCTTAAGCAAAGGGTCAAAGTACTGAATGGCAGAAATTCTGGGAATAATTCTGTGCACTTTTCAGCTTGCTGTTAGTTCATGTTCTCATTTTAGCAAATATTGCTAGCTGTGTTCCACAAGTGAGTTTACAGAAGGTTGAAGGTTGAGCTTTAAGCAGAGGGCCTTACAGCACACCCCCTGCCTTGACAGAAGAGGTGCTTGTGCCTCAGTCTGGTAGCTAATAAGCTTTTAAAGGGAGTAAAATGCGTTTTTCAAACCACAGCTGATTTCGTTTAGCTTTTGTTCTGAAAGAGCTGGTTAAGCAGCTACAACAGAATGTAACTGTTTCTAAGGTTAGTCTGGGTTTAAAAATGAATAGATAAAAATAGCTTTGTCATTTACCTAGAGGCTGGATTCTTTCTGTAAGTATAAAAATTTCAAGTGTCAGACAAACAGGAAATAATATTTACTTCTGCACTGATTGTACAAAATACAAAACTATAAACATTCTTAATGAAAAATCAGGTCAGATTTTAGGGATATCTAAGAACTTTACTGATAAAACTGAGAAAAAATTAATTTGTTAGTTTTCATTTTTGAAAAGGACAAGCTTCTTAATGTATTTCGTGCCAGTATTGACACTTGGCCTGGAGCTGCGTGGGGTGAATTCCAGAAGCTGTTGCAGATGAGTTTCCCACAGCCCTGTAATTTTTTTTACCTCATTGAAATCAGCAAAACCTTCATTCACACAGATGTCCACAAGATACAGCAACTGAGAATAGGTTTGCTCTGCTGTGTTGGGTTCTCCTACTTTTTCACTACTTCATCCTTCTTAAAACACTTGTTTGCAAATCCCTCTCAGTTATTTATTACTATTTACATATATCTATATGTTCTGCACTCTTTTTATGTAAACTGGATTAGAGATGCTTATATCTGAGTCCTTACTAAGTTTTCTTATCTCTGTATGTTTAAGCATGTTGTAAAGTATTTAATCATGAATTTGTCTGAAACGTCAATTGAGGAAAGCCTGTTTTACAGGCCATGGGCTAGTAGTAAGTTAGGAGTTGTTTCTCAGTTATTTTGCTAGTTTGCATTAAGTGTATGTAATTCTAGAAGTACTTGGAAGGAGGAGGGGGAGGAAGTGCAAGTGATGTCCATTGATGAGAGCTTGGAAACAGTTCAGGATTCAGGTGTCTTCATTGCTGAGTGGAAGGTGGAGGAATTTCTGCCAGAAACTTAAAGATGAGTGTTGTTTTACTGGAGGAGTCCTTTAAGCCCAGTACGGACTTTCAGATGTTTTAATTTACATAATTTTAGATGTTTATGAATTTCTGGTTTTTAATAGCACTGATACTTTTTCTTCCACATCATTTACCATCTTGAAATGCCTCTGCATCCCTGGCAGTACACACATGAGCTTGAGGACTTGTGTTTTATTATGCTTATGCCAAATTTGTAAAGAGTTGCAGGTTATAGAAAGAGAATTTTGTTGGCTTTTTTATACAGAGAGAAGTATTTGTAAAAGGAAAAACCAAGATGAGCCTGTGAAGGAATAATTGTTTCCCTGTCTCTTAGTTCCAGAAGCAAACTGGAAAACATGAGCAGCTGAAAAAGACAGAAGCATGTGCTGCTTTCATATTATCTGAAAACTGAGGATATAACACAAACTGTTAGACTAGGACACAATGTCCTACTTCTGTGTGGTGCTCCTGCATTCAATTAAAGTTTTGTAATTGTTCATTTCAGTGGTCCCAGATCTTGACAGATAGAGCAAACATTGGCAAACTACAGCTTATTAATTGCTTATGGATCCTGCAAGTCATCCTTGCATTCTGGCGGTTTTGCAACTCCATTTAATTTTCTCCTTGAAGTTATCAGTGACATTAGAAATGGAGGTTGGCAGATACTCCATGTGGGTGGTTCTTACTGCACTTGTTTTGTTCAGTCACTGCTCATAATTCTGTTTATTTCAGAGCTCTGTGCTGCTCTCATCCATTACTGTATCTCAGTGCTGTATTTTTCATCTTTCCTGTCTGTATGGCTTACCAATTTTCCATTCCTTTTGTCAGGCTGGGCAGATTGTCAGTCTGCTACCACCAATATTGTGGCCTCTGTTTCTCTGGCAGGAGAGACCTGTGGTGGCACAAATGAACCTCATGAAGATGTTGTCAGCTGAATCCTTAAGAAGGAACTACTGATGTTAAATATTACAACACTTCCCTGTTCTTTGTCACTGTGGGGGGTTTCTGCTGCATTACCAGCTGAAGGACAAAAGAAAAGAGGATTTAACAGAAAAGTGTTCTCTTCAAGTATAAACATGTTAATAAAAAGTGTTCTCTTCAAGTATAAACATGTTAATATAATGAAGACATCAGAAAAGCTGCATAAAAGCAATCAAATGAAGAACTTGTATGTAGGCATATAACATGAAATATGAAAATGTCTTTTAATATATAAAACTATATGGACCTTTTTCAAACATGTTCTAATGATTTTACTTCATAAAATAATTGTAAGATTTCATATACTTTCAAGAAATAAGGCACATTCTCAGAACAAATATCTACACTCAGAAAATGACCCCAGACCCAAGAGATAGCAGCACTTGCTCTAACAGCCTAGAGCTGAAGGCTGTGTCCTGCTGCTGGGATGGGTTCTGCCTACCCCCCTAACCAAGGGGTCCCCACTCAGGTTGCTGAGTCACTTGTTGGTGCAGCAGTAAACACAGGCAAAGAGTAGGATGGCTACAAGTGACAGTAATAAGTTTCACAAAGGATAGAGATCTCTCTATCCTGATGAATAAGAACCACCTTTTTACTTACCTGTGTAAAAATATGCTAAATAGTTAATAATTAGCTGAAAAATTAATGCTTTGTTGGTGGAATAAGTGCAGGCAGGGGACAGGAGAGATGAAAAACTAAAATGTTTGAAGGGAAAGACACTAAATTCTTTTGCTTCACAGAATAAACAGACATAGCCAAGTATAAAATATTTTCTGTTTCATGTATTATGACCTGTACAAACACATACAAATGGGCATGTTTAAGAACACTAAGCATAAGGAAATTGAAGTTGATAAGCCTTTTCCTTTTATAATTTGACACACATACATGTCTCTTGCTAATAAAAATGCAACTAATGATAAGTTATGGATAATGTAGTTTGAAATTTGCAGCTCAAGTTATGAATAACAACAGTGAATAGGGTATTTGAAAGGTTTAAGTCCTTGTTTAAAGTGGATCAGCACCTCTTTTTATTTAGATAATTTAAGTCACATCTTCTAGTAGGTTTGTATTGGTAGTTATGAGGAAGACTGTTGAAAAGATGAGTCAATTCTTTTCTGTTTTAATGCTCACCCTTTGAAGTTTAGGTAGGAGAATAAATTTCTTGTGAATATTCGAATTCTGAATAAATTGTTGGAACAAGAGGATGTGCTTTTATTTTCCTGTCTATTCTGGGCATTCACATCCTGGTCTTAATCTTCTTCCTTCATACTAAGGGGCCTATACTGTTTCATCTAGTATTCAACACTGCTGGTGAAGCTTGTTTTGTAAAGAATCCCAGTACAAAAATAGGAAAGCAATGAAACAAAAGGACTTTCTGTTCAATGCCAGAACTTATTTCAGAATCTCATCTTTCTTTCTCTTACATTCTGGAAATAATCCTATTCAATTTTAATAATAACTTACTCCCTTCCAGACTGAGTCTAATAATCACATAGCCAAGTCATCAAGGAGCTGGGATATTCTGTTACACAGATAATCTCGCTCCAACAACCTTTTAGCAATGCTGCTTACATTGTGAATCACTCCAGTATCAGTTCCTCAGAGCTTCCCAGAACAGCAGTGTGGGTTATTATGTCTCACACAACACTGTGTCACTCTATTTTTGTGAGGTGACCTTGGAAATCTTTTAGACAATCTGTCTTATCTGCAATTTTCATTTTTGTGTGTGCAGTTGTATGGTGTATTAATTTCTGGGGACTGAGTTTCTGCTTTGCTGCTTGCATTGCTGTTCCTTTCTGTTCCATGCAGTGACGTACTTTCACTAAATTAAACTCTTTTTTTCAGCCTTCCTCACTTGTTGCTCCTTCCCAGGAGAATTAGAAGTAGACATAGAAAGTCATGAGAGCTAAACTGTCCATTCTGATTCCAGTGGGTGTCTTGCACCCTCATCTTAGTGCAGCCACTGAGGGGCACTGGTGGTAAATCAATACAAATACAACTTTTATACATTTACAATAAAGTACTCTTACACTGATTGAGCTCAAAGTCAAGGGCAAGGGCTGACTCAGTATTTTGGAAATTATTGTGAAAAATCCAGTGGACAAGTTGAAGTGACAAGTAATTTTGTACTATCTGAAATTCACTGTGGAAGACTTGCACTCTCTGCTTGACTCAGCTGTTATAAAATTTCTGCCTACTGTATTGGAATCAGTGGAAAACTTGCTTTAAGGAAAGAAACTTCCAGGTTTAACTGGTTACTGTAAAAGGCTTAGTGGAGATTGATCCTAGGGAGAGATTTCTGTGCCTGAAGGTGGGAGCTCAGTGGGACAGATAATCTGGAGTGATTAAACTTTTTAGAACAGGTGAAAGGTTGGCAGACAGGTATATATTTATCCTGCCAATAAAAAGTGCTGCAGGCTGTCACTGTTCTATAGCTACTATGTAAACAAATTCTTTAGAATATAGAGTGTATTGCACAACAGTGTATCCAAAAGAAATCTTTGTTGTTTTACAGTTTTATAGTAATGTGCACTTCTTAAAACTCAGAAAAGCCCAGAAATTGCATTGTTATGGAAAAGAATCCCTTAACAATCTTGATTAAAAAAAAATAATAAAGAAGGCAGATGGGGATACAAGACATACCTATTGAAGAAAGGTACATGCAAATTCATTAAGAAATGCTCCTGGCTTGGCTGCCTTGCTCTAACAAGAATTGGAAGGGAGAAAAAAATCAACTAAAACCTAAAACAAACAAAAGAAAAAGTAAATAGCTCAAATTCTTGATGTAAATTTGGGAGTTTGGGTTTTTTTTTTCCTCTTTTCTGTTTGCTTTCATTTAAACCCCTATAGAGTTATGGTTCCCTTGCTACTTTGTTTTTCCTTGTTGCTCATTGAATTAGTGAGGAACAAATCTGCTACATTGTAACTTCCTGTTTAACTGGGATATTCACAGCTTCCAAAAACGTCAGTCCGGTAGCAAGTGTTCAGTTAGCTTTTAAAATAAACATTTAATTTTATTTCTTTTGAAAATTGTTTCAGGCATATGGCTCTGGTTGTGACATTGTTATTCTGGCAAATGACTTTGAATGTGTGCAGATTATTCCCGGTGCTAAACATGGAAACATCCAGGTCAGTTGTGTGGAGTGCTCCCAGCGACAAGGCAGGGTAAGGATTTCAATAAATCTGTATAGAATTTTTTAAATTTGAGAACTCTAAATTGAATGATTAAACAGCAACATAATACATTAAGGGAATGAAAGAGTTAATTTCCCAACAAAGATCATGGTTTATTGATCTGGGACTTTCTGAGTAACACCTCTTGTGTTAGTCTTATTCTTTCAATTTATTAGTAATTTGGGGGGGGGAAGAGGATAGAGGAGCAGGAGACATGTTGGAACAAAGGTTTTATTCCCTTTCCAGGACCTGCAATGAGAGCTATGTCAAAATGTGAACAGATGCATTAGTTACAGTGCAATATCAGAACTGGGATGGTACTGAAATGATGATTACTGGCTCCATTTTGTGTACTTCCATGTAACAAAAGAAGAAATGGATAAATCATTTATCTATACATATATATACACATATGTGTGTGTGTCCTGCAAAGTCATGAATTTGAAATACATTTAGAAAAGTTTCAGCATGTTTAATATGTTTGGAAGTGCTACACTATGAGCTGTCATAACTGCATGGCCCCTTGATTTGCTTAGTGGTTTCATTTTAAATTCCTAAACAATGCTAGAGAGACAGGTTAAAAAGAGGAAGGAAAAAAAATTCTAGGAGTTCCATTATACTGGAACTGAGCAAATTTCATTTGTCAGTTGTAACTGCTGACTAGAATTAGCTGGGTGAAAATTGGAACCAGTACTGAGGAAGCCCTAGTTAGGATTTGGGCAGATTTAGTTGGCAGAGCCCTTGAACTTCAGCAGCGCAGTCCCAGTAAGAGTGGGAGGGACATCCCAGCTTCAGAGATGGTCCCTACAAGACCACCACAAACCCCTGGGTGCTTCTGCATTCAGGACTCTAAACTCACAGTCTGTTCTTTACTTTGGGACTGACTCTCTTGTTGCAACCTTCTGTCCCCCTCCCCCTAAGGAAGAAATAAGATTTCGTAATAAATGTCGTGAAACTTTTGCATCATTTCCGTTTTGAGGAAACCAGATCCTGGATGGGAAGGACCTAAACTTATTTTTTTTAAATCTTTTAAAGAAGAAAGAGAAGTTTTAAAGATAGTTAGAAGTATTTAAAGGATATGAGTATTAGGAACAGGCCCTGATAAATACTTAAGAAATACTATTTTGTGTTTTGAGATTTCTGTGAAATAAATGGGTGAAAGAAACTGAGGGGTTCAATGGCATATATACTTCAATTTTTCTATTTACCATTTATATCCTCTCAAAATGTATTTGAATGTTAAAAATAGAATTGGATTTCTTTCTGCTTCTTATAACTATTATTTAGTGATTTAGTGATACAAAATGGAATCTAGGGACACAGACACTAATAATTAATGCATTAGTTAGCTGTGAAGTACACAGAACACGAGCAGAAGCAGTGAAGGCATCAACTTTCTCTTATGCATTAAGAGTAGTTGCTCTAGAAGATTGTGACTGTGTTTGTGCCACTGAATGAGATGTCTGCCCTGTTTAGAGTTAAAATGTGAAAGGTGGGTTTATTCAAGAGTGTGTTTTCCTCAATTGCCTTAAGAAAATATACCCATATCATAGTTAATTACATTTGTATTAATTTCACTTTTCAAGAACCCTGGCAGATAGAAGAGGTACTGGAAAATCTTTAGCTATTTTGGAATACTAAGGAGCACTTACTCCACTTGCCTCCTAACCTTACATTTTGAGTCTTCAACTTTTTTTTTTCTTTCCCCAGATTGCAGCATCATATGGAAACGCTGTTTGCATTTTTGAACCACTCGGTATAAATTCTCATAAAAGAAATTGTGTAAGTGTGTATTTCATTATTTTAATTCTGTTTAGGCTCTTAAGAGAGGCAAAAGTCTGTCTGCCAGTTATTTTTATTATATTGTGTGGGCACACAACAGAATAATGTATAAACAGTTTCCACCATTCATAATACAACTGGATGGGTAGACTTTTCCACTGAATGAGCTGTGGACTGCACTTCTCCTAAGTTCCCAACATCTTGTTCTTGAGTCTCATACTAGAATGACAAGCTGGTATTTCTTATTTAAAGAGGTTGTCAGAGGTGCAGGACAGAAATACAACCCAGACTTGTTTAGTGCACCCAGACTTGTTTTAACAGCACAGCCATGGCCGAGCACTCGAGCACTGAGGATGTTCTCAAGCAGGTTTCACAGTCTTTGTGGTATCTATACTGCCATCCCTTATGGTCCTCTAAATCTATGGTCAGAGTAGTTCAAAGTAATCTACAGAAGAATTTGTATGTGGGACAAGTCCAGATCTGGTTTGCAGGGCACCCTGGGATGCACTTACATTTTACAAAACAATTTCAAAACATATTAAAACTAGATTTAGCAATTTACCACTTAATACTTTTGCAGCAGGCTTAATAGCAATTTCATATAGAAAGAAATACCAATATCTTTATTTTTTGCTGTTGATGTGAGACTTAATCCTTGACTGTTTTTACACTACAGCAGCTGAAGTGTCAGTGGCTAAAAACTGGGCAATTCTTCCTCAGTTCTATGACTTACAACCTGGCCTGGGATCCTCAAGGTAATGCATCGTTTGTGAAGTATTTGGTCAACATTTGTAGTTAGACAAAATATTTTTAATGTAATAAAATGAGAGCTTGAATATGCAGATTTTAAATTACCTCTTCTCAGGCAGTGTTGCATAAAATGTGAGGCTACAGTTAACATTTGTTAAGATGCTGTGCCAAGTGTTTGCATCTCTTATGTAAGATCTTCGTTTGGGAATCACAGTGCTAAGTTGTTAACTGACTTAAATTGCCACTAATAATCATTTAAATAAAATTTTAGCACAATTGAAGTCAACAATGTACCTAGACATGAATCTTTATAAGATGTCTGTGTATTTATTTGAGATATGAATAACTATTAAGCATCTGCAACATTTATTGGTAAATACAATTCTATGATTCAAAGTTCTCCTTTTAATAATGCAAAAAGAGGAGCTAAATAAATAGCCCTGGTATTCTTTATTGAAAGATACTATAAATTCAAAATGTTTTAATAAAACCAGCTGGGTGAGATGATGGAATACCTTATCATATTTAAAATGGACTAAAGTTTAGCATTCAACCTGTTCTGGATAATTCACAACAAAATATGAAGAGAGGCTTAATCTTTCAACATACCTTCATCATCCTGGTTCCATAGCTTTGGTACCACTCCCTTTCAGGTAACAGGTTATTGACAGCAACAGACTTTTTGCAATTGTGGGCCCCTCCATCTGATGACATTCTAGAGGAAGATGAAGATGATGATGCCAGCAATCAGATCAAGGATGATAAAGTTCTCCCGGTTCTAAATGACTGGAAATGTGTCTGGCAGTGCAAGTGAGATAATTTTTGTTTTAAGACAAATTGCAATGCTACCTCACCTATATTTTAAAATGTGCTTTTAAATACCCTAAAATTCAAACAATATAAGTTATTTCAAATAAAAAAATCCTCACTCCTGTTGAATCTAACCTAGGCTTGCTGTACTTAAACCAATTTTTTGAGCAGTCTTTTCAATAAAGTATGAAAATACTTTTATGCTCCTGCTATTCAAAAAGTATGCTTAACAAAACAACTATAAAATATTTAATCTAATTTTTACTTAATTTAATATTAATTTTAAATAATGAACAGTAACACTGAATCAACTGAATACCTATAGAGTAATATTTTAGAATAAATAGACCTTACTTAACTTGCTCTTGTGTTCTGTAGGACTGCAACGTCAGTACATTTGATGTCATGGTCTCCTGATGGTGAATATTTTGCAACAGCTGGGAAGGTAAGGACAAAAAAGAATAATTAAGTTTCTGAAGTATTTTTCATTTGTTTGACAAAAGTAAGTAATATGAATAGTCCTGGACCATACATTCTATTGTTGTCTTAGCAAAGGTAAATTATGATCTCATGTAATGCAGTATTTTGTGTAATTCCATGGATTTTAGCAGCAAGAAGTTGGATTTATCTATGTACTCTTACTGAATACATGAATGAATGACAGTGATACAGACTTTTATGTATCTATGTGTTCTATATATACATATTTGAATTTTTTTAGATGTAGTATACTTAGATGAATTTTCAGATATACATAATTTTTTCTACTTCTGTTCAAAGTAACGAGATCGTTATGGTAGAACAAATACACATTTTAACTGGTATAATATTCACATGTCTGGATAAATTAGAGAAGGTTTTTATTTAGTGAATTCTGGGTTCAGTTATCAATTCTATTTCAGTTTGCAATACTTTTTGTCAAATCACTATTCAAGCTAAGATTTCAATGAATAATTCTCTTTAATGTCAGCCTCTCATTTGAATGATTCCTTTTGGTTTACAAGTCTCTATAGGTAAGCACTTTTTACTGGCACCTACTGTTAGTTGGACAGGGAGATGAATTTTAGTTCTGAGCCAAATTTTCATGAACAATACCAGAACAGCAGTTGCTTATCGCTTGTGATTTTCTTTTTGTTACATTTTTAATTATAGCTACCTAAAGCCCTGGCTTTTTATTGCTTTACCTAGGATGACTGCCTCTTGAAGGTTTGGTATCCTATGACAGGTTGGAAGTCATCTCTCCTGCCCCAAGAGAATGAAGAAAAGAAAAAAGGCTCAGAGGATGTGCAGTTTTCCTTTGTTTATTTGGCGCATCCCCGAGCAGTGACAGGATTTTCCTGGCGGAACATCAGCAAGTACATGCCCAGGTTTGAAAGCTGCCTTTTTTCAAAAAGCAAGCAAGCCTTTGATCAGGTGTTTTTCTAACATTCTGCTTAATGTTTTGCCATCAAGAGCATGAGACTTCTTATACTTTCAAGAAACTAAGCATACCAACACCTTCCCATTAAGTTCTGTATCACCAGGTTTTAATAATGATAATCAAGTTAACCTTCAGTTAGGGGAGAAGCAGAAATTTGGATAAAACAGTAACTACTAAATTCTTGTACACTCCCCTAATTTCTGCTGTGTCTTTGTAGCTAACTGAGTTACCCAGGCAGTAATTTTGCTGTCTCTGCCATCAGGGGGTTGGTCTGTAATGTGTTACTCACGTCATGCCTCGATGGCATCTGCCGGCTGTGGGCAGAGACGCTGCTACCTGAAGATACTCTCCTGGGGGAGCAGATCTGTGAAACCACCACTTCCAGCATCAGCAGCACCATCTCACAGTCTGGAAAGCAAAAGGACACTATACAACATGCACTAGAGGTACATGTAATTACTTAATTTGTGACATTTTTATTTCACGATTCTCAAAATTTAATATTGAAGGATATAGAGCTCTAAGAATGTATATTATGTAATACCTCTATGCATAACAGAATAACTGAATTATTCTATATCAGGTTTTGAAGTCTATTACTAAACACTGAAAAAGTCAGAGACTCCAACTCTGCATTCATGCACCATGTTTTTAAAACTCAATTTGCTTTTTTTATAGTTAGCTAACAGTGATGGGAAGAGACAATGTTTAATGTGGAATAGTAATGATGGTTTCATTCTGATTTGTTCTGAAAGTCTGCAATTATAAAGACAAAAGAATAAATAAACTCTTAAATTTTAGTTACTTCATTAGATAATTTTGTTTCAGTGACAGTCTTATATTCTTAGTGAGTCTATAAAGTTTACAGTAAAAGAAAACCTGTCTGTAGAAGCAGCTGCTCCTGGTCAACCTTAACAAGCACCTTTTTCTCATGAGAAAGTGCATACCAAAAATCATCTGCAGCTACAAATGTGAGTGTGAGAATGTTTCAATCAACTGTGTGGGATGTGTGAGAGTGTCCAAGATAAAAGAGAAAGAAACATCTGTTCTTCCATTTAGTTGTGTGATTGGTCAGTCTCCTAATCACTGGCTGTGTAGTTGATCCTTCTTGTACACAGAAGAAATACAGAAATACTCAAGTGTGTTTAATAAAGACAATGCTGCTAGATGACAAAGTGGTGGTCTGTTATCCTCAGCACTACACTATCAATATAAAACCAAGGAAAGATAAGAAAACAAAAAAACACCTCACCACTCATTTGTAAACCATTACAATCAGATTAAGGTTTTACTTCTTAAATATCATGGCCATCAATAAATAGGGAGCTTGGGAGTAAGTACACTTCAGGCTGTTAAATCAGTTGTGTTCTTTATATGCTCAGAAATTTTCAGTCATACAAAAATAATTCATTATAAAATGATATTACAAAAGTTACTGTTTTTAGATTGTTTTCATCTTGTTCATGAACGTTGTGCAAAATCCTGTGTATTTTTGTGGTGTTGTTGAGTAGAGATATTAAAGGAACTTTTAGAAGACTGCTAGAAGAGCTTTACTTTTGGGTAGATCAGATGTACATAAGTGTTACTAATCTGTGTTGAAATATATTTAAAATAATCCTTTTGAAATTAGTCTTCATTTCTTTGGTAGAAAGAACCTACAGGCATTATGCAAGTGTAACTTTTTATCTTACGATGGTTTTGGTATTTATTAATTTATTTTTTATAATTAAAACAGACAATTCATCATTTGAAAAATATGAGAAAAGGACAAAGGAGATCTTCAGTTCTTGTTACCCACACGGATGTACTGCCAGATCAGCAGGGCACTCACGAAGTTCAGCGTCACATTTCCCATCAAGCAAATGCACTTGGTCACTTCCACATAGCAGCAAGCATCAACCCTAATACAGGTGAAATACAACCATTGATTAGACTGCAATAATGTCTTTGCACAACATGAAAAAAATAAAGGAAGCTGAGCTTTGCCTAATTAAATAGAGGGAATTTGTAGGAAGTCTATTATTTGGCATAGAGTTTTTTAAGACAAATGAAGCTAAATTTATTCTGAATACCTTCAGCATCTTTATAAGCTGAAATTAAATTCATCTTTGCAGATCAGAAGGCAAAAGCAGCATAAATTTCCAGTCTAGTTAGTGTTTGATTCTTGGTTTTGGGGGGCCATGGTGCATGATGAATAGAATAATTGCATCCTGCAGAATGTAGTCATTGAAAAAGCTGTATCAGAGTCTTTTGGTGGGAAAACAGCTGATTTTTATAGAATAATGCAGAATATTTTTAAAGAAGGAAAATATTAAAGAGCGGTGACTTGCTTTACCTAAAATCTATACATGAGATTCAACACTGCAACATATGAAACTGAGCAGTTAGAACCACTAAATATCATTTACCATTCACATAAGAATAAATTTTCATGTAAATTTATTGACCTTAAAATATCTTTACTGTTTTCATTACAATTGGATATAAAATCTTGATCTTTGCCTTTTTAATCTTGCAGGCACAAATTATTTTATACCTAAAATAAGTGAAATGTGTACATACATATATGAATAAAAAGATGAGTGGTTAATATATAGCTTTATATACTTTTATATAGTTTAATACATAGGTTTTTTATTTGTTTAAAATGTCCACAGATATTCCTTCAGTGTTGGCTGGAACTGCTTTTAATATAGATGAAGGCAGTGGAGGCTTCGTTGTCCACTGGCTGAATAATAAAGAATTTCATTTTACATCCTCTATTGAAGTATTCATGCAGCATCTAAGACAAATTTCGGAACAACAACTAGAACAAGATTTTGATATTGAAGCTGAAGAGGAAGAAGAAACAGAAGAAAAAGAAAAAGGCTTACATATGAAGTTAGATCATGGTTAGTAATCTGGTTAGTTCTGTTCAGCAAGTACTACTAGCAGATAAAAAAATACTGTGTTTTGAATGGAAACTGATAGGAAAATCTTTGCATAAAATGGCACATTTCTGTTTCAGATTTGTCTATAGACAGAGAATCAGAGACAGGGACTGGTACAGGCTCTTCAGAACATGAAGATGGAGAAAGAGAGGGAAGCCCCAAAACATCTCTGCTAGCGGGCCCACGCCTGCCTCTGCCCACAGTTTTGTTGGACCGGAAAATCGACTTGCTCCTAACGGAATGGAACAGGAATCCAGATATGCTTTTCACTATCCATCCTGTTGATGGAACCTTTCTAGTGTGGCATGTGAAGTATTTAGATGAATACACTCCAGGCATCTTTCGACAAGTTCAGGTATGGTATATTTGAAATTGTTTTATTATTTTTGATGGTGACATTGTCCTTTGCTTTAGAGCTGAACATCAGTAGGAATTCCATTTTAAGTTCTTTAAGTTCTTCCTATAAAATAGCTAGCATTTATTTAGGCTGAAGCTGAGTTCATATATTCTAATTTTTTTTTTTTTTTTTTCTTAGGTTTCATTTTCTTCTAGGATTCCTGTTGCATTTCCATCTGGAGATGCTAGCTCCCTTAGCAAAAATATTATGATGTATGCCTCCCCTGTCTTTGTTAAAGACAGCAGCAGCAGTTCTGCACAGCAGAAAACAATGGACTTTCCAGAAAATACTCTAGCAAATAAAGGACCAAGCTTTGCCCAGGACAGTGCAAATGTGAATATAATTTCTCCTGTGGTAATGATGATTTCCAAACACATAGATGGCTCTCTAAACCAGTGGGCAGTTACTTTTGCTGATAAATCAGCTTTCACTACTGTGCTAACTGTATCCCATAAGTTCAGGTACTGTGGACACCGCTTTCACCTCAATGATCTGGCCTGCCATTCTGTTTTACCATTGCTGCTGACATCTTCTCATCACAACGCTCTGTTAACTCCTGAGTCAGACACCTCCTGGGACTCCGACAGGATAAACAGGATGATGGATCCTATTAAACATAAGAGAGGTTCTTCTAAGCAGCAGCTTAAAAATGCAGCAACCCGTACATTCCATGATCCAAATGCAATCTACAGTGAGCTGATTCTGTGGCGAGTAGACCCCATAGGACCTTTATCCTACACTGGAGGAGTGTCTGAGCTGGCTCGAATTAACTCTCTTCACACCTCTGCTTTCTCTAACGTAGCCTGGCTTCCAACACTCATTCCCAGCTATTGCCTTGGTGAGTATACCTGGGTGTTTCCATTTAGAGTTAACACTGTGAGCTGTAGAATTAATTTGTTAAAATAAATGACTGTTTTATTTGGAGTATATTTACATTTGGTTTTCAAAAATTTCCTTTTACTATGCAAATTAAGCATTTTTACTTTGTTGGTGGCTAAGCTCCTGCAAATCACTTACAGTGGTCTGAGTGTGTCTGCAGTCCCTGTGGATCAGCTGACACTCAGGAAATCCTTTGTGTGAGTAAGCACTCCTTGCTCCCACAGAGAACAGGATGCTGCCTTTCCCCAGTGCTTCAGGCAGCTTCCTTGAGTGCTCTCTGCATTGATGTGGTTTGCAAATGTAAGTGTGCTGATGGCTTAAGGTGCTGGCTACGTGCAGCTGCAGGGGCACTGGCTTGAACAGAGCTAGTATTTGGACCACCTCAACATCAGAACTATAGGGGAAGATTTTCAGCCAAAATTGGCATTAAATTGGCTCAAATCCCTTTAACATGCTGGCTTAAAACTGCTTAGGAGGTCCTGAAACAGTACTGAAGTTCTTCAGACACCAGAAGCTTACAAAAGTCCAGTTGGAACCCAGGATATTTATAAATAAATAAACTACATTAACTTTACAGAACTGCAAAGAACACTTTTTCAGAGGTCAGACTGTACAACATCTGATGTATGATGCCCTTGGCCAATTCTTCAGTTTTTGTTTTTAATTTTAGAGCTTTCCATTGCAATTAAAAAAAATTACTTCTACAAATGTTACTCTATCAAGCCACACTGATACTTATTTTCTAATTATCACAAAGATGCTCTTGTTTTAGTTTTCATCTTTATATACAGTACTAAAAACCATTTGTACCATGGGTGTAGCATTAAATTTTATACTAATGCAAACTTATAAATACATAATATATTTGATTTAAAATAAAACAAATTCATTTTCTGGGCTCTTTGTATCCCACAAAGTGTTCTAAACACAAATAATGAGCTGCATTCTTGTAGTTTGGAGGAAAATAGATATCAGAGTGTCAAGTCTGTTGTATATACTGTCGAGAAACAAAAAAGAGACTCTTACAATTTTTCATATTTTGTTCAGAACTGTAGACATATCTATTTCTCCCTCCACTTTTATGTCTGCACTTTCAACTGCAGGGCAGAAGGGAATATTCATAGAGATTAATTTTATGTAAAGAGCCTAGGGTCAATAAACAAGGAAGAAAGCTATGGCTGAATAGTTTCCCCTTAGACTCCTACCCTGAATTGTCTGTGACAACCTTGGGAATCTGGAGTTGGCTCTTGCAAGCAATGCCCTGGAGGTGACAGCAAATCAAACATCACCAGAGTAAAGAATGGCAGCATTTCTTTAGGTGTACTACAGACTGCGGCTTGTGTGAATAGTGTTTGTAAACATATATGAGTTCAGCTTAGATTGTTGACCCTTTTTCAGGAGTTCTGGGTACATTCATGAACAAGAAGGGAATTATTTCAAAGTTCAAATGATGTTGTATTAATGCTCACATTTGCTTAGGTTTTTTGCTTCAATGCTTGATGAAAATTATGTTTGAAGCATGTTCACATACTGAGGATTGTAATATACTGCCTGATGCCATTGGCTGCCATTTTTTTCTTCATGAATTTTTTTGTGTCTTCTATTAGGTACCTATTGCAACTCTGCTAGTGCTTGCTTTGTTGCATCAGATGGCAAAAACCTGAGGCTCTATCAAGCTGTTGTAGATGCACGAAAGCTTCTGGATGAATTGTCTGACCCTGAATCATCTGTAAGTTCTACATAGCAATGGTTTGGTTTGAAACTGTTAAAATACAACTAATGTAACTCACTTTCTCCCCCCTTCCAGTTGTTTGTCTTCCTTTAGTTCTGTGTGACTTTTGTGCCATTTCATGTATAGACATTATGCATTACATCTTGCATAGTTGCATGTTTTGCAGCTGTCTTTAGGCATTAGCAGAAAAAATGCAGATATTACTACTAAAAGTGTCTGCACTGAACCAAAATTTCCCATACAAGTGTCCCCAACCTGTGGCAGGTGGGAAAAGGAAAAATAGGATTTCTTAGGTTGTCCTCTCAGAAAAGGGGAGTCAAGAGCAAGAGGGAAAAGGAAAACAGAAGAGCAAGGCTGAGGTGTATCCACCTAAGTTACATCTATAAATGAGGAAAGGCAGAGATGGGTGGATATAAGGAAATCAGCTAAGGGTCATATTAGCTTTCTTTTTTCAATAACTAATTTTTTCACTCTTTTTATCTTTCATTTCTGTGACTTTAGGAAAAGTAAAGCCTGACCTTGTACTGTTATTGTGCAAAGAAACACATCTTTAATTTTTTCCCATTCTTCTGTTATTTTATCTTGCAAGACAGGGCCTGTCATTATTCAGATCAGTCTGAAGAATCTGTTCTAGGAGCAGTGACTATGAACATTCCAGCAAAAATCAATAGAGCTTTCAGCTTATATATAAGCTGTACTGAAGGTGTTTTCTACATGTTGTGACAAAAGCTTGAAAGAGAAGTGAAAGGGTATATTGTTTCTCATTGCACAGACACATTATGTGGTGTTATGTAAGGATAAATCTTTAAATTAGCAATATTTAGCTTCCATAAAAACTGGTGTTTCATCCCCATGAAGAGCTACTGACTCACAACAGTGCACATGCTTTGATAAATACATTATTCATGAGTGTCAAAGTGACAACTGCAAGAACTCTGTTATGGTTTGTGCCAACAAGAAAAAATTGAAGCATCAGTTTATCATAAGCAACTGCAATTTTCTTTGTCCAAAGGAAAAATAAACTAATTCTACTCATTTTTCTCTGTTTCAGAAACTTATTGGGGAGGTGTTTAATATTGTGAGCCAACAATCTACTGCTCGACCAGGATGTATCATTGAGCTCGATGCAATAACTAACAAAGTAAATAAATGGTTGACTCTCTAGAGTATCACATAGGGTGTTTAATAACTTTGTTGTTAATTAGCCTAACCTGTTGAAAAGACATAGAAGAGATTACATTTTTCTAGGGTGACAATGACTGTATTGAATTTTTGTGAATACTGAGGTACCTTGAGCATTTTACTAAGCCAACTTTTTGTTAGCTGCTAAGAGCTCAAAGTTCATTTTTAGAGTAAAGCTATCTTTTCTAAGCATAATTATTGAAGAAAACAAAACTTTACTAAAGAATGATTTCCATGGTATCATAATTTAAAGGAAATAATTACAATCCCCTCAAACCAGAAAAACAAAAATAAATTTTAAGTAATTTTTAACAGCCCAAACCTAAGAATTAGATCTAACTATCCAAAATGTAAGAATGATAGCCAGGTATGACTTCAAGCTTTTTGTGTTTGTATTGTAAAATAAATTTATTAATTAACACAGCTATACTTCTCAATCAATGAGCAGGTAGGATAATTGAACCTTCTTTTTACTCAGTTCTTTTCATGATATATATGATATATGCTCCAGTGCTCTTTTCTAGAGCATAGAAAAGAGCAGTTTTAGCACTGTTTCGCAGCTTGCAGAAACAGTGCATTTTACCAATTTTAATTAGAAAACTATGGTGTTTGGACATTTATAAATAAGTATTTCTATATTGTCAATAAATTTCTGTGTCTTTTATGTATCAGTAACATAAAATCTTCAATTTTAAGTTCAGATTTACAAAACATTTTCCTATAATTTTTATAAATGAGTACAATGAATACAATCTTGTTTCTCTGGAAAAAAAAATGTGTTTTGCAGCATCACTTTGCCATCACTCTATTTTGGGGATATATTTTTCCTTACCAGCAGGGAAGGATTTCACCATGAGCAGCCTTCTCTGTAGCAAGGTAGAGTTACTGCAAAGAAATATGTTGCTGTCAGAAAAGACAGATGTTAAGATATCTGAGAGAAGGAAAATCTGCAATTTGTTCCCTTTTTCAGATTTCCCAAGCAATTCGCTGCAGACATGTCCTTCCACTGAAGTGGATAAAAGTCTGAGACTTTTGCCACTGTTATTTATTCAACACCAAAGAAATAAAAATGAGTCAGATACTAATTCATCTGTCAATAACTGCAGCAGAAGTGTTATTACAGATTTTGTCTGTCCTGGCAGACCTTGGTGAAATTGTTTCAATATACAAATGATGAGTTCTAGAACATGCTGTTCATAATATGAAAGGAAAATATTTGGTTTTTCTGATGATAACTTTAAACTTTATAAAAGGAAGTCTTCCTCATTGGTGCCTAGATTGCATAGAGGAAATAATTAATTGCATTAATACTAAATATCGCTGTACTGTTCTGGAAGCATAACAGTTGCTCAATGTTTCAGTGTGGCTCAAACACACAATTGCTTCATGTCTTCCAAGAAGACTTCATTTTGGGATACAAACCACATAAGGAGGATGCAGAAGGGAAGGAAACTGAGATATTTTTCCAGCCATCACAAGGTATAGCATGAACTATAACTAATATGAATTAAATTGGTAGCAAAAAATGTTTTCCAGGAATACTAAAATCTGGCTGGCATGTGGTAATTTACTTTTAAATGAGAATCTGTAAAATTTAGTGAAATGGCTGTCATGTATTGCTCATATGAATTGTTGCTAAATGGTGTTAAACAAAGACTTTCTAATTGCTTAGAGTGAAACAGCTTATATGACAAAGTACATTTTTCAAAGTGTTTATGTCGTATATAAAATTTGAACAGAATAGAAGCACATTTTCTGCATCATTTGGTAGTTGCAGGTAATGATGGCAATATATCTGGCTTTCAAGTTAACACAATGGAAAGTCACTGGAAGGTTTGGTAGTAGACTTAAAACTTCAAAAGAAAAAGGGAGACAGGTAGAAAAGTCTTTATATTTTGGCAAAATATTTCAAACTGAATGGAAAGGCAAGTATCTAATAAATTAGATTTGCCATTAATACTCAGATTGTCTCTAAGTCAATATTTTCTTTTATAATCTAACCATTTATTTCAAATATGAAAATGGCTATTTTATTGTCAGTTTTTAGAGAATCTTTTGCTATGGAAAAACTATTTAGGTCAAATATAAATTTCATGAGCCTATATCAATATATATGTTTATATATTAGATATATGATATGTAAATTACAGGGTATCGTCCACCACCTTTCTCAGAGAAGTTCTACCTGGTAGTAATTGAAAAAGATAGTAGTGGCTGTTCTGTTCTTCAAATGTGGCATCTTCATCTCAAATCTGTCCAAGCCTGTTTAGGTGAGTGAGTGATTGTAATTTTCTTAGACATTTCTATCATATTACTTAAGATAAAACAAATTTTGGTTGTTTATTATAAAACAAATTGTATCTCCTTTGCCCAGCAGAAGCCTAAAAATCAAGAAGCTTCAGAATAATATATCAATGTCATAGAAGCAATAAACTTCCTTACAAATATTGATTGCATTTTATACTACTAACAATATTAAAATGTGTTGATGGGATAAGTAATGTACTTAAGCAGTGGCTTCTTTACTTCAAACTATCAGTATTTCAGAATGTTATGGATGTCTTTAATGAATAGTCACAGCATGCAATAAAACTGACACAGCATGCACACATCATGTAATTATTTTGTGTGCAACTTGAGCTCTTATAAAAACAAATAAATTTGATTATCAGATATTAATGCTTTGTCCTTACAAACAATTTTTTAACACTTCTTGCATTTTTTAATATAGCAAAATCAACTGAAACATCTTCAGCAGATAATAAGCTTAGTGTACCTGAGCAGAAGACTCTGGATTCTTCTCCAGATGTATCACCTGGCGTAAGTCCCATACCACGATCTTCATCAATTGCGAACCTTCAGACTGCCAGTAAACTCATTCTCAGCTCCAGACTTGTGTATAGCCAACCCCTGGATCTTCCTGTTGGTGTGGAAGTAGTAAGAGCAACTCCTTCAGCAGGTAACTATTACAATTTTTGCTATACAATTGGTCCACTGATTTATCTCCTAGTTCATTGAATTGTATCTCCCCAGCCTGTAAGATTCTGATTTACTGATACAGAAAACACAAAGGACTGAAAAGGTGCTTTCAAATCATCATGCCCATGTCACGTTACTCGTCTGTAAATGTATCAAGTCCCCACAGCAACACTGTTCCTGAAACTTACCACTCTAATAGTTGGAAATGTAATTTTTAGTCTTAATCTATTAATGAAGAGTTTATACCCAGGTGCTCATTTGCCAGCATTCCAGTGTTTGATATATAGTGGGTTTTTTACCTGATGCACTTACCCCTTCTTCTGTTTGTCTTTGTATTCCTCTCATTGTTCTAAGAGCCCTTCTCTGAATTAGTTCAGTTCCAGTTTATCTTCTTTAAATAGTGACCAGAAATGCAGATAATAGGAAATGCTCAAGCTGCAAGACTGTTACCAGCTCTGATATTATTTGCCCTTATCCAAATCCAAATTAAAAAAATAACACCAGGTTGTAAAGTTTTCTAGCAGTAGGTAGACAGTGTTACGCCTGCCTTAATCATATAGGCATTCTACTGTGTATTACTAAAAGTAAATATGTTTGTTCTGACTTCAGGTCACTTGAGTTCCTCATCCATATACCCTGTCTGCCTCGCACCGTATTTGATAGTAACGTCCTGTTCGGACAACAGAGTGCGGTTCTGGAGATGCACTGTAGAGACTGACCTGAACAGCAGAACTGAGGAGAAGGAGACCTACCACTGGAGAAAATGGCCTTTAATGAATGATGAAGGGGAAGACAACAGCAGTACAGTGAGCATAGTAGGAAGGCCAGTTGCTGTTAGCTGTTCTTACACAGGACGTCTTGCAGTAGCATACAAACAGCCCATACAGCATAATGGCTTTGTTTCCAAAGAATTTTCCATGCATGTTTGTATACTTGAATGTGAGTCTACTGGAGGATCAGAGTGGGTTTTGGAACAGACAATTCATCTGGATGATTTAGTTAAGGTTGGAAGTGTACTTGACTCAAGGGTCAGCGTGGATAGTAATTTATTTGTTTACAGTAAGTCAGATGCTTTTTTGAATAAAGACAAATACCTGGTGCCCAGTATCAAGCATTTGGTGCATTTGGACTGGGTTTCAAAAGAAGATGGTTCACATATACTGACAGTTGGAGTGGGTGCCAACATCTTCATGTATGGAAGGCTTTCAGGGATTGTTACAGATCAAACCAGCAGCAAAGAGGGAGTAGCTGTCATCACCCTGCCACTAGGAGGGAGCATAAAACAAGGTGTGAAGTCCAAGTGGGTGTTGCTGAGGTCCATTGATTTGGTTTCATCCGTGGATGGCACTCCTTCCCTGCCTGTGTCTCTGTCCTGGGTGAGAGATGGAATACTGGTGGTGGGAATGGACTGTGAAATGCACGTTTATGCCCAGTGGAAACATGCGGTCAAGTTTGGTAATGGAGAAAGCGACGTTTTTCCTTCTGAAGACTCAACAGCACAAGATCCATTCAAAACAAGCGCAGTAGTGAAGAAGACCAGTGTAATTGATGGGGCAGGTATTGTGGATGATGTTTTTGGCACCCCAACTGTAATTCAGGATGGGGGCCTCTTTGAAGCTGCTCATGTTCTTTCACCTACTCTACCCCAGTATCATCCAACACAGTTGTTAGAACTGATGGACCTGGGTAAGGTTCGCCGAGCCAAAGCCATTCTGTCACATTTAGTTAAATGCATTGCAGGAGAAGTTGCAATAGTCAAAGACACAGAAGCTGGAGAAGGGACTGGTCCTAAACGCCATCTTTCTCGCACCATCAGTGTGAGTGGCAGCACTGCCAAGGACACCATTACTGCTGGGAAAGATGGGACTCGAGACTACACAGAGATAGACTCGATTCCCCCACTGCCACTGTATGCACTGCTTGCTGCAGATCAGGATGCCACCTATGTTGCTGAAGAAACTTCTAAAATACCTCAGGGCTCTGAAGACCATGCAAAGAGAAAAACAGAGGATCAGTACTCGGATCTGTTCCAGATTCAGCCTGTTACAACTGAAGACTTTATAGATTTTGAGCCTGAAAAGAGGGAGAGTAAATCCAAAGTTATTAATCTGTCACAGTATGGGCCAACTTACTTTGGCCGAGAACACGCCAGTGTCCTTTCAAGCCACCTGATGCACTCAAGTTTGCCAGGCCTCACTCGACTGGAGCAGATGTTCCTTGTAGCTTTGGCAGACACTGTGGCCACAACAAGCACTGAACTAGATGAGAACAGAGATAAGAATTACTCAGGTTAGTAACTGACCTATTATTGAATTGACATTCTTCTCAGCAAAGGTAAATTAGTCCTTGGGTATTTTGGGATAACAACGCTGAAAGCTAGCATCACTTATTCAGGTTAGATACATCAGGAAAGAAAAATAGATGTAAGTAAGAGCTTGTAGTTCATACATAGTAAATAACTTGTAGTTCAGGTTCTCAGCAGCCTTAATATACATTCCTCACACACTGTTATGATAACTTGTCTCTATGCCTGCTGTAGTCAGCTGCATGTTTAAAAGTGTGTTTCTATGGCACAGGAAGAGATACCTTGGATGAATGTGGCCTCCGGTACCTGCTGGCCATGCGCCTGCACACCTGCCTGCTGACATCCCTGCCTCCCCTGTACCGCGTCCAGCTGCTCCACCAAGGTAACCCTCACAGCATCTGCTTACCTTTCATTTATAATGTTATATTTCTATTCTCTGCATATTAATTTTCTATTTCATTAAGGCCATTATCTTGCAAAGGCTTGGTGTAGGCTTCCTTACATACACTGTAAATAGCAAAAAAATTATAGCTCTAGAGTAGAAGATTCTGGCCTATCCAGATTGAGGTATGCATAAATTGCCCAAACATATAAAACACAGATTGTATATGTAATTCATTGTTTCCTTACATGAGCATGGGTTTATCTTAAAGAATATTTTATTATTTTCATCACAGCAGGTTTGCGGTTTTTTTTGCTCAATCTGAGTAAATGTTGTTGTGGAATAACAAAAGTTATTTCACAATAAAAGCAAAGAAGTTACCACCTAAAGAGCAGAGAGAAAGGTTTCTGGCCCAAAATGGGTCTGCTTCTGTGATAACAGAATATTTTTCCTTTGGTCCTTCAATGTATAAATCTTATATAGTTTTGAATGGGGTACTGAAAAATTATGAAAGAAGTACAGAGGAGAGGACATCCCTAACAAGCAAAAAGATACTTCAGCTGTTCCTTTAAAAGCTCTACTTCCTTTTGAGGGAATCAGTCTCTCTCAGATGTACCCAGTTCTTGGGTTGGAGGCCCCACTTTGCATCCCTGAAATATTCCATTTACTTATTAGCAACTCTTAGTCTTCTGAATTGTATCGGTTTATGTTATTGTTTAGGCCTGTCAACTTGCCATTTTGCATGGGCTTTCCATTCTGAGGCTGAGGAGGAGTTGATCAATATGATTCCTGCTATCCAGAAGGGAGACCCACAGTGGTCTGAGCTGAGAGCTGTGGGCATTGGTTGGTGGGTCAGGAATATCAACACTCTCCGAAGGTGCATTGAGAAGGTACTATTTACTGGTTACAGATTCTAGCTCCATGCTGTTAGATGTGCCTACTATACTAAATTTCCAAGCCATCTAATCTAAAAATACATTTTTAAATGTTACAGTTTATTCAAAGGATCCAGGAGCAAAACAATTATCTAGTACTCCAAATCCAATTACATGAGAGTCCTATGTAAAACCCAAACAGTATTCATTCAAGAAATACTGTTATTAGCTTAAGTATTTTTAAGTAATGGATTGCCAGAGGAATTTCACCTAATAGTATGACTTACTGTAACAATTTTAAATAAAATATTTTCATTTGCACATTGCTAATGTCCCACTGTGCTTGAGAGGGGTTGCTATCTGCAATAGTGCTGTATTTCTCACTCTTTAAAGCATTTGCAGCGTAGAGCTCTGTTAGATAGGAATAAAACATTCTCACAAATTACTTTGCTGCTTTGTAGAGATAACACAGTCTACCTTGCCCTCCTCTGTGACAAAGAACAGAGATTATTTAGCTAACAGCAGCTTTTATATTTTCATCAATAATAGTAGGCTTTGTTCACTACAGGTTGCAAAAGCTTCATTCCAGAGGAACAATGATGCCTTAGATGCTGCACTTTTTTACCTTGCTATGAAGAAAAAGGCAGTGGTGTGGGGTCTGTTTAGGTGAGTTCTGCTGACTTGAAGTTTGATTAAATCTTAATTGAACCAGGAATGCAAAGCAGAACTCATTCAAGAGTAGAGTTTAATTTCAAGTAATGTTGTTCAAGTGATAGTATGCTAAGGCACATAATAAATAGCTCTATACATTGCATTTCTTTATACAGATCCCAGCATGATGAAAAGATGACTGCCTTTTTCAGCCACAACTTCAATGAAGACCGATGGCGTAAAGCTGCTTTAAAAAATGCTTTTGCTTTGTTGGGAAAACAACGTTTTGAGCAGTCAGCTGCATTTTTCTTGCTAGCAGGTTCACTAAAAGATGCTATAGAGGTATCTGCTTTTGAGAAATTAAGTTTCAATTTCTAATTTGACCTATGTTACTGCATCCTTACAAGCTGTCCTCTGATTAAGTTTTCACAATTTGTGGCAGCAGAAATGGGACGGTATGTCCACTCAGGACCCCCTTTTGCTCTGCACAAAGGGGGTCCTGAGTGGACATACCATCCCGTTTACCTCCACACTACTGTGAAAAGCAACTGGGAAGCTGATTTGAAGGCCAGAATAATTGTTCATATACCATTTCTCAGTGAAAGTACTCTTGGGAGTACTTGGAACTGTGGCCCTTCTGGCAAAACTTTGTTTGAACTACACGGTTAAGTTGTAGCACTCTGTTCAGCCTCGAGCTATTCTGCATGACCTCTTGGTACAACATTAAGTAAAAAAAAGAAGTCAAGAGTTCTCTTGTGAAGCAGTTCTGGGATCCCTTTTTAGTGAAGCTATGATGCTGCTTGCCACAAGGGAGGTGGGAGCTGTGAGAAGGATCTAAGCACTAAGCTAAGCACTGTCTCTCAGGAGAGGATGGGGTTTAGAGAACCTTTAGAATATCTGCCTATTTATTTTCAGTGTGTTTGGCTTCACTTGAGAATGTCTTTTCCTCAGAGATGTAATTCTACACAAGATGGTGTGAAAAATATCTTACCAGTGACATAATAACATGAAAGCTGGAGAGTGCAATTATTCTACTAGATGAACTAAAAATAGACATCCTTATCTTCTGCCATATTAATTTTTTGATGCTATGTACTGCTATGCATATTAAAATCCCTAAAATAGAGAAAAGTACACCTCTTTCCAAACAGAAGAAAATAGTACTTGGATATCTATCACTTACCACATTTTTAACCTGAAGATTAATTTATACTTCAAAGAACAGATAAGAGGAGAAAAAAATGTCTGTTCTGTAAACATATATTGCTATTTATTTTATAGAACTCCCCTTATAAAACAACCTTTTCCCCAATGCTTATCATAGGTGTGCCTTGAGAAAATGGAAGACATCCAGTTGGCCATGGTCATTGCTCGTTTGTATGAATCAGAGTTTGAAACCTCTGTCACATACACCTCCATTCTCTATGAAAAGATTTTGGGTTGCCAGAAGGATGGAACTGGATTCAGCTGTACTAAGTTGCATTCTGATCCATTTCTGAGAAGCATTGCATACTGGATAATGAAAGATTACACACGAGCACTGGATACATTATTGGAACAAACACCCAAAGATGATGATGAAAACCCAGGTAAGGGAAAAAATATTAATCTGATAGGGCAAACGTGTTAAGAAAAAGAAGAGAGGGTCATCAATCCCCTAACACCAAACTTAGTTCCTGCTGTCAGCTAAGCTCAGGAGAGCTGTCTTTGTTTGGCACTTCCACACAATACTTTTCTAGTAATGAATGCTGGTTGGTCTTTTTTCTGTGGACTTAAATTATTATTCTTACTTCTAGGAATTAGCAGTATTGTAGCAGGATTTCCTATCCCATCTATTCAAGATTCATGTTAAGTGACAGGTGACCACATAGGTTTCATATCCCCTACAGGAATTTCCTTGGGGAAATCTCTACCTAGATGATCATATCAGCTGCCTTATAGCTAAGCTAAGTGCAATGTAATTGCAAGGCAAATGATAGAATTTGTATCTTTCTGCTCATCCAGCTCATACCTGTATTCTTTTTGTGGGGAATAAGTAATTATTTCATTTTGATAACTACACCCAACATTATCTTTGTGTGTTTTGATAAATCTCTAATGCAGGAAATAACTGCAAAACAGAATAATACCATTTAAAAGGCATTTTCAATGGATGTCATATCTGTTTAATTCCTCAGTTATTGTCAAGTCTTGCAATCCTGTGGTGTTCAGTTTCTACAACTACCTTCGGACCCACCCTTTGCTCATCCGAAGATACTTCAGCTCACCAGAAGGAACTCTCGCCACCTTAGGTCTAAAAACTGAGAAAAGCTTTGTTGACAAAATTAATCTTATAGAAAGAAAATTATTCTTCACTACTGCAAATGCTCATTTTAAAGTAGGCTGCCCTGTACTAGCCCTTGAAGTCCTTTCCAAAATTCCAAAAATAAGAAAAAAGTCACCTCTAGCTGGAGAAAAAGATTCATCCAGTCCTTCAATCCAGGCTGATGTTTCAGATTCCAAAGCCCTACAGGATGGTGCTGGAAGTGGTGATATAGATTGGTCAAAACCCATTTCAACTTCCTTTGCTTTGGAGAGCACTGTTGAATCTTCAGCACAATTTGACTGGAGTCAGCCAGCAGTAAAATTTGAAGATGAGCCCCTTACTCTTGACTGGGGTGAAGACAAAAATGGATCAGATGAAGATGACAAGGACGTTGGGATAATGATGAAAAAGTCTGATTCTAAGAGTGAAGATGAGAGGACCTCAGACACCAGCATGGCTCAAACACCACATGGGGAGGTTTCTGAGGCGGGAGACACTGAGGTTGATGTTATTGCTGAGCAACTGAAATTCAGAGCCTGTTTGAAAATCCTTATGACTGAGCTAAGGACTTTGGCTACAGGTTATGAAGTGGATGGAGGAAAGCTCAGATTTCAGCTGTACAACTGGCTGGAAAAAGAAATTGCTGCTATGCATGAAATATGCAACCATGACACAGGGGACAAAGACTACTGTAAAACATATACCAAAGTAAATGGGGATCTGCTTGACCCCGAAGATATCATGGACAAGCCAGACATTGGCTCGTACGAACGGCACCAGATCGAAAGGCGCAGGTTACAGGCAAAGCGAGAGCACGCTGAGAGACGCAAGTGGTGGCTGCAGAAGAACCAAGCTCTGCTCAGAGTTTTCCTCAGTTATTGTAGTCTCCATGGGGCACAAGGTGGAGGTTTAGCATCTGTAAGGATGGAGCTGAAGTTCTTGCTGCAGGAGTCACAGCAGGTAAAGCAAATTCAAAATTCGTTTCTGCTGATGAATGTAAACAGTTCTAGACTGTCAGTTATGTCAAATGCATGAGTTTGTGCCTAGATAGATCCTGCTAATGTTCTGTAAATCTAGTGGTGATTATAATGTTCCTGGAGAAAGAGCTTGTTATTTAAGTGTGCTGCTTTTCCCAATATGGAATATTTGGTTCTGAAGAATCTGCTATGTGATCTCTCCACACTTCCTAATGAACTAAATGAAAATATTCTTCCTGCATGAAATCAAAATGTACTCCAGCAAACATGGCTATCAAGTCTGAACCTTATAGTAAATAATAACTTGCTTTTGACAGTGAAATCTTGTCTGTAGTGAGTAGACAGCAGGGGAAGAGGATAAATAATCTGGGAAATATATTTAAGATGTAAAATTATCTCTATTTTTTTTTCAAAGCAATAATTTTAAATACAATCTTTTCTTTTAAAACAGGAAACTACTGTAAAGCAACTTCAGTCTCCGCTTCCACTACCGACAACACTACCACTGCTTTCTGCAAGCATAGCATCCACAAAAACTGTGATAGCTAATCCTGTGCTGTACTTAAACAACCACATCCATGATATACTTTACACTATTGTGCAGATGAAATCACCACCACATCCTAATATTGAAGATGTCAAGGTAATTCATAGCTTTAATCTAAGGCCTAATGTTTGATGAAATGTAAGGATAGCAGGAAAAGACAGGAATGAGCACAGGGTGAGTTTAGGAAAGTTTACTTTTTTACCAGTTGGATGGTATCATTTTCTTCACACTGCGGATTTCATTGAACTTTCCAAGAAATCCTTGCATTTCCTCTTCTTAAGAATTGGACTGTTTCTGTTGCATTATGAGGCAGAACCAGTTATTTTGTTATTCCTGGAGACTAGAGGAATTTATAAGCACATAATTGAGGTAAGAAAAGAGATTTTAGACAAAAATATTATATCATGACTACACAAACTTTTTGTATTTTATGTATATTGAGTAGCTGTTACTACATTGAACTGCAGTGTTGTATTCTGCAGCTTCCAGGAACCATTCCATCAAAGTCATTGTCATAGCAGGACATGCTTAATTACTACTTCAGTATGCTCATTTACTGTGGCTGTTCTGTATTAGAATCAAGTTAATTATCTTGAGATAATATTAGAAGGTGTTGACTGCCATCAAATTATCTTGAACAAATAGTGTTGATTTTCTAAGCACTGTACTGTAAACTCAAAGTAACATTCAGTTACGATTTCTTGCACTTGCTTTAAAAGTAGGACAGTCCTGCAGAACACATTTCCAACACACTTTAGAAAGAAATGTATTTTACTCACCTTTTATATAAAATATATAGCTCATTGGTTCTCTTTATTTTAGGTGTACACACTTCATTCTTTAGCAGCTTCACTTTCTGCATCCATTTATCAAGCACTATGTGACAGCCACAGCTACAGGTAAAGAGGGAAGTTTTCATACAGTCCTACATTTGCAGTATGCTTTGTGCATCCTCAATGGAAATTCTTCCTGCATGTGACTTTAAAAGGGATTAAATGTTTGTGTATGGGTAAAGATACTTTTACACATTAAATATTGCTAACTTTGATATGCCCGATCAATTTTACACAGATAAAATAACACCATACAGGGTTTTTCAGTTATCAGTAGGAAAATATGATGTCACTCTCACTTGGTATACTCACTTTCTCATCAGAAAAAAATTTATTTGTATGTAGCAGTCAAACAGAAGCAAATCAGTTTACTGGGATGGTCTATCAAGGACTGCTTTTGAGTGATCGACGCAGACTGAGGACAGAAAGCATTGAAGAGCATGCAACTCCAAACTCATCTCCTGCTCAGTGGCCTGGTGAGACTAAAATAAAGTTACTTTTAGCTCCACTGGACCAGCTCCATGTGCCAAAATGATATCAGTGTCCTGTATGAGGGATGAAATAGTCGATAATCCATGACAGATGTTTCTAACTTAATTCTCAAAATAGTAACAGCCATTCACTTCTTCATCTATCAAAACAAATAAAAATAAACTTTGTATGTGGCAAACATCTTGCTTGAAGAAGAGATGATGATATTTAGGATAAACTTAATGACAGTTTGTCACCCCAAAATGTTTTCCTCCAGTCTGCCTAACCCCTTAGCAATGCTCTGTTGTCTCCGCAGTACTGTCCTACATGTATGCTGTACTTGGTATAGCTCTCAAAGCAGCTAATTCTGATGTACAAGCATAAACTGTGGAAATGGTGCAGGAATTTCATAGGCATGCTGAACTGCCCATAGTATTTGCAGAGAAGTGCAATGCAAAAGTCCCAGACCCAAGAAGGCCTTCTATAATTTTGATCTTTATAATTTTAAGAAAACTGTTAATAGTACGTTTCATCTGAATAAAATCATCATGTGGCTACTAGTGTTTGCCATGAAATGTAGAAGTAAAACGTTTTCTTTTAGTCCATTTATCCTCCTACTCATTTAACCCAGAATTTTTCCTCTTTGCAGGTGTGAGCTCACTTATCAACCTGTTAAGTTCAGCTCAGGATGAAGACCAACCAAAGCTGAACATCCTGCTGTGTGAAGCTGTTGTAGCCGTGTACCTGAGCCTGCTGATCCACGCCCTGGCCACCAACTCGTGCAACGAGCTGTTCCGGCTGGCGGCGCACCCCCTCAACAGCCGCATGTGGGCTGCTGTCTTTGGCGGGGGAGTCAAGCTGCTCGTGAAACCCCGCAGGCAGTCTGAGAACATCCCAGGTACACTGCTCCACAAAGGTCACACCAATGGCGTGCATTTTATGCCTCTTCTGGTAGGAGAGGCTTCCTTCCTTTTAAATAACAGGATTTAAGAAACTACCAGCAGGAAAACAGATTAACTAAAAAGCTGAAACAAATAATAGCCTCACAGTTGTCCTTTGTAATGGTATACAGCACATTTTGAATTTGCATTAAAACTATAGTTATTATAGTAATAATAGTAATATTAAGTGCTTATTTATAATATTTTTCAGCAATTTCAGCCATTTTTTTTTAGGGAAAAAAACCCGGGTGATATAAATCAGTTAAATAGTTAAATATAAATCAGTTAAATAATATAAATCCGTATAAATCAGTTATTGCACATAAATCAGTGTTAATACTTATGAGTTTTTTATGGGAGATGAGTGTTGTTATTTAATGACTGCAGTAAGTAGGAAGCAATATTTCTCAAATCAGTTTATATTGCAAGGTATGATTTCACCTAGCACAGAAGCACAGAGAAGGAACACCAACTTCATCTGGCAGAAAAACAGCTCATGCATGTGTAAGCTCCAACTAAACCCAGGGTTTTTCAAATATGAGGAAGTGTTAATATGCTGTATGAGGAAAAGCAAAAGTGGAGATTGAATTCAGACTCTGAAGACAGATACAATAATTTGTTATAAACTTCAGCAATACTGAAAATCACATCACACAGACTTTCAAATCACCAATAGGCTTGAAATTTATCCAGAAATTAGACATTCTCTCTCTAGAATATAAAACCAAACAGTAATAAGGCGTTGTATCATTACAAGTATGCACAACAGGTATTTGTCATTCATGCAAAACTTAAACTCATTTAGGGCAATTATTTTCATAAGATAATAGCATTAATAACTTCTGTAAGTTGTGTTCATTTGAGATGTATTCTGTTTTCCTTTAACCTTCAAGCTGCTACAGCTTCTGATGTTTCAGAGGATGGTAACGAAGGTTTGTAAGGACTTGCAGTGTAGATGAGTGCTAGTAGTGGCTTTTTTGGACAAACAGAATAGTTTTTAAATACCTAGCTCCCTTGTAATAAAGTAAGTGCAATCTTCAATGTTGCCCGGCCAATAACACTTTAAAAAACAAATTCCTCATTAATATTTTGGTTACTATTAAGGCATTTTAAATCATAACCTTTAATTGTCAAAAAGCCTGTCCTTCTATTCAAATATTTTCTTTGCTATCCTAAGAATTCCTTGTTTTATCTTTGAGTAACTGCTAACTGTGCAGCATACTGTTAAGTGATACTTTACATATTACTTTATTTCTCAACAAATTTTCTGAGTTTATTTCTTTCTTTCTTGAGAAATTTTTCAACTTAAAGACTTTTTAAAAGCTACATCTCCTAAGAACTTAATCCAGTATGTACATGTAAAATGTATTTTTCAAAATATATCCAATGTCTAAATGCCACAGTTATTGAATTTGTCATAATGAAACTTTTTTATGATTACACTTACTTTATTTAGACTGGCTTTGATTCTAATTCAGTAGAAATTAGTACCAATAACAGTGGTGTTAGTTGCTTCAGCTACAAAATACAGACATTTTAAAGATGCAATACTAATACCAGCTTTTTTAATTACCTGAATTTAGCACCTCCTCTCCCATCAGAAGAAATGGATAAACACCGCCGTCGGTTCAACATGAGAATGCTGGTGCCAGGCAGACCAGTAAAAGACAGCAATGTACCACCACCTGTACCTGCAGAAAGACCCTCTTACAAAGAAAAGTTTATTCCTCCAGAACTCAGCATGTGGGACTATTTTATGGCAAAGGTAAGTGAAAATTTCATTAAGTTTTAAAGGACAAAAATAAAGTGAACATTTTGAGCACTCTTAGTAGTAAGATGCAGAATATTATCCTGATAATAAAGGATAAAGAGCCTACAAGTCTATTACTTCACTTTCAAAACATGACTCTTGTCAGTAATAGTGATTAACACTTTCCCCCCTTGCTAATTAATTGCATTTCTAGGGACATTGACTTAAAGGTTAAGTTGCTTTCATTTAAACTATGGAAGTCATAAGTGAAGTCAGAGAGGAGATGAGAATATTGTTTTTATACAGACTTTTGCTTTGCATTGCAGCCCTTTCTCCCTTTATCAGACAGTGGTGTTATATATGATTCTGATGAAAGCATTCACAGTGATGAGGAAGAGGATGATGCTTTCCTCTCTGATGTGCAGATCCAGGAGCACACAGATGCCAATTCTTACAGGTCAGCAGAAATTGTTACCATTTTAGAATAATTTTGTCAAATGCTTACCTTTGTTTCCAAATTTTTAAAAAATACATATCTTCTACACCATCCAATTTAATTGAAGAATTTTAGTACTGTGGGCAGACTCATCTATGGCAATGGGATTACAAAAATTAGAAATTCTTATCATAATAACAGTTCCCCATTTACTTGCCAGAAAAAAGGGATTAGGAAGTTAAAGTTGTATGGTTTGCAGTTTTTTTGGGGAGGGGAAAACAACTGAGAAACCCCCATTTTCATTTTTAAGACTCAACATAATGTACCACAATGCCAGCTCTAGATAATGGTTTAGACTGCTGATTCAAGCATGCAGCTTTTCAATGAGGTGCAGGTTAAATACAACCTTTCCACAGTGTTTTTCTAAACTGTGTATTTGCTTGAAGAAGAAAAGTACTCTGTAGATAACTCAGTGTTTTTTTAACATGACAAAATCTATTCTTTTTATACAGCTGGGCTCTTCTACATCTGACAATGGTAAAATTAGTTCTACACAACATTAAGAACTTCTTTCCCATTGCTGGTCTGGAATTCACTGGTATGCTAAATCCTGCTCTACATTTAATTTTTCTGTGTATATGGCTTTCTGTCAGACTTCATGTTTTAATTCTAACTTTAAAATTCAAATAATTAAATACCTTAAATATTACAATTGCCAACATGTACATTTCCTTTCAAGCTTTTTTTTGGATAGTTTTGTTATTATGGGGGTTTTATACCCACTGTAGCTTAATTTTTTTTCTCTGAGCCTTACTTCATTAATATTTCTGTTTAGATCTGCCTGTAACATCTCCATTGGGCATTGCTGTAATAAAAAATTTAGAACACTGGGAACAGATTCTTCAAGATAGAATGGACCAGTTTGAAGGCCCACCTCCAAACTACATCAATACTTACCCCAGTGAGCTGGGTGTAGGGGCAGGACCAGCTATTCTCCGCAATAAAGCAATGATTGAACCTGAGAACACACCATTCAAGTAAGTATTTGTTGCCTAGAAAAAACACATTCTTTGATCACAGAAATTCTAAAGAGCATTTCCTCCTCATGTTAAACAGCCAAATGAAGATTGTCTGGCTCTTAAGTCTAGTAGCCAATGTTTTACAGAAACCATTTACCCACATCAATTTGTTCATTCTTATGCAGCTGCCTGTCTCCTGCAGCAGCCTTTACTTTCTCTGCTGCACCTCTCACAGCTGCAACAAGGAAAATGGGGAACGAGCAGAGGTTGTAGGAATTGAGAGCAATGGCTGCTGCTAGGAACACCCTATTCAAGCTGTTTTACTATTCCTTCAGTAGCTGTTGTGTCTCACTCTATCCCAGCAACAGAAGAGTTATATAATACATGCAGATGTCTGGGGGAGGAGGAAGACAGTTGTACTAAGGTCCTTTTAAGGCTAATCCTCTTGTGTTTAGACAGTGTCATGCCTGGAGGTGTCTGGAAATGCAAATAGTGAACTGTGTTTTCAACTCAAAAATAGTTTGTTTTTCTCAATATATTAAACTACAACTGAGTCAAAACAGTGCTGGGGGCAATTTTGGGTGCCACACTACAATAAGAATATAAAACTATTAGAGAGCATCCAAAGGAGGGCAGTGAAGGTGGTGAGGGGTCTGGAGGTGAAGCCCTGTGAGGAGCAGCTGAGGGCACTTGGTCTGTTCAGCCTGGAGGAGATTGAGGGCAGACCCCACTGCAGGTACAGCTTCCTTGTGAGGGGAAGAGGAGGGGCAGGCACTGATCTCTGATCCCTGGTGACAGTGACAGGACACAAGGGAATGAATGGCCTGAAGCTGTGTCAGTGGAGCCTTAGGTGTGTAATCAGAAAAAGCTTCTTCACCCAGGAGATGGTTGGGCACTGGAACAGGCTCCCTCCCTCCAACTCAGGATACTCCGTGTTTCTTTCTTTCTTCTGTTTTATCCAGATCAAAGGATTACTCAGCTCTTCCAGCAAAAAGGCTCTGGCATTTTCTTGTGAAGCAAGAACTTCTTCAGGAGACTTTCATTAGATATATATTCACAAAGAAAAGAAAGCAGAGTGAGGTAAACAAAGGATGTAACTTTTTTTAAAAAACAAATCTCAATTATAACTGTTCCTCAGTCTACTCAGTATTTAATTTTTCTTCTCATTTTTCATTGATATTTCAGTTTCTCTTCTTTAACACTGTTTGGATTTTTTTCAAAATCAACATGACTGCCGTGTTGTTGATTGGGATATCAACTGAACCAAATATTTTTAAACAAGACATATCTCACCGTTACGTTTTGAATACTATCTTAATAAACAGAACATTTGCAATAACAGTAATAAGCAAAGAAATTTAAAAATTCTTTCTTTTTTTGGTGTGTCATACTGAAAAAGAAATTTAAATGTGCTATTCATTTGTGTATATGTATATATGCATGAGTAATATATACATATAAAGGTAATATTATATAGTAATATATAATATGGGGCTTTACAAATTGTACTGGTTATGACTGCTATGTTCTAACTGAAAATTTAAGCCAACACATAAATAGCATGGGAAATAAGTATATTATTTACTATCTTTTAGAATTCCTGTAAGTATGGAGTTTGTGTGTGTACTACTCCTCCATTTATTTACTATATCATACATTTTGTGTTCATTTAGGAGGCATTACATTTTAAGTGAGTTTGTTTAGATTCTTGTCTTAGTTTCTGTGCCTTTTATAAGAAGTTAAAAATACATTTGTCATCATTTACTGACAGAGTGGCCTTTAAAATCTAGTTTGGAATGTTTCATTCTTTTTTTATATTTGTTTGTGCATGTGTTTTGTGTTTGTGACTGTGTGATGTTATGTAGTCTGTAGAAGATCGTGTGGAGCAGGTCAAACAAAACTGCGTAGCAGAAGATCACAAAAACAAGGTAGTATCCCTTCTCCCAAACCTCTAGCACATTCTTAAAAGTTCTGTGGAACTGGCTTTTCTTTTCTAATGTGACTAACAGAAGCTGTGTGTTCTGTGTAGTCTGTGTGACAGGCTTTTAATCCATGAACTAACTTCGGATGTCCTGATAATTGGGATGAGTGAACACCTTGTAAATAGTGTTGCACACACAACTTTGTGTTTCTTACACTCAAATATCACTTTTGGCTACTAGAACACCAAAGAGTATGAGAAGTCTAAAGTTGAGCTACTGAAACAATGCTAAGGCCACTGAACTTTTCTTGCATGAGTTTTGTATAGTTTTTTGCACTCTGAATGTATCACTAAAAAATGGATTTTCACACTAATTGAAGTTTTTTATAAATGTTTTGTAGGTTGAAGCAGATCTCGGATACCCTGGAGGAAAAGCAAAAATAATTCACAAAGAATCAGATATGATAATGGCATTTGCAGTTAACAAGGTAAGCCTCAAATACTACAAGAAACGTAATAAAAGATCTTAATTATAGTTAGTATAAATTTTGTATTTGTGCTGCATAGGCAAACAGCAATGAAATTGTTTTGGCATCTACACATGATGTTCAAGAACTTGATATTTCAGCTCTACTGGCTGCTCAGTCATTTATATGGATTGGGGAAGAATATGACAGAGAGTCTAAAAGGTAGGATTGTTTCTTTGTGGTTATATTAATAAGAATATTGATTTTCTGTGAGGCTGTGTCTATAGTACCTGTGTAAGCACAAATGGAGCATACAAAAAACATTAATTACTCTTCTTCAGTAGGTTTCAGATTGCTTTGCAAGTGAGGGAAGGCAAGAGAATAATTACAGTCTTTAGGAATGCATGCACTGTACAGTGAAGTGAAATCCCATGTGGTGCATAAGATAATGAAGGAAGTGCTACCTTGGACACCCTGCAGTTCCCTTGCATCAGTGCAGGGTGGGAGGCAGCTGGGGTAGCTGATGCTGCCTGTTCTGTCCCCTCCATTCCTGTGCTGAGAGCTGTGAATGCATCAGCTGCAGCAAGCACTCCTCTGTACCAGCTCCCTGCACACTGCACACACAGGTCAGGGACAGCCCAACAATATTCTTCTCAGGGAAGTTTAGATTCTTATACTGGGATCATCTCTTGAGATTAAACATAGATAGATTTGGGGCTCATGGAAAGAATTTGTACTGCGTAAGTGCAGGAATTACCAATTTATAGTCTCATTATTGTCACTTCCTCTAGCCACTGCCATTAGGCTCTAAAATAATTTTTAAAAAATATATAAAGGTAAATATTAGGAGCAAAGAAGTTTTTGCTTAAAGCGGAACTGTTCTTTTACAGTTCAGATGACGTTGACTTCCGTGGTTCTACCACAACACTGGCTCCCTCCAGTGCGCCATCATTTGGAGTGAGTCAGATCCAGCCATCTCCATCCATGCCCTGGCTAGGCACGGGGCAAACCAGCACTGGAGCTGGTGTGGTGAGTACTTCTGTGTGTGCAGCTCAGGAGAGCAGGTGTTTATCATCTGTTATTTACTTGAGAGACCTAGTGTGCATTAAGTCATCAAACTGTCAATCCAGTATTGACATAAAAAGCCAACAGCAACCAAGACCTGGCCACAAAGAAGGCCAAACTAATCATTTTCTCATATACTGTGGCACAGAATTATTGTGATATAGAAAATAATGGGTCAGTCTGCATGGCTTATTGTGGGAAATAGTAAAGGTAAGAAGACTTTTAGAAAGCTGGGAAAGCAGGCCTTAGAAACAGAAAGAGAGAGAAATTAGAGCTAGCTGCAAAGTCTGAAAGTTGAAGAGTTACAATAGTACAGCAAGCAAGGATATGAAACAATAATTTGAGTATTAGCCTTGGCCAAGATAGACCTTAAGACTGCAGAATAATATGCTTAGCAAGATAGTAGAAGGTTTTAAGCTTAATAATGAAGTATTGTGTATTTTTAATAGAAAGCATACAAGCAAGCATTGTGTGAAGCAGGTGTAAATGTGCTTTTAGAGATTGGCTAGAACAATTGTCTGTGAGCTTTAGCAATATGATATTGGCTAGAATGTTTTTAAAATGCTGTGTAACAAAGAAATCTTTGGCTGCTGCTGGCAAGATGTGAGCTGTTGCCATCTTCCAATTGTCTCAGCCATGTAATGAGACTGGTGCTGCAATAAAGCTCAAGGAACATATCCCAGCAGTCCCATCCTGTCTGTGAAAAACCACCAAGAGTTTTCTTTCTTATGGGAATTTTGATGTAGGACCATTCAAATAATGTTAGCTTAACAGATTATTTTTTTTAACTAGGGGACACTTACCATGTAATAGTATAAACAAAATTGAATGTGTGTTTGTATTTTTCAAAATTATTTTAATTTTTCTTTGTTTCATATAAAGCTGATTAAAAGAAATCTGAATAACGTCAAGAGAATGGCTTCACATCCCGTCCATCAGTACTGTAAGTGAATCATTAGTATGGAATTTTTAATTTTTACAAAATACTGTACTATTAATTATCATCTTTTAATCTTAGATCTTACAGGAGCACAAGATGGAAGTGTCCGAATGTTTGAGTGGACAAGGCCACAGCAGCTGGTGTGCTTCCAGCAGGCTGGGAATGCCAGGGTGACAAGGATGTATTTCAATGCCCAGGGAAATAAGGTAAGTACAACATGTAAGGTTCTCGGGGGGGTTGGAGTTTTTATTCATAAGGAAACATTTGGTTGTGCTGTGGCCTCTAAAGCAGTTTTACTGCTGCCATGCTGAACTCTTGGGATGCCCTAGAACAATGATGTTGTACTGTGCATTTTGGCTGCATGTGGGAGCTTTGTAATAAACCCTGACCCTTATTCTGCCTTCTCTTCTCTCAGCTCCATACTGCTATCCCATATTCTATTTGCCACATTTTCACACTATTTGTTCTCCCTCTTCAGAAATCTGTGTTCCCATGTGGTGACCTTTTTAAATTAAATACTTTTTAAAAACTACAGAGATTCCTTATTTTATAGATGCACAGTTGTATCAATAATAGAATCATTAAGGCTGGAAAAGACCCCCAAGATTGTCAAGCCCAGCTGTCAATTAGTATAGGTCTTCAAGAAGTGCCTCCCACTTTGCATTCTGGGCAAGATAAAGTTTTCACAGAATGCAATACCTAGAAGAACCTGGAAGACAGGGATAATTCAGCCCATGAGTTGAAGGCTGTGAGTGTACTCCACTAGAGTGGAGAGCAGAAAGAGTACAAAAAGACATGCTTTGGCCAGAAGTGACTCTATGAGGGATATGAAATGCAGAAAGAAGAGTAGAGAAAGAAATTGGGAGGAATACCCACCTCTTCAGTTTTTCATGTTGACCATTCTATTATTTTAACAGGTCTTGTCTGCATTTTTACTCACTAAATATTTCACTTCATTATAGTTAAAAACTATAAAAAGTGAATTAAAGGTGTTTGGGCACAACTGTACATAGCTATAAAACAGCAAAGGTGAAATAGCTGGAAATATAAAGTATCTCACAGCAAATCTATTTTCAGGTGGCATAGAATGTCATTTAAATTTAGTCTAAAAATGTGTTTTGATTGTGCTTTGAGATATTGCAGTCTTACCATTATGTAGGAATCAATCTTAAGTCAGAAATGAAGGTGTACTTGTTGCTGTGCTTCACATGAAGGTCATTCAGGCAGGACTTGTGAAACCCAACTGAAAAGAGAAAATATAAAAAGTATTTCTAAATATTTCTAAAATTATTTTGTAAAATACTTACAGAACATGCTGCATAGAATATACAATATTAAATGTTGTTCATTTTGGTTAATAAATATAGCTCACTCATTTTACCATTCAAGACTACAATCTTTCCAAAATTGTTCTTACCATGCTTTTATGGCATGCTATCATGCATCTGACTTTTTTAAAGCATTTTCAGGTAGAGTCATGGAGTAAAGATGCCTTTGTTTGCTTTAGCATCTAACATTAGGATTTGAAAGATAAGCTTCCATGCTTTCTCCATCTCCAGAAAAGAATTGGGTATGCAGGAGAGCATCAATCATTAAATAATCATTAAACAATCAGCACTGAACTCACTTTGCTTCTAAATTAGGTTTTCTTTTTTATCTTGACAATCATTGTTATTGATACTCAATTTGCAGGCAAAGCTTTGGTGGTTCAGGGGGGTTTTTCCCTGAAGTCAGCAGTTTACTATCATGAAGTATCCAGTAACCAACATGTCATGCTAATAAATGCAGTTTATTCCTTACAGTGTGGTGTTGCTGATGGTGAAGGTTTTCTAAGTATTTGGCAAGTAAACCAAACCACCTCAAATCCTAAGCCCTACCTGGTAAGTAAACAGATTTTTTTAATTGTTATTATTATTGTAGAGAAAAGCAAAGTCTTTGAAACTTGAGACAGGCCCAGAGCATAGAACTTAAATGAGACATATTTGATTTTGCTGCTTTTTAATTGGCACACTTCATCAAAACTGCAGAGTTTCAATGATACATCTTTGCAAAACAAATTGCACCATAACCATAAGCTACAGTGTAATTAGAAATACTCTTTCAACATTGCCCATGTTTAAATTAATAATCAGAGCCACAACTAATGACTTTATAACCCCAAAACTTAGTAAAAATACACTCTTCAATACATTTTACAGCTTCTTAACATGAAGACCATGCTAATTTAAAACTCAGGCTGTTGTAATACACTATACTGCAGATTTTTTCTTTGTCACTTATTGTAATATCCTTTCATTTTATACTGGATTTTAATCCATTGATCCATTCTCAGTTTCAAACTAAGTTCTTAAGCTCTGTTTCAAAGACTCTGTGTTTTGTTATCACTGACATCAGACTGTCAGTAGTTAACTTTTGATGCAAATAACAACTGGTAAGATTGCACTTTTCTGTTTGTTTTGTTTTTCATAGAGTTGGCAGTGCCACAGTAAAACCACAAGTGACTTTGCATTTATAACCTCCTCAAGTCTAGTTGCTACATCGGGACAATCCAATGATAACAGGTGTGTTTAAAGAGACAATGAAGAATTTCAAAACTACTTTTTCATCACCCTTAACATGTTAAGCTCTTGGGCATTAGCGTGGCTGACATTTTAAGGCTCATTTTCTAAGTTTTGTTACAGCTTGAACTTGCCAGATAATGTCTTTGAATATCATTTCTTCAATTGCTTGTTTCCAAGTCTTGTTTGTGTGAGGAGCGGTCAATAATTGACCAGTTTTTTCAGGTTGTATTCCCAATGCAACTACTTTGACATGATGCTGTTGCTGGAGGTAGAAATCTGTTCAGCAAAGCAAGATAATTCTTTTTCTCTCAAAAGAATAATTTCTATAATTATTTGATACAACCTTTGATCAGTGCACATTTTAAGGGTAGAAGGTATAGTTCCACTAAGAAGCATAAAAGAGCAAAGAAAATAATTAAAACTCTTGGTTCTTTGCAAATGCTCTTCAATGACTGCAGAGTGTTCAATTCTGCCTTCTAGACTGACATAAAATATGAGCACTTTTGAAGTCATGGCGCCCCATGAGTCACCTGGCAATAGGCCATAATGATTTTGGTTTTTTCTCCCTCAGAAATGTGTGCCTCTGGGACACCTTGGTTTCATCTAGTAACAGTCTTATACATGGTAAGTACTCTGGTGAAATTAAACCTCTGCTTCTTACTGACTAAGGAAAGACAGCTTGTGTGTGCATTTGGGGCAAGGGGAAAAGCTTATCCTGGGGAGCAGATCTAAGTTTGTGTTGCACATTAATACATGCACCTGGTTCTGCATGTTCTCTACCATGATGTTAATCTGCTCCATATGGAAAAGTATGAAGAAAGAACATGATAGAATGGTTTGGGTTGGAAGCGACCTTAAAAATCACCTCTTTCTACTCCCTTTGCCTTGGGCAGGGACACCTTTCACTAGGCCAGGTTGCTCAAGATCAGCTATACTTTTTCTAAAACAGGAATTTATCTGAACTTCATATAGTGAATTTTGTATTTTCTCAAATTTTAAATTCAGGTATGACCCTGTATTCTAAAGTAACTTAGACTGCAGAGCGTGCTTTCTTGTGCATTAGACCTAGATATTTCTTATGAGATCACTAAGCTGTCAGCTGCTAAGACATTACCCATATGAAGGAATGTGTCTGCAAAGTTAGAAAATATTCAGGTAGCAAGTTACAGAAGAAAGTCATTTTAAGATTGAGAGCTACTTACAGTTTCAAATCTATTAAATTCTGACATCCTTCTTCCTCAGCCTTCACTTGTCATGACCACGGTGCCACAGTACTTCAGTATGCACCCAAGCATCAACTGCTCATTTCTGGAGGTAGGAAGGGATATATCTGCATCTTTGACATCAGACAGAGGCAAATCCTTTTCACCTTCCAAGCACATGAGTCAGCTGTTAAGGCCCTTGCCCTGGATCCTTCCGAGGACTATTTTGTCACGGGCTCGGCTGAAGGCAACATGAAGGTAAGGCATGGAGGAGCTGGCTTCTGGAGGAGGGTGTTTGGCTGAAGCAGTGTATTGGTCTTATGGAAATAGCCAGAGAAATGCAGTAACAAAACAAAAACAGTCCTCAAAACCCCAAACCTACACTTGATGTATAGCCTGCTTTACATTTATGCTGTAAACTGAAATGTACTGGTAGGCATTGAAAACCTACTGAAGCAAGTAGGTTTTTTTCCCCCTCTAAAGGATAGTCTTCTTAAGGTTGCAAGACTAATTTTAAGTGGATAAAGCAAAGTGCACAGTTCTGAAATCTTACCTTTGTTTTTCACTCACTTAAAAATATTCTGGCTTTGCTGTTGGACATTTCTTTGTAGCACAGGGGGCGCTCAGCAACTTCAACATTGTGTAAAGTTTCTATATCACCAAATTCTATTTTTTCTCCTGATGCTGTAGCCCCAGACAGCTACTGAGAGGCCAGAGTAGCAAGAAATAAACACCAACATGAAAACAAATGAACAAAACAAACAAACAAACACCAAAAAAAATACAAACCACCACAGAAATACAGTCCCTGTTGTAAGGACCATTTTACCTGAATACTAAGGGAAGGAAATACAATATGGCAAAGACAAGGTGAATACAGTTTCTTTCCTTTTCTGGATGACTGCTTTAAAGGGGCCTTCATGGCCTGGCCTTGCTGAGGCTCCTGCTACTTAGGACAGAACTGGCAGCTGTGCTTCCTACCACTCTGCACACTTATTAACTGTGCAGCTTACTCTCTGCAGCATTCCTTAGCAGGAAAGCATTTCCTTAAGTCATCTTAAATGAAAATGCAACCTTTCCATCTCTGCAGCTTTCCTGGGGGGCAGCTGGGAGGAGGACTCTGATCAGGTAACATAGGGAAAATTCACCCTGCCCAATACCCAGCTGGTCCACAGTAAGGCAGCCTTACACTGCATCAGCAGCCTCTCAATACTCTTGGACTTGTAGTAATTTTTGCAATGAGGCAACAAAAATATCCTTTATCTTTCTCAATAGAGTTTAAAACAGCCAGGAATCTGAAACACTGGGGGGAAAATACAAATCCTTTATAATTTATCTCCTTTTGTCATTCTTTTGATACAGGTGTGGAGACTGACCGGCTACAATTTAATTCATTCATTTAAAAATGAACATGCTAAGCAATCCCTTTTCAGAAATATTGGTGCTGGTGTCACGCAGATTGAGACTGTGCAAGGCAATCGTATCTTCTCCTGTGGAGCAGATGGCACACTGAAAATGAGGGTCCTTCCCAATGCTTTCAATGTACCTTCAGGCATTTTTGACATTCTGTAGCGTTCTGTGAGCTAATCCTGGTTTCTATAATGTCCCTATGAGTAGCTAAAAACACAGTGATATGCACTGTGGAAAGAAAACATTGTGTTTCCTTTCAAATCAGTTACTGCAGCATTAAATGTTATGGGGAGAAAACCAACACTTTCACAGCAGGTATATTTTGACTATGCCCATAAGGATCACTGGGGAGGAAATGCATGTACTGGATTGTAAAAGCAAGGAATTCAACCCAGTATTGTTGGTCATGGGGGGGTTATTGCTCAGTAACCCACAAGCTGCATTTTGTGAGTGTTGTAAAGATCCTGACAGTTGTCAGTCACTTCACAAGCACTGTGGCTCTACAAGTCAGTAAGCATTTCTGACGTGATTCTGATTACTTTTATTCCAGTTTTTCCCGCTAAATGAAGCATGTATACAACTTCTCATTGTAAAATAGTTTAGTTTTAATTAAGGGTACTCAGTGTATTTGATTTCTGCAGGAAGTGTAATGGATGCAAACGCCGTGGAACATGTGCAATCAAGGATGTACTGTGAGAGATGTATTATTTTATGCTGAGATTCTTTTCCCAGTTAGTATTATTGCACAGTTGATACTGTAACTTGCACATCAATACATTTTTAAATGCGATGGGGTTTAATTTGCACAGTATTTTCCTTTCTTTCTGAGCTATGTTTTCTATTGGACACCTGCCTTTACTTTAGGAATGTATTGTAAGCACTAAATGTTTGTAGTGAAGACATCCAGCATTTTAGTCAGCTTTGAGTTTTGAAAATCATTTGTCCAGAAAATACTTCATTAAATGAAGCTGTTAAGAGAATACCAATGGAACATATAATGCCACATTTCAGATGAATGTCAGGCTTTATGTGGCCAGCTAGTAAATAGTGGATAAAACTGGTAATTAAGTTATTACCAGAGTATATTGTATAAACTATGCAGAGTTCAATATTGTTTGCTTGTAATATAAACTAGCTACTGTTGTCAGATGTATTTTTCTGTTGTAAACAAAAAATATGTTCTTCAAGGACTGGAATGGATGTCTGTGTATTTAAATGTTAACAAACTGTCTTATTCTTCCAATGAAATTTTGATGTCTGTGCTGTATTGTAAGATATACTAGAATAAAAAGCACCTTTCTCCAAAGGTGATTTTAAATTGCAGCTTGTGAAGTAGGAGAAGTATGAAAAGAAGGAAGGGTAAATGTCACTGTTTAGTTTTCCCTTTGTAAGTTAAATAAATTACTTTTATTTCATGAAACAGCCCATTCTAGAACTCTTCCTTATATTTAAACAGATTTATCTAAATCTCCAGTACTTTGACTGGATACTTCCCGAGTTAGCTTTAACTTGACCTCAGACTGTACTGAAATAAAAAAGATTAGCTGTTTACATTTTGTTTTCAGCTGTTCTTGACAAGTGCAAGGTTAACAGAATTAAATTCCACAGCTGCAAGAAGACAACAAAAGAGGTAGAATTTCCTTGCTATTCCTTCTCCAAGAGATTGATTCAAGTGTTTCAACAATGTTATGCAGAAGTTTACCAAGCTTTGAGATAGGTACATTATCTAGAAAATATCACATCTGACTTTGTATTTGCCCAAGTATATTGCTGACTTTAGGGGTATTTTAGCTGTATTGTGGTATTAGTGCCACAATTCCATTTTTGAAAAAATACCACAATCAAACAAACATGAAAAAAACTCCCGACCAAAACCTTCATGCCCCCATAAAAGTCACAAGCAGCCAACAGAACTTTAGCTCTGGAGTGTGAAGTGTCACACAGGTATAGGTAGAATTTTTAGTCTCTGAGTTCTGATGTATAAACTAGTTCAAAGCATTAATCATGATTTTTGTTCCCTTCTGCATCTCTCTCCTTAGCATGCAAGGCCTTAGTGATAACAGCAAGTATCCTCAGAAGAGCCCAGCCATCCCTGTGCCACACACTGGAGCTTAGCTGCAGCAGAGGGATTCCTCCAGCAGATTTGCTAAACAAGGTTCTGCAGGCACAGACATTCCCAAATTCATTAATCCCTTCAACAGGGCCTGGATCACACAGGTATTAAACAGCTCGGTGCAGTTCAGGATTTAAATAACACTTTGCTCCTAAGTATTTGAGTGCACTCCATGAAATTTAGCAATATGCACAGGCAGCTTAGAAATTTAGGTAGGGGTTTTCCAAGAGCATGATTTTGAATCTAGATACATAAAACAACAAGAGAACTTTTTGTTCCACCATTAAATTTAGAAATCTGAAATACCAGAACAAAATTAAAATAAAAAAATTCCTATTATTTCTCACCTTTAACTCAAAAATTTGAATGTGAATTGGCAGTCTCAGACTTACAGTTAACAACAGATGAAGTCACTAAGCAGTATGATGATTCTAAAAATAGCAGCAAAAAAGTATACCCTTCATTTTATGATTTCATTTGTGTGGATGAATGTGGGGACATTTTATTTTAGTAATACGCCTTATTAAATAGTTATAAGCAAGTTATACTGGTATAGTTTGCATGGCAGTGAGAGCCAAGGAAGAGTCTGCAGCAACACAAGAAACTCAAATATTGTTAAAAATGAAATTTTAATTATAATGGTTATGTCTTTAATTCTAAAGAAACACAATTCATGTCTATTCAGCTGTATTTAATGGCATTATTCCATTTTCCTTTAGCTGGATTTTGCTTTTGATTATTAACAGTTGATTTGACATGTCAAATTTTAAGCTTTCTGCTTTTTTTTCTATTTAAACAAGTATTTCCATTCCCATTATTTTTAGATTTTTAAAACTTTGTCCAGAAAAAGTGGTCACACAGAATCCATGGAAATTAAATGAAAGTGACAAAGGTATTTGTACACAAAAGTTCATTATTTAGGTGTTTATATTAGACCATCATCACTGACTAGAAAATGATTGCAGAGAAGATGATTTTAAATAAAAGTTACAAATAGTCTCTGCTGAGCACATGACCATGGAATAATCAATGTACATTAGACACAATTATCAGCTGAGTAATGGGAAAAACAAAAGTATGTCTATGCCGTGTGCCATCTGCAATAGTGAACAACAATTTTTTAAAAAGATGAGGACGGTAATCTAAGTGTGTTCATACAAAGGCACCTGATCTCCCTTTCATACACACTCACAAACCACAATCAGCAAACAGAAACTTACACCAAGTGAAGAGACCCCCATGTGTATGTCATAGAGCTTTAAACAGATCCTTTAGTCAAAGGTGGCATGTGAACATATATTCATCTGCCAAAATGGACTGGGTATACCATTAAGCTTCCATTCTCCCACGTGTACAAATTCTTGTCTCGCAGACTGTACGAAAGCATAGCAAGAACAGACTGTGAAGACCGTAACTTAAACCTTGCATCAATCTGCTTCCCTTTCAGCAAATCAAAAGCAAAACTTACTGTCATGTCCTTAGTGTCAGTAACATACAGAATGCCACATGCTATGAATGCATTACCAGCCTTGGACTTAGGATAGCTGGTATTGATGTTCCAATTGACGGAGAAGCTTTCTTCATCAACGTTGGCTACCATTATATTTTCATCAGTGCTTGAGGCATATATAATCCAAAGACCCTTCTCATCCACTGCTATGTTGAAATATGTCTTGGAGTTAGAGAAGAGGTAGTTCTTGCCCTGGTGTAAGGCGTTCTTGATGTGCAGGGTGTGCCGTGAGGCTGTATTGAGCCCAACCCTGAAATGAGATACAGCAAGGATTCAGTACAGGTGACCAGAGCTCATCTCACACACATAGGGTGGTGAATCACTGATAGAGGTGCTGTTGAAAATACCTATTCAAGGAGCATTCTGATGTCTTTTAAGACTAAGTTCTCAAAGAACCTTCCAAAGCACCGGGAGAAAATCACAAAGTCATAACCAATCTGAAAGGTGCACAAGAGCATGGATTTGCTTTTGATAGGTTTCACTTTATTTAGTCTATGAGCTTTATTAGCACCAAGATGAAAGAAGCAACTAAAAGGAATGGGTATGAAAAAGAATTGAATACCAGGTGAAGGCCCAAAATTGGGAAATGGAATCTATACAAAAGCTTGCTTATGGACTAGGTGGGAGCTAAAGGAAGAAAATGTGATTGACCAAAGCAGGAGGAATTCTGGGCAGCTTCACCTAGTCTCGGAGTTCCTCTGATGAAAACAGTCCAGATAATGCAGTGGTTTACTCAAGTAGACATCAAAGGAATTAAAATCCTTCTTTTGCAGAGCCAAAATGGTGACCTTATGCTGGCCTCAAAGGGACAGCCTGAATATTTCCATCTCTGATGTATAAAATTGTTTTTATTCCTTGAGATTCCTTAATAGGTTGATAATCTGAGGGCAGGAGCAGTGAGCAGCTAAATCGTGTTCCTTTACTGGTCCTTTTAGGAGGGTAATCAGCTCTTCCTGAGACACATCTGCTGTCAGCATTTAATCACCCACTAACACTGGGCTTCAGCAAAGGCAGGGAGAGCATGGCTTTATCTTTTTAAATAACGCCCTCTGCAAAGAAGCACGTTTCAGTGTCTGACTTCTCTCTCACTGTATAGCTCCATGCTTCAAAGAAAGGAAGGAAAAATACTACTCAATAAAGGAATGTGCTACACTTGCAAGTATTTTTTCTGAAAAGATAGGCTTAATCACAGGAACAGTTCAGATCCAGAAACATGCAATACTGGAAGAATAATTTTTCTGTTTAAGCAGCATGGATAGCATATATTGGAAAAATCATGGTAAGAAAAGTCAAGAATACTCAACTTAGGTCATTCCCCTCAGCTTTTGTAAAACATCTGCAGCAACTCCATATTCCAGCAGCATGTATGTGCAATAAAAAAAACAGTTAAAGGCTGGAAGAGATTTGAGAAATACATATGTCAACCCTGTTAATCTTGTTCATTGTTTCACATCTATAAATAACCTCATGCAAGGGCTAAAAGGACAGACCTTAACAGGACTAGTTGGTCAGAAATGCAGATTTTTTTCAGGATTCTTTTCTATTAAAAGCCAACAAGATAGAAAGCACCTCAAGATTCACAAGTTCTGCAGCACATGACACCCTATCTTTTCCTGTTATTTACACATGAAAATCTGGAAGGGAGCAAAAAAGTGAAGTTTAATTCCCAGGTTCTCTTGGGCTCCCCCACTCAGGGACAGTCCAGTCTGGAATTCCAAACGGTTCTGAAATTCTTTAATTTTCTGACATCTTGGAGTAAATGACAATATATAGTGTAATAGTTTCATCAACCACCAGAAATCAAGCTACAAACATTTTTCTGATCACTAATATCAACAAAGTCAATCAAAAATAACAGAGATAGTAAAGCATGTTATGAAACAAAGTAAAAAGAATGAAACTATCACAATGTTGGAGGTCTGACTGTCATGAGAAAACCTGCCAAGGTTCTGACAAACCTAGTTTTACCTGCTTTTAAATATGACAAGAAACTCTTTTTGAATGTTTTTTCAACATTTGCAAAATGGACTAACCAGATCCTCACCTCTACTTTCCATTAAAACAATACAACAATTCCCAGAAGCTTTTATGGAGCCCAAATTCAAGGACTTCAATGTCACAGAATCCATAGTGCCTCATTCTGTCTGTGCTGAAGGTAAATAATCTCAGAGTGAAGAACAGAACATAAAGGCCATTTCTCAACAGTTCCTTGAGAGGATTTGAAAATTCCACTAACAGTTTGTGTTCATCTGTACATGAAGGCATTTCCTGATAATTGGTATGCAAGCAAAGGTGAGGAATCTCTGCCCTATCACTGTGTATGGCTTAGACAGTGATGGTCTTTTACAGACTACCAGAGAAAAAGCCAAAATATGTTTAAAGGAGGCTGCCAAAAAGTGAGCTTGTGCTTGGCAGAATAAATATTATAGAATCCTTGCAGCTTGCTCACATTCCTTGGCATGCACACGAGTATAGGAAGGCAGCACTCACACCTGCTTGGGAACAGACATCAAAGTATAGTAAATGTTCTTGGCTCAGACATCAGAGTCGTGTAAGAACTTGAAAGAACAAGCAATCTTTCACTTGCCCTTGGACTGTCTTTGGCTCTTCCCACAAGGTGAGATTCTGGGGTTGATTTGTATTGTTTGTCTCTGTCCACAGTAGAAAGTTAAATAAGAGATGTAATTCTCAGTTCTAGTCTGGGGAGATGTATCAGGAAAGTAGTAGAAACTTCTTATGAGGAAATCAAACACTGGAGCCACTCCCCTCTGGTGGAATGTGCAATTCTCCAGGTCACCCTGTCCTCAGCAGGTGCCTCAGTGCACCCCTCTGTGCCAGCAGCATTCCCTGCTGCTGCCAGCCAGAGCAGAGCACAGCAAGGGCTCTGCAAAGCCAAGTTTCATGAGTAGGTCATGGCCACAAAACCACCCACCTACATCTCCCACATTGCAGCTGAACCACTTCTGACTCAGATGCAGGTAGGTGCACAGCTTATTCTTCTAAATGTAATCCTTTCTTCTGGTACCCAAATTCCTTAGTCAGTTCTCACTTCTTTCTTGTGATTATGAACACAGCAAAGAATCCAAGCTGAAGAACACCCACAGCGATGTAATGTTCAATAGAACCAGGATCTACCTGGTTGGATCCCAGGAGAGCCAAGAGGAGAATTTCTTGTCCTCTCTGCACATGGCATCTTGTTCATCTTGGGAACCTGTTGCTCTATGACATGGTAACTGCAGAGGTGAACCCCTGAGACACAGGGCTGAACAATGCCTAAAGAATTGCCACAGCAGAGTAGTGGTCCTGAGCTATTCTCCCAGTTTTCCTCTTCCCACAACATCTGCACACACAAAGTGGAAGGCTGGTGGCCCATATTCTTGTTACAGATTGGAAAGAATGAGTTGTTCTGTTCTGGAAAAAGCTCTGAACCATTCCTCTGTTCTTCCTGTTTAGGTAGGACCAAAAAAAGTACAAAATGCTACAAGGAGAATTGTCTGCTTTTCTGAGGTTCAGCTCTGGCACTCCAACCCATTGCTCCTCCTTTCACAACTTCATTTGTCTTAGGCCAACTATCTTTGACTTACTTCTGAATGTAACTGGTTCCTCCCTGATGATAGTAGAGATGGTTGTTTTGTACTGCATGACCACATCCATAGAAAAATCCTGTGATGTTAATGATCCTGTAGCTGCCATTCACCAAGGCATCGAAATTTTCATATTCTTTTATATAGTTTCCTAAACAAAGAGGAAAACATGTTGCAAAAAAAAAGGACTATCATTTGGTTCATCTAATTTTGAGATCTCTGTACTAAAGTTCAGTCTCAATCAACTGAAAGTCCATCTCCATCAACTATCAGACAAACAATCATATTTGTGTTTTCAGTAGTGATTCAACTTGCTGGAATGTGAAAAAAGAATCCAGAGACATACAAAAGTAATCTATAGAAAAGATGATCAAGAGCCTGCTTCCTACGGACCTAATAGGTCCTCATTCTGAACACATTTGATGTGTATGCAGAAATATTTCCTTTTCCCACTTAGGTCCTGGACATTTTCCTGCTCTAAGTGTAGTTTATGCAGCGGTTGCCTCATTTTCATGCCTAGCTAAACAAAAAGGCAAAACTCTGAGCTACAATTTAGGGAAGTAAAGCCATAGGAAACAGAAACTCTTCAAAGAAAAGGATAAAGGCCACAAACAATAGACATTTAAACTTAGATTTAGTAAAAAAAAACCCAAACATAAAGCTATTTTAAAAATCTGATGTTGACTCTGAAAATGTCTAAAGATATGTCTAAAATGCCTACAGCCATACATATAGTCAAGTGTTAAACAGGTAATATGGAAAATATTCTGAAAAAGAGGTGGGTAAAAACTCATCATTCTTACAAGTTTAGGTTGAAAGGATTAAGGAAGCAATGTCAGATACTAACAGATTTTTGGTCAGTGACTACTACTAAAAATACCTGAAAAATGCATGGTGAGCCAAATCCTTTCATCACTTATGTTTGCAGGCTCCCTCATCCAAGTTCCAAACGTTTGCTGTACACTGACATACTGATCAGGACTTCCTACAGACGTTATGACACATTCTGATGGGAAAAAAAGCACATGTCCATGATCTGTGACACTGACAGAGAAAGTAGCACTCGAGTCACACTTGGTAGCAGGTTACCAGCTTTTTTTGAAGGAGGTTCTGGGGTTCTGTCTTCAGCCTTTCCAGCGAGGGTATCATCATTTGGTACACCACATATCTCATCTAGGGTGGGGGGAGAAAGAGAAAAATGACATGTTTTACCCTATTTGACATGATAGATGGACACATCAGTGACTCCACTAAAATAAAGGAATGGTAACTGGGATTTTGCTTCATCTGGAAAAAAAAAAATGCTTATGTTGGTGTGGTCAGAAATGAGATAAGAAAAGACTTGCTCTCACTTCTGCCAAGGAAATAAGTGTTGAGGCTGACAGTCAACTTTGAGGAGTAACTAATTAAATCAATAGATTTAGTTCCTTAGCTGTGAATTTCTGAGTTGCTACTTAGGAAGAGAGAGTTGCCCTTTTCATGACATAACTTCAGGCAGCTGAGGAAGCTGCAAAATGGCTGATTTAGTAGTAAGACAAAAAGCATTTCTTGGGAAGGAGTAGTTGTTAAACACAAAACCTTCATGCACAAATCCCCACAGACCAGAAGAGAGAGTGGATCCTGTTGGCAACAGAACATTTTGTTCACGCTGTTAATGCCCGAGACAGCAATAAAACATGTACGCTGAGTACATAATGCATGAGCTTGACATCCATGCCACTAAAGAAGCAGGATGAAATATTAAGGGAAATGACACATTCTATTATTTACACACATAGAAATGCTTAGAATCCCATTAGAATCAAACACCTGGAAATATTTTTCCCCGCCCCACAGCAATTTAAGGACTAGCTGGCTGGATTTTCTCTTAGCATTCATTCTTAAAATAATGCCTGAATTAAATTATTTATGGACCATTTTCTTTAGAGCCAAGTATCACTTCTGCCCTTAAAACAATGTGACACATTTCAGTTTGCTTAGAATGAATAACCACAGAGAAGAGTTCTCATCTTTCTGTTGGTTTCATTGTAGCCTTGTTTTCTAATTCCATTCTTAACTTTTATCTCCAGCATTTCACACAGGCTGTGCTTTACACACAGGCTGCACATTTTTCAGACTTTAGCATTTTCATTGTTGCCTTCTAATATATTTCTAGGATTTACAGGTCTGTGATGAAGTTTAAGTGACAAAGATAGTTAAAAATAGGAAAAAAATATAAAGTAATGCTGAAAGGGTACCATGACATTCAGGAAAGAAAGGACAGATAATACTGCATTGTTGTTTTCTCCTTTAGGTCATATCCTCCTTTTGTTCATGCAGAAGAAAACTACTCCAAGATGGAGCAAGAACAACATGTATTTTTCCCATCCATTATCTAGGGCGTTGGTGAGATGGCATGGAAAATTTGCAAGTGATCACCGTGTATCTCCAAGTAAGGCACAAACAGTCCACCCAGCCATGGTAAGCTGAATGCCTACAGATAGAATTTACCAATCCCTTGAGATCCCCTTCCAGCTTCTGATCCCAAAATACTTCCAGAATATTTCAAAAAACAAAATCACTCAGCAGAAATTATAAATTGCAATGCACAAGTTGATTTTTCTTGGGCTGAGTCTAATAGATGCAGCTGACTGAAGGAGCAGTTTCCTGTACAGGAGTTTATCTAAAACTATAGGATAGCCAAGGGCCAGGTCAGTGTTTGTAGCAGAGCTGAGTGCACTATTTGCCTTTGAGAATATTTGCAGTACTTCCAGCTGCATGGATCAAAAAGCAACTAAAATTAAAGAGACAGTTTTCAATCAGAGATTCTTATGGGAAATTTTCACTACTTTCTTCCCATCAAAAACCAAGATAAATACCCTGCTGCTTCCTATCATAAAATATTCTGGTTGAGAATTAATGGAGTTTAAAAGTCATTAAAACTATTCATTTGGTCTATTGGGGGAAGGTGGGAAGGATGAAGCAGAGATGTTTTGTTTCTTCCATAATTCACTAAAGTACCAGAGAGAAAAAATATACCTGCACTTGCAACTAATTATTCTCTTCTCTTGAAGAAACTAAGTTTTACCAGATTCAAAATTTATTTTGAAAAAGCCAGGCTTGTATTCTTATGCAATAAGTTAATTACAATTGTAATTCAGCATAGGTATTTTCTTTCCTTGAAATAGTAATGAATATTTAATTACAAAATCTGGATTATTCATTGAAATTTGGTAATAAGATCTCATGGTTTGCTGAGTCATAAAACATAAAAGCTCATTGAGGAAGATCTCATCTTTGCAGAGTTATTTGAGTGTAACTCCCATTTTCCTGCTGCAATTTAAAATCCATCAGAAATCCATCAGAGAGCTTATCCTCCAAAGCATTTCAGTTTGTTTCAAGACTTGAAAAGAGGCCACCTGAGAAAATGGCCCAATTATCTCATACAACAGTTCATGCATTTCTGAATTTCAAATAGGATGAGATTTCTGCTCCAGCTCTCTCCTGTCCATTGTAAAGGAGGCTCCCTGGGCTCTGTTCTGACACTTCCATGTCCAGAATCAGGGGTTTATATTTACATCTAAAATTAAGTATTCATTATCTAAAAGCCAACAGTTTCAGCTGCATTTCTCTTACTTTCCAAATTTATCCCACCTCATAGAAGACACCATTTGTAAATACTTTGCCTGAGCATTACCAAAACACAGTTAAAAGACTAACATGAAGGTAGCCTGCTGCCTTACACAAGCTGTATTTCAGCAAAGCACCTGAGCACATGTTCAGCTTTAAACTTATGCAGTTTTAGTGGTGCCAGAAAACTAAACTCATGCTGTCTGTTGTGAACCTTGAAGCAATGGTTGAATCTTGGTTTAATGGAAAGGAACACTGGAAAGCACTAACCTGTGCATTTGCTGCTGTAGATGTTCTCCTGAAGCTCCACTTTGGCTTTACCTTTACGTTTTCCTGGAGGCCCTGGGGGTCCAGGTGGTCCAGGGGGCCCAGGTGGTCCAGGCTCACCTTTTGCACCTGGGTACAAAATGCAGTGTCAGGACACAGCCCTTCCCCAGGCAGCAGGAAGCCTGCAGAGAGCTGTTCGTGTCCACAGGACATCCACAGAACAGCCTCTCTCTTTCTTAAGAGGTGCCTGAGTACAGAATATGGTGCAATAAACTCTCTGAAATGCTGTTTGTTAGAAAGTGAACCAGAGAGAGCTTCACAAGGAGTAGGACATCAATGCATTCTATCTGTCTGGATTACAGGCCCATTAGAGAGTTACCATGTCAGATGCTACACTGCTGTAATTTTACACATTTTATATTTGGCTGCTTCACAGATTCCTGAGTGGAAATCTGCCCCTCATTTTCTAATAGAAAAATAAAACTACACTGGAGCAGGAGGAAGTCAAATGTATGAGAGCATTCTGGAAAGGGTGAAATCCACATACACTTCAACCCAAGGGCCAGGCACAAAGGTTTTTGTGAAGACTTGCCCTGCAAAGAGAACAATTTCCTGTGCATTGCAATACTCAGACTTCTCTGTGTATATAAACCCTATTTGTACAGGTTGGTCCTGCCCTTGCAGATCACATTCATGCTTCAGAAGTAGAGCATATCTTTTTCTGTCAAGTACACTGTTGCAAGAGAACTCCCAAGAGCACTTTTCTCTACCTTCTAATATCACATCATTGTTTGCATCCCCCTTTTTTCTCTTGGATCCCCTTGCACCTTTTCCTCCTGGCATACCATCCTTGCCAGGCAAACCCATTTCTCCTGGTTCTCCTTTCTGTCCTTGATCACCTTTTGGTCCTGGCAAACCTAGAAATAAAAACCATTTCAGTATCAAGAGCACTGCTCCAGTATTAAGCACCAATTAATAAATATTTTTACTACAAACCATATGCATTCTAGTTATATTTTTCACCTGTATTTAGCTGGATAGCTGTAATTTCTTTGGATTTCAAAGCAGCATTGTAACCTAATATGAAGGGAAGCTGTACCTATTTTTCCTCTTTTTCCATTTACTCCTGGTTCTCCCTTTTGTCCTGGAGTTCCTGGGATTCCATCTGATCCATTGTAGCCAGGCAGCCCAGGAGGCCCTGATCAAACCAAACAGTATAACTGGATTTTCTCTGTTGAATGCAAGTTACCCTGAAATCTACTATATTTACATGCAGCATGTTTATTTATATATTTAAACCCCAGCAAAATGTAACTCATACTTTTCTGATACAGAGAATTGCTCCAAGCAGACTCACAGGTTAAGCAGCACAGAAAGAAAGCAAATAACCATTCATAACATAGCCTTGCAACCACCTGAGTGAGAACTGAGACAGAATTCAATAAGAAAGGAGGAAAAGTTATGGGGGAGGTGGGAAGGTGTAATCAGTAACCAATATTTTTTTAAAGAACATTTTAGTGTTAAATTATAATATCCATTTCCTTGGGAGGTTAATATATAAATTAATCTCTTCACCTAGATACTACTTAAACATATTAACTTGGTTTTGATCAAATGTTCTACTCCCTCCACTAGAAAATTAAAATGTCTGAAACCTCCCCTCTCTCAGAGTGGGCATGAACTGACTTAAATACAAGCATTATAAAGGCAGGCAGTCATTCAACCCTCCCTTTTTCTAATTAGCAAAGGAACACAACTTTGTGGAAGATACATTTCTGTATTTCAATGTTTTATACCAGCAACTGTTTCAGTTACACACAAATGTTACTGCACTTGTCCAAGTGTCTTACCTGGGGGTCCTGGGGGGCCTGTAACAAGAGAAAGAAAAAAAAAAACAACACAAGAAAGAAGAAATGGTGAGTTTAACCTAGCAAGAAAACAAAGCAATTCCAAACTGAACTGATGAGCACTAGATCAGAACAGTAAAAGGGTAAGAAAATCCCTCCAATTTCAAAATGAGTATCTGTTTAACTGCTTTGTGTTATAAACAAGTGTCTGAGCATTAGGAGTAACTCAGACTTGCCAAAAGACTAACACCTTTACATAAACATGTTTTGCTTTTTTCAAATTTCAATTGATAAAAGTTTGGCAACAACCTCTGCAATGTAACCTCACTGTCAGGGGCTTTGGTGCTTTCACAAAGCCATGGATGCAAGACACCTCACAGTGATATTTCCTTTATGTGAGTCTTCTTCAAAAACCTCTTCTAGAGAAAGAATATTGGCTTTACAATACTGATGAATGTCACAATTAAAATCCTGTTGGATACACATTAAAAATACATGCCACACTTCTGTGTTTTACAGATTGCAATTCAGGACTAAGACTATTTAAGTAGGAAAAAAAAGTCTTATCATTCATATCTACAGTCAGATTTTTCACATGTGACTTATCCAGTCTGTATCAAGCTTCCCACAGAAACTGGTTGGTGCATTTAGAAATTGGACTTGCTTCAGTCATTCAGCAACTTGTAATACAGAAAAATCTGCCTCACTCTTAGACAGCTTAGATGTAGGGCCCTAAAGAGAAGCAAGCATAGCAGGCAAGAGTCAAGAAAGATTAACCAGAACAATGTCTGTGATTCCTCATCTGTGATCCCCAATGCACATCAAAAAAAAATTTTAAATGGAAAAGGAGTTGGAGAACACAAAGGTGACAGTTGCAATTAAAGAACCAAATTAACTCTGTGAACATTTTTATCCAGCCAAAGTACTCTCTTGTTTTAACCACTTTTTACAAAAGAAAATAACAGCAATTACTAGATTTCCCTAAATGTGACAATTTTCAGCATTAATTATGAAGCATTATGAGTAAAGTGAAAACCATTTTACAATACCATTACAGGAATCATCCCTTTTAATCAGCACAGGCAGTAATATCAGTTAACATCTTTCTGCCAGTTTTCCAGTAAATGGCTATTTCTTTCACACTATATTACATCCATTAGTGCATTGAATTCCTTCCTCATCCCTAAAGCTGAGGCTCCTTGTACAAGCATCAGATACATAAGAAAGGTGCTTGAAAAGCCACAAATGTCATTGAGGCCTGCAGCAGAGAAAGCCACTCATATAATGGTGTTAAGAGAGAAAAAGGTGCAAAAGGCACCAAGTAATATGAATTTACAAGTCTGAAGCCCAAAAAAACCAAAACTTAGATTGTCTGTGCTTCAGCCACTGTTGCAATCAGAACTGATGTATAGCTCCAGAAATATTATTTAACATCTGTGTGTACAATGGTAGTTCTCATTTATGTTTAATCAGTTGAGTCAAATGGACCTTATTGAAAATTCAAACCAGACAGCAAGTCAAGCATTTTCTTTAACTCATAAATCTGGCTTCTTTCTAATCTTCTCATTTCCATAAGGAACACAGCTCATTCTGTGACAGACCTCAAAGCTGGACTGTAGCTCTTAAATTGGCTGCTACCAGACACCCTTCACCAAACCCCACAAAACTTTCCACACCTTCTTGTGACTCAGCCATCAGCAGCTCCAGTCCTCACTGGTGACATGTGACTTCACTAAGTGCCACTGCTCCACTGTAGTTGTAACAAAGGAAGAAAGTTTCTACCCCCTGCATGTTCCTCCTGTGTTAGGCCTGAAGTGTGGCATTTGCAAAAATATTATGACTAAACCTCAGCTGGTATTTAAAACACCCAAGTCTAAAAGATTTGTTTATGAAAATTACATCAAAGAGAAATGTCTCCAAGGAGCATCAATTGAGCTCCTTAAATTCCAGCATTTATATTCAAAGGGTACAGATAAGTCCCAAAAGTGGTACATATTAACCTTTTTTTAAAATTCTGATAAATAGCAGTATTTTGACACAGTTATTGACCTCAGATTCTTTGAAAACACTGTTTCTGGGTTCCTGGAGGTAACATAGGTGTGATGCTTAAGGCAGCAAACATACCTGTTAAACATATCCCTTTTGTGCTGTTACACAAATCCACCATCACTCGGACCTAATATTGCGAAGAAATTAAAGTTGAAAACGATGCATTTCATAAAAGTATCCAGTTCACTTTACCTACAGAAATAATTCCAAACCCAAAGATACAACTGGCCCTCTGTGCTTATTAGAATAAACTGTTCAGAATTCTGTAACACTGACACCATCCATCTCTTTGGGCAGTGTTTCTCTCATAGGACTCTGTTCAATAGACCTCAGTTTAATCCTTAATGAAAATATGAATAAAATATTGGGCAGAAAACTCCATACATCACTTAGTCATTAAACTTCACACATTACTGGAAGACATGTGGTTGTCCATGCATGGACTCTATCAGTAGAAGGTATTAAAATCCAATTATCAGCCAATAAAAACTACATTCAATTTTATTTTATATTAAGTGATGGAAACTTTTCTAATGAAGCATACCCAGGGAGGAAGATGACCTGTGTTCCAAGTAAGCATTTTCTTATCTTTGAATAGCCAAGATGTACAAATTTGAAATGGACCTTCATCCACTCAAAACAATTCAAGCAAAAAGACAAGTCTTTATTAAATCAAGCTGGAAGACATGTTCATAAAGAGGCTTTTAATCTAGAGTAGACTAAAATTTATCAATAGAGGAGTCATCTTTACAAAATACTCAGTTCTTGGCTGAGCAAACATTCACATTACATGTCCTGCATAATGAGAGTCAACACTAAAACATTTTGCGACTCATCAAAACAAACAGCAGGAATATTATGACCATGATCTCTGGAAGTCCCTCAGCTCTCTATGGGAAAGTCTAATGTTTACAGCCAGAAAACAAAGGGTCACTATTTCAGGACTGTGCAATGAGTAATAATTTATGAACCATTTACCCAGAGCTGCACATTTGTTGATCTTTGTGCAGTTACTCTATCTACAATTAATAGAAATTAATGGAATGCACTAGTCCCAAGAGACAGAAGGAACAAGTGCAAGGCAATCTGAAAGGCAGATTGAAGTTTAATCCTAGCAAGGTTATTTGCCACTGTCAATCATAATTTTTTTAATTAATGCATCATTAGTTTCAACTGCCAAATTTAACAGACTCAAATAGAGGATAATTAGTTTAGTGGAAAGTATCCTTTTGCTGCAAAACCAAACCATATTTGACAATGAGTTCCTGTTCTGTTTGATACCTGCTGAGAATGTACTGATTCCAGACTGTACTGGAACAGTACATTTAGAATTTCAGACTCAGTTTAAATTAGTTGAGAAGTGCTAACTGATTTTGAATGTCAGAATATGCTTGTTTTCTTTCCCCTCACATTCTTTAAAAACACTTGGCTCCTACCCTGTAATTTGTAAAATACATGTTGTCCATGTGCACTCTAATTCTAACTGCATTTTAATTTAAATAGTTCTGTTGAGGTTGTTGAAGTGATCACAGCTTGCTTTGGGGCCCTCCAATTATCTCAGCAGCACTACTTTTACCAGTCAGTGTGACTCAGGCGACAATTAAAAAACATGGCACTCAAGGAGTGCAAATAGCCTGTGACAGAACCTCCAGCTTAGCTATGAAAGATACCCTTCACAACCAGCATCATCACTAAGAAAAGCTACAGATAAAAATATCTTATTTAAATGCTAAAATCTTAGTTTTCTTATGGAGAAATGATGGAAAAATAAAAATAAATCAAACCCCTAAACTATGAAATATTACTCAGATAATTGGTATCCACATCTCTTGCACTGTCTTAAATCACACTTTGAATCTTGGCCTGTTACCCTCCCATCAGCCTTTCTGCAGCAGCAGATTTGCCAGTTTCCTATTTTTACTCACTTGCAAAATGAATATACATATACTTAAATAAGAGGCCCTGAACAAAAAATATGCTCATGTTATTAGAGCTAACATGATTTAGCTCTAACCTAATCTCCAGAGAGAATCTGTTCAGACCAAGCCTCTGTTCAGGCCCACATTGAACAGGGGCCACAAGTGCCACAGGGGTCATCCCACCAACTCTGAGGAACTTTGTCTCACAGTACAAAAGCAGCCAAGTCTTCAAATGACATTAGTGGGAGTTAGATTCAAAATACAGAAATGCAGGAGTGGGAGGAGGGGGTGCTTGAGTATTTTTCTAAGGACTCTTTTCCCCTTGAGCAAATGATTCTGCACACAGTTACACACTGTGCAGTGGCCAGAATGAAAAATGTGTGATGGGAGTAAGAATGAAAAGGCATCAAACCCTCCCAGGCAGCTCCCTGCAGGATACACAGGTTTAAATGAAGCACATCAGACACAGCATAGTCACAGTGGACATTTAGAGGCACAAGTGCAGAGTCTGGCCACGTGCTGTTCAAATATACACAGTGTGCTCAGTCCTATTTGGAGAGGGCAATAAAATTAATGTAATGTAATTAATGTAATCATGGTACCTATTGACAGCAGAGTAGCACACTTAATGGCCATTGTCAAAATTATCCAGACACTCACCTGCAACTAATGATGCCAATCTGAGCACCTAGCAGAAATGGCATTGACTGTCTTCAAGCCCTATAAGGATCAGAATCCTTTCCCCAATAATTTTATTTGTGGATCTTTTGGACTCAAAAAAAGCAATTCATATCAGATAGAGCAAAACAAACTGCAGCTACCAAATCCAGGGATGACTTCCTAAAAGAAGTTATTTAAAAGACAGTTTTGAGTACAAAACGATGTGACTTTACAGATTTTTACTTTTTGCAGAAGTTTTGTGCTGCAAATTCTAAACTGAAAGCACAACAACTTAAAGGGCCTAGCTAAAAAGAAATTATTCTAAGACCCAAACAAAGTCATTATCAAGACTCCATGCTTTGAACACCTGTGCTTTACACTCTCATTAGCTCTAATATTAATGGAGATGTTATCACTGTAAAATGAGGATTGCAATAGTTTATTGCCATCAGAACATGACTGAAGAGGTATTTTCTGTAAACAGTTTTTTAAACCAGCAACATAAATACATGAGTAAGAGCCTGAGTTAGACTTTTGTGCATGTAGACCTGGAGCCCTTACTGGAACAGTTTCCACTAAAGTTCTCTCAATAGTAATATTTTTCTTGCATTTCTTCTAGCTCAAAAGGCAAAAGCATTTCAATCTATTCAAAATGTTTCAACTATACAACCTGTGTAATTTTTCAACTACATGACATTAGTTCCTACTGAGCAACATCATCTTTTCACTGATGTGCAAAAAACTGTGCTGTTCTACCAGAGAAAGGACATACAGTTCTCCTGATCCATCAAACACCGCCTCAAATTCAGCACTTACTGGAAGGGCATTATCAGTTTCAAAGAGATGTCAGGTGATGTCCAGTGCCTCACGCTGAGATGCTGAACAGCACAAAACACACAGGGGCTCTGTTAGTGGTGTTAGTTTTAAAAACCAGGAACGCTGGAAACCAGACAGCTTCTTATTGCAACGAAATTTTGGAGTTTCACTAACCCCCCAACTGTAGTTATGATATTTTCTGAAAAATCCTTTTCTTTAGGATTTTTTCTCCTGAGAAGCTGAGAGGCCTCAGGAACAAAATGTAAGCAATAATGATCTGCTGCTGTGGAATGCAACAGGTGGACCTGTGACTGGTCTCGTGGAGTTGTTTCTAATTAATGGCCAATCACAGTCCAGCTGTCCAGACTGTCTCAGTCAGTCACAAGCTTTCCTTATTCATTTTTTTTCTATTCTTAGCTAGCCTTCTGATGAAATCTTTTCCTCTATTCTTTTAGTATAGTTTTAATATAATATATATCAAAAAATAATAAATCAATCCATCTGAAACATAGAAACACAGAGTCTCATCCTAAGACCCCTGTGAGCACCCATCACACCCAGCCTCCCTCCCTTTGTTTGCCAAGTTGGGTGGTACCCTGCGAGCTCTGAGCGCCGCATTCGCAGAGCAGGCAGCGGGGCAGAGCACCGCGTTCTCTCCAGGTGAAGCCGCCAAGCAGGAGCCAAGGCGAGCGAGGGCCCGCCCCGGGGCTGCAGGCGGGCCAAGCCCGGCTCTCCCGCCCCCCGGCCCGCTGGCAGCCCCGGCGGGGCCGTACCGGCACCATGGAGTAGGTGAGCATCATCAGCATCTCGTCGCTCTCGGCGCGCACGTGGCCGCGGGCGCGCTCCCCGCGGCGGCTGCGCTTGGTGCGGGCGGCGGGCGCGGGGCCGGGGGGCAGCCCCCGCACGGAGCCGTTCCCCGCCGCCTCCAACTCCCGCAGCGCCGCGCCCAGCTCCCGCCACTGCGCCAGCAGGAACAGCGTGCCCGCGGCGCTCAGCGCCGACAGCAGCCCCACGGCGGCCAGCAGCGCCCGCCCGCCCGCCGCCTCCATCGCCCCGCCGCGCCCGCACCGCCGCGCATTTATCGGCGCGGCCGGGGAGAGCGGGGGCGCGGCAGGGCTGGGCCGGGCACTGCCCCCGCTCAGCCGGGCAGGACGGGGAACTGCCCTCGGTCACTTCCAGAGGGGGGGGGATGCGCCTGGCGCAGCGTGTGACCCAAACGTGCTGACAAACGGCTGATGTTGTACGTGGGTTTTTCCAGGGGTCAAGCAGTGAGACTGCATTATAAAAATGCCCCCGTTGGACAGATCCTGTCATCACGCAGATCCGTGACACGGGTCCTGCAGTTCATAGCATCACTGAGCTCTCGTATGAATACCATGTGTCATTCACTTACAAAAATTGCCTTGTTGCTTTAGATGTTCAAGCACAGACCTTTCCCAAATCACTACTGCTAAACCTTCTGTGACGTGGGATACCTTTAATATAGCAAATTTTGTTATCAGTTAATTCATAGCCAAGATAAGAAAATGAATTACAGCATATAGCAGAATCTATTTGAATACCAAGATTTCATGAAGAATGTGAAAGGTCTTGAACTCAAAAACACTTTTCAAAAAAGTTATTTTTAAAGCTGACATTTCAAATCAAAGCCATGCACTTTCTTACATTGATACCACTTCAAATCGACCTCAAGAAACCCCCAGCTTTTGAATGCCAAATTTCCTACAAGAGAAGGCTTTGATCCTTTGTCACAGTGACAAATCTCTGCTGCAACTGATCACATAAATTTTGTCTCCATTCTAACTGCACCATTGACCTGTAATTCATGCTAATCCCACGGTACATTGACAGATGAACTATTGGGTCAAACCAAATCTGAACTTAATACACTCAGTTCTGCTATGGCTGCCTAAGCACAGTAGAGAAGCAGACATAGGAAAACAACTCCATCGTATTAAATTTCTCATCTCTCTGAAATAAATTACTGCAAAAAGTGCTGGTGTCCTCAGGCATTGCATTGGAGAGTTTCCTTATGAAGCTGCTACAGGTATAGGTGAAACAAGATGAAAGAAGAGAGACCAATCATTCCATCTCATCCCATGATGACAGATGAGAAAGAAGAAAATCACCATACACCCAAAGGCATAGGGCTTATCAGCACAGAAACAAAGAATAGTTTGGGCTGAAAAGCACCTTTAAAAGTCACCTAACACAGCCCCTCTGCAGGGGCACACCTTCAAACAGACCCGGTTCCTGAGAGCCCCATCCAGCCTGGCCTTGAAGGTTTCCAGGGATGGAGCACCTCTCCCCTCTCTGGGCAACCCATGTCAGTGTTTCACCACACTTACTGCAAAATATTTCTTCCTTCTATCAAGTCGAAACCTACTCTAAGATAGTCTAAGGAATAATTACAAAACCAAATGAGCAAATACTTCCTGAAAAATCATTTGAGGCTTTGGGCCTTGGCAAACTATTCTGAAGGTATCACAAAGTCCTCCATAAATGTGAATAGCCTTTCTGATGTCAGTGAGGGTTACAAGAATGATTGCTTCCCCCAATATATCTACACCAAGGAGGACATTCCTGGGTGTGGAAAATGCCCTGGCCAGCTGGGGTCAGCTGTCCTGGCTGTGCTCCCTCTGAGCTCCTTGTGCCCCTGCTCAGTGCCAGGGCACGAGGCTCTGACCAGCCCTGGCTGCAGGTGACCCTGCTCAGCCCCAGCCAAGGTGTCACTGTGCTCTCAGCATTGTTCTCACAACCCCAAAGTGCAGCACTGCACCAGCTGCCAGGAAAACAAATCATTTTATCCCAGTGAAAACCAGGAGACTCTGCAGTTGATGTCCCAGCTTAGCATAGAAGTGCATATTTGAGTTTTGCTTATAGTATTACTCTTGTAAAGGAGAAAGAAGAGGAAGAAATAAGACCTTGCATAGAATTTCCCAGAAGACTTATCTTAAGCAGGCTTAGTTTATAATTCATAGGCATAAGAAAATGAGTAAGAATCTATCACACCAGCAAGCAAAACTTTCTGTCCAAGAACAAATAGAACTGCACCCCAGAGACCATACAGCACAACTAACAGCAATTCTTCATTTTTATTGTCCATTTCAAAGTGCAATGATTGAGTAAAAAAAAAAAGTATAGTAATTATGAGCTACAATTTGGAGAATAACAAAAGCAACATAGCACTCTTAGCACTCTTGCTTTCCCATCTGCCTAATTCTGCAAGTTTTTCTCTCCATTACAATCAAAAAGCAACTGAACAATGTTCATTTAAAAAATGGGCCATTGGACCAGCCTATCCAAGGCTGCAGTCAGGAACCTGCTGGGATGGCAGAGTGGCAGAGTTCTTCCCCAGGCCCCAACATACACCAGGGGTTTATGGCAGTGTGTGCAGACCTGCCCTTGGCTTGCTAGCACACACAGTTACACCTCTGGTGAGAAACTGCCCCATTTTTGAAAGTCAGGAATCAGCTGACAGCACAATTTTGTGGCAAAGAGGTCCCCAAGACTGCACTGAAAGTCCTTCAGCTACTCCAGTGGCAGGGGCAGCTGACTGACTGGGCTGTGGACATTGCTGTCCCTGCCTTCTACTGAGTGTTCCCCCAGCCCATGTGAACAGCAGCTCATGCAAATGTCTCCATGTTACCCTCTGCTGCTGCCTGACAGTCCTGTGGCTCCTTCTGGATCTCTTGTCCCTGGGTAACACAGCTGAGATTTTGGTTCCTCCATACAGCATTTGTTACCAGCTGCAATGCACTTCATGCTCAATGCCTCTGTTCCTTCACAGTGACAAAAACCAATGGTCCCAATGGTGATCACAAAGCAGAATGGAGGCTTGGGAATGCTGTTGGTAAATTCTAGAAACCTTACAGCTATTTTATTACCAAAAAAGCAGAAAAATTTGCTCAGTAGCAATTTAAACCCATGTGAGAAAAGTGTTATCCCCTGGATCCATCATTTTCTCAGTTAGGTAGAATGCCAGCAAGCAGCACTTCAATTATTTCCTGGCATTTCAGAGCCTGTGTCTCTAAAGCACATCCTAACACGACTGTGCATCATAACTGACAGGCCATACAAAGGTCACAGAAATCTGTCCAAGTAACTCTGGAACCAAATAGAAGCTACCAATATGCAAACTGCAGAGGCAACACCATGTTTTTTTTTTTTTTAGATTTCCAGCTTTGCAGAGCTGAAATAAATTCCCAGGAAATAAAACATAGCATTCCCACAAGAGGTATTTTTGTATCCAAATTACTCACTATGTGTATAATAAAAAATATTCCTTGATTATCCTCAAGCTGACAATGTATTCAGATGGTGTCACACTTAACTAATGCTCCCACTGATGTTTTACTTTGTAGAAGTTGTTATTACTAAAATCTCATCTATTTTGGCAGCTGCCCCAGTGATAAAGCACATTGGAGATTGGAACATTATTTCACTTGGGTAGATAATGCTGGAAGAAGGACCAAGGTGCTGCTCTTATGAGACAGTTAAACTGCCTCTGATCATGCCCTGACAAGATCAGACAGATTATATTCTTTATGAATGCTATCAGAAAGAAGATAATCTCTTTTCCTGAACTAGTTAAAGTGAAAAAATGATCTTTTAAAGCTTTCACAACCTGCCATGATAAGTGACAGATTTTATTGGCTCTCCCTTCTTCTCAAGAAATACACCAGAGGTTTGATATATTCAATTTTACCATTCCAAAGCTACTATACATTCCAAACCTACAAAGTAGAAGGGGAAGATCATTCTTTGGAGTGTCAAACTGATGAACAGTTAAGGCTTTTCAGTAAATTTCTCGTGCTTTCCATTGCCAGAGGTGACACTGGTAAGTGCTGCAGCCATATGTTGAGCATGGATGTGCTCAGGAAGGGAGCCCCAGGCAGGGCTGTAAGTGCCCTTTCTCCTCAGCCCTGCTCCCACTGCCCAAACCATGGCACACACCAGCAGCCGAGCAGAGCTGCTCCATCCAAATCACACTTACACTTTAATATTGGCACTGAACCCAACATTGCTTCTACAGCAAAGAATTAGCGTAAAAATATTAAAAGGCTTCTGATTACATGCAAAAAGAGGCTTGATTTTGAAATTCATATTAGCTCCTGGCATATTCATTTTCAGAGAAACTGGAGCACGTAGGTTTGAAATATCTTTGCAGCAGTTGTAGGTCAGGCACAATAGCAGATTTAGTGATCCAGACCACACTAAGTTCTGTGATCAACCTCACCCCACAGAATTAATTCAGGCTTCTATCAGGCACACACACCAGAATGCCTCCTACTCCATTTCTGCACATACATTCCACACAGATTATGGCATATTGGATACAGGCTTGCTTTTCAAGGAAAAAAATTACTGAAAGAAGATAAAAATACAAGGGAAATACTATAATTCTCATGATTTTGCATCAGAGGAGGTGTGGAAAAGACGGAGTAATACCCCAACCCCTTAAATCTTGTATGGTGCTTTTCAGTGGCACAAATACATAAAGCTCCTTGAGGAACCAGCCACAAATACCTTAAAAATTACTTCTCATTTCAGGAAATTCCTACTTAGTACAGAGCTGCAAGAATAAGCAAATCTGTGCAGAGGAAAGAATATGCCAGCTGGTACTTTGGAATATCTGGCCTTATTATAAATCATAAATTAGGACTCAGTGAAAAGTGTTTCTTAATAGGTAGGTCAAGTTGGTGTTTGAAGTTCAAAATAAAACCCATAAATATCTGCAAGGGCTGCAGCACAAAGAGTACTATTCAGTGGCATCAGCAGAATGTCTCATTGTCTTTGAATGCACACTCAATAAATTGGAGGAAGATGCCTTCGAGATGTTTCATCAGGGCACTGGCAGCTAAAGACTATTTTCCCAGAAAACTGCTCAGAATTCCTCCAACACACACTAGAAAAAAAAAAATCAAAGCTGCACCATAGACAAAGATGACTTAGGGAGCAAAGAAAGAGAACAATTCAGACACCACGGCTACAACAACCCATTCATAATCCAAATTATGGGAGTAAAAGCAACTGATCAAAACACATGACAAATAGGAAGTGACTTAAAAGATCTATCAATCTTTGTACCACTACTGAAACCTGAAAACAATGAGAAGAACTGTAGAAATCCAGAGAGCTATCCTTGGAAATAGTCCCTGTTTTTGCAGAGAGCCCTGCAGTTCAGTAAGGAAGCAAAGGACCAGGACACTGCTCAACTACCCTGAAACACAGTCAGGAATTAAATATTTAATATTCAGTATCAAATCATCAAAATTATATTATATCCATGTTGAGATACAAAACAAAGAACATTTTTTGGCAAAGGTATTCCAACAACACATTAAAAAACTGGAGTTTGCATGCGGGAAACTCTCTTAAACCATCCACTCTTAAGAGGCCCAAGGAACAAGAGTGGATGTCTCTGTGGCCCAGGTATAACAGACTGGGAGAAATAAAACAGCTGGATATAAAATAGAGCAGAATTAAGATTGCCTCTCTGCTTCCAAAACCTGGCTCCACATCATTGCACTGAGCATGGCAGCCACCACCTTACAGCCTCTGCTGCCCAGAGCTTTGACCAGCTCTGTCACAATCTTGGCAATTTGCATTCAGGAACCATTGAATACAAGCAGTATTCCAGCTTTATTCTCCTCAACTTTTTTTCATTCATATTTACCACTGTGATTCACAGAGGATTAAATATAATTTTGCCTACTTGAGCACTTTTAAGACATTAATTTGATAGATAACGATACACACCATAAATATACATTTTAAGACTGTTTATAAAGCCAAGAGAGAAATAGCACTATATAACAGCACTGTTTAATATGTCATACAGAAGAAATTTCAAATAATGAATTTGCTACTGGTATCTTTGACTTTCAGAAAACTGAACACAGTCATAGCCACAAACACAGCTGAAAAATAAATGGACCAACTGCACTGGGATAATTTATAAATGGAGAACAGCAGTGTCATCTCAGAACACTCAAAAGAAAACTGCTCTGTATTAGGTAGATTTTTATAGGCACTGTATGCCAACTCATGTCAAAAGCACAGGACATATTCTTGGAGGTCTTGATAGGAAAAACCATTGCAATTTTAAAGACACAGAGAGGTAACAAAGACAATTAAACAGTAAAACCATGCATTAGAGTGACAGAAAAACCAGCTCTATTAAAGCAATTTAAATCCATCTGCCATTTTCACCTTTAAAATCTAGCAATAATCTAGAATTGGATCTTCTTCAGTTAGAAGAGTTCGAGTTTCCATCAGTATCCAAATAATTGCCAACTATCTATTCATCCAAAATCAGGATAAAAATCATATACACTGGATTAACTAAAGAGGAACCTTTAATGAGATTATCCCTGATCCCTCAGTGCCTCTTACAGACAGATTTGGGATCTTGGTGAGCAGACACAGACCTGAGAGTCACTCCTAGAAATGACTGATTTTCCTCTACCACTGACAAAGCAGGGCCAAAAGACAGGTTTAGGCCTAAATGTCTAGAGTTAAGGAAAATTAATCACATTCACAGAAGTATTACCACCCAGGGAAAGTCTGATACTAAAACAAACCTTATTCAGGCACATTTCCTAAGAGACTCTTCTCTATTCCAGTGATTCCATAATCTCAAGACATAACAGAAAAGAGAACCAAGGCAAGAAACTGGAGGTAAAATATACATTTTCATTATTAGATTAGACTTGAAATATGGTTTTCTAAATACAAATTATCTAGAAGCACAATTTTCAGAAAAGCTGCCCATACAATAATAGAAGGCACAGACATAAAACTGTATTTTGAGTATTTTGCCCCCCCATTCAGGGAGAAGTGGGTGGAAGGCTCTTGGGTTTTTCCAGCTGAAGGAAGGGGTGCATTCCCTTCCCCCAAGCACCCCTGTTTCAGAGCTGTGTATGCCTTGATTTGCAGAGCAGAAAATGTGCAAGTCTGTGCAGATCTGGAAATGGCTGTGACACAACATCCAGATTGTTCTGGGAGCACAGGATGGAGGGGGCACTCTGGCAGAATACTCAGTTCCCTTGCAGGCACTGGAGCTGCAGCCCACGTCAGGCAGCAATTTGGCTCATTCCCTGTCTGGGAAGAAGCCTCTCAGACTGTCTGGATCTGTGTTCCTTGTCTCCACAGGGAAAGATCTGAAGATACCACAAAAGGACTAGAAATACCACAACTCAAAAAAAAAAAAATTAGTAATTTTCTAAACAAGCAGCTCAAGTCAGAAAGACTTTTGAGAAAAGAGTAATTGTATCAGATTTTTGAACATGAATGGCTGGATGCCACAGCACTGCATTCCCAGCCCACTTTCTGTGAGTGCAGGGGTCCTCTGTAAGGAGTAGGTTGGATGGAATAATGACATAGATGGGCACAACATTTAGTGTATGCAGTGTGTTTGGGATCCCTATGCATAGTTTGTAACTAATGTTAGGGTAGGTTTAATATCAATGCAATTAAACATGATAATACATTTCTTCAGGTGGGAAAGCTGGAAATCTTAAGCTGCTAGGTAGGGGAAGTGCAGCACTGAGGAAGAACTGCAGCATTTCTCCAGCCAAAAGGAAAAAAACCCAAAAACACAAACAGGAAAACATCCTTCTAGAGTGACTCACCACATTGTATTACTCTTCAGTAGAGATGAGATGCAGACTGATTGTGGGTTAATCCTCAAATTTTTTTTTTAATATTCTACTTTTGATGTTATTTGGATTCTGATAAGTGTCCTTGCATAGCTAAGAGCAGAGGGAATTATCTCAGGCAGAAACTGAAGTAACACAACCATTCTGCTGCCAAGGTATTTCCTTTAGAGTTAGCTTAGCTAATACTGAGAGTACTGCCCTGTGCAGAGCTGGTTTGAGACTATTTACAAAGGCTCAATTCAGAATCCCTAATAATTCTGAACATTTCAGGTATTAAAATTGACTGGATTCCACCAAACACTGAAGAGGATTTTGCACCATTTTCCTTATGCTGCTGTCTTAGACATAATCTTCAGCAAATAGGCGTCTCAGGTGAATAAATTTCAGTACTGCTTCCTCAGCTTGAGTTTATCTTGCTACAAGTAGGATTTTAGAAAATACATTGTGTTTTACTCTTGTGCACACCCCAGTAACTGTGAGCAATTTTGCAATGGACAAGTAAACATTTCACTGTATGGCTGGCTGATAAATGTAATTACAGATAATGCTTACCTGTGCAGGTTATGATACATTCAGCTTTGTTTGCATTTCAGAACTTATCAGAAATGACCTGGACTAAGCATACTTACATACAGTTTTAAAGATAATTTTTGAGATCACAGCATTTCCCATACATTCTGGGTCATGAATTCTGGGCTTACAACCAAAGAGCAATTTTGGCTGTTTTGCTACACAGCCACAGGTAACTCTTTGCCCACAGCTTCCTCTGCAGATGGGTACAATTGTCACACTGTGTTGTGCAGCATGAAAATATAATATTCCATTAAACTCTTACATGAGAGAACCTAAACATAAAACACATGTTTCTACAAAACTGACTTGCAGCTTTTACAAGGTGGGGCCATAATAATACAGGAGGTTAAAATAATATTTTTCAACACAGAGGGAATTATCTTAAAGGAGCTTTTTCAACCTGAAATTCTACACAGCTTGAAGTTGCATTCATTAATGGTTATGGAATGTTTTTCCTCCATAGACCATTTCAAAATGTGTTACTTGTATTTAACAAAACAGCAGAAATTTAAAAAACACAACACTTTATGAGAATCTGATGAGCCCCAAAATACCTCATAACTTGGTCTGACATACAGGCAAAATTATATCATCCCAAAACACTGAAAAATCCATTTATATAAACCACAAGCCCAGTGCACAGAAAATGTTTTTGGAAACCTGCTGTGCCTACAAGCAGCACACTCTGCATTGTGCAAAGCAGGTGCAGAGAGGCCTCTCTGGAGCCTCTTCACTTCAGAGACTGTGCAGCCAAAGCTGCCTTAACAGAGAAATTGATATCACTAACAGCTCTTGAAGAAGCAGATTAGAGGATTCAGAACAGAAGTAGGGAACAGAATTTTAACCTGATGGCCTCATACCTTCTTTCCAAGCTAAACTTTAGTACTGCATCAGGTGCTTTAATTCTCCTGAGAAAATGCCTGCAGCACCTTCAGCACTGCAGATGCTCTTGTTCTCCAAGCAGGGCTGCTTTGGCTGGGAGGGTTGGCTGTACTTCCATTTCAGCAAAAGTTTAGCATGTTTGTTTTGGACTTCCCATGGAAAGTATCCCCACTTGTTAAATAAAAGGATGCCTGAATCATCCCAATATATCCAAGTGAGCATTAAAAAGAATTTGATGTGATACAATGATAGTGGATTCAGGTTCCCACTGTAACTGTCAAATAACAGAAATTTGCTCAGAAAAAGTAAATGGACACTGGAGCATTTTCTAAATGTGGCAGCAGTAGATGGTAAGTGGGGGGAAAAACAGGGGAAGTATTTGCAAGTTTACAAGTTTGTGTCACCTTTATTGCAGACATAAAAGAACACTGCATGAGACTTGCACAGACATCCCTGTGACAGCTGAGCTTTAAAAAAACAAGGAGAAAAAAGAATATTTAACTGACAAAGAATCCTGTAACAATCTGAAGACTCATCCTGAACTGCTCTGAACATCTTGCACATTTTTCCATGACAAGAGAACAGATTGTCTCTCAAAGCACCTTTCTCCACTCTCCAAAGTGTTGCTCTCAAATTATTCTGATGCCCACGGACAAAGACAGAAAATCTAAGACAGTCCTCACGAGTTCTTGCACATCAAGGACAAAAATCATCACACACCTCTTTCTTTTTCTCACCAGCTGAAATGCCAATTCAGGAGAAGGAATAAAATGAAAACAAGTTGACCAGCTAACAAGCTGAAAGTGTAGATGCTCAGGCACTTAATAAAGAGAGAGTTAGTTTTAGAAAGTGCATGCATGACCTGTTCCTATAATTCACCATTACAGCTGCCTCTGCCTGTGACAAGAACACACTGTCCCCTTCTTCAAAACAGGTGGTGCTTCTGGAATTAACAAGTGTGGTCTACAATAGTCTCAAGATTTGAACTTATGTAGGCAGACTAATAGGAGAAAAATATCCATACTGTTAACTCTTTCCACTTTGGCTTTCATTTGGAGTTTTTACTGCTATTCTATCAACCTGATATGGACAAAACAAGAAGAGTGATTTTTGGGGGGAATGTGAGAGATGCACTTGACTGCTTAAGAAAAGGAGGTGTTTGGCCCTAAAGGAGGCAAAGGCCTGACCCAGAGCTGGGCCAGAAACCCCTCCAGGACATCCCCAGAGGAGGAGGAGGAGGAGGAGGACCCTGAGAGCAGCAGTGCACAGGAGTCCCTTATGTAATTCACTGTGAGCCAAACCCTTCACTCCATAAACCTGGGAGCCTTTGTGAGCTGCCTCTGGGCCCTCCCTGCTGGGCTGCAGGGCAGAGATGTCCCCTCAGGAGGCCCCTCAGGACAGGGAGACCTCCTGCTAATGACAGAGCTTTGGCTGAGTCCAGCCCAAACTTCCTCTAAATTGCCCCTGGACTGCACTCCAGGTGACTTCCCTTGAGCAGGGACGCCTCTCAAGGTTTGAGGTTCCTTACCTAAGACTAGGAGATTCTTCCTTGCAAATTGGATGTGAAAATGACCCTCAAAAACCAGCTGAACCAGCCCTGGCTTCTGTGCACCTCCTCACTTAGGGATTATTCAGGGAAAGGGTGGTTGCAATAAAGCCCAGAGCCCACAAACCTCACATGAGACCTGTTTTGAAGAAAATCAAATCTCATGTACAGGAATTAGGGAGCTGCATTCAGTCACACTGAAAACTGACCATTTTGCCTGCATTTGTTCCAGATCAAAGAAATCACTGAAGAGATCTTTTTGAGTGTTCAAGGCCACATGGAACATCTTTTATAAAGCTCCTCACATCAACAACATTTACAATCACAAAGAAACCCACCAAAACCATAAACACCAAACCCCAAGTACTCAAAAGTGGTGTCTGAAGACTTGTACCTGTCTCCAGGCAGTAGAGGCAGAAAGATTTCAAGAGGCTCTCATGGATTGTTTTGTACCTGACAATATAATGAGTTTCTAAAGCTTTTCTTTCCTTCCAGATAAGAGCTAATGTTCTTTTTTGAAACTTTGCTGACCATGACACTCTAGATGTTGAGCACCCACGCTTCCCAACACACCCTAAAGTTTGGGGGTTTGGACAATAAGCCAGAAAGAGAATTGTGAAGATTTGTGAAATAGAAATGCCAAATCAAGCAGTATAGACCCTCTGAAGCTGGACATGAAAGAAAAAATGTGGGCAGTATAGATGTGTTCAACCAATTACATTGATATGAGAGTACTTCTGTGATCTTTTTAAAGTGGAATTATCTAGGGCAGCCAAACTCCGGTTTGCATTAAAAATTCTGCTGTGAGGCCAAAAAAGTCCATCCCTGCAATGAATATAATGTTAGAAAGGCCAAACAAGACAGCTCATTACAAGACGCTGCACAGAAAAAATCACATACAAAACGTGAAATGAGTGATTTCCAATATTCTGTTACTAAATCCCTCAAAATACACCTGCCTATGTACTCAAAATACACCTGCCTGTGTGCATACTGTTCTTTGAAAGGGTGCATTTATGACAATGACCAGGAACAGCCATGGAGGGGACATGAACAGGTTCCAGGGTGCAGGGGATGCTGCCAAATGAAGGAGCTGTTTAGAAGCAGCACCAGAAGTAGTACTGGAAATGTGGCTGGAAATGAAGGCAAGGGCTAAAATCTGATTGCCTGCAAGCACTCTGCAGCATTTTGTGCTTTGCTAGTTCTTTAACAACAGTAGACTGAAACAGACTCAAAATCTGCAAGCAGTTCACTGACACAATTGTAAAGAATTGGTAAGTTTTTATACACACAGAATATGTTTGTTGGATAATTTTCCTCCCCACTGAGAGAACCTGACAGGCTGAACATCACCTGTTCCCCTGGCTGATACACACCTAAATTAGAAAGTAGCACTGGAAATGTTTGAAGACAGGCACTTGCAGTAGTCTCAGCTCTCTCAGTACTTGATAATTGACTTGTTAAGGGTAACAGGAAAATAGCACATATGGGAAGTTAAAAGAAAAAGAAAGAATGAAATGGCTGGTTAAATTATAGCAATGCCTTTCTTTAAGTGCCTAGGAAAGACAGGCAGTCATAATTGCAAACATAGGGATCTCTAAGAGTGCCACTTTAGGTTCCTTTACTTTTATATAGGGAAGGAAAGGCATAGAGAGTTTAACCACTGTCCCATGGTTAAACTGCCCACCTGGCATCTGATCCTGCCCAATATCCAGGATGGAGCAACAATCTCCATGGATCTCCAGCAGGACCTTGTGCTGACAGCTCTGCTCACACAGGTGTCTCAGCTCCCTCTTCCTTTGCTAACACAACACCAGGGACAGGTTCAGCAGGGGCTGTGCACCCTTGGGGCAAAGCAAGCGTTTCCCTCACACCTTTGAAACTGCATTGAAAGCGCCAGGACATGAAAAGAATTAAGATCTGATGCCATCTCACCAGTTTCATAATGCTAGTTCTTACACCACTGATTTCATTGCCACTGATTTAATGTAATTAATTTTCTTTCTAGCTAGGTACTAGGGGACAATCAAGCCCTTATGACTAAAACCCAACTCCTATCATGTTATCATAGGAGGCACAGGGCCCTTAGAAGGTTACATACCCTTCTTCAGCTATGAAGAGCATTTTGCATCATTTTCCTCAACAGCCTATTGTGAAATATTTAGAACAAAAAAAATCCTTCTTTCTTTTTGTTTAATGGTATAAAACCCAACTTTGTTAATTGAGTGAATGCCTACTCAGGCTCTGAAGAATTTGTAGTATTCAACATAGACCTTTGTAGTGAACAACAAGTCCAATCATTCTGGATGCATTATGCAAAGTTCCAGGAATTCTTTGGCATGAGAGAAAGATACATTTTGTCTGGTATATGGAAATATTATTTGATTTAAAGTTGTATTCCACAGAAGTCAGTCTTGACAAAACCTAGTTTAAATATAAACAATCACTTTCATGCTATTTTACCCATTTTGAGACTACTTCATTACCATCTTAATCAGCTTCCTACCCCTGAACTCATACACAAATTCCTTGTATCAGTAAGTAGATACATAGTGCTCTCAGAAGAAGGAGCTCCAACAAAAACTTTAACAGATTTTTTCATTTTTAGACATGTACTTTTGGTTAAATAAATTATCATGGAGCAAGAAATAAAAATGTGACTGTGTGAGAAACTGGCCATTCTTGGTCTCCCTTAAACTTCAAGCAACACTTGCTGACCAAGAAAAAAAATTTAATTTGTTTCACATTCCTTATATTAACTTCATATTTCACTAATCTCATCATTCTGATGGGCTTTTAAAAATGAGTAATCAAGTAGTTTCTTTTGTGCATGTATAATAAAGAATATCTAAGGATTTAGGTGCTTCCAAATATAGCTAGTGATTTATCACTAATGAAAGCATTAGTGATAGATTGAAATTAAAAGTTTGAAATTAGTGATAGATGGAAATTAAAACTTAAAATTGCCTTTAGGAGCTCTTTCACCAATAGCCAAGTTACTCTCTAATGCTAAAGCCTGACCCATCACCAATAAAACAAACACAAAACATCATCAGTGAGGGGTGGCTGCTCCCCACAGCACTGGGAGTGTCAGAACTTCCCTTTGCCTCCTTCCTCCACAGAACACAACAGCAAAGATGTGTTTGCAGGGGCAACAAGGACCAAGCCTGGCTTCTGAAAAAACACAGAACACAAAGGAAAAACACAACCAGAAAACCAGCACAGAAAGTTCAACACAAGCTGCTGTTCTTCTCAGCAGCTGAAACCACAACCACACTAAATGCCACAAACCAGTTCCAAGCCATGGGGAAGAGCTGGAAACTTTCTATCACTGCTTTCTTGTACAAGGCTTTCTTAATTTGGTGTCTCTGAAACAATTATCCATCTGCTTCAGAACTGATCACTTACATTGGCCTGCCCACATTAACAATCTATAAGAAATACATCATGCAATGGACCAAAACCAGCCCCAAACCTCAGCTCCTCCAGAATGCAAATATACTTTAGTCTACAAGCAGTAAGAATATGCAGTTGGCTTTTAAAAGGAAAAAAAAACCCAACCAAAACAACAACAAAAACCAACCAAAAAACAACAACAAACCACAAGCTAATGCATCACTTTCCTCTAAACTTTCAGAAATGCCCAAAAGAAATTACAACCAGCTGTTGTGTCTTTTTGAAATAAAACAAAGTAATTTTAACACTTTCAGAATATCAGACACTATGCCACAGGTTGTAACCACTTTTGTGTCCATCTCTAAACACTGAACACAGTAGAACTGAAGTTCTGCCTGCTTTTGCTTGTAAACAAGTCTCTGCATAATAAATAGACATGGAAGGGTGTGTACACGTGGGAAAAGAAGAGTTCAGTTGTCTGATTGAAATTGTTTGTTTCTGCTTGTCTAATCTGAGTCTCTTCCACAGGGTTGCAGTAATGCCACAAGAATTTGTGCATTAATTCAGCCCTTATTCTCCCCAAACTGTCTGCATTATTTATTTATTTACTTTAAGAAAGGCTTCTCAAAAGAGATTTTCCATTCAAAAAAATTCTAGGTCTCTTTCATCCTTCCCTGAGTTAAAAAGATTCCATCACTGGAACTATTGTACAATACCCTTAAACACCTTCTGATCCAAGTGAGATCACAGTTCTTTAAGTGTAAGACCCCTTTCCCCATCAGATGAGCTTTCTTATTATAGGAATGCCAATGCTAAAGCTTTGAGTGAATTCAAAAGTAATTTTCTTTCTTCAAAAGAAGAAGAATAAAAACATTTTATGAGAATCTTTTACACTTGTGACCTGACAGTGGAAGACAGGGATGCCCAGTGTCTTACTGCCACAGGATATTACACAGCCTTGCTGGAAACAGAATTGAGTCATTGAATTTTCCCAACTAGAGACTACTAAGAAAAAAAGATGATTTTGACCTATTTCCCAAAACAGTCTGTTTGGACTCATGGGGTAAACTGACAGAAGAGGCAGTTGAGCCAGCCAAGGATTTCCCCATGCTGACATTGAGACAATTTGGATTTCTCTTGCTTCAAAGCAGCAACAGGCACAAGTTATTAGTCATCTTATTCATGTTGCTCCTCTATTAGCATCATCAACACCTTTTCCTATTGATCTTTGGACATTACTTTAATGGTTCCTGTAAACACATAATTCAGTTCTTCAAAACAATTGGCAGTTTGTTTGAGTTGCCCTAAACTACAGCAAAAAGGAGAAGAACCACAAAGCAGAGAAACCAGCCTTAGTTTGTACAATCATTCTGGGAGTTATCAAACCAGCTGGAGCAGAAAGCAAACAGCCCATACCAAAGTACATGGGACAGCAGTCAGTCCTCTGCAATGGCAGTGAAGGATTGTGTCCTACAGAATGTCTTTGACAACCCCATACATTCTTATTTTAGAATAAAACATTTGGACTTTCTTGCTGTTAGAAATCTAAAATACCTTTAGATACACATGGCAAAGAGTTCACCTAATTTCTGTAAGTTGTACCTCTGGTTAAATGACAAATCTGTTTCCTTATTCAGAGCCACTAAACACAAACTATAAACTTTGTTTAATTCTCTGTTTTACTCTCCAGTCACAATTCTAATCAGCACCAGGCATGTGTATCTCTGTCACTGGCTGTTTTGCAGCAGATACATTGAGCTGTAGAGGTAAAATTACAAAATTTTCTTTTCAAAGCAACAGCCCCTGAACTATTACAATAAACAAACTTCCATCTCCAAGCAACTGATCTCTTAGCAACAAGAAGCACCTGCATAAAAGATGCTACAGAGAGTGATCACCAGACAACCTATCCAGACCTGTGAGAGGAGCACATCAGGAGCCAGGACAGCACTCTCCACCAGCAAAAATCCACAAGTGACAAGAAGACACAGGTACATTTTCAATTCATATTCTAGCTTTTTTCTTCAAACTGTATGGGTAGGACATTAGATAAATGGGATTTATTTTTGTTTTGAGTGGGAAGTATGCCTTCTGGAGCTGCTTTGATCTGCTACTGTAATTATCTTTGTGTAAATTATATGCTGTCACTATCTAAACAGAGGGGTTTTTTAGTAGAAAATATGCAGGTCTTTGGCCAAATTCTTGGTAGTAAAACAACAGCAATATGCTATATATTTGTCAAGTATTCTATGAAGTTTCTTCTCTAAAAAACAGCACAGTGTTCTTGCAGAGTAGTTATCCTAAGAAAGTGTATTCACTTCGTGAATACACTCTCAAGCTGTTTACATTACATCAGAAAATATTAAATCATTTCAGTCTTTTATGGATGTGGACCCCATAGATTAAAAAACCAAACCTTTTCAGTGTTTCTGATTTAATACTTTTGACTCTCAAGTGGATTTTTTTCATGTGTACCAGACAAAGTTCTGGTGGAATACACAGCATGGGACAGGCACTGCCAGCTGCTGCTGCACAGCAATGTAGAATTAGTTGGGAAGTTGTGAATTTTGGACAAATTGATATTTCCAAGCATCATTGTCACAGCACGGAACAATGGATTGTAAGTGAGGTTTAAAAAAGTGAGATAAAAAAAGAGTGAGGGTAAAAATCAGGTAGAACAAGTCTTGAACTGACCCTGGGAACTTTTTCATTCAACCAAAGCTTGGTATATCTCAATTGGTGCTTGCTGTGGAAAGGTGCTGTCTTTCTTCTAGCTGCTATATCTCAGTTCATAATAATATCTGATAAATAAAGTCATTTGCAAAAAGAATGGTTTGAGAATTGTCATGCATTCTTTCTCAGTCTTTTTTTTTTTCAAACACACAGATAAACTTTCCTTCAGGATTAATTTACATACTTTGATAGAATACATGATACTTAAAGCCAGAGGAAAAAGTAAAAACTTTAATTAATATTTCTTAGAGAGTCATCCCTTCTGTGTCAACTAACTTTTTGCTTAGATTAATCAAGGTATTTGCCAGCAGTAAAAGTACAACAGCAGAAACATGACTATGGTAGAGAGAGCTGGTTTTTACTTGAGAAATTAGAACCAAAACACTTCCCCTGTAGTAATAGAAACCAACAGCAGCTATCTACAGAAAACCCCCTCAAACAGGTCTGCTTTGGCACAGCCACAACAAGGAGTCTGATCAAAAGCACTTCAGAGAGATTTCATTTGTCATCACCACTCATTTTCTGCTAAGTTTTGAGTTGATTAGACCTTGTGGTGCTGAAATGAAACTTTGAGGCTGGGATGAAGTAAATGATAATCCTGCCATCCTGCAGAGGTTTGCACCCCCCAGCTGGCTTTGCTGCCCTACAAGCACTGGCACCCATTCTGCTCAGGACATGGTTTGTTCACAGGAAACTCTGCTACCTTCTCATGTGGGTGATTTCATGGACATTGTGGTGGCTCACAGGCAACAAGACCTTTTGTGAAAAGTGCTAAAACTGACGAGATATTTTTCCAAATCACACCTCAACCACCATGTAAAGGCATAAAAAAGAGGCACTGCTCTTACAGCAGAACTCCATTAATATTCAAATGGAGTCCTACATTTATAGAAGATATTTGCAATGTATTTGTTTCCCTGGCAAAGGGTTTAGTGACCAGTTCATTTCCAGTCACATGCCAGGACTGGGGGGTGCTAAGAAAACTGATTGACCAAACTGGCTCCAGACAGTAGCAATGTCACCATCTACAACAGTGATTTTAAGTTTGCAGTTCCAAACTTCTCTGCACATTGGAACTCACTGGAGACCTTGAGCAGAAAGGGTGACAAGAAATTGAGTTGTGTGGATAAAGTTGTGGCCACCAGCAGCCCTGTAACAATGCAGCAGCATTTTACAAGTGCTATAAAAGGCAGTTGACAGAACTTAATCTCAGAGAAGCAGGCTCTGGGGATCCTATTCAGCTGTGAAACAAGGTAACCCTGTCAGAAGAACACTCACCAGAATTAAAAAATAAAATTCAATATAATAGCAGAGGCATCAAATGTAACAATCTTTCTTGTCGCATAGTACAGATGTTTTTTCAACACCACAAAATCACGGCTGTGTTCTGCATTTCTCTTTCCCTTGCCCTCTGACACAACTGTAGGCTCCTACCTTCTCATTTACTTGTCAAGAGCCCCTTTAGACTGCCAGGATGATCATTACTGAATTCCCACCTGCAAGCTTTGCTGAAAGCTGTCATCTCTTCCCCCTCTCTTCCTCCTCCTCCTCCTCCAACCTAAACAACAGATGAAGTTGTAAGTGCTATTTAGATTAGATTTCATAGTAATCAAGTGGTGCAGGATTAATCTACCAGGCTGTAATAATCATTCAACACTGCTAGAATACATTTCCATAGTAATTAGATGGGATAGACCTCTACAGCTACACAAATTCCAGCCCACTGACTCAAACTCTAGAGATGACTGAAAAAGGGGTTTATTCCCTCCTTTTCACATTTTACTATATTTATCTTTCTTTTGAGATGAAGAGAATTGAGTTAAAAGTAGAAAGTAGTCCTAAAGAAGGCAGAGTGCTGCAGAAGCAGAGTAATGAAAATATCTAAATTTAAAATGCCAGCTCTGCACATTGGGACTGCAAACCCACCTGTAACAAGAGATGTCTGACAGATGCAAAGGATCAGGTGACTAAAACACAGTGAGAAGTTATTAAGTGATAAAAATAATTAAGTAATAAAACAAATGAAAAGTAATTAAGAGAAAAGTATGGCAGATCAAAGACAAAAAAATGTCACAAGAGGAGTGCAATAAAAGAACCAATGAATTGTGATGGAAAACTCTCAGTGACATCCACATTGCATCCTGAGAGAATTAAAGAGTTAGAAGAGACCACAGAATGCAGGGTGACACTAAATAAATGTGCAGCCTGATGCTCACAGGGTAATTTACGTCTCACAAGGAATGGTGAGCACTCCCAAGTTTAAAAGAGTCTCCTGACGTGTTCTCAGCTTTAAACCCCACGGCTTTTCAAGGAAACAAGACAATCCCTCTATCAAGGATGTGGCATATGCTGTACCCCTGGTGATAAATATCCACTTCAAATCAATTAAACCTACTATTTTATTTTTCAGAGGTACTGTGCTCCTTCAGTCTATATCAACATTGGCCAAAATTGTGGTACAATGGGAGCAGATCTGTAAAACAAAATGGGGTTTGTATGAAATAAATCTGTTTATTTTCCTAAACTGTTTAAACCTAGAAAAGTTGCTTCAGATGCTGCTAATAACAGGTTACTAATATTTGGGAATTTTTAAGCAGCAGATTTTTTTCTCTCCTGACACAAGAACCACTCCAAAGGAAGCAACCCCAGGACACAAGAATGGCTCTTCAAGAGTTTTCAGGCATTTTTATGAACACCTTCTTAAAATTAAGAGAGATTTTCAGCTCCAATTCTATAATATGATTTTATGAATTTGCTCTTTTACTGAGAGAGTCATTAAGCATGAAGCTCTAACCAGAATAAGAGGTGTCAATACAGTTGTCATACAGATGTATGAGCTTTTTCTTTACTGTGGACCTTGCCATCATTCCTCACATTACCTTTAGCAAGAAAATGTTTGACAGATCCTAGAACATTCTCCTAGTGCTTTGTAGCCGAGACTCAGAAATGAGTGATCTCAAAGGCCCTCTGCTGGCAGCTGCTTTCCCAGGTGTTGAGATCTGTAATTGCTGCCAGGCCACACAGCCTGGGCACATCCACCTATTCTGCCCCAAAAAACCCTTTCCTATAGTAAGTCCCTTTTCCCCCACTGGATAGTGGGATTTTTAAAGTTTTGCCCCATAAATAACAATCCAAACCAACAAATCCCTCTGATCTCAACCAGCTGCAAGGAAAGGAAAAATTACTTATAGCAGATAAATGAGCAAGACTAGAGAAACCTTCCTTCATGCACAGTGGGCACTCTAACTCAGTTCCATTTCTAACTTTTTCAGGTGAGTACCCACTATCCAAATGGTTTGAGTTTTTATGAGGAGAGACTTCACTCATGGGCAGTTCTTAAAAGATGCAATGCATAAAAAGTGGGATAAGCAGTTGAGTGGAAATATCTTTAAGGTGAATTTTTCATGGCCCAGCTGGCTTTTGCAATGAAAAAAAAAGGTTAAAAATGCAAGTCCTGAAAGTGTGTTTCATTAATACTAATTGAAATGAAGCAAAGAACTCCCCAGTACAGGAAATGTCAACTGCTTAAGGTCTTGAGAAGCCACTTTGACTAAAGACTGTTTTAGATCAGGTCAAGAGTGTATAAAATGTTCAAACCAAATACTTTGCCTTTAATACTTTCATCTACATGACAGCACAATCCAGGACTTTAAAATTATAAATGTAACAGCAAGGTGTTGGACATGGAAAAAGAAAAAAATGCTTTTACTAAAAACTCTAAAATGATGAAGCTGGGGCAATCAAGAATCTAAAATCCAGTCCATTGCTATCTGTATATTTTGAAAAAACAGAAACCTGCCTGCATTCCACTGTCAAAACAATGATAAGCTTTAGCTGTGAGTATTTAAGAGCTGAACAAGATCAAAACTCAGGGTTCATTTTTAGAAGATAGAAGGGGGAGACTCATACTTGCAAAGTACACTGTGCAAACATATCAGGGCCTTCAACTCTACCAGGGCTCACCCTGCACATACAATATTCACACATCCACATTGGGAGGTATGAAATTGGTTTATTTCACAGCACCCAAATGCATAACCAGCTCCATACTTGTCTGCACAGGGAATGTGAGGCAGTGAAACTGCTCTGCACACACTAGAATGTCTTGGAAATGAGAAAAACCAATAAAACACAATGTACATCAGAGCCTATCTGTGGCAATGGAGTACAAACATGAAGTTTATGCAGATCCAGAAAGAAAGCCACATGAAAATGGAACTATACACCCCAAGTGTTTTTCCCCTCTATAATGCTATAAACCCATATTAGTGAAAGGGACAGAAGCTGATAAAATATTTATATATACACAGGCATGCTTTTGTTATGGTAAGTAGCAGTCAAGGAAACTCAAAGTAATAAATACCATGACATGATAAAAATGCCTGTGAGTACAAAGGCCTTCCTCACAACACACAAGCAATGGGACAGCTGGAGGTGTCCAGGGTGGGACCTGTCCCTGGGCACTCTCAGAAGGGCTGGGCTCCTCTCCTTTGCAACAGCAGGGATGTTTCTGCAAGGTCACCTAGCACATTGGTCACTTGGGATCATAAAAACCCCAGAAGCCTGGACACAAAACATACAAAAGAGAGCATTGCATGGACCTGCAAGGTTTAAAACTGCTGCTCACTGCCCTTCCCCATATTCCCTTCCTACACTCCATACATTTATACATTTCCTCCTTGACAATACACACCAGGATTCTCCCTATCTGGAAAGCATCTATCCCATTCTTGGCTTAGTTTAACATAATTATAGCACTGATGATCACTACAAAGCAAATTCTCCTTTTTTTCAGCTATGTGAAACCAAAGCACAACACAAGTAAGAAAGCACTTGCTGAAAGTAAACTGTATCTAAAAGCTTCCAGCTAAGTAAATATATCCTTCAACTTTGAAATATTGTTTCGGAAAGAAACAAACAAATCTCTCCTTAGTCTTTGCCAGAGCAGAATTAAGATGTTTTATTAATAAAATATTGTGCAGGTTCAAGCCAGTACCTTCCTCTGGTTAAATGAGTTCTCACTCACATTTCTTCTCACACATATTCTTTCCCAGGTACAATAACTTCTTATATTTTACTATTTAATTCAAAAACATGCAAAAAACCTTCTACTTAATCCTTCTATTTTCTTTATGCATAAGAGACCTGTTGGCTGTCCTTGGGTTTTTCTTTCCCATGCTGAATGCTGGTTACAGCCTGAGTAAAAATATAGCAACAGATAATCTATGACCCTGTTTGTTATGACATATATTACATTTTTCAAAGTATGTAACAGAAAAACCATAAAGAAATGCATTACATTATATTACATTATGTTACACTCAAAGGTTGGCAGTTAAAAAAAAGGCTATAATACTATGTCTCAGACAAAAAACTGTGGTTCTGGGGTACTTAATCTGTATCATTGAAAACTACCATAGTTATTCTAGAAATTCAGGAACTCTGGCACTACAGGCATGCAGGAAGGCAACAGCTAAATAAGACAGACAAAAGCTGGCAAGTAAACTCACTCAATGCTTCCACACGTGCTGAAAGTTTAATTTCTTGTGTTTTGGTTAGAGATGTGTAAGGAGTAAACCTCAGTGTTGGCCAGCAAAGTCGATATCAGAGATAAGAGGTCTGTCAGCCAAAATATCCAAAACTACGCCTCAACATCAAGGTCAGAAAACCTTTGTTATTCCCAAGCAAAAAAATGTGTCTGCTTCATGTCTCTTTTGACTTGTGATGAGGCTTGTCCCAGCAAGCACTCCAGGCAGTCCCCCTGGTTATAAAGCCATGTCCAGAGCTGATTTGCTCATTTGTAGGGACTGCAAAGGGGGTCAGAGGTACCGAGCAAAGCTGAACACATCTGAGCTTTGACAGCCTCTGCCTCTCTCCCCTCTTCTCTCTCTCTTTCTGAAGCAAAGCAGAAGCTCATTGAAAAATGGTCCTGGAGACCCTGAACCCAATGCACTACAACATCACCAGCCTGGTACCAGACACGATGCCTGTGGCCACCGTGCCCATACTCATCCTCATGTGCTTTCTCTTTCTCATATGGAATCATGAAGAGACTTCATCAATACCAGGTAAATTAGCTTTAGCTGCTGTGCCACATTAAAGTTTTCAGAGTAATTTTTGTTTGTTTCTCAAATTTAAGTGACAAAGTAATGCTGAATAATCATGGTAGGACAACAAAAATTATTATGGATCAGTTTAAGTAATACAGATTCTTAAAAATTCCTGATAAAGGAAATCAGGCTTATTCTAACTTCAGAACTTCCATAATAAATCATGGCTTGGCCATCTGACATTTTTTCTTCAGCTTTAATTTGTGTATGCTAGAAAAGTATAATACTATTTTACAGCTCAGGATTTTCAACTATTTCATACTGTTTTACAACTCCCATTTTCATGTGCATTATAACCTACTTTTTGGATGTTTTAAAGTTTAAGTCTCTCTAAACTACCTTTACTCTAAACAGTTATCTTAGAAGCTGTTCAGATTTTAGTAGGTTATCAATGTTTCTCTATCTTCAGCACTGAATACCCTCCAGAACAGAACATCGAATCTCCTTTCCCTTCTGGAACATTCTGGGGGCTTGTTTAGACATGAATGGCTCAGCTTATTTTCCACCAGATGCAACACCCTGCTGCATGGAGGAGAGCAGTGCACAGCCTCTCACAGGTGTTGGACAGGAATAACCCTAAACCAGTACAGTGACTCCTGGAAGAAATTCTGGGAAAAGACCAGAGAAGAGAATTTCTTCTTGCTAGGATGGAGCCATTGTCCCTCCAAAAGCAAGCAGCAGCTGGAAGCTGTACACAGCAGCAATGAATGTCCTTTGTTGTAGGTACCACTGAAACCACTACAGGCTTCTCAGACAGGGAGAAGTGCAGTTCCTGAGACAGTTTCAGAGCAGAAAAGTTTGTGTGAGCTGCCCAGCACAGGCTGTGACTGTCATGCCAAAAGCCTCCTTTCAAAGGGAGCTGCTCAGAGGTGTTTTCTTGTCTGTGAGCACTGCTGAGACCAAACCTCTCTTCCCTGTTTCTTAGGGCCAGGATACTGTATGGGAATTGGTCCCCTCATCTCTCATGGCAGATTTCTCTGGATGGGAGTAGGGAATGCCTGCAACTACTACAATAAGACATATGGAGAATTTGTGAGAGTTTGGATCGGCGGTGAAGAAACGTTTATAATTAGCAAGTAAATCCTTACTTTCTATACTTAATAACTTGAAAAGCTTTATATCTTTACAACCTCTTTGCTACTTTATTCTAAAGCAGAATTGAAGTTATTTTTTTCAAAAATTGTCCTAACAAAAGCCTATTACTTTCTGCTATTCACAGACCTTTTCTAATCTTGTGTCTGTTTAATGAAGTTTTGGTGAACTCCCCTAATATTTTTTTTATGGATAGGAAAGTACTATGGCTAAATCCTGGAAATAATTTACCATCTATTTTACTATTATTAAGATGATATTCAGTTTAGGGATCTAGGCTTACAGCAATATGTGATTAAGTCAAATTTTCATTTTCTGTGTTTTTAAATTTCTCCTTAAAGTGGAAGTAAATGCTTGATGGTTATGGCTCCAATTCAGTGATTTAACTAAGCAAATACAGCATTATAGTATTAGGAGTAATTCCACTCCAATTAATGGGATTATTCATAGGTTTCAATTATGCACAGTATTAAACATAATGCTGAACTTCAGCCTATCATTTTATTAGCTCCATTGGTTTCTTCTTAAATTGGAGTATTATAAGTCATGCCATGAAAAAGAAAAAAAAAGACTAGTAAAAGGTTTACCTCATGTAATTGATAAAGAATCAGAACCTTTTAAGTAACAATGTCAATCAATTAATACTTTCATTAAGCAAAAGCCTTTGAAAGAAGAGCAGCATAGAGAATAATCACAGAATTTGCCACATGGTGCAAGTCAGCTTCATCTCTATTTAAACCTCAGTAGGAAGAAATAATCATGACAAGAAAACTGTTCACGTTCCTATCCTACAGAGGTGTTATAAATATCAACTAAAGGAGTAAAATGTTCTGATAATTCTCTAAATGCTTTGAAAATCCTACCAACTCTTATAGCTGTCTTTGTGCTACCAATTCACCAGAAACAAACCAGGGGTGCTGCTAAGCAATGCCAGATTTACAGTCAATACATTGTTTCTTTTCAGACACTTCTTGCTTTAAATCATTGGCTATACCTAGAAAACGAGTATGTAACTTTTTTTAAAGCAAAAACATAGAATAAAGTTTTCAGTGGATTCTAAATTAACTGCAAAACTAAACATAACCTGGCTTCTGCAAAAGAAAAATCAATGTCTTTTTTCACCAATGACATCTGAACTTTTAGCATCAAATCTAATACTGAGGTACTAATGCTCAGAGAGATGCACTTGCAGTCTTGGTTACAACAGCTGATGTCTTTTGGAGGACTTCATTAAACAGTTTCATAAGGAAAACCTGCTTATGCAAGGTCACTTCACAAAACCCTGCCTTGAAACATTATGATGTGTCTCCTGCATAGAGACACGTGGGATGGGAGGAAGAAAACTGAGCCTGCTGCACCTTCTCCTTTGTGGGGAGCTGCCAGAATTCAACACCATCTTTTCATGTTCAGGGAAATGCAGATGTATACCCTGACAAGGGAAAAAACTTCAATGTTAACTTTACCCCCAGGTCATGCAAAACTAAGAAACCAAGGATATTTGTAGTCAATAGCAAAAGCCACATTTACATAAACTGACTGAAAAAATAAACTAAACCCACGTTACTAGTCTGGGGTTTGGCCCATAGACTATACTACACAGTAAAGAAAGAAGCATGTTGTTTCATTTCAAATCTTTGTTCTGATTTTCTTTCTTTGGTTGGATTCTCTTTGATCAGTGTTTCATCACATCCACATTTCTGAAATGCTGGCTCCCTCTAAAGGAAATTATATCTTAAAGCAAGAATGTTGTCTGCCAGCACCACCAAATTAATCTTGCTGACTGTAAATATAATTATGCATATCATGGATTTCCCTTATGTGTCTCTTTAAGAATATTTATTATTTATCCCACACATACCATTGTACTATCATAATGCATATTTAAGTGATGCATGTGTTTTTATGCTTTCAATATGTGTCTGAGAATGACCAAAGAGCTACAAAAGAATACATAGCATTGACTATACAACAGTAAAGCTGTAATTTAGTACACATCAAATATTTTACCTTATCCTCTGAAATATCCGACACTGGGCACTGCCTGAGTGTATCATATATATCTACACATTTCTATGTATACACACTACTCTGTTTAAAATCCTTCATTAACTATTTGCATTTTAACTGAAAAATAGTTTAAATCTGAACAGAACACCTTATTGCTTTAATATAAATTCTGAAAGCATTGATCAAATTTTTAATTATGTAAAAGATTTTTGATTATGTAAAGGGAACAACATTTCGTGCTAAGCATTGTACTTGCTGCTAAATTAAGAATGCGAGTCAGCACTGGGGAGCAACTCTAAAATGTCAGCATACAAATGCTGTATTTAGTCTATGAAACAGTTCTTTGATTGGGGGCTTTTTCCTCCTTCCTTCCCCAGATCCTCCAGTGTGTTCCATGTAATGAAGCACTGGCATTACGTGTCTCGGTTTGGGAGCAAGCTTGGATTGCAGTGCATTGGCATGTATGAAAATGGGATCATATTTAACAACAACCCAGCACACTGGAAAGAAATTCGACCCTTTTTCACCAAAGGTAACCAGTGTGCACTGACACCCTGCATCCCTGTGACTCACAAAGAGCCAGCCCTCCCTGAAATGCTGCTGTGTTTGTCTGACATCCATTGTGGAGGCCCTGGGGGGCATTCCCTACTCTAGGGAGACACAAGAAGCTCACCTTGAAAATCTGCTAGATCCCACTGGCTCCTTCCCCAGTTCCTATGTCTATTCCTATGTCCCTGAGCCACTCCTTCCCATTTCCCTGATTGTCCCTCACCTTTGCACTGCCCTGAGACCAGGGTCAGCCCCCAGGCCCCTGGGGAGCATAAGGGAGACCCTCTGTGTGTAGGGGTGGGGGCTTGAACATCTCACCTCGCAGCTGAACAAAACATCTGTGGATATTATGCAAAGACCCTTTCTGCTTCCTTACTCTGTACCATACTAGCAAAGACCCTTGTTCCTTCCTTACCCTGGACTATACTAGCAGCTGTTCAGGCTGCTACAACCCATCCCTGTGCTCTCCTTTCAAAGAAAGGTAAACCAGTGAAGCTCCAGAAAGGTTTCACACCAGCCACTGACACAATTTGCAATTTATCAACACTGCTATCATCACTTGAGGCATTATAAAGAAGGTACAAAAACTAACCAACCTTTTGTGTTCTGCACAAATGTCCCAGCTCTGTCTGGCCCCGGGCTGGTGCGGATGATCGCGATCTGCGTGGAGTCAACCATCGAGCACCTGGAGCAGCTGCAGGAGGAAACCACGGAGCTGGGCAACATCAATGTGCTCAACCTCATGAGGAGGATCATGCTCGACACTTCCAACAAGCTCTTCCTTGGGGTCCCTCTGGATGGTACTGACAGCTTCAGTTTTGGGCCTTAGGATGGGTCTGAAATGCATATCCAAGGAAAATTCATTGACACCACTCAGCTGTCTCAAAATAACAGAGCAAGAACAGACCCTTGTAGTACCACATAATTAACTGAAATTGATTTATTACCATCTTAGTTACAAGAGAGTTTTATATGACCAAAAATATGCATTAGCTTGTCACCCACCTTAATGAATTGGAGCATTTAAAGAGATTTTTATGCACCAATTTGGTACAGCTCCAATATTAAATTATATTCATGCAAGAATCTGAAATCTTTCTACCAAACTAAATGATTGCTCTGAAAAGTTCACCAAAAAAATTATGTTCTCTACAGTTTCTTCAGCCTATAACAGAAATAATATTATCAGAATGTCTAAATTGCCCATTTCAGTGCTCTGCAATAGCTCTGCTTCTGCTGTCCTGTGGCAGACTCTTCAGTCTGGCTGACACACCCCTGTGTTCTTGTAGCAAGGTACCAAGAGTTTCTGCAAAGATCTAGACCTTTTTTACAGTGTGCTTCAAATGTTATCTACCAATTGCTTATCAGATTCCCAGGAACTTAGGGAACCCAACCTTATTAATTTTCTGAAGGATTTATCTTACTTGACTAATGACCTTTTTTTTAACATTTCTTTTCAGAAAATGCCATTGTGCTTAAGATTCAAAACTACTTTGATGCTTGGCAAGCACTTCTATTAAAGCCTGACATATTTTTTAAGATTTCTTGGCTGTGCAAGAAGTACAAAGACGCAGTGTGAGTATCAACCCTTCTACAGAGTGATTGCATAAGAGTCTTTCTTTCTTTTTATGAAGAAGCATTTCCCTTGATGGGAAATCAAGGGAAATGAATCAGATCTTTCCTCTGCCTTTAAGAAACTAAATTGTGACACTTGCAAAGGTGACTGCTGGGGTCCCCTGTCCACAGAGCCAAGACAGAACCAGGTTTGTCACTGGTGGTACAAGAAGCTGAATTCTGGGACCAGTTTAAAGCTTTGTCTATCCAGACCAAATTTATTCACCAAAACACCAGTTCATGCACACTCAAATGTGAAACTAAACTTTGGTTCAGAGGAGGAAAAGCCACTGTATGGATGAAGTGATATTTGCTGTCCAGTTGAGGACAATCAGAATAGGTTGCAGCTCATCCAAACAAGGAAACCCATCTGTATGCACGGCACAGCCCCCAAGGGGTTAACCCTTGAGCAGTTTCTGGTTATTGGATTTCTCAACATGCATTTTTGAGTCAAACACTCATTTATGAGTTAAACTTGGTGCTCAGTGTGATAATCCATCTCAAGGTTGAGGGTTTTTTCCCTAAATAAGGAACAAATATATTTTGCCATTTTCCTCTTTGCAAAAACACAAAATGCCTCTTCCAGCTTTGTGGTCTTGTTTTCTGTCTCCTGCCAAAAAAGAGCTGGCTTTGAAAAGAACTGGCAGTCACTTTTTTTCATTTTGGATTTGTTTTCCATCTAGTAAGTGAAATTGCTCCTTAGGAAGGACATGTAATAAATTGCTTTGATAGTGCTACGTAACATAAGGGCTTTAAGGAGAAGATCAGATTCACCCAAGCTAATTGACAGCTCTTGAGCACTGGACACAAGATTCACCTTCTCTAATATTTGCTTGCTAGTTTTATTATGGCACTGATTACTGCTTTATCCTGTGATGCTGATAATAAACTATTATGGCCCAGTTATTACCAGAAAGCCCCTGCAAGCAAATATTGATATTTCAAAAGCAGTCCCATAAAAAAAGAACTTATTAATAAATTTTTATTGCAAAGAAAAAAAAATAAAGATTTCTGGATTTAAGACAATGCAAAGAACCACCACAGGATATGAGGACTTGTAATATTCTTCTGATAAACTTTTCAAAAAGGACTACTATTTCTAATACATAAAATATTTATAAATACCGAGATCTTTATGGGGATTGACGTTCTAAATATATTTACCCTACGAACACAAATTATCTATCTCAACACTAACAAACCCACATTTGAAAAGCCTCAAGATTTCATTCAAAATCTTTCCAGAATACTTTTTTTAAAGAATTGCCTTTGAATCCATAATTAATTGAAAATTCCCCCAAAATTTATAACAAGTTTTGAACTTTGTTTTTCCACCACTGGAACACAAACTGTTGACACAGTATTAGTATTTAAACATGAAAAGTTTATATAAACTCTACTCCAGGATACAATTCTTCTAATACTTGTCTACATTTTTCTAAAAATTACCCCTTATGTTCTCTAAATTCATTTTACTTAGTGATAAAACACAATATAAAATACAAGGAAATAAAATACTTCTTTGGAAATGGTAATATATCTTTAAAACCTTTATTCATTAATAGTGTATATAGACACCTTTTCCTCCTTTTCAGTCTATTCTCTAAAGAGATTAAGATTTCATTCCAGACTGACAAGCAATTACCTAAGAATAATAAGAAAATACACCTTGCCTCAGTTTTACTACTTTTGCAGAGAACCATATAAGTATTCTTAGGAATACTTAATTTCTGCCATCCTGAGATGCTTTTCTTGATATATCTCTGTATTTCTAGTCATACCCTGGTGCAGATATTTATCAATATGTTGGATTTCATCTGTTTTCAGCAAGGATCTTAAAGGAGCAATGGAAACTTTAATAGAACAGAAACGACAAAAGCTTTCCACTGTGGAAAAGTTGGATGAACACATGGATTTTGCATCCCAGTTGATTTTTGCACAGGTATTGGGAATTTACTGGAAATATGACTAGGTTTGGTTTTTCTGACATTCTCCTGAACACAGGCTTTGCAATTTAATCTTCATATGCCTCTCTAAAAGTCAGATCATCATAAAAGGATGCTGAGTTGGTGCTGTGGAATCCCTAAGAGTTACTCAAACAGGGATACTTGTATATCAGGATCAGATGCTTGCCATATTTATTTCATAGCTTAAACAACATCCCTAAAACTCTTGCATCTATCCCTGAATGTCCTTCAGTCTTTCCCTAACCACTGTGTATTATTTCAGGTATTGCTTTTTGTTTGCAAAGGTTTCAAATGCTATATAATTCCTATTTTGTATAATCCCTGACAGCTCACAAACTCAGTGAGGAAATGCAATAAACTAAAAAGAATCTGAGCTTAGAACACACATTTCTGCTTTTCTGCAGAACACCACCCACCCCCCAGAACATGAGCTTTCTGTCATTCTCTGAAAGACAAAACAGAAATGCTATTTAGTGTAAGATAGACTGTCCAGAAATTGTGCAGTCTGTAAGACCTTTGTTGGCATCAGAGGTCAGCAATCAATACTTTCTCCAAAATTTCCTTTTTATTTTTATTTTCCAGAACAGAGGGGATCTGACTGCTGAGAATGTGAACCAGTGTGTGCTGGAGATGATGATTGCTGCTCCTGACACTCTGTCTGTGACTCTCTTCTTTATGCTAATCCTGATTGCAGAGCACCCCACAGTGGAAGAGGAGATGATGAGAGAAATTGAAACTGTTGTGGGTAAGGACGAGCTGCAAAGTCAGTGATGTGGGAATATAATTTTGCTTCAGCAGTGATCTAATTTAATTTATCTAAACCTGAAAATTTTAAGCATTTCCTCCCAAAAGAAGTGTTTGCTGTAAAACATATGAACTACTATTGTCGGTAAAAATTATATTAAAGAGCAAATTAAAAAATGTGAGAAATTTATAAAATAAAATAGGAATAATCAGAATTGATTATATATTAGAAATAATGTGGTATATTCTCTCCTCAGCAACCACAGAGCATTCACCTCAAGTTTAATTGAAATTATTTTCCTGTTACCCTGAAATAGCAAAAGAGGGCACTTGTTTCAAATAATTCTAATCATCAGTATTTTTCTGTGCTAAAATACAGAATTTCTCTAAGTTTCATTATAACTCTAGAAGGAAAAGACTAGACAAAATTAAAATTATATTCTGCTGTCATCCATTTTGATCTCAAATTGGCCTCCTCTAAGTACTAATTACTAACTATTCAAAACACAATCAAGATATTCCAAATTTGTATTCTTCCCCTTCTCTAGCCTTCATTCAAAGCCTAACACTGAACCAATATAGAAACTAATTTCATCCACACTTATTTAAGATTACTTCTGGTCTGTTAAACACCAGAAAATGTATCACAAGTCTTTTACTCTTTTTCTAAGGTACTTTTAATGATCCTTATTGTACTGTCCTCATGAGAGTACTCACTCACTCACTTTCCCTGCTTCTTTCTGAAGCCTTACCCTCTAAGGTAAGGCTCCACCACACGGTGAAAGTTTAACAGAATTAGCTCCAGACTATCCCAGGTTCTGTTTGCTGTTAGCTCCTGGAAGATTTATTTGTTGTTCCTTGTTGCTCTCTCATGTAAAAGCCGGGGAAAGACTCCCAGAGTTTTGTTGGTGACAAGAACAAAGAGTGAGAAGAAGATGATAAGATTGTTAATTAATAAACTAGGATGTATGCTAATGAACAATATACCAGATTTCCTCAATAAGTAAGGCCACACAAAACTCCTTAGAAGCTATTGGATCCTTCCTACAACTTCAGAACCCAAGAATCCTCCCAAAAAGTTCTGATATTTGTACAATGTAAATTCCTAACCAACTAATCCCTTCACCATCTGCTTTATTCCACAAGGCAACAGAGACATCCAAAGCGATGACATGCCAAACTTGAAAACTGTGGAGAATTTTATTTATGAGAGCATGAGATACCAGCCAGTGGTGGACCTGATCATGAGGAAAGCGCTACAGGACGATGTCATTGATGGCTACCCCGTGAAAAAGGGCACAAACATCATCCTCAACATCGGCCGCATGCACAAACTCGAATTCTTCCCAAAGCCAAACGAGTTCTCTCTTGAAAATTTTGAGAAAAATGTAAGTTCTCCATCTTGTTTCTTACAGAAATTTGGGTTTTATTTATTGCTAATGTCTCTTCCTCTTACTTTGCTCAAGAACTTAGTGACCATAAGACTATTTTCCCTTTGTCTAAGTGCCCAGTTAGCCATACAACCTGCTGATTACTGTTGTTATTATTATTATTAGAGCTGGGCAGATATTTTCCTGTCAAGCTGCCTTTTAAATAAAAAATTAATTATAATCTAGAGAACAGTTTTTTCAGACATAATAGTTTTGATTCGAAAATCTGATTAAATTTGTCAGACACACACAGTTACCATTATTTCCCCTGACACTGGACAAGATAAAGAGGCTTTATGGAGCTAGAGCCAGGCCAGCAGCCCACACAGAGCTGAGCATTCTCTGGAGAGGTGGAGCAGTGCAGTAACTTCTGAGAGACTGGGGATCTAGTGCCTTTATTCTTTTTTTTCTTTTTAAATTAACAATATTTTATAGACCATAATGAAAATGTTAAGTTTTAACTAACTCAATATTGCAGATGTTGAGTAATTAAGTTTCTGTTCAGCTCTGAATTTCAAATGAAGTTATGTTCTAACTACCAGGAGAACTATAATCAAAAGCAATATGTGAATATTTTTTCTTCTTGTAATCCCCGACTGGTTCAAATCATCCTTCAGATTATTTACTCAGACCTCTGCTCTGATGATTACTGATTAAACAATTGGTTTTGTGAAGCTGTATTTGTTCAGTAATAATAACCTGGAGAGATTAAAACTGCACTGATATATTAGCAGCTGCACACATGAACACCGACAGGAACAACTTCAGCTTTAAAGAAAGAACAGAATATTTTGATACACCAAAAATGGACTCACCAGTAAAAACACCTGAAGCAACAACTAAGAAAGAAAAAAAAAAGTGTTTAAGCCAGAACAAAACTTTAAGTTTTACCTATTTCTTACCAAAAAAGCTAAGGGTATCAAATATGACACACACAAAAAATGAGTATTAATCCACCTGATTAATATTTCTCAACTGCTGAGCAAATCCTGCACACAGCATTAAAAACAACACCTCAAAAAAAAGTTTTTGTAGAAAATTCAAGAAGAGTAAGTGACGAAGTTTATCAAAATTACAATTCCCTGTGAATAGAATCCATTTTGCCACCCATTATTTACATTCCAAGTATTTCTACCAAAAATTGATATCTTGCTTAATTTACGAGCACATTTTGCTACTAAAAATATTTCCCCTTGACCAAATATTTAACCACACATTTTCTATCTGACTTGATGCATTCTGTTTGCCACATAATTATTCTGGCAGGCACAATTTCCCTCCAGTTCTCTAAGTGAATAGCAATCCACAGCATTATTTATGATAAGATGCCATTGTTAGAATCTAAACATTTTTCCATTTTCACAGGCTGTGCATTTGCCATTGTGCTGCACTGCCAGCTGCTGTACTTGCTCTGTGTTATAAACACTTGTATTTATCTATAATTTTTCCAAAAGCATGGCTCAGTTTATTTAAAAAAAAAAAAAGTTAAACTGAACACTGAAAATAAGAAAAAACAGTACACTTTTTTCCAGATGATTTGATAGAAATAAATGGTTTCTACTCTATTCTTATTAAATAGGAAATCAGAACATGGTTAATACCTGACTTTTTAAAAAAGAAGTTACACAGATGAAGAAAAGTAATTTCTTTATAACCAGACTTTCTTTTTAACTGATCCACTCAATGGTAATAAAAGTAGCAGAAACTAGCTGTTGGTTCTTCAGAAGTCCTGAGAATCCTGCATTTCATATTTCAGCTGACAGGACAGAAGACAATTTTATGTGTTATCTTTCTATTAAATATAAAAAATTTTAACATTTAATTTTATGACAAATTAGTTCTCAGAAATAGTAGCTTTATAATTACAAATGGAGCAGGCATATGGCTCAGTGATTATCTTTAGACAAGGCAGCAGCCTGTATTTCAGATATTTATAAGCTTTATAATGAACAATTTCTGAAGAACTTTTTAATGAACTTTAATGCATTTGAAGAGCAGAGGCTTCACTCCATTTCACAGCTTGTGGTGAAATCCCTGTAGTTCCCAGGACAAACAGACAAACACATGAGCAGAATTGTTTAACTGTACAATCCCTGCTACCTCTGAATTTCCAAGGGCTCATCCACACTTCTGTCAGTGCCTGTAGCTGGGCCTGGGATTTCCAGTATGAAATGAGAAATTGCTCTTAAAATTTTATTTCCACAGCTTTTTCAGAATATATCTGTGGGAATACATAAAATCAGAGGGTTTTGGGAAAGCTGCAAAAGGCAGGGTTTAGAGACAGCAGAACTGTGATTAGAGCTAAGCAGTAGCCATAAGATTGGTCAGCAGAAAAATTATGTAAGAAGCAGAAAAGTAAGGACAAATAGAACAATGGTCTGTGTATTAAGGCTGGTCTAGAATAACTCCCTAAGCTGCAGAAAAGTACATCTAGCAAGATATGAGGAAGTTCTAAGCTTAGTAATGGAGCTCTGTGCATTGTGTTTTAAGGCTTACAAGCAGGTATTGTATTTGAAATAAGCAAGCATTGTTTTAACTGAAGGTATGTGTGCTTATAGTGATTGGATAGAACTACCGTCAATGTGCTTTTGCTTTGTGTGATTGGTCAAAAAACTTTTAAACTGGGATGTGAGCTGCTGGCATCTTCCCATTGTCATAACCATGCAATGAGACCGATGCTGGAAAATAAAACAGCTCAAGGTGCATTCCCAGCAGTCCCGTCCCATTTGTGATTCGTACATAGCCCTGGCAATAATATTGAATGGCAATAATATTGAATGGCAATAATATTGAATGGCAATAATATTGAATGGCAATAATATTGACTGGCAATAATATTGACTGGCAATAATATCGACTGGCAATAATATTGACTGGCAATTTCCATCACTGTTTTCACTGACCTTACGGAGAAGAATCTGTCTCTGAGTTTATTGCTCACATTGCTCTCCGCAGGTTCCTTCCCGCTATTTCCAGCCCTTCGGGTTCGGCCCCCGGAGCTGTGTGGGGAAGTTCATTGCCATGGTCATGATGAAGGCAATCCTAGTGACTCTCCTGAGGCGCTGCAGAGTGCAGACAGTGAAAGGAAGAGGCCTGAACAACATCCAGAAAAACAATGACTTATCCATGCACCCCATAGAGAGGCAGCCTCTGCTGGAGATGGTTTTCACACCCAGAAGAAATGCGGACGAGAGTCAGGGTGATAGAATGGATCAGCACTAAAGTTACAGGATTTTCTCAACCTCCAAGAAATAGTCATCATTCCTAGTTAAGTACAGAAAGTAAAATGTTTTGTTGCCCCTAAATGACTTCAGGTGACACCTTGTTCCGCCTGTACAGCAGAACCAAAGGCCAGAATTGGAAAGACTAAAAGTACAGGAAAGTTCTGTTGTAGATGAAGCCATGCTATACAATTCCTGATTATTTTTTAAAACATAGAGTTCAGACAAAAGTTATGCCTTCCCTTTCAAACACTGCCAGTTCAGAGGTTTGAGGGTCAACAAACCAACATACCTGATGTGTGCTTAATTCCCTTTGCCCCCACCTCCCTGAAGCTGGACCTAGCAATATTTGACCACAATTATCTGTTTTCAAAACAGCTGAATGAATAATATTAGTTCATTTCAAGACTAAGAAACTATTTAAAGTATTCAAGATGTCTATAAGTTGTAAAAAAAAAAAAATGAACAAGTCATTCAAACATTTTTTCTTTACCATGTTTTGCTGTCCTGTTAAACAGATACCAAAGATTTACAGTGTCACACAGATTTTACCAATAGCAGTAATTTGCAGAGTAGTATGTAATAATGATAGTTGAGGTAACTATTCTATATTTTTAAAACCCAATTTCCCGCTGCAGGGGACCTGTAAACATCTTAATGAAGGCCAGGTGAGAATGAGCTGATGAGCACCAAACATTGCCACCAGCACTACATGGGTGGGTGACTTTCAGCCCCACCTCCTCACCTGACTGAATGCAGAAATTTCCCACCTCCCCTCAGCTTGAGTGAAGAAGGTCAAATTCCCTTTAAGCTGCCTAAGGTGTGCCAAATCATTTTTTGACCTGGTTTTAGTTGCTCAATTCCACTTCAGAGAGTAAGATTTGGAGTTGTTGCCCACGTTCCCACACCACAGTAGGAGACAATGTCCCTTCCTCATGATCCAAACAACTCCTGGTGCTCCTTCTGCAAGAGCTCTGGGCTGTGTCCTGCTCTCCAGCATCTTGCTCCATGCCCACTGATGTACAAAGGTTCTGAGCTTATAAAGATAAACACTTTCACAAGAGGCAGATTTCACTGGGTAAGTGCCCAGAGTTTGGTAGTGACAAAGGAGAGAAGTTCTGAACTATCAAGCAGATTTCTAGGAAATGCTTTTCAAGGTGTTTTGCATACACAGGTTTTTATTTTAACTATAAACCAGGCTGGGGTTTATATTTAATCCTTAACAGGAAAAAGGGACAATTACTCAACCTTTCTGTTCAGAATTGACCCATCTTGAAATCTGTACAGTCTGGACATTGATGTCTTTACTAGCCTAATGAGGAGTTGCCAGCTTGGTCAAGAAGAAAAAGATCTTCCTGGCTAAATGACAACATTCCTTGACAGAGACTTTCCAGTTTCATGAAGCTTGAGTTTTCATACTGTGTAACACAAAGAAAGAGATTTTCCAGATAAAGTGCCTTGATAAAGACATCCAACCAATGTACAATAGGCTTTATATTAACCTTTTCCTTCCAAGTCCTTTCAACTATAATAGAAGGCGAGAAAAAAAAAGGGAAAAAAAGAGAAAAATTGTGTCTTTACTTTGAAAATATAAATAAAATTTATTAATTAATCTATTCCTTCAGACCACTGATCTCAGGCAAAAGTCCAGAAGGAAAAGGTCTATCCAGTAGCACAGAAGAACTGCAGAGACCCAACAAATAATTATGTGCCCCACCCAAAGGTAATGAATTAGACTGGGAATGGTGATAAAGAAGAGGAGCTGCCTATTTAGGGTAATTCTCAAAACGACATATGAATTTTCTACAGTAATTTTAAAAAAATCAAACTTGAAAGCATTTATTGAAGAATTTATTGCAGCTAGGTTACTTTTAAAACTTTCTCCATAACTTTTGCATTATACCAAAAATTACAACAGCAAAGTGCAATCCTGTACCACCTGTACATACAGACAAAACTGGGCAGTTGAAGACACAAATAAATAGGATATAATGGTAAGACTCAATGGTCTTTTCCAAATTCAAAGGTTCTATGTTTTCTAGGACTTCTATTTTTTAGGTCATGAAGTGCCACAGTGGTATGAATCTGTGGAATATCTAATGTGACCTCTGTTTGTGCATCCTTTGTACCCTTTAAACTAGGAAATTGATAAAGCAGTTGGAAGAAGAAAAAAAAACACAACCATGTTTAAAACATTTTTCCTCTTTCTACATCTTAAAACACTTCAGGGTACTTTAGTGGGCATGCATTTCTTATTTGCCTAAGAACTCTGAAAAGAAATCCACTGAAACTTTTTTCTTGGGAATAAACTACTATTTTATACACAGGATACATATCTTTGCTTATTCCACACGCAAAACCAATTTTGTAGTGATAATTTACTGTCTGATTTTCCCACCTCACAATTATAGGCCTCCTCCAAGCAAAACTTTTCACAAGCTTGAAATTAATAAATTATCATTCAAATTTTGAAGTAATTTTATGAAATCAAATAGATGAAAAATGCATGCTGCTCTGATTTCTTGAATGGATTCTATATTGTTGAATTTGTAGGCAGGAACTTCAGAAAAATGATTACCATAATTATTCTGGGGACAAAATAAAGCAGAATCATTTTTTACTTGTTGTCAGCAAGACAACAGAGTTATTTCCCATTGTGTCCTGTATGTTTTGAACATAGCATTTCTGGTCCTCTTGTTTCTACAGGATTTAGTTTGGTCCCCATTTGGGCAGCAGAGCTGTAATTAATCTGAGCTCTCAGCTCATCTGAGTCCTGCTCCCCCTGACTTCATTAGGGCTGCTCCTCAGTGGTCTGTTTGCATGAATATTTGCACTGCCAGCTCCATTCCCCCATCCCATAATCCCACACCTGCTTGAGAGCTGCAGCTGGGGCAGCAGAGTTCCACAACTTGCCATGTGGGTATGAACAGATTCTACCTTTCACTGTACAGAACAGAGCTCTGGGTTTAAACAGTGTTTTACCACCAGGTACTGCACAAATTCCAGTGGCTTTTTAAACCACATCAAGTCCACAGTCATGACATGACTGCTCCATTAATGTTCAATGCATTACACACAACAAACTCAGCTGTGTTTTATACTTCACTGTGATCATGGGCTGCTCACAGCACATGGATGTGGATGTTGTCAGCAAATAAAATAAACATCAAATAAAAGTTGTATGTAAAAGAGTTTAAAGTCATGTTTCATCATGTTTTCCCAATCTGAGAATCACAGATTGTATTAAAATGCATGAGTGTGTCTGCATGCATGAACAGATCAATGTATTAGATACAAGGATGAAATCTACAATGTTCTAAAATCGAAATTCTCACTGATTTTAGAGACTATATTATTGCCAAGATATTTTTCATGTAGTAAGAAAGCATAATTAAAAGAATTTAAACTGATACAAGACTACTTTCCTAGGAATGCACTTTTTCAAAGCTTTAAAAGAAGGGAGAAGAGGTAGGTTTTGGTGGTTCTTTAGATAGCAGGTATTTGTGAATATAACCAAAAAATTCGCTTAATGATTCAAATAAAGGACTCCGCTATCAGGGAGAAAAGTATCTGAAGTAATTAAAAAATGTAACAAATAAAATAATTGACCATGCAGTTGAAAGTAAAAAATTTAATCTCATTTTCTACTCATAAAAAGACAGCACGACAAATTCAATTTGTATCCAATGCCTAATTTTTTTCACACAAATTAAAAGCTTTCAGAATGATAAACATCTGGCTGAGTGACAGGGAACTGGAAGGTAGTAAATGGCACACTAAAAAACAAAATTTAAAAGACCACAAAACTCTAACATAGCTGCAAATAGATTTTTCAGACAGTGACCTGATATTGAAAATATTTATCCTAGACTTTCACAAGCTGTATTAGTAATTTTTAAACAATAATAAACTTTCATTTTATAAATTTTCATTTTATAAATTGTTCACTTTCTGTACAATACAATCCAATGGTACAGCCTCAATTAATATCCTATTAAATTCAATTCTAACCTCAAAAGAAAATTCTACTTGACAGTTTCCAGTAGAAAGGAATGCAGTACTGTTTGATAGAGGAAAATAGTTCAGAACTTAAGCCAAACCTGCTTGAAGTAAATTCTTTTGTCATTTAAAACTGGAATTTGCACCTGACATACAATTTTAATCAGGCTTTAAGAGGTTAAGAACCTTAAGTGATGTTGTTTTGAGTCCTACCTACTGTTATTGTAAGACTTGAAACTGATGATCTCAATTTACAAAGTGCTGGGTTTGCATGCTGTGATAATTGCGGTTATCACAGTTGCGATAATTGTGCCTTTTTCCAAGGCGGATCTTCAATTTCCCAGTGTGGGCAAGCAGCGGATCCCGCACCGTCCCTCCCGCAGCCCTGCCTCGGCCCAGCCCAGTCGCTGCGTTGAAAGGAGCCCAGCGCTGCCCCAGCGCCCCGCTCGGGGCCGGTCCCCGTGCCCAGGCCCCGCAGCGCCGCGGGAACGGCCGCGGGAACGGCCGCGGGAACGGCCGCGGGAACGGCCGCGGGAACGGCCGCGGGAACGGCCGCGGGAACGGCCGCGGGAACGGCCGCGGGAACGGCCGCGGGAACGGCCGCGGGAACGGCCGCGGGAACGGCCGCGGGAACGGCCGCGGGAACGGCCGCGGGAACGGCCGCGGGAACGGCCGCGGGAACGGCCGCGGGAACGGCCGCGGGAACGGCCGCGGGAACGGCCGCGGGGCCAGCAGGTGGCGAATGGCGCCTGCCACCAGCACAGCTCAGCTTGGGCCACGTCCCTGCTGACAGCCAAGAGACTCCTGGTGTCACTCGGTTAATAAACACTGCTTGAGGGAGACGTGGAGTCGTTCAAAGTGTGGAGACAGAGAGAAAACCCAGCCCAGGGACAGAATTTATTGGCAAGAAGTCATCCTGCTTATTAAATATTCCATTTATTCATGTTTCTAATTAGCACTGGCATAGAACATTTTCCAGGATCACCTTTTGCTGAAAGAATTCTCCCAGCCTACTCAAATCTTTGTGTATCATTTGGCATCAAGATCAACAGAACCTAACCTGGTAGGGCTCAAAATGATTTCTGAGAAGCTGTAGGACTTTGCTAGTACTTTGAGTATAATTCAACAATTAATTTGATGTACTGATACCAACACATTCTCTCAATATGATATCTTAATACAATATTTTCCCTGTTGCTGGCTTAATTTAATGTAGTGCCTCTATGGCATTATTCCATAGTAGAACAGCAATCACTAAGGAAATATTCTGGTCTTTGAAGTCAGATTTTTATGAGTAATGCAGGGCCCAACACCTCATGGAGCCTCACCACACCTCTACTGAAGGTACCAACTTATCAGCCCAAGAACTGAGCAGGTCTTCACAATAACTCTTTATTCTTTAATTAATTGCTGGTCAAAATCAAGTCACATTCAAAATAGGGCATATTTGGCACAATGTGCACAACTCTATTAAACAACCTGATTAGAGCTGAAATACCTCCCACTGGATTTCAATCATTTAATTCCTCTTTAATTTCAGAAGGGTTGATTAGCATTTCACTCACTGCCTTATAAACTTACCCTTACCTTGTAATGATATGTAGATGGAATTGAATTTCATTCTCCATTTAACAATCATTGAAATATTCTTGGCAAGTAATTATAGATCAAAATAACTATATTCAGAAACTGCACCTTCTAACACCTATATGCATATTTGTATTTATACTCATCCTTTTTTAATTCCAACAAATATTGGAAGATATTTTTCAGTGTTAAACAATAGTTCAAGAGAGACATGAGAAGAGTATAAATCAGTATTATTATATTAAGTATGGTGCTAACTGCATTAAGAAAATTGCCACTTACTGCCATTTCAGAAAGCACATAATTAAATTTTGCAAAAGAACTTGGTCCAGCTACTAAATGAATTCTAAAGCAGCTGCAAATGGATCTCTTTCTGTTTGAAATGTTTTCAAATGGAATATCACCAGCTCAGATGTATAAATACAAATGAAACTGTATGCATGGTCTTCCTTTTAATGTTAAAGACAATTCAAAGAAGATAAATTCATTCTACAGAAGTGTTATCAATCCATTGAATTACTTCACCTAATGAACTCAAAGCATGTTAGGAGTATCAATTAAATCTTTGCAATGAAGCTGATTTTATAAACTCCTGCCTCAAGGAAAGGTTACCGTAAAAAAAAAAAAAACAATGTAACTGTGTAGCTCTGGACCTAATTACTCGTGGGCCCCTTCACTCAGACAAGGTTTGATCAAAACCCCAAGGCATCAGGACAATAATCCTTTTTTAATGTCTTGGCTTAGGTGTCAGGGTATGTTTGAGCCTGCATCTATGAGGATGGTGTGAGTAAACAAGATTGCCCATACAGTAAACATTTGCCTATGTAAACCATGCCATTAACAGTCTAACCAAAGGCTGGAGAGCAGGAGCTGCCCCTGACAGTACTTTGGCTCCAACCTCCAGTAAAACTCAAGAGACAGCAGCAAGTTTCAGCCTGAAGGGAAATGGGAGGGTGAGCCAGCTCCTACTCTAAATGTGGCTCCAGAGAACCTACAGGTGAAGATGATGGCATCAGCATCAGGAGGAACATCTTGTCAGAACTGGGGACACAATGCCCTGTTGTGACACCCCATCTTGGAAGGAACAGGCTTGACCTTAATAACATATATGTATCATTTTATTACATAGTTGAGATGCAAGAACGCTTCAAGAAGGATCTATACATCTCGTTAAAACATGCTAGTTGTGATTTATTATTGCTTCCTTATCATTATTGACTAGGTTAGCAGTAAATTATTGTGTGTTCTCCTTTGTTGCAGGCAAATATCCCACTTGAAATGGCACGTGCAAGAACCTCAAACTTTGGTTGGCTGTTTTTTCAACACCTACTTAAAATTACATCAAGGAATGACAGCTCCCCATTTTCAGCTGCTCAGCTCCCCATTTTCAGCTGCTCACTACACCTTTTTGTCACAATAGCAGCATGTCACCTGGCAAATACAGAAGTCTGTTGAAATTCTCCTAAATTAGTCTCTTATCACTAATTGGTTCTGGAAATGCAATGGAAACTGTGACACAACTCTACAAAAGATAAATTGTTTTGGAGAACTGCATCCTAGAGGGTTAAAGGTTTTCATGCACTGACAACAAGCTGGTGATCTTTGTGATTAACAGGAGGAGGAAGTTTTTGCAGATGACACAGAAAAGTTGTACTCCCTAGTGAGCATCTACCCTCCTGGGCTCTCTGGTCACTGTGCTCAAAAAGCCCTGTGGAAGAACTCAATCTTCAGATGGCCAAGGCTCAGAAATTTGCTAATAGTGCAAAAGGAGAATCCAAATACATGTATTTGTAAAAAAAAAAAACAAAAAACAAACCAAACTCACCACTAGACCAACCAACAACCCAGCATATTTCCTGAAATAGGGGCAAGGATGCAGTGTGCAGTATTGACATGCAGGAAGTGTCCAAATTTATAAACTATTACAAACTCAGTTTTTGCCATGTCCTTTAAATTTGTTAATTCAAGTTATGGATTATAAATTTTTGAGCAGATTCAATAATGGACCTACTTAAATTTCAAAATACTTACAAAATGTTCTGGTTTAGCCTGCTAACATGTATCTGCTTCCACATTGATTTTTTATAATTAAATTTTTAAATTCCCAAATCTCCTCTGAGAATTCAAGGAGTTCTCCACAGAACAGAGAGCAGGAGCAGAACACGATTAGAGCAATAGGAGATTAAACCAATACAAAACATCACTTCATGTTTGGCTTCTGAAGAAGCTGATAATTTAGAAGTGTGTTTCAGTGACACCAGAGTCTTTCAAACAAAATACCACTGACTGGACTTGGATCAGAGTAAAAACCCTAAATGAATGTTACTGGAATAGAGCCTTTACAAAGCTAGTGAGTATTTATGTATTGGTCCCCAGTCTGAAAAGTTAAAAAGTAAACTAGAGTGTGACATTTATTCACCAAGCCTTTAGAGAACTTACAAGTGGTTTACAGGGGTTCATCTCAGTATTCTGAGCAAGCCTAGTGAAATGTCATGTAAAGCCAGTGGGACTTAGAAATGTAAGTTTTACAATTGCTCCTGAAAGCAAGGAAAAATTAATCTTAAACACATTTTGAAATGAATAGCAAAGACTCCATGTTCTTTTAACTGATTAGCAATAAACAGCAGTACACATGTACAACATAAATCCTAGACTGTCTTCCTTCAGCCTGACCCTGAGATACTGTAGAGTTTACCTCATCTGCAGAGCTTTGCCACTATTATTTTTATAGTATTTTAATTCTGAAATATTAAGCTTGCACTTTGTGCCACAATCTGGCTTTGTGCATGCAAAATGTGTTCAGATTCTGAACTGCCTTGGAGAAAAAAAGCACTAATATCTGAATTGTCTTCAAATCCATTTCCAGTGGATAGAAAACAAACTTTTTCAACTCTTGGAGATTTAACTTCAGGTTACATTCAGTAACAAATGCTCACAGATTCTTGTAGTAGCCAGACATCTGTATTAATTTCTGTATAAAAGTTAAAACACACATCCAGGAAAACTAAAGATTTAATTAACACCTCTTGAGAGCCATTTCTAAAATTACCATTTGACCACAAGTATTTGCTAACCCTTCAGTATAATTTGGGGTTTTGGTGTCACAGAACATGCAGAAATGGATATGCCTTAACTATGAAAGGCTGTAAAGCATACAGTCTCCTGATTACTTTAACATAAGCACTGAGAAGTTTAATGAAGAGAAATAATTGCCCTCCCCTTGCTAATGGTGATTCTGCTGGGTTATTAAAAGATGTTTTATGCATCACATCTTTTGTGTGTATCCTAGTATGGAAAGGGAGGAACAAGGACTGTTTCACCTCCTGCATGCATAGATAGATGCAGAAATCAAAGAATAACCTGTACTTTGCCAATCCCATTTAGTCAAAAAGGATTATGCAATGGTACATTCTTTTTGTGTGCTCTCATCCCAAAAGTTTTTGTACTTAATGTAATAAAAAGAGGAAGAGAAGAAAACTTTTAAACTATTTTGAGTCCCATATATACCAGTTTTCTAAAACATGCAGCAATACAAAAACCACTGTATCTGAGGAAAAACCCCAAAATTTATTAGATGAGATGGAGTTTTCTTACAAAGACAGAAACTTTGTGCTCACAGCTCATTAAACAAAAGTAAGCTCAAGAAACAAATTGGACTTTCCTAATCCTGGTTGCACAGAACTCTGTTCCTATTCACCAAACAGAACCTTTTTGTCTTCCTCCCAGCCCTTGGGGAATCCTGTACCAGGGAGAGAAATGCCTTTGTAAGCCACAAACCACAAAGAATGAAATGGGATCACTGGATCTAAGCCACACAACTTCTTGAGCAAAAGCAATTGCTTCTGTTAAGAACAAACTGGATGAACACTTGAACTTTGATATTATCCCTTAGAAGATGACAGAGTGGATGAAATATAGACATCAAGAATCATGCTTAGACAAAGCACTTGCCAAACAATTTTCAGTTATAATTATCTCTCAGGAGTAAAAATATCAGCTAATAAATCTGGACTGTAAAGTCAAATCTATTGTGCTTTCAAAATTAAATGTGCAAGAGAAGATACATGAAGACTTTTTAAAATTATTTAGGGAATAAGTTGCCTCCAATATCTCTTTAGAATTAAATATCTTTTGAAGACAACAAGAATGAAACATTATTGCAAACTGGCTTTAATTATTTTTCAGGTGAAATACATTAACAGCAATATTTTTTTGCCAAGAGGGCATATCATTTTTGGACCTAGAGCAATGACTCACAGAAATAATTATCTTTTATTAGACTGATGCTTGTGTGAAAGATAAACAACTGATAAGCAACAGAGCTGTCCATCACAGATATCCTGTCAGGCTGTTATTAAAGAATGTCAAAGGACTGATTGTTATGGGGGTGATTATATCAAGTACATGCATGTATATAAAAAGTTGAACATTTTAAATTAATCCATTGGCAAAACCCCATCACTGGTCAGAACACCCAACAAAAACTTTTTTTTTTTAATCCCATTCAATTTTGCATAAAAACACCAGTCAAGAAATTAAAAAGTCTCAGAACATGTATTAAAAGATGTAATATTTTTGCCTCACAAAAGGCAGATTATCTAAGGCCTCTTGGCTGTATCTAATTTTTAGAATAGAAAAAGGCAATACAAAAGCCTAAACAGACTTTATCCTGTACCCATTTTAGCCAAAAGAGATTTTGTCAGTACTTTTATTAAGGATATGCTACATTTAGTCTCCTGCAGCAAGAAGACCATTTGTTCTCAGTCACCTCTGCTGCAATATTTTCTTCTCATATCCATGATAGAGAGGGACATCATTTTACAGACCTCTCCTTCACACCAGTGAAGTGCCTTTTGATATTGTTATGCCTAGAATTCAAGTTAAGTGCAACTCTCTACTCATTTCCTCTAATTCTGCAGTTTTCAGCCTTCAAAAGAAGATATTGAAAAACTGTAGCTGTACCTGAACCAAAGGAGGCCTTACTCATGCAAACCCCAAACCTTTAATTCAAGTACTTAATCATAATTAATGGTTTATTCATCACCATTTTTCTAACTTTAAAATTGCAACTTGATATCTAGAGTTGTGCAAATAAGAAAGGTCCTCCTCACAAGCCAGCCCAATCTCAACAAAGGTTTAATAATATACTTCGGAAAGAGTCTTGTTTTATTCTAAAATTTCAACACCTTCACCATGCCTGTCAATGGTTAAAACAAAGCAGAAATGCTGTCTTAATCAAATGAGATTGATTCTTCAGCTGTCCCTGTGATGGAACCAAGCAGTATTTTACATTTTTTGCTATGAAAAAGTCTTATAGGAATGTCCTTGCCTTTCTACATGAAAGTGTGACCTCTAATCTCAGAAAGCAGGACCTTTTCCTGTTTAACACATATGGACACACGGAAATCTGAGCTCTCTAGCTGGGCCATGATGTATTATTTAGCTTTGTTCAGGTCAGGCAGGCAGGCCTGGCTTTCAGCAGCACCAGGAAATCTCGTGCAGGGTTTCTCTCTCTCTCTCCCCTTATCCAAGTTCTCCCTTTTGCTGCTCAGACATTCCAGTTCTCAGGTATTAAATGGGACATGTATAGATCTCAATGTCATTGGGCACTCAGACACACTGTCTCACCACAGCCATTGGGAAAGGCTGATTTATCAAATTAAAGACAGATTTTATTAATCCTATTGAAGTTATGTCCAAAAAAAGACCACCACCCTTCTGCCTGCCTGGTTCTGGTCTGTCTCTTCATGAGTTTTCCCAAGCTACTCCTTCCTCCTGCTTTCCAACAAAGCTGCTGTTTGACAGCTCAAAAATCTTCTGTCTCACATCAAACCTCAGACAATTGTCCCACCACTGCAGCATGTGAGATAAATTATATTTTGCATAAATCTCAGGTGTGGTTTGCTCAAACTGGATGTAAAATTCTATGCAAACCAGTTGACAAGACCAGTTAAATACACAAAACTGATGGATTAGACTAGAGAAAATCTTGCTGAAACACGTATAGCCAGCAAGAGTTCCTCTCTATCACCTGCCCATGTAGTTCTGTGGTGATATTGAAGTATTTTACCCTGCAGTCAAAGAGTTTCAGTAATGAGGAATTTTTTTTTCCCATTATTTGCTCAATAAAAAGGGAAATTTGCTCAAATGCTGAAAAGGTAAAATATGAAGCTTCCTTGAGACAAGGTAAAACATGCAAAATGATGCTGACATAGCTCCACAATCTCTGCATGACTGTAGGGAATTGTCAAACTGAAAGCACTGAAGTACTCAGGATGATTACATGCTGGAGAAAGTCTAATTAATACAACTGCTGTAAAAGAGTATTACATCTTTTGATAATTGAGTTTTATCAGAAATGGAAAAACAGAGACATCGAATTAAATTGATTGATTAAATTGATCTATTGTTTTCTGGATAAAAACAAACAATAGCTAAGTCTTGGCACTTACAGAAAGAATCCATTTTTGAGAGACTGCAGGGTTAAACTCTAAAAAAACTTGTTAAAAGACAAATCTTTCTAAAATATATATTTTTAAAAAGGTAGTGAAAACTGTATTTTCCATTCTGAATAACCCTAAAATAATCCAAAACTGGTCAGTCATGATACAGTTACCACAGCACCTTCCCATCTACAACCTAGAGGGAAAGCTTCTCAGACTAACAGTCAGAAAATCCATAAACTCTGAATCAAAGTAGGAAATTCTGATATGGACTGTCAAAGATAAATATGTTGACTAATCACCCTTCCTTGCCTAAGTTTTAAAAAGGAATGATATTCTTTATCACCACTTAAAATTTGACAAGTCAAACCTGAAATCTTTTATCTAAACACCTTAAATTTCCAAGTTTGTTGAATTCAAACAGCCTCATATGATGTGATGGTTCAGGAAAAGATCAAAGTAACAATGATCTGGAACTGGGATAAAGTTTCATGTCTTTTTATGCAATTAAGAGTTAAGCTTTAGAGATTAAAGGTGAGTCCAATTCATTGGTATTTATGCAAAGAAAATGGATCAGTAAATGAAATTCTGCTACAGGATAAAAATGAATGCACTGACTGAGCTTTCTTTATCAGTTTCTATTTTTATTGTGTTCCTATTTTCCTCTTTGTTCAATAATGAAGGGGAGGGGTTGCAAGCATCCAATCTTGAGCCCCCATATGCAGAACAAAGTTTCCATTGCTGTGCATTATCAAACTGAGTGTTAATTTCTTCCAATTTTGTTTCAACTCTGCCATGGGACATCTGTTCTTGTGTGCTGTGTTATATTATTAACACTTTCTACACTCTGTTACAAGAATTCAGACAACAACTTTGATAGGACGTTCCTGCTTTAAGAATTCTAGAATGTGCTTTTTAAAAATTAAAATGCCAGCACAGCTCTCTCATTATGGTACCAGCTGAATCCATTTCCCAGCTGAGGATGTAAGGAGAAACCAGATGTGGTGTGATATGCACTGCATGACAAACTATCCCTTAATGCTCTGTGCCACACCGTGCAAGGAGGAGATATTTCCTACTGCTAAGTCCAGAATGTGTGAACAGTGAAGATCCAAATCACTTCAGTTTCTTTTTAAGAGTGAAAACCCAACTGCAGTACAGTTTTCTGCAGCAGAATCAGACCCATTTGGTATCAATTTTTAGTGGAAGGGAGATTTCCCAAAGGGAGAATCAGTCATCCAGATTCCTTCAGTTTATATAGTAAGACTAAGTCCAAATTTGTCTGAATCTTCAAAATTAACAGTGCAAAGACAACCTTATGATAAAAAGGATAAAAAAAGGTTTAATCCATCATACAGAATTAGATTAGAGCTGGATATTAATTTTTAATAAAGTCACTTTTTATCAAAATGTCATTTGCCTAAACCAAGCGTCCTCAGGACTGCAGCATTATTTGAGAAAAGGGAAACAGAAATCCCAAAATACTGTTTATTTAAAGCTGTTCTCTCTGTTGGCAAAAGTTTGTCTTCAGCCTAGTGATCATTTCCATGTAGGTTTCATAGCTGGAATAAGAACAGTGTGAAGAGGTTTCCAGACCAACATGGGTTGTTCTAAGACTTAAATCTGGGAAAACAATCAAAAAACACTTGAAAGATTTGGACCAGATTCCTAAATGTAATTGTAAAATTATAAATTATTTTCACTGATGAGATCTGGAATAATTGCATGGTAGCTGAAACACAAGGCTGTGTGCCACTTTAAATAGGTTCAGGGTTTATTATTAATGCATCACTTGGACCATGGGTAATGGACATGGGCAGGAAAGAAATTAAAGGTCCTGGCTTCCAAACCAGCTTTCTTTGGACTACTCAGACACACAGCTTCTGTGCCAGCTCGCATTTGCAGTGAAAGAAAGAATATATGCATAAAAACCCATCCACATGCCCTGTCCGTGTTACAGGAAGCAGTCTCTGGATTTCTGTGTTGGCCTAATGATAAGGATACAGGGAAGGATGTACAATGCCTGACATGTGACCAAGGGCTTGGTTATTGCTCAAAATAAATCACTACCTAATCACACTTTGCCAAACAGCACCACAGCTTTCTTGTGGCACACATCCAGCAAGCATTCCTTACTGCAATGCTTACCATATTGACAGCTTCAACTGACAAAATGATAAGAGTCTAACTCAATTTAGTTTACTTTATCAGTGAACATTTCTGTGTTGCTTCTTACTGAAGGAGTTTGATTTTAGTGGTTGCCACTTAAAAGTTTGGGAAGTTTTGTAAGACTTTTTTAAAGCTAAAAACAAAACCAAAAAAGCCCCACTGCTACAGGATAAATGCACAGTACAAAGAGTTAACATTTCCACTCAGAGACCCTCATCCTGACAAGAAACTTCTCAGATAGATGTGCCTTTAACACTGCTAGCCTGCCAATAATCCAGCTGGGTTATAATGGCAGACACAATGGTGGGGGAGTGACATCCCCACCATAATGAGCAGCTAAAACAGAGACAATTTCATTACAAACCAAAATGAACATTTTGTCAGCTGTTACTAGAATACACAACTACTGAAAATAGGGTATCACAAATAATGATAAATATTCATTAGGACATCATTACAAGGCTCTGAGAGACATGGCTCAAGCAGAGCTGCCTCGCTGGCTTGACAAGCCACTGCCCCTTCTCTGGACATGCTAAACTCTCTTCACTGATGGCCAGCAATGATTTTTCCTAAATATCAGCAGGAAACAGGACTGTTTAGGATTTCATGGCAGCCTCCCAGTGCCTCACAGGAGTGAGCTTCTAAAGGGAAACAAAAGGAGGAGAGAGTCTCCAGGCAGATGGCAGGCAGCCGGGGAAAAGCCCTGCTGTGTTGGCTGACCAGCTAAAAAGAAACAGAGGGAGATGGTCCAGCAAACCCATTGTGGAAGAGACAAGGGGAAAACTTGGGGGGGTCACAAACAGCTTGCTTCTGTTACTGGTGCCCCTATTCCCCAAAGTGCAGGGGATCAGAGCACAGCAGAACTTGGCAGAGAATATGTGATACCATACCAACCTCCTGGCACAACTGCCCCTCGCCCTCCTGCTCTTGGGACTCCCTAGGCTGCCACAGGTTTTGTACTGAAGTGGCTTTAGCCATCCAACCAGTAAGCAGGTAACAAAATAGAGAGAGAAAGTCCCAGGTTGAACCTGCCCTAAACAAAGGGATTACCAGAGTGACAATATTGCATCCACTTAACCAGATGCAACAAGGTTTTTGACAAGTTCCAGAACAACATCTGCACTCAGCAGTCATAGGAGAACTGCAACTACCATGTATATTTATGCACTTACAATGCTCCTGCAGCCTCATAACCCATCATTAACACAACACTGCAGTATATTGACACTGGCAGGCCTATTTCTATTATGGACTTTTGAGTTTTCGTGATGCTAAAAAGAAATGCATTCAGCCCTTCCACACCTCTTCCCCCACTCCCACATATATGTATTTATGTCCTGGCTTTGTAATGATCACCTGATTTCTACATGCCATCACCATCCATAAAGCTTTTAAAGTCACAAAATGAGAGATGTGAAGAGAGATGTCACAAAATCATAGATGTAAAGAAAAGACAGCTTAAATAATTATAGCAGGGTCCATTTTTTGAAGCAGAGGTTCTTGCTTTGTAAGAAACACGAAGCACACAAGTGCAGGAGCTCTTTTGCAGCGGGAAGTGCCTGCGAGGCCAGCAGGGCTGGGGGCAGCCCCTCCATCTGCGGCTGCACTGAGCGCCCGCGGCTCCGCTGCCAAATCACTGCCTGAACTCAGCCCTGCCACCAAACAAGTCACCTTTTCCATGCTTCATTCAGGGAGATTTTACCACCTGATGGATTATGCAAATTAGAGAACATAGTACTTATAATGATACAAATTCTCATTTAGAAACAAAGCACAAAAAAACCCCAGCACGATGGAAAGTTGAACAGCCTATTTAATCTCTTTACCAACCAAGACCTAAATCACCACCAAAAATTTCTTTCCCTAATTTTTGCATAAACATTCTTCATTGTATTCGAATTGATCACTGCTTATCAATTAGTCTGGCAAGATAACCAAATGAGAATATGAAATTCATAAAAGGCATATTTCTCTTCAAAATCTTTACTCACAAAACCACTTTAGCAGTAACATATAGAATCCAACAGAGAAGAGGGTAGATGAAATTCCTCCATTAATTCAAGGGGATCATAAAGAAAGGGAGTGAAGAAATGAGGGCCAAAATCCAGATGGCTGCCTGGGAGAGAAGGTGGAATTTTCAATAGTCAAATATCTGAGACATAAAAATCTCAGGATTGTTCCAGGAAATGAACATATTACATTCCTCACTGAGCCCTTGAACCTCACCCATCTAAGTGCACAGGAAAGAAGAGAATTTCTTCATAAATCAGAAATAAGAGAAACAGTGTATAAAGGCTGAGTCATCACAACTAAAACTTCAGCTTCCACCTACACCTCTTACACATGCACACACACAGAAGATGAACAGCATTGTTTATGAACACTGACACATCTTAATATCAGATGAGTCATAATACAAGGTATTTCAGGATTCATTTTATCACAGCACATTAGAGGGATAGAAAAAATGGACTGCTTAAATCCAACCCACATACACTTTGTCCAGTACTGTACAAGATTGCCTTTTCAAATAGCATTTTTTCAATATCACCAGCATCTCACTTTTAAACACTTAAAGCCCATTTCTGAAATTGAGGCAGTTATCCCAAAGCAGGTTTGGCTAGTGGTCAGTGTGGTCCTGGATGCTTTGTAGTGATAAATATAAATAGTACAAGGATATCTACAGTTATTTTCATTTCTATCTCTTAAATCTATGCATAGCTTAAAACTTTTACAAGTTACATAACCAGCTAACTAAGGATTTCCTCTCCTAACAGTTCCAGTACCTCATATCAAAATTTAGCTGCAACTGTACCCCAGCTGTGGACATTTGACTCAGTCTTCATTCCTATTGTATGATGCTCTGAGATGACAGCAACAGCACAGGATCTTTGCCTCCTTCAGTGCTTATCAGACCTCTTAAATCCCTAGAACTCATTAACACAAAGAATGCTGTCCTTCAGTAAAATCATGAGTAGCCAGGCTCAGTTTTACCCCAAATAAAATTTTATCTCCAGAATGATATCAGCTACTACTATAGATCCTTCTCTCTGAATTCTCAGTAGATCAATAACTTCATGGCACCTGGTTGGCTCTAAGGAGGCTCTGAATGTTCTGTTTAGGGTTATGTGGTCCCATTTAGCCAGACTGGTGTTCTCTGGGTGTGATTTATTGTCCTTTATTGGGTTCAATCAGGGTTCATTGTCACTCAAAATGGTGGGGAACTTTCTTTAATCTCAGGCAGGAGCATGCTTGCCTCAGTACCCTGATGATCCCCTGCAGCATTTCAGTTCACTGACTTTGGGATGATTTTCTGTGCTTCTTCAGACTCTTCTAACACCTGCTGCAGCCACTGCTCTGCCCTTGGGCTTGTGCTCTCACAATGAGTCTCTGCAGTGACTCAGCTTCTCCCTGAACTCTTGATGGGAGCTGAGGGATGTTACACAACCCACCCATGGGCACCAGCACCAATCTGCTCCCTCACTCTGGCTCCCAGGAAGGGACTGGGCCTCTCAGTCCTGCACAGAGAGGGTGTGCAATCTCACATTCCAAAACACCTAGAGCTGTCTCCTCCTCAGGTTTTGCACCACGTGCTGCTCATCTGATCATCCCACCCCAGCACCCTTCACACCAACACAGCTTCCCTGGCACCCTCCAACCCCTTGTGGAGCTCAGGGCTTCCTGGGAGATGCTGAGCCTCCACTTCCACCTGTTTTTCTGAAAATGAGGGAAATGCTCAGCCTCCCTCATGACTCAATCTTCACTTGGCATTCTTTTCAAATACCCAGACATTGCCATTTTAATATGACAAAAACCTTGGTAGAAACAGTTGTTATAGGAATGGCTGGGTTATCTCTTCAGCTCTAAACTGCTTTCAGATATAGGATCTGATTCTCTCCTACCTACAGTTTTTGGTTTAATTCTTTAATTTTTATGTATTTTACAGGTGCATAACAAACCAAGAGGGAAGATGCCCTGCAGACTGGTGCTGTATTCTCTGAGGTTTGACTGGTTAATGCCCTGAGATGCTTTCCAGCCTGGACTGTCCTGTGATCCCAAGTACCTTTACAGCCTCATTGGCAGCCACACACATTACACCAGTTAAATGCAGCACTATTGCATTATGCATTGCATAATCTTGTTTTTGCCAGCTACTTTTCTCTGCATGTCTTTGTTTTCACTGCATGATGGACTCTCTTTGCTCTTCCAGTGCTTTATTTGTCAATCTGAGACTTCAAGTATCACAATGTGAATTCTTCCCACAGCAGCTCTGTCCCAAACTCCCTCTCTCTATTCTAGGTCCTTAACATGGAGCAGCAATGAGAGTCAGAAATTCAAGGTATTTTTTCCTTCCTTCAGATTAGTATTTCTTTTTCCTAAGGAGCATAAACAGTAACCATGACCCCTCATACCAACAGCTGTAGCAGTCAGGAAACAGCTGGATGTGGCACCTCAGTGCTGGTGGTGTTTGACCAAAGGGTGGACTCAATCTTGAAGACTTTTTCCAACCTTAATGATTCTGTGATTCTATACTGGAAATAGGTAGAATTCACATAAAATTGTTGAGTAGATATTATTAGGCTGATACATCCCACAGTACTGATCCCAACATTATTTAAAGAATGTCTTAAGTCTTTTGTCCTAGCTGCAAAAAAGGACCCAAGATCTACAATCCAAAAATTTCATTAGAAACAATAAAGTCCGTAGATATTATCTAAAGACAGATTTGTATTGTCCAAGTTGAATTCAAGTTCCTCATATATTGTATTTATGGGTATTCTGAAGCCCTCTGTGTGTACAAGAGAAATAATTCACCTGCAAGTGGCCTGGACAGCAAGTTTCTAAGTAATTTCATTCCCTTTAGTGGAACTGTTGTAGGACTACATGTAATCTAATTGCCTATGTTGCATGTTCCCAAGACAACCCATAAAATGCAATTTTATTCCTGGGTTGATGATATTTCGTTATTTATAGATAGGTGGGCAGCAGAGTGCTTTTTGCCATGCTATTAGATATGGTCATGAAGTAATGCCCACACAGTCAGATGAAGATGATGTTTCCATGCTGTTCCAAAAATCACATCAAGCTCTACAGAAACCACAAATGAGCATAACAACAATGTGAGCATTCTGATCCATTTGTGGATGTGAGTGAATCGCTCCACAAAATATTGATTCCTGCCTCTCTGATTGCCTCTCAGAGATCATGATTCCCTTCAGCTCAAGGAAGCAGAAACTCTTCCCCCAAGGCCAATCCCAGCTGCTGCATCACCCTCTCAGTCCCAGCTGTAGCACTCCTGGGCTGAAATCCTCATCGTGGGTTCTGTCATCTGCCCAGTGTGCAGGTCCCACTCATGGCTGTAAAGTCAAAGTCAGCACCAAATGTAAAGAAGCATCCAGAGCCAGTCAGCTGTAAAACATTGAATGCTTTAACACTTGTCCTGGTGATATCCAATTTATTAAAGTTCTGCACAAATTGTGCAGCTCTGTGGATTTCAGCATTTGTCTTTTGTGGGAAAGCGTGACCTACCTATTCTAATAAATCAGGATGCATAGGCATCATTATCATGTGAATAAATAAATCATTATTATGTGCATAAATAACAGCTTTCCAAACACAACCTAATTTGAAATACTAGGGAAGTTGGGGTTTGTGTGTTAAATAAAGCTATACAGAAATAACCACAGCGAGAATGCATTTTCTAGGCTACAGAAGCATGTAACAAACAGCATGACTATAAAAAGTGAATGCTAGCATAAAGAACAGGATTAGAGAAGTTAATTAAGTAACTGATGCTACCTATAAACATTCTGGAAAGACAGTACAGTATAGATCCTCCATGGTTTCCTAGCAACAAAATTTTCTCTGCTTTCTCAGAGTATGGTGAAGTTGTGGAATCCTCCTACACACAATTTGAAATCAGGGATGAAAACAAGGATGACCCATCTTCGAGGCTAGAAGTATAAAACTGCCTGAAAGCATCCTGAAACACAGCTCAGAAAAAGGCACTGCTGTCTTAACTGTGTCTAATTTGCATATTAGGCAAGGTCAAAGGCTTAAATGTAGCCATAGGGTAATCAGCCCTTGTACTGAAGGGCATAACTCAATAACATGTGAAAACTAAGGAATGTGACATATTTTAAAATAGCTTCAGTGACCACCACAAGAATTAAAAATAATTCACAAAGAAAATGGCAGAAAGGAAAAAGGTTTAGACTGGCAGCTGTCCCTCCACTTTCCCTAGACAGCATCAGAATGGGAATAGAACAGAAGAAAATCCCCTGGTTTATCCTATATTTCACAGTGATCCCCTTCAGAAAAATTGTTTAAAATTTATTTCCCCACCTCCAGAACAGAGAAAGGAAAAAGAGAATTAACTGGTAGTTTTTCAATTAGGAAAGTTGCTTTCATTTCTTTAATCACTTAGAAAGCCAGGTTATGAATTCAAGAGTTTGCCAATATACAGGTAATTGCATCTATAACTTAAAAGGGTTATATCTTTCTAAGCACAGGATAAATCACCATCTCACACAAAGGAATGGTCAAGTATCTGTAAGAAAATAAAAGCCAATACCACTAAAGTAGTAGGAAACAATGAACTGCCCAGGCAATCCAATTTAGAGTTTAATACAGAAAGCCTTACTCTACAGGCAAAATCCTAAAACTGAACAGAAAAGTAACAACATCCTCAGGGCCAAAAGCGTGCATGAACATTTCTGCTGTTCAGTTCCCATAGGAGTCCTGTTTCTACAAGCTAAGAGGAAATGGGATAAGTTACTACTTTGCTTTTTCACTTTATTTCACTTGGAATTAAAATCTCCTGAGAGCAGCTTACAAGGCATTGAGATGATAGGACTGAAATTCAGCCTCAGTCTTTAAATCTGGTGTTGCAAACATCACAGCATAGGCTCACAGCAGTACCAGGCTGCAGTCCCAGCCTGTGACTGCTTCCTCAAGCTCTGCTTTGAGAAGTCAGCACCAGAGGCAGAACATAATTCAGAAGACCAATGGCTAAAAATATGTCCATGCTATGGTAGGTATCCAGAACTGATGCTCCCCATCTCTTACAGTTACTTAAAAAGGGAGGGAACAGAAAATACTGAACTCTTCCATATTTATCCTCTCTACACAGGATGTACAAGCACTGCCTACATCATGTGTTACAAAAATCTCAATCTTTGAATGCCTACTGGTCCACGAGAAAGAATTAAATAACACAGACATCTTGTTCATCATTTGAACTCTAAATCAAATCAGACTGTTTGCAGATCACAATAGATGCATGATTGCAATGAAAATCTCCTAGCAGTGCACACAAGATGTATATCTGCAGTGCATGCTGATTGGCTTCCAAACACCAGCAAGAGCCTAAGTTGCCAAGATGACAAAACTGTGTGTCAGCCTGTGGGAGATGCTGCTCTGTTTAATACATTCAGTAGCAATGGTGCTTGGCATTGTTTGGCTGGAGTGTGATTGCCAGAGAGCCTCACAAATGGTCAGACTTGAAAAGTTCCTTAACACGTATGAAAGATAATAAAATAGTGTAACAAAATATCAGGCAACAAGTTTAGAAACAGTACAACCTAGGGTAGATAAATTTAAATAAAGAAATAATTTGCGAGTGAAAAATATAACTTTGCATTTTTACATTTAGAACTGAGAGGAATATACAATCCTACACACCTGTCTGGACAGTGTAAAGGAGGCAAGTCAAACAAAAGAGGGTAGAGGGGGTTCTGTTACATGTAACAATGGAAAGAAAAGAGACTGGTTTCTATCATAGGTTTGGAGGCTCAGTTGCAAGGAGGAAAGCTTGAGTAGCAAACCAGAGGCAGCTAATAGCCTTTCATTCAGCAGAAAGGGATAACTGGACAGTTCAGGTACAGCTCATGGGATTCAGGTCAAAGTCTGTGCTCTACATTTGACTTTAAACACAGTTTCTCAGTACCTCATTTCCCTCTAAAAAAGAAAAATACTACTATCTTGATTTCACAGCAGGCCTGTAAGGAGAAATGTAAGACATGGATGGAATGGTAACTGGGCACCCTAAGCATTTAGAATACAATGAAATTGTATTTGTGTTAACATGCAAGTGTGATTTGCCAATAGAACACTGCAAAAGCATGAGTCCTAAAAGCTGTCATAGGCACATCTCCAGCACTCACACAATGAGTGGGCAGAGGAGAGTTTCAGCTAGGTTCCATATGGAAGGAAGATCAAGACCAGATGCAGCTGAAATGTGAATGGAGGAGCCACACAGAGATGTAGCATCATATAACTGGGATTACATGGGGCAGCTCCAATGTTGCTGGCTCCCCTGCTACATCCTATTGGTAAAGATTTATAGACAAATATATTAACTGGGCCCTGAGAAAAAACATTTCAGATTCTAAACATCCCAGTCTTTATGAGGGAATAAAGGAAGCAGTTGCAGAGCTACAGTCACAGAGATTCAGTTTGTAACAATGAATATGTAATTGCACTATTTGTACCAAATGCAAAAAATAAATCACAAAATGCCAGCTTTCTCCATGTGGAGATTCATTTAACAGGCATCTAGATAAGTACATATTTGCTGTTAATAAACTTTTTGTGCTTTTTCTCTGCGCTAGCATTGTAAGGAGTGGAAACTATGAAGTTCAGAGCTCTAAGCATATGGAATTTTCCAGGTCACATGTTAAACCAAGTGCGGGACTGCGCTGGGCAGAGAACACTGAAAGGAAAAAAACTCTGAATTCTAACCATATGCTTTGAAATGAAACAATATGCTCATTCTGTTACAGCTGAAAACTTTTCTAACTGCTTTATGGTTAGCAGTAATAAAAAGGGAAAGTAATCTTGAGGCAGAATTTACTGTCAAGTAGCAAATAATTACAGCAATGAGAACAGCCAATGTATGTATGGCAAGCATGATGCAATACAGTATTGACTGAGTTATACCATTTCCATCATTATATTTATTAGTGTGCTTATACAAGGACAAAAAACGGACAGGAATTAAAATAAGTGGGGCTTGGATCTTTTTTTTCTAAGTATTCCATGCTAAGACTTCCATCTTTGAGAGGATCATGAAAAATAACTTTTCCTTTTCTAACTGGACTATGATCAGTAGCAGAGAAGTAGGACTATTCAAGACCTTAAAATTTAATTCCACACTCAGAAAAGAAAAAGTCCCACACAGAAAATAGGGTCAGGCCAGTGCCTGGAACACACCTTGGAAAGGCATCCCCAGCTGCATTGTATCAGCCCCATGCATGATCCAAAATCCACTGCAGAGGCAGCCCCCTTTGCCACTGACAGAGCTGGACACATCCCTTCCATAAACCACCACGTTCCTCTGCTTATCTGATTACAGCCATTGCCTTTAAATAGTCAGAATTTGTCCAGGTTAGAAATTATCATTGGTTTCTAGCAATTGAAGACAGTCCACAAAATTAATTAATTGTACTAAAATTTGCTCTTCCTACTAAACTGTGCTTTTTGGGGAGGTGATTTAGGTTGCTTTTGACAATCATAAATGCAAACAAGAACAATAAAAAGAGAATAAGAGAGATTAAAATCCTTTCAGGTCTCAGATTTTGTGCTTGGTGTGGCATCTGGGATTATTTCTGTAATATAATATTGGAACTTTTCTGTTGCTGTATTGTTTATATCACGACTGTAGATTCCCCACATATTCTGCAGAAAAATTTTGCATTGGCTTTTCACAACAGAATCCTAGAATCACTTTGGTTTAGATGTTTCTCTTTACATGAGTAAATTTATGAAATTATATTCAGCAGTATTTAGAATGTCATTTTAAACTTAATGAAAACATCTACAAACAAAAGTCAGAATTTATTTTCACGGAATAAAACCCATAAGAGTCTTAACAGTATGGGCTCAGGCTATGACAGCAATGTCCCAAATTACTTGAGAACTAACTTTTCACTCCAGAGGTTGAAGGTTTTTGTGTCTAAACTGACCACAGCACTGTATGCATTCCAAGGTCAGAAAGTTTGAGGTCTTTTGTCTCTTCAGGCTCAACCTGATTTGAAGGCAGGGAAGCGACCTTAGAACATAAAATGGGCTTCATTTTTAGTACTGTAGCATTGCACAAGATAAGCCATCCCTGGAAAGATTTTGACAGAGCCCTTGGAGTTAAAAGAAATACTTTTTTTTTAATCTCATGCTATATGTTAAGAAAAAGTCTTCACACTTGTCAAGAGTGTCAAGCTTGATCTGATGCAATAGATAATTTTCTACATGCATCCTGAAAACAGCATCCAGACACGGCTTTTTCCAGAACAAGGGTGTGTGGTTTTGGGGAGAGAATTCCAGACTAAAGCTGTGGTCTACAGCTACAGGCATAAACCTCTGGCTGGAGCTTCAGTATGCTGCAGGTAAGTGTTGAACACCCTGGGCAGCTTTTAGGATGTGACATAGCCATGGATCCATCAGATCTATAAGGCCTGGTTTAGGGATGGTGTTTGGTTCCCAGTTCAAAAAGTACTTTTTACTACTACTTTTTTGAGATCTTTGTACTAGAATTTGAGTCAGATTTGGTCTATAACAGAAGAAAAGCTAGAAATGAATAAAAGTAAAGGGTAAGATCTGACTAACCTCAGAGCTGAAGAAGTGACCTCAACCTCTGAATTAAGGGATGGCTTATGATTGTAGTAGCTTGTACGACAGAAGCAAAGCCTGCAGAATCTAACATACAATTTTGCACTTCAAAACAATCTAATGGCATGGCATTTACCAGATATTTCACTGTCTCCCTCGGAAAAACATATAATCAGGAAGCAACAGAATTCAGACTTCCACCATTCTTCTGGGCACTAATACCCGACAAGAACTGGCACTTCCCAATCGGCTTCCTCTCTAATTTTTGAGGACGTTTATGGTATAGGAGACAGAACCAGGGAAAAGAGAGAAGGCGACTGAAGCTCAGGGGAGACGTCTACAAGAAGAGCGATTGGAAGCACAGACGGGAGATGCGATGGCCATGTACAGGGCGGTCATTTCGGTATTTTTGCGCTCGGCAGCGCTGCCTGGGGAGCCGCCCCGGGCCGTGCAGCCCAACTCGTGCCAGAGCGGGGCAGGAGCCGCTCCCCGGCCGCGCCCCCGCTGCCTCCGCCCCGGCCGCGCCCGCCCGGCCCCGCTGCGCCCGCAGCCAATGGCGCTCGGCGGGGCGGCCGCTGCGGCGGCGGCGAGCGCAGGGAGGGAGCGGGCAGCGCTCCGCCGCTCCGGGCACTGCTCCTGCCTGCCAGCGGCGGCCCCGCGGAGCCTGCAGCATGGACTCGGACTCGGCGGAGCTCAGCGAAGGCGAGCTGGTCTCGCCCGCAGGTAAGCGCCGGCTGCGCGGCGGACGGGCGCGGGCTCCGGTCCCTTCCCGTGCGCTGCTCCCGGGTCCCCGTGCCGTGAGGCGGCTCCGGGCAGCGCTGCCAGGCTGAGGGCACAGGGCAGCGCCATCCCCGCTCTCGGGTCCCCGTGCCGTGAGGCGGCTCCGGGCAGCGCTATCCCCGCTGCCGCGGCCCCGGCGGAGCCGAGCATCGCCCCGGTCCCGCCGCGCTGCCGCGGCTCTCGGGCACGGACCGCGGGCTCGGGGCTGCGCTCCGCTGCGCCCGGGGTGCGGGAGAGCTGCCCCAAGGGCTGTGCCCTGACAGCTGATTGAATTGCGGTGCTGCCGCTAGCTGATGCTTCATACCCAGGGGCTGCAAAGTTTTCGGGGGTTTGGTCGCGGCTATTCCGCTGTGGCTCCGGGAGCACCGCGCGTACCCAAGGGGGGCCGCCCCCGTCCGGAGCCGAGCCCCCGGCATGCTGGGCTTTTGTTTTCAAGTCTTAACTTGTCACAGGAACCATGCTGTTGGGTTGCTGCAACCCGCATAGTTCTTGGATGAGACAGAAGGAAAAAAAATTAAAAACCTCTCCTGCCTTTTCCAAACGTTCCCGTTCTTGTGGCTTACGCGAAACAACTGATGGGCTATGCGCCGTAGGCAAAGGCCATCCCGCACACATGGTAAAACCGGGGACAACAAACTCGTGTGAAACACACAGAGGTGGGTTCGCTCTGCCGGCACAGCACGTGGCCCCGAGATGCGCTGTCACCTCCCGGCCACAGCTCTGGGTGCCCGAGCCTTGGGGCAGCGGGGGTGTCACCCTGCCCGCAGCAGAGCGGGCTACAGGGGTGTCACACACACAGGGACACAGAGACAGGACCGGGCTGCAGGGGTGTCACACACACAGGGACACAGAGACAGGACCGGGCTGCAGGGGTGTCACACACACAGGGGCACAGAGACAGGACCGGGCTGCAGGGGTGTCACACACACAGACAGACAGGACCAGGCTGCAGGGGTGTCACACACACACCCAGACAGACAGCCCTGGGCTGCAGGGGTGTCACACACAGACAGACAGACAGGACCAGGCTGCAGGGGTGTCACACACACACACAGACAGGACCGGGCTGCAGGGGTGTCACACACAGACAGACAGGACCAGGCTGCAGGGGTGTCACACACACACACAGACAGGACCGGGCTGCAGGGGTGTCACACACACACAGACACAGAGACAGGACCGGGCTGCAGGGGTGTCACACACACAGAGACAGACAGGACCGGGCTGCAGGGGTGTCACACACAGACAGACAGGACCGGGCTGCAGGGGTGTCACACACACACACAGACAGGACCGGGCTGCAGGGGTGTCACACACACACACAGACAGGACCGGGCTGCAGGGGTGTCACACACACAGAGACAGGACCGGGCTGCAGGGGTGTCACACACACAGAGACACAGAGACAGGACCACAGGACCAGGCTGCAGGGGTGTCACACACACACACAGAGACAGGACCAGGCTGCAGGGGTGTCACACACACGGCTGGCACCTGACAGATGCTGGGGCTGTCACTGGCACCAGGTGCAGAAGGAACCTGTTTGACCTCCAGCTTCCCACAGTGAAAGTCATAGACAGCCTTCTCTGAAGACATTTAACTGGCATCAGATGCAAGTGCAATTGGAATGATGCCTGAAATAGTGCCAGTGATCATAATAAATCCAAATACAAAGTTGCTGTGTTATGTTATTAGATATTTGAGAAAAATCTCACCATAACCAGTCCAGTTTGGACATGTACTTCATGCCAGCTAACGCCCTCCTGCATCCCCAAAAAGAAGAATTTGAGCACCAATGTTCTAACTACAAAGGCAGAAAAGCACATTTTTTTTAATAGTTCACCTGTCCTATTAATACAGCAGTGATAAACAACAGTAGGAAGTCATAAGATAAATGTGTTTTCTAGTCTCCCAGCAGAACATTTCATAGCATAATCTGAAATCTAATTCTGTTTTAAATATAGGGGTATTTACTCCTGATATCTTGCTTTGTTTTTCTTACTTGAGATCTAAAGAATTAAAGAAGACCAGCAACAGGTCACAGAGCTCCTTATATTCACAGAGCTCTGGTAGGCTGAGCTTACTTGCAAAGACCACCAACAGCTATAATTTTTCATCCAAACAAATCTTCCAAGCCATGCATGAAGAGCAAGTTACAAACATTACATTTATAGACAAATTAATATAATAGAGTTCCTGCCAACAATTTACTCCTGTTCTGAATAGGAATTTCTTTGAAATAAATTAAAATAACTATGCTCAGAGATTGCCATAAGTGGTTTTCATGTCATCACTTGCTAGCTGCCAAGAGTTGATGCTCATCAGTCTCCTTTCCTCTTTTCTATTCCTCCTTTGTTCCATTTAAGAGAAGAAAAATCTGGTATTTTGGCCATACATGGCAGATGCCTATGCAGTAGAATAAAATTGGAATAGAGAGAAAACTTGGATGTTTTGTCTTACCCAGCTGCAATTTTTTTTCCCTGCACTAAAGAATTACATGTTCTTTGTATCCCCCACCGTCTTCTGAAAAATAGATATTTTTGCTAGATTTCCTTGGGTGTTTTTTCTGTTCTCTGCCATATGTGTAGTGCAGCCTCTCTCTGTACGTGGGTGTTCAGTCAGGCTGTCAGTCACTGCTGCAGGCACAGCAGCTGAGGGGCTCAGTGTGGGGCTCAGCCACCCCCTTGCCCACCCCACAGCTCATAGGGCAAGCACAGTGTCTTGGAGGAAAATTCGGGATGAAGTCCTGCTGCTGGTTTGATTTTGGACATTGATTTCAGTACAGCTAGAATTGTGCACTGAAGCTGACAGCAGCCCAGTGTTCAGCTTGCTCTCCTCATTACCAGTCCTCACACTTGCCCAGGCTTCAGCTGGCACAGCTCGAGCTCCCTGCAGGCGCTGCTGAGCCTGGCCCATGCCTGAGCCCCTGGGATGCAGAGTGTGCTTCATCTCCAGGGCTCCACCACGCTGATGCAGCACAGATGTTTCAAGCACAGCCCAATTCAGGGATTGCACTGCTCGTGCAGTGCTCCCCCAGCCCTTTGTCCTGTCCCAGTGAGCGGCACCCTTGCCATTCCTGGACTCACAGGGGTGTGCAGGAGGATACCTAGTGCCCCCCACCAGCTGCCATACACACAGGGCTTCCAAGAACCTGCTGGAGTCTTGCTCCAACATCCCAGCAGCCTCTTAGCTTTAATAGCCTCTTCAAACTTGAGTCTCAAGGAGGCAGAAATACTTTTTCTGTATTTATTCTGAACATGTTGTCACAATAGCATCTTCATATTCATATGGTGCAAACAAAAGACTCCTTATGAGGAGTGAGCAGTGCAAGATGTCAGCTGTACTTTAAAGCAAACAAACAGAAAAACCACCACACCTCTAACAACATCCAGCTCTACAGCCTTGGCTCCCACAAGCCTCCCACACCCATCTATTACTGCTCTGCACTTGGGGTGTCTAGAGGGTCAGAAAGCTTTGGTTTTCAAAAATGGTTACTCATGAGACAGACTCCTATTAACCATTAAACAGGTCTTCATGATTCTGAAAAAAATTATGTATTCTGGTGCAAAAGAAGAAGTTACATGCTTACTAGCTAAATTTCTAGTTTTACTGTAGAGGTGACTAGTCACATTCTTTTTCTTGTCCTACAGAAGAGCTTTTGAGAACTGGACAGGTAATCTTAAAATAGAACACTGTTCTCACTTTTTAATGTCCACCTATTGAGAGGTTGGGTTTCAAAAAAGCCCTTTTCAATAGAGTAATGGTCTCCTTTCCCTCAGCTCTTTCATAGTCATCCTGCCACATGAAAGAATGATCCTCCATGTCATCTTTCAGAGTAACATTTCACAGAAATTCAGGTCATCACCAACAGAAATGATTTCACAGTGGGTTTGGAAATTCTGCATGTAGGAGAACAAAGGTGTGAGACCTTCATTTGGTGTGCCTTGTCCTAGGTTCCCTGGCTGAAACAGGCAGGAATTTGGCCATGTAGCTTTTATCTGCACTGATTTAAGCCTTTATACAAGCCACTAAGTCACAGCATGGATTTCCATATTTGTTTTGATGGAGCTGTTATGTTACAATAGTAACATAAGATAACCAGAGGCTAAATTGCCTGCATGGCCTCTGAAACAATACAGATTATCCTCATGAAGTTTAACATTCTGTGGAGAACAAATTGTTGCTGGTCCTTTCTCTGGCTTTCCTTCCACAGAAGTCAAAAGATGTTTGGCCTAGAAAAGAGCAGCTTGCACCCAAGTAAAGCTCTAAATTGGTGGCAGGGGTTTGGGTTTTTGGGGTTTTTAAGAATTGACAGTGTGAAGCCTACAGCTTTGTATAATGGCAAGGATAACAGGATGAAGGTGACCTTATCACCAGACTTGTATCCATAAGGATAATGGGACCCTGATTATGACTTCAGTACATCTTCAACAGAGCCAAGATCTTACCCTGGAACTCTTAGCACAAAAAAAAATGGTAATGCATTTAAAATTATTTGATAAATTATCTGAGCTTTCCCCTGGACAATAAATATATACTTGGTAAAAAACCCAACAGATTTAAACATTATTTACTGGTGAAAATGACCTCTACAGACATGAATAATTTTTCTAGAGCTGTACTATTATTTGATTTGCAATGCTTAGCAAGTAATTTTTTCTGCAAATTATTTATCATGTTATGTGAACTATCTGTAGTTCTGTGATGTTAATCTTTGAAGCCTGTTATATATTTTAATCACTGTTTTACAGAGTTAATGCCATTCAAGTGTTAATATATTCTTGTAAATACAAAATTAATTAGAAAGTGTAATGAGGACATTTAAGATTTATTATTTGAGGCATCAGTAACATGCTTATGTGACATATAGTGCAAGTAAGCCTTGTTTAACCTTTTGCTCTATCACACACACATTTGAAAAACAGAGCCTTTGCCCCAAGGAATACTTGTGTGAAGGAGGAGGGGTTTGGTTTACCAAAGCCTTGTTTTGATTTTACATAGAATGTTCCAAAGATAAACAATAATATTTATTAGACTTCAGACAAGCCAGAAGAAATAGTAGATAACATGTTCTAGGTATGAAAACTAGAAAAATATTTTGGAAGCAAAGAATTTTTATGAAGTTCTTTCAAGCAACTATCTAATAAAGGCTCTCCCTTTGCTTTCTGCTGGACAACAAAGGAAAACAAAGCTAATTAAAAAAGAGATGGACAGACAACAGACATGAGCTAACATGCCATGGGACCTGTGCACCAGACTGTTACAGAGCCTCTGCACCACCCTGCAAACTGAGACAGGTCCAGCTCTGTCTGCCAAGAGAGTGGGCAAGAGATGCTTTGGGATGAGCAGGCAGCAGCAGCCAGGGCAAGGATGTGAGCCAAGAGCCTGGCTGGGTGAATTTTTTCTTTCAGTGTTCCCTCCAGGAATCACCTGGGCTGCTGATTTGCATACAGAGCCCTCATTAGCACAGCAGCTGCCAGTCAGGGAGTCTTGTCCAGCAGGGAAAAAAAAAAAAAAAGGAGTAAAAACTTTAAAGGGAAAAAATTCTAATCACACAGTAAGGATAATAAAGACCATGAATAATTCCACTTTTGTCAAATTGAATTGACACCTTGGACAAACACTAATTCACTTGAACAAGTCAGTTTGTTATGGGTTCTGTTCTTAAAATCAAGTGGAAATATGAACTTCATGAAGCACTGGATCGAAGCCCAAGCTCGCCTGCCTGTGCAAGATCATGACCAAGCTGTTCCCCCCACCTGAAATTTTGGGGCTGCTAGCAGTCAGTGAGCAGGAAGCCTCCAATCTCTAATACGTGGGTATGGACAAGGAATTTATGATGGCATATTAAACTCATAACTAGGAATATGAAGCAATTGCTGCCACACAGCAATTATTGGCCATTCCTGTCTGCCTTGCCAAAGGTCTGGGATGAGACTGACTTCTATTTAAAGTGATATTTTGGCAGTAAGGAGTGACCTGTACAAAGGAATGAGTGCACTGCCTCAAAAAACTTACACTTCCCCTTTGAAGAAATAAATCTTTTAGCCTTTCATCTTCTCTACAGCAAAGACTAAAAAGTCATGGTGGGAAGAGTATGTCACCTTATTTAGCTGGTAACAGGGCAATCAAGCTATAAACCCCAGGTAAAAAGGACAACAGTGTGCCAGACACATGAGAGAGTTTTCCTGAAAACTCTGAGACCTTTGGTACTTGCATTCTACCCACAGCATCAGCCTTAGGGTGACAGGCCCTCCCAGGAAGGCAGGAGAGCCCTGTAACTTTGAGACCTCACTGTTTTATCTGGTAAACTAAGCAGGAGCTGGCTGTGAGCCCAAGCAGTGGTACACAATCCTCTAAACTGTTTATCTATTAATACTCCTCCTGGCACTGTTTCAGCCCATGCTAGATAGCCTCCCACTAAATGTCCTGGCATGAGACAGAGGATAACAGTGGCCAGTATGAATTAAACAACATTTGGAGTGTGGGAAAGAATTCAGCCTGTCTCCAGATGGCAGGACAATGCATGGACAAAAGGGTCTGTGCTGGTGCATTTACAGACATCCTGTGGTCAGAGCAGGCTGCAGAGGTGCTTCACTCTTGCTGTGGCCTCTGATGCCTGCTCAGGGCTGTCCAGGCTGCTCAGGGACCCTGCTCAGGGCAGCTTCCCTGGGCTCAGACCTGGGTTTGGAGCCTTGCCCAATTAAAAGTGTGTTATTTGCTGTTTGCCTGCAGAAATCTTTGCCAGTTACATTATGGGAGGTCATTTCATGGGCTGACAAGTGCAGCTGGAGGAGATTCATGGGAGGCTGAGACTTGCTGCAATAACTACAACTTTATAGCCAAGCCTCAAACATCAACTTGAGGAGCCAAGCTGAGCTCAGATATGGGCTGGTAGCCAGTGAGTTTTTCTGCTCTTTAAGGCAGATATCTTTAACAAAATAGGCTGGGAAAGAGCAAGAGTCACTTGGATGTCCTTTCAGGGGTCACTAATCCCTCCTTGGTACAGATGCTGGTTTATGTCAGGTTTGAGCAGCTGGCTCTGCTCTGTTTCTGCAGAGGAACAGGCTGACCAGTCCCTCTGTACAGGTGTAGGTTTTGGCTGACATCTGTTGATATAACACCACAAAACAGGGCAGGAAGATGATGCCATCTATGAAACAAACACTTCACCATTCTCCTAGGTCTTCTGACTAGTGCTAGCTTAATATGAAAGGCAATCTCCTGAAACACTAATAGTAAAAGTTAGCATAATACCTCACTTATCACCAGCTCGTTCCTGGCATTAACTTTGTTTATCCAAGCAGTTTGTGTTGCAGGAAAAACTAAATTCTCTCTTTGAAGAAATGTATTAACACTATTATTGTGTTAGTGCTTCCTTTCCAAATAATTTTCCATTTACTTCTAGAGCCTATAGTTTACATGGTCAAATCACTGACAGATGCAGATCAAACAAATACAGGTTTCTTTAGACTTTTCAAGTCAGTTATCTTAATCAAAAAAACTAAAAATAACCCTATCTTTCAGATTATTTTTTCAACAAAAGCTCTGTGCCATAGTGTTATGCCAGGTGAATATCTGCAGCTCTTGTTTACTTGCATTTAATTTTAGAGTTGTGTTTTTGTGCATCATTTCCCTCTGACTCCCAGAAGTGAGAAGGAAGTAGGCTAAAGGTATCAAGAATGACCTTCCTGTTCACTTCAAAGCAAGTTATAGTTGGTACCTCACTATTTTTATACATTATTATTCATCTCCACTGCTAGGAAGAATGTTTACTCGTAGATACAAAAGTAATCAGTACAGTCATTATGATGCACAGCTACTGGATTAATTAGAAAGTGATAAAGAATTGGTGAGGAAAAATATTAACTGGAATTACAGGTTTAAGAATGGGATAAAAAAGTTCAAGCCTAAGTATACATAAAAACCACTTGCACAAATTTTATACAGTGCCAGTGTCCCCTTCTCATCCCTTTGGACTGACTAGTGCTCTTTAAATACACCAGGGTCTGTATACCTGAGAGGAAGTTTCTGTTCAGTGATGAAAACCTCACCTGTAGCAGAAATTTCTGGTGTGTGGATCTAGCCTGACCTCAGCTGAGGTTTCTGTGGCTTCTCTCTTACCTGCATTTGTTTTTAAGAGTCTATTTCTATACCAGTTCTTAAAGGTCAGATTATCCTGCATAAGAAGGATGTAACACTTTCCATCCTTGGGGCAGATACAGCCCCAAGAGAGTTTGCTCCTGCCTGCACTCCTGTCCATTCCTCTCCTCCAAATCAAAAACCCACAACCAAATGCAAAAACAACAACAAGAAACAAAAACAACCACCCCAAACCCCCCAGACCTGTACACTCATCCAAAACAGTCACCACTGGCATTTCTCTGTAGAGCACTTCCCCTTACAGAAATCATACAGAACTGATGGGAAGCCAAGAACAAATTGTCTCAAGGACAGATGAATACCAATGTTTTCCACAACTCCATGATTTAACTTTGTAGTTTGGATTAAATCAGATGCCAGAGGGTTTAAAGCAGTCCCAAGACTGAGCAGTTAATCAGCTGGCATCTGTTTATCCTCCAGACCTGGATATCTCCTGCAGTTCTGAGGCCAAACTGTGAGCTAGGGCTCTTAACCAGTTGCTGCCGTTCACTTCTGCACAACTTTCTCTTAAAGCTGCTGATTTTACTCCATGCTAGGAGTTTGAAAGCCTAGAAAGTTGGGGACAGACAGAAAATAGACACATTCAGTGTTATGGTGCCACACACTTGTGCTGGTATAAATGGATGTTTCCACTCCATCAGGAGCAGGACAGGGAGGACAGGCAGAAACTCCTCCTACTTTGAGGAAAGGCACAGGGACAGGGCAAGGAAGGGCTAAAGTTTCCTTGCACCCTTGCTTGGGCTGCCCCTGCCACCAGAGGCTAAGGCCCTTGCAGGAAGGCAGGCACCCACATTTTGGCTATATTCTCCATTTCCTAACCTCTAGAATACTTAAGTTCTCTCTTTTCCTATCCACCCTCATATCTTACACTAACAATTTGTGTCCATTCTCCAGATACCCACATCTTCCTAGCACTTCACTGATTTCTCACTTCTCTGTGTCCCAGCCAATATGCTGTTCCTCCTCAAGCCTCAAAGCTTCAAGTATTGATCTGATTTTTCTTCCTTAACTCATTTCTTCTCAAATGCTCTTGGGTTTATGATTTCTACCACTAAAAGAAGAGAATAAATGCTGTTAGGTTACATTTCAAGAAAGGGGAAATTGATGGAAGTAAGATATTGACTTGGCATTGTAATTAAAGGTCCTAGAAACAGGAACTAACATGCTTCTTCTAGCAAACAAAAAATACAGACAGCGGGCTTCCAAGTGGGATCAGGAAAGTTAAATTGATTTTGAAATACTGAAACAGGTAGCTGCAATATTTTCCAGAAAATGAGAACACAATAGCATCTTCACAGACAGCAAGGGCTTCCCAGCTATTTCCAGAATGCATTCCTGAATGAACAACTCCCTGAAGAAACAGTATATCCTCACCCCTCTAAGTTCAAATGGCTGGGCTTGAAGAGCAGGTCCAGGGGAGAATTGCATCTGTCACCAGACACAGCAGCCTGTGACTGGCACTGATCAAAGGAGGTCAGAGGAGGACACTGTTTTCTACTGATAGAGCTTAACTACCAGGAATAAAAGAAACCAGAGCCTTGCCATTTTGCAGAGTTTTGTGTTGAATCCAGCATGCAGATCTCCCTCACACAGGGTAACAAGTTTATATTTATTAAAAAGTGACAATATACTTTCATTCAAAAAATATTAGAAGAGAATTCACAGAAATTGCCTCTGGAAAGTAATCAGAAGCTTTAAACAACTGTGAAAGCAAAATACACTTCTGTAAACTAAACTCATCTTCACTTGGGACAAGAATGTCTATTGCAATTTTCTTTTGCCAATAAGACCAGGATGAGAGCACAGGAATGCACTGAGGGAAGCTTCAGGGTAAGGGCTGAAGGACAGGGATTGCCAAGTGGGTACAGCCTCACCAGAACACCAGCACAGTGCCACATCCACCCTTCCACTCTGCTACTGACTGGCCTGAGCTAATTCAAACTAAAATTTGGAGGTCAGCAGCCACCCTGACACTCAGGTTTCCTCTCCCATCACTGGGGAAGAGAAACAAGGTGCCCAGAAGCAGGGTCCCCATTTCCCACCACAGCATCTCTCTCTGGATTGCTGGCTCTGTCCAAGCCACATCCCCACATGTCCTGGGTCAGCAGCACCCCGTGGGTGACCAGAGAGGGACAGGGTCCTGCCTGGCAGGGAGGGCACAGCTCTGCCCTCCCCTTGGCCTGGCACAGGGCAGCAGGACAATCTCCCATCCTGCAGCAGAACCTGTTTCAGACTGCCCAGGGCTGTGTGTGCCTTTGCCATCCGTGGCTGCAGGGTGGGTACAGTTGCCCTGCTCTGTCTGAGCTCTCTGTATTTACCTGCCAGGACCTGCTGAGGAAAGCGATGCCTTAGCAACAGCTGAGTAGTATTAAAGAACAGACATGTGACATGTAGGAAGAGAATTTAGGGTGATGGTGGGGGAGAGATTATTCAGTGTTTTCCATATTTTGGTATAACAGAATTTAATTTCCTCGAAGTTACAGCAGTCAATGACAAGCAGAAGTGTGCACGTGGAACACCTCTGGCTGAGCACTGAAATAAAGCATGACTAGACATAGCAAATAAGCCATGCAGACTGCAAGGGGTTGTTTAAAAAATAATTATAGACTTGTCACTGAAGAAGCTTTTCTATATTTATAATTCCTTTTTCCTTGTAGCCTCCTCTGATGGAATTCAGATAGCATGCATGCCATTATGTTAAACAACCAATTCTGGAATATTTCCCTTCTTTCCTCTCTTTTGCAGGCATTAAGGCAGTAGTTACACTTCTTATGGGCATTATTTTAGGGACAGTTAAGGCCTATACTTAGTCACTTCATCACTGACTAAAATACAAACTCTGCTCATATGCCATTAAAGAGATTGAAAACAAATCTTTAAATAAGTACTTAGCTTGCTTTTAAAGCAATGTGGTTTCTTTACTATGATAAAGTGATAAAAATACATATGAGATCATAAAGCTCACAGTAATCTTGTTGCTGAAGAAGTTTTACAGCTATCTACTTGAATTCATTTGGTTTGAAGCTTGCCTTGGCCTAGCATTTTTTGAGGTGAAAACATTTTTTATACAAACAGCATGTGATAGAATATAACTCAGCTTTTTTATATATATGTAAAATGGACAAAAAAGATTTTCCCTAAGTAAGGAAATGCTATATATAGAAGGAAATCTGAAGACTTTCAAGTCATAGACTTCAGGAGGTTTGTTAGCACCATCCCCAGGGAGGCAGGAGGACAAACAATAAAAAAGCAATTTCCTGCACAGGAACATACAGAACATCATAAACACCTAGTAAAGAGACCAGTGTTGGGCAGAGTGGAAGTCATTCGTCCTGCTGGCTCACGTTTTTCACTCTGCTAATCATCATTCCCTCTTACCATCAATGGGAGCTGCACACACACCAGTAGGTAACACCGAGTTCTGAATATTCTTAATAAATGTCACAACCTGAATAAACCAGAGAAGGCGTAGCCTCCACAACTCTTGAGATGTATAGTGTGGAATAACAGTTCTGGGGAAGAAAGAATGCTACAGGGTGTGATTGTGCCATCAGAACTGCAGAGGCAGTGGGGACAGAGCAGTCCCTGCCCTCCAGAGCTGCCCCAGGCACACCATGGCCAGGAAACTGCATCCCTAGGGAGTCACAGTGCTGCTATTGAGGGAAAAATCCTGCATGCAGCCCCTCTGCAACTGCTCCCCAGCCCTTGAGGGTGGCAGACCTGGACTGTGGTAGGACTTGGTCCAGATGCTCTTACTTGATTTTTTCCTTCTCTTTTTCTTTTTAGCAGACACACCACAAAGGAGTTAATATGAACACAAACATACAAAATTGGTATTTAAAGTTACTTTCACTTGGGCTCACAGACACACAGCTTTCATGATGACAAAGGGGAACCAGAAGCCTGTCTGTAGCAAATGAAAATTAGCCCTGGGACAGTGCTGCCCGAGCCATGGAAAGCAGGGGACTGGTTCTGCAGTAGCAGCTATTTAGGTGGAGCAGACATCACAGAAGAAATGTTAGATGGCTGCACTGAAAGGGTTTGGGAAGTGCAGGATGTGCATGGATGTGTCAGATTTCAACAGATGGATTACTGATTTGGGGTTTATGTAATTCAGAGATGTTCTAACTCAGGGACAGACATGCAGAGTAACAGAGAATGGCAGTACTTGAGAAGCTTTGCCATGTTTTCACATGCTCATTTGGAAAAAAGATTGAAAGAAAACAGCCAAATAAGTTTTTCCTTCATGAAAAGAACCCCAAACACATACACAAAAAAACAAACAACAAAAAAAAAAACCACCAAAAAGCCTATAGTGGCAGGAATCCTTTCTTTGTGTGACACCCCAGTTACGTTTGTGCACTAATAACACTGTATTCATCTTAAACCAATTTAGTACATTGTAAAAGGCATCTGTAATCTGTATATCTTTCAAAATACACCTTGCAGCTTTAGGTTTCTGTTGAATAACACCTTCCTGAATTTCAAAACAAATAAAACTGGAAATTTAAGGACACTGTAAATATACTGGGCTAATTTCTTTGTGCAACCTCCCATATGATAACTTTGCAAAATCTGGTGGATAAAGTTCTGGGCTGTCAGCAGGATCTTAATGACAGCCTTAAGCAAGTTTTTCAGTTGTGTCTATTTCTCCTCCCATTCCTGGTCTTTGTCTGTTTTTACCTTCGCTATTTTTAGATGAGGAATGTCTTCCATTTCTCTTGTGCAGTAAGAACCCTGAGGTGTTTTATGAAAAGGATGTAAATACTAATATCAATGCAGGGCATGGTCCCTCATGATACTTTTATAGGTCTATTATCAGAGGGCTTCTTTCCCTACCAGAGAAAAAATCTGCACTTCTGCAGTTCACACATCATCTCAAATGTGAAAGATACATATGCATTCAATAAGGACTTTCAGTTATGACAAAGACTGCAGTTTGTACACTACTTTATCTTAACCAGACTTGACTTTTTGTCACATTAATCAGATGATTGAAATTATTATTTTCAATAAACAGTGCTACTGCATATCATAAGACAAAGGAATGTTACAAGCAAAAGTAGAAAATTCATCAGTTGAGCTAAAGGGAGCACACATTTTTCCCCTCTGTTTTCCCATTTGTTTCTGATTCCAACTGTTTTGCTTTCTGGCAGTGAAAATATGTTTGGAATCAAACTAGACCCCACAATTTGAAGTTATCCTGTGTTACTTTGTTTTGCTTTTCCCTTAAATATATTCTTTCTGAAATGAGGAAAGCCATTCACCCAGAGAGAATTTACCAGAAGGAGTTTGGCAGCATTATCCTGCTGGTGTATTCTTTGATACAAGTCTTTGCAAGGTGGGATCAAGCACAAAAACAAGATCCTGATTAAGTGATTGGACAGAGGCCTTCCTGCCTGGCCTTTGTGCACACACCATGGTGTAACACTCCATCATCCATGAGAAACCTGCTGGAAGCCACAGGGAAAAGTTCTCCCACCTCACAGAGAGCACTACCTGCTCTGCAGCCCGAGTTTCAGATCTTGCACATAAAGGAGTTTGTGTGGACTCCACATTGATAACCCACCCACACAATCCTCTCCTCAAGAGGTGCTTGCTGCCAAGCTCCCTTGTGTGCAGGCCCAGGAACATGGACATTTTCCAGTCCTGTCTGTTAAGGCTTCCCTGCAGGAAGCTGGCTTCCTAGGGTGTGAATTTGTGCTTTAAAACCATCTGCCCAACGCTGCTTCATCTCAGGCAGTGCCTTAGTGCAAGAAACAGTAAGTCCTGTTCAAAGGTCACAGGGCCTGGTAACCGGGCACTAACCCTCAAATTCTACAGAGCCAGGTGAGATACAACAAACCTGGCCTGAAATACAGCAAACTCCAAAGTCAGCTCCAGCCAAAACACAGTTTTTCATTAACAGAGCTCTGAGAGTCACCTTGCCTGTAGAAACACAGGTTGAACACTTCCTAGTAAGCAGCTGTAGTGGATAATGTTATTTTCATTCTCTCACTTCTCAAGATCAGTTTATTCGACCTAGAAATGAAATGGTGGCAAGAGAACATTTTCCACCCTCACACACACTGGAGGAATGCTGAGCCCTGTTAATGCACAGGGGGATCAGTGTCTGCTGGAGAGACAAGAGGCACCCAGCAGGTTTGCAGCCAGGGAGATTCAGCCTGACTTGGGGAAAATCAGAGTTACAGCCACTGAGCAGGAACCTTGGCCTTTAGGAACAGATCAGACAACTGTCTCTGCTAGGCTGTTAGCCTTATCAGAGAAAGGAATGGATTAGATGATTTATATAAAGTTTCATTTCCTTCACCCCCAGGTTTCTATGGCACTGGAGCAGTACACAGCATTTCACAGCCTTAGCTCAGTGATGTAAACAATCATTTTCTACATCAAACCTGACTCACTTTCCATGTGAGCCCACAGAATAAATTTGCCAAAACTCATTCCTTAACTCCATCTCATTTGAACACTGAGAGTCTTTTATATAAAGCCTCCAATGGTTCTGGAGGGTACAATTCCTTCAGTTCACAGCTGTGTAAATTACCCCATCCTAGCATCAGCCAAACAGCCCCTGCCAGCTGCACCTCATTCAGTGATCAGTTACCTAATGACATTGCAGGTGATTTTTAACACCAGCATTGCTTTCCAAGGTGTAAATGCAGACAGTTCAGTTGCAGAGGCTCATAAAGACAGAGCTGAAAAAACAATTAAAAAAAAACCCAACCCAACATACTCAAATATCCTGATCCTCCAATCTGCAGCAGCCAAAAAACCATAGATGGCATTGAGCCATGAGATCAGGTGCACCCCATGCTGTCAGATCACTTTCCCAGCCCATTCTCATCTCCCCAGATTGATTCCTGCCAGCATCACCTCGGGTACTGCTGCAGCAGGCACTGCCCTGGAGCCTGGCTTGGCCTCACCTGTCTGGGAGCCAGTGTCCCTGCAGGAGCCAGGTGCAGCCACCTGCTGGGCCAGCTGGCTTTGGAAGCAGCAAAAGAGCCAGTCCAAATCATCACAGCTTGTACCTGGTGGTCTGTCAATAACATTTATACTTCCATGCCCTATAGCCACTATTGGCACCTCATGGCAAACCTCTTCCTCTTCATTTATAGCAAAATTTATCACCCATGGGTAGTTGTAGATGCAACTTGACTAATGCCTACTAGAAACACTTTGTGGGTATAAGTTACAGCTGGAAAAAAAGGAAGGTGGGTTTTAATTAAAAAGACACCATCTACCCCCAGCCTGCAAACTGATTATACATTGATTCAGAGCTCAACAGTGCAGTGAGGCCAGGAGACAAACACCAAGTGTAGGTGCTGAGGAGCAGACACACTTTCTGTCAAACTGGACAAGGTAATTTTATACATTAAACATCTGGGGTTTTTATTTTAATCTTGTTATAACACAGCTATATATAGCAGGGAAAAAAAAGTCTTCCTAAAGTAGACCTATTCCTGAAGTGACCTAAGATAGACTAAACAGACCATCTGTCTTGGGAATCTGATTTTTAACCAGAAATAAAAAGGAATGTTAGAACCTATGAGTTATAGTTAGCCTTAGTCCTTATTTCATAGTGCTCTAACTTTTCCCTGGAAAAATGTAAACAGACTGAAAGAGGGGGAGGAGAGAAAAAAAAAAGGTTTTCTGAAGTTTTATTGCCTAGAGGGATGGCAAGGGGGAAAGTCATTTTTCCTCTCAAGGAGAGAGCTGCAAAGTCTCTCTGAGCTGTACAAGAAAAGCACATCAGAGCAAAATTACTGAAGTGCAATGCACAAACAACATTACTATAACAAAGTGATTGGCATCATGGTATCATGTTCAGCTATGCTGCTACCAGAAATAAACTTATCATGCCTTGATGATATTCATTTGAGTATTAAAGGAGATACACATTCATTGCTCTTCCAGATGAAAATAAAATACCTCAACAGAAAGCAGCTAAAATGATAATAGAACAGCATTCCCAAGGACCATGTCAACTTGCTCTACAAGAAAATACCCTTTCTGTGAACTCCTCTTGAGCATGGAGAGTGTACTTATTTATACTGATTAATCCAATAGATTCCTCTCTTTGTTTCAGACTACTAATTAATATCTCTGCTTTAAAAAGCAGCAAACCAACCAACAAAAAAAAAAAGCCAAAACCAAACACAACAAAAAAGAAAACCACACAATCTAAACAAGCAAAAATCCAAACATTGCCAAACTAGATTTCCTTTTAAAGTCAGAGAGTGAAGAGGTGTCCTTTAAACCCATAGTCAGACTGGCTGGTGGAGGTGTTACCACACACAGTGGCAGGGGAATTGACTCCTTGGTTCCTGCAGAACTTTACCAAATGCCCTATCAATGTATGACTAAAGAACTGTAATGTCAGATTGCTACATTTAGCTTCTTCCAGCAAAAACAATGAAAAACTTACACTTGGATCCCTTCCCAGTTCCAGGAGACAGTGAAACAAACCCACAGCAGCCATGCAGGCAGCCCCAGGTTCCACCTGTCCCTGCTGCCACAGCAGCAAAAAGGAGCACAAAGCCCTGCCCTATGCAGACTGGGGCACTGTGACAAGGCCACCCTCCCTCACACAGGTTTTGCCTGCCCAAGAATCGTTGGGCAGAGCAGTGCCCAGGTGGGACCAGGGCTCCTTCTAGCCCAGCAAAACCCCAGCAAAAAAAACAGCAGCAAAACCCCAAACAACAACTGAGTACATTGTGCTACCAGCAAAGCAATTTCTCACAACAAACAGCCCCAAGCAAGAAGACAAAGAACCAGCAGCACCCAGGAGCTGCTCACTCACCTTGCAAGCTGTGTGTCCCATGCTCCAGCCTTCCACAGCCACCTTCTCCCCAGCCTTCCCTGCAGGAATAACCCCCTCCCCTGCTTCTCCCACATTTGTAGCCCCAGGTGCAGCTGCTCAGGCAGCCCTGGCCCTGCTGATGAGAAACACCTGGTGCCAGGGGGGACAGCACCACCATGCTGGGGTCAGGCTCTGTCCCAGGAAGGTGCCACTGCAGAAGGGCTGGCAGGTGCCCCATTCCCTCCTGGCACCCCTGCTCTGCCCTTGGTGAGTTTGCCATCACAGGCTGAGCACACTGGTGGTGCAGACACTGGAGTTCTGCATCTGTTGTATTTGCCCCAGTGAAGGAAGGAATGATGAATCTGACTCCATGTTCTCAGAAGGCTAATTTATTATTTTAAGATACTGTATTATATTAAAGGATACTATACTAAACTGTACTAAAGAATACAGAAAGGCAACTTGCAGAAGGCTAAAAAGATAATAATGAAAACTCCTGACTCTCTCCAGAGTCCTGACACAGCTTGGCACTGATTGGCCAATGAGTGAAAACAACTCACACCAGAATCCAATGAAACAATCACCTGTAAACAATCTCCAAACACATTCCAGAGGAGCAAAACACAGGAGAAGCAAATGAGATAATAATTATTTCCCTTTTCTCTGAGGCTTCGCAGCTTCCCAGGAGAAAAATCCTGGGCGAAGGGATTTTTCCAGAAAATGTGAGTGCCACATGCATCCTGCAGGGGTTGTGCCCCCCAGGTGACCCATGAGACCCCCATGAGATGAGTTCTTGCCTCAAGCTCATCCCTTCCAGGGCAGCTTTCCCAGCTGCCAGGGCTGGGAGTGTTACCACGTGTGTCTCCCATGGCTGCACGTTCTGTGTGCCTCGGACACATAATCCAAAATGTGGGCACCTGCCTCATCTGAGTTTGAGCCATCAGTTTTTGGCCTACTTTGGTACTTCAAAGTCTGTTTTTTGGTTTTCTACTTCAGTCATTCCTGTGTTCAAAAGCAGAATATAAATAGGATCACAGAAACCAATCTTCCATTTCTTCCAGAGTAAAAATTAAATCTGCACTTTTGACATCATCATGTGGAAGTAGCAATCACAGAGTAGAACTACATAGCAAGTCATAAAAGGATTCATCAAATATTAAAGGAATTTGATTTTTAATTGGACTTTCAGTGGTCAGACTTTTTTTAATTCCGTCAATAGTTTTGAAAAGCATTGAGAGAATTGTCTTGCAGTATAAAGTTGGTTAATACATAAAATAAGTCTCTTCAGATCAGAGTCAGGCAATTTAAATGCTCAAAATACCTTATTAGGATTATGAGGAAAACCATAATGACCTACTACCAATTTGCCACTAATAAAATAGATTTTTGTTTCTTGTGTAACATTGAAGCAAGGCCTAACCTTGTAGCTTTAGTTTGGTAGAACTCCCATCAAGTGAGGAATTAGTGCTAGACATAAGTCATCATGTGGGAATAATGCAGGAAATATTTTTCTAATTAAGTCTTACAAGGTTTTTTTTGGAGTAGCACTGGGGAAGTTAATGCTTACCTGTCATCATGGACTGGGAAAAGCACACTGTCAAGAGCCTAAAAGGGACATAGCACTGAAGTAGGGAAATGGAAATTTAAAATTAATTTACTGTCCCACTTGTAGGTTAGTCTAGGTGGAAGTTCTCAATCTGGAAATGATGTTATTTGGGTCTCTGTCTCACATCCTTTACCATATCTTTCATGGTTGCTAAGAAACAGCAGCATTACAGCAGAGTAATCATTGGTACTTCAGTGTAAATTGTGGTTAATTAGCTGGTGTGTGAAGTGGGATCCCTGCCACGAGCAGAAAGAGACACCGTTCATGTTTAAAAGCACAAACCAACACCACTGACAGGCTGAGGATTCCTTCTCAATCAAAATGTTCAAATGCTAAAAAGCTTTGGAAAGTTGGCATTTCCTGGAGTGGTTTGTAATACATGGGAAGGAGAAAGGAATCATGATTAGCTGTGTCCCAAAATCTGTCCTTTTGCAGGCCTTAATGAAAATTCTCAGCTTGAGTGTCAAATCCAATGGGTACAAACAAAACTGATGTGATTGGATAAATGAAAACAAAAGGAATTTGTTTTCTGACATGGATAACATATACAGCAGGAAAAGGGTTGCAGCTTAGGAGAAGGTGGGAGGTAAAAGATGCTACTGGGGTTTTTTAGAAGACTTGAAAGTATAATTTTATGTGGAATTTTTTTGGGACTAAAATGTTTAGAATACACAAAATAACTGATTATCCTTGTCTTCTGTATTCTTATTTACCCAAACAAGGGTAAACATCATAGTCTTGAACAGAAATCAGTCTTGGCTGTGTCATTTGCCAGGGAATTTTCTAATTAGTGCCTTTGTTGTAGTCAAACAATCTTGTCATTTGATTTCCAAACAGGAGTGAAAATTTGATATTTCATTAGGAAAGAACAATGAACAAGTGCCTGATACGTGAAGTTCAGGGCAGATCTGTCATTCTCTTTCTAGCAAATTTGACATGGCAGTGAGATTGTTTTTTAACTAAGTCAAGTAAGAGAATTTTAAATACCTCAGAAACTGATTGCTGTGATTTTTTTTCGGTACAATTTTACATAATGTAAAATTTTCTTAAGTTCTGCTTGGAGAGGAAAAGAATATTTTGCTTCAGTGTCTTTTCCCATTTCTTTTCCAAATATGGATATTATGGAGAGACATTTCTAAGACAAGTGCAATGAACTTCTCAGTTCTTACTGAGCAGAGACTCTGACAGACTATCTAGGTGCCAAGTGTTAGCATTAATAACCATCTCAGTCTATGCTCTGTTAGACAGCCTTCATTTTAGTAGTTATTTTAAGAGCCAAAATGCTTTGTGTGATGGTTTATTAAGCAGGATATACACTGCAAACAAAAAGATATTTGTGTTCATTATGCTTTGAGAGCCTTCAAATTACAAAAATGTAGAAAATATGTTTTAGATCTTTATAAGTTAAAAATGTCTATTTTTGTGTGTGTTGCTATTTCCAGACTAGGATTCAAAAGTTATTACTCTGATTTTTTCTAAAGCTTCTATTTTCCTTCCTCTCCCTGATGGTAGAAAGATTCATACATCTTGTAACAAATCAATGTTTATTTCATTTTGCTACTGATTGGGATGTCAGAGGGCTTTTAAGATGTATTGTAAATAAATAGTTTGAGTGAGGCCACATTGGCTGTGTCCCAGAGGAGAAGCTATGGTAATTTTTAGAGCAGCCCAGTGTTATTTTGGACATGAGCTGAACAACCAGCTGTTGTCACTGGGGCAGAAAGAGGTTAAAGCAGGGGAGGATGCAGCCTGACCCAGGAGAGGAGGATAATGAAATGAGTGAACTGAGCAGAACTGGGGGTGGAAGTGGGATAAAACTTCCCTTTCTCCCACTCTTTCATCTGTTGATCCCAGCTCAGACTGTGAAATTCATATGGGTAAAAAAGAGACCCACAAGATGCACTTCAGTAAGGACCTAAAGAATGTCTATTGCTGGGTGGTACTGCTGTGCCCAGAAAACTTGGGCTCCTGAAGCCAACCAAAGAAATCTTTATTGAAAACAGCAGACAGGTCTGTAAGGGCCAATCCCTTAAGGGACAGGAACGTGGCTGGGCAATTCCACCCTGTGGGAAGGAGAGTGTGTCTCAAGCCCCGCTCCACCTGCAGAACTGCTGCACGTTGTTCCTGGGATGCTCTTGGAGAGGCTGGTGGAGATGCAGACGTGTGACAAACAGATTTGGCTTCCCAAATCCTCTGGCTGAAGCTCCTGAGTGTGGCATGGGCAGCAAGAGCCTCTGCTGCAGCATCTGAGCTGTCCCAGCAGAAAGGGAGGAGCTGGCAGGACCTGCAGACCCTGGGCAGGGGCGGCATTCCTGCATTCCCAGTGGCAGGCTCTGGCACATCTCTGTGCTCCAGTGTTTCAGCTTTCAAAGGAAGCTTTTGGGAAAAGGCTATGGAACAGCCACTCAGTTTCCACTTGACAGAAAGCAGCAGTTCAGATCCACTAACTGTAGATTCCTTTTAGAGAACAACCCTAGAAATGAATCAGTAAAAGGCACAGCACAAAATAGGCTGCTGTTTCAACTGGCAACTGCAGAATGCACTTGTGTTGGGCTATTTCTGTCTTCCTCATACAAGAATAATTTCCATCATTTTAAATCATTTTTCCAAGTTGCACAAGCTGGTTTCATTTTCCAGCACTAATCGAGGAGAAACCTTTATTTAAACCTTGTAAACCATCATGGGTGAGTAGGTGAACCTGTAACAGAGCTAAATAAATATGCCAGATACCCAAATGAGTTTGTTATCTATTCCAGAGCGGTGAAAAAATTAAACTATTCTGATTAAATCTTTGAGTGGCAAAGTTCCAACCCCAGCAATAAAGGCAGGCCCTATGTTCTCTGGAGCTGACATATTCCTTGAGCATTAAACAAAGTGAGCTCTGCAGCAATGATGACTATAGCCAGCTATGGGAAGCAATCATCACTCCCAAGGAGTAAGCACTCAATAGTCTGCTGCAGTGTTTTCAGTGTTCTATTTAATTTTGCAGATTACATAACTTTTCTTTCAGTTCAGAGTGCTTACAGTAAATTTAGGCTTATAAAGACTTGACTAGGTTTTCATAATTACCTTTTTCTCGGACATCTTGGAAAAAGTTCATAGGCTGCTGTGGTTTGGGTATATCCTCCAGGTCTACAGTCTAGGACTCAGCCTGGATATAAAGATGTAACCTTCTATAATATGCTTCACCCAGGAAATAAACCAGTGGAGAATTGTGGAATTTTTTCTCTATCAAGACCTGGTGCCAGTGTGATACCACACGTGAGTAGTGGTGCATGACATCCCTGTAAACATCTGAGCTTCATCCAATACGAGGAGGAAAGGGAATACTTTAGGGCTTAGTGATTTTTTATTTTTTGGTCCAGCATTTTTCTTTTTAATTAATTTGTTCTTTACTTCCCCTCTAATAAATTAGACATCATGGACTTTCATCTGTCTCTTTGTATAATTTGAACTGACTTCCACAGAAGTCAGTGCTTTCAGCTCTGCACTCCTTACTCAGGTTTTTTAACACAGTCATTATCAAAGATTGAACATTACAAATATAAATAAGCTATCTGAAGTTTAAAGCTCTGAAGCTTTGTATAACAACTAGTTCTAAATAAAAGCAAGGACTGAAGCACCAGCAGCAGCACTTCTATGGACAAGAAAGACACCTTTCATGTGGGGAGTACCTACAGAGACTCCTCCTGCTCCCCAGCACATGAAAGAGACCAAAGAGGAGACGTGTGAGACTTCACTTGCACGAGGTTAATGCATTGTCTGTTTGAATCATCAAAAACAGAAGCAAGAACACAGGACACTGAGAAGTTAAAAAAGAAAAAAAACAAACAACTCAGCCTGATTTAATTGGAAAGCATCACTTGGCTGGCTTCTTCAGTAATTGTTGGAAGCCATCCCAACTCTTTATATATTTAGAAGTGATACAATTCAACTCGTAAATAATTTTTTAATAAGCGACAGTGCTCCCAAAGTATGTGACTTAACCCTTCAAGGTGGATGAGAAATAGGATTGTCCCTTTCATGCTTCATACATTTAGAACATTTTATGATAACAATAATTTTTCTGTTGGATATTTTAGAAATAGGATATCCCAATAAATGCATTCGCTGTCCTGTGAAATGACAAAGGCTTTGGACAGCAGGCAACAATAATAACTGAAACAATAATAACATGCTGAAACAATTAGTATTACCATTCCTGTGGTGTCACAGAGATGAAATTATCATTAGGGAGATCTACATAAGTGTATGCAAGATTAGATTTGATTAAAGGCAGTCTTTGCATTGCAAAATCTAGCGGTGCTGTGTTGTCACTGAGAATGAAAAATTTCCTGAAAAAATATATTTGTGTAACATATCTATGCATATACATATATATTTTTTTCTGGGGTTTTTGGTTTGTTTTGGTGGTTTTGTTTGGGATTTTTTTCCAAAAAGACACCAAGTCTATGTGACCAAGGTCGGTATCAGCTCTCAGTCTGAAGAGGAGGACTGAGCTGGATTCCCTATTGCATGGGGGAACAATTCACTTTTTCAGCCAAAATCAGTGCAGCAAGGCTAACTCAAATGGCAGACTCAAGAAGAAAGGGCTGAAAACTTTAGAGATTGACAGGAAATCACTAGGGATTTTAGAAAAAAATACATGCACTTCCAACAATATTTCAGCCAGCCAACATTTTCTGTCAAAATAGCTGAAGAATTCCAGCTTATATGAATGCTAGAGGCAGTCTGTAACTTGTGATTTTCCCTGTTCTTAACTGCATAAGTAGATAAAGTTGTAGTATTTGTCCAGTCTTAAGTCTCATTAGGTGCAGAGTGGGTATTGTTCTTCAGACAACCTATTGAAAATAAATGTGATGAGGGGAATGCTCCCTCTCTGGGTGCAGAACTGGAGCAGTGTGCCAGCACAGGTGGAATTGTGCTGGTGTACACCAGAGGATTTAGCTTATTTTAAAGATAAGCAAACCTTTTCAGAGGCTGATTCTCTGCCTAGGGCCAGAGGGTATAGGAAAGACCACAAATTATTTTTGATTCAGGGGTTATGTTTTTCTATTACTTCAGTGCAAATTTCAGCCATGCTGTGACTCATCTTTGGGATATTATTCAATATAGCTATTAAACATTAGATTGCATGAACAGGGTCACCTTAGAACTGGCAAAAATTAAGGGCATATTTGGAAAGATATGAGGAAGGGGGGAAATCAATATTTTTTAATTCAATTTCCCAGTAAGGTCTGCTCATTTAACTCAGAACATACCCTATAAAATGACAAAGCTATTTACATTAGAAAGTTTAAGCAGCGCTTGGCTGCGAAATCCCTGGCTGCTAAGGAAGTGTGTTTTCATTAGTTTCAACTGGCTTTGGGTTTAAAAAAAGTAACAAATAGTGCTGAAAATCAGCAAGGTGCCAAGGCTGGCAACAGGGAGTCCCCTGAGCCTGCAGCCATTCCAATCAGGGTACTGCTGAAAAGCTCTGTTCTCAGAGCTGTTCTCTGGCAATGCAGAGCAAAACCTCTTTTCATTCACTCCTTCCCACTTCAGTGCCTTAGTCAGGACTCACTGAGGAGAAAAGGCTCCTTATGGCAGCTGTTCAAGGGATAAGGATTTTATATTTCTGTGTGGGGGTGGCTTTGCTGGTGTGCCCAGCCCCTCACAGACTGTCATAGGACCTCAAAAGGTCCGCTCACACAAAAAGGTTCACACTACACTCGCACAAAAAGGCCCACATAGGATCTCTTTGTTCCACTTAGAGTGTTCAGTTCATTTCTGCACATCTCAGTTAGGGAAAGAAGCCCCAGCAGCTTCACTCTCTGGAGCTCATTCATGGGACTAAAGCTGCAATGTGACGCTGCAAACTCTGCAAGGAACCAGAGGAAACTTTTTGCATGGAATCTTTTAAAGGTCCCACGTAAACCTTTGAAGATGAAAGTCCATTTTCCTTGTTTGACAAAGAAAGATTGTACGAGCAGGACTGGAAGAACAGAGTGTGATTATAGTTGCCCATATTTAACCAAAATACAGTAATTAGCCTACGTGATTAAAATGACAAGCAAGAAATGGCATAGAACTAAGAGTTTCAGAGATCTTACAAATCATTAGAGTTTGGTGGAATTAGCCTATTATATTTCAAAACTTTAAAGCATCCACTGCACACATTTCTCCATTCCAGTCCCTGAAGCTATTTTTTTCCTTTACTGCTTTACTGACCTATGGTAAGTAAAGGTCTCTTCACTTCTGTGGTCTCTTCACTTCTGAAGCAAAGACAATGCCATTAAAAGTCACTCCTAAATGTAGCCATTGACATAAATAATTTATATCCCATAGTCCATATGATTTATATTATTTTGTGGTGAGGAAAAAAAAAAGAAAGAATGAGGAAAGAGCAGACACAGTAAGATTTCAGCTTGTTCTCTGAGAAGTTGTCTTAGTGAAAAATAAACATGACTAAAAGAAACCAGAAAATAGTCCTTCTCTTATTTGCTGATTCAGTCCCCAGTGGGGAGGGTGAGAGCCTGAGTATGAGACAGACATACTTTTTAAATTCAAGACATTAATTCAGACTGGAGCCACTGTGCAATGCAGGGTTATGCTCTGGTAGCTGTGGGAAATCAGAACAATAACATCAAATGTCCTGTACCAAAATGTATTCTGAGAAAGGTGGTGAAGTGCACCCAAAAATATAATGGTTGACTGGGATATGTCTGCTTTAAATAGTGAGTTACTTCTAAGAGAATTAGGAAAGAGGACCTGCTGGAGAGTAAATCAGAATTGGATGAGAAGTGGTTGAGTCAAACCTAAGTACATCATGGAAAAAGAAAGCTCTGGGTCATCATATGTGACATCAGAATTTTACCTGGCCACTTTAGGCCATTATCAGTCAAGACTTTCTTTCATGAAACTCTGAATATAACAAAATAATTCTTATCTATGTAAAAGGAAGTAGAATGGAGTCCCAAATCTTGTTCATATGTGACCTTTGGGATGTCCAGCTATTTCAGAGACAGATCCCCATACAGCAAGTGCTCCTCCACAAGGCAGTATTTTCTTCATCTTTGTGAAGAAAAAAAGGCAAGTAATTTCTTTAAACATTTTGTTTTCTGTATTTTATCTGAGCAGATAATTTTTTCTTACTACAACATCTTGGCCATATATTTCAATTTTTGTAAATTTCTCCTTGGAAAGAAAATGAAGGAAAAAAGCTGCCTTCAAATGCATATAGTTTCATTGATTGTAAAATAAAGAAGTTTTATGGGTAAATGTAAAATAAGAAAGCAATTAAACTATATTAGAAGAAGCCATTAGAGGACTGCCCAAACTAAGACATCCAAGTGTAGAATATAGAATATTGAAATATGCTACATTCTTTTTATAGTGTTGGACCAAGTTTTATTCTGGAAAAAAGCAGATTGCTGTACAATTGTCAAGCATCTCTAGAATGTTACAAACCATACCCATCAGATTGTTAATGAGATTTATCAGGTTCCATTTGACCAGTTTCCAAAGCAGTATCATTATTATAACCATCTTGATTAAGAAACTCAGAGCTGCCCTGAATAAACTGTGGCATATCATCACATTTACAGACTTGTGTTCAGAGCATTAATGGTCTCACTTAACCAAAATCACTGGATACAAGTCCCTCTTCAGCTGCTGTCTTAGGATGGATCCTTTGTGTGAGTTCCAAGAAGAAATTGCATCAGCCAGCCACAAGCATGAACATGGGACCAGAGCACACACAGTGACAGCTGACTTTCTTATTTTTACCCCACTCTTTCCATTTGTCAGAAATCTTGCAATCTCCAACATGCTGCTTGGATTTATAGGCTATCTCTCATTAGATAAGAGACAGAGTTCTGGTATCTGGAGTTTTACTTTTTTGATAAAAGCTTTCCACAAGCAATTTGGTGTATATTAAAGTCAAATAAATGCCCACTGAAGCAACATTACACTCCCACCACTGGGCTGGACTTAATGAGAGCTCACACACTGGGGAGTCTGAGAGGCTCACTGGGGAGCCCATTTGCCATGAGAAAATGCAATTTTATCACAGACATATTTTGCATCGGTTGTTAAGTTAAAGCTTCTGCGTGTGCTTTCTCTGTAAGCGTGAGAGTATTTGGGGAAAAAAATACTGAAAAGTGGCAAAGCACCTTCTGGCTTTCTGCTTGGAGGAAGGACAGACAGCTGACTGATGGGGAGGTGCTGCTCCTGAAACAAACCTTGTGAGCCCTTTGGGCAGGGAGGGAGCAACGCTGCCAGGAGCTGAGGAAATGCAGATGGGCAAAGGCAGGCCTGGAGAGCTCCATGCCAAGGGCACCTCAGCAACAGCATCAGGCCCAGAGGAAGAGAACAGATTGCTGCAAAAGAAATTATTTGAATGGACTTGGGTGGGGAAAAGGGGGGAAAAAAAAACCTTAAAAAGAAAAGCAGGCCAGCTCTCTTTGGCAGCAGACCCAGCTCACTAAGGTGAGGGTTAAATTGCTGCTCAGTTATTTGCCAGGGGAAGCTTCAGCTATACTGAAGTGTAGGGCTTAACAGCATGAGACTAGGAGCTCAGATTAGCATTGGCTAAAAGGAAATAAGAATAAACAAAAGGGCTCCTCTGCCAGAGCTTTCCTGTTGAATATGTAATGTGCAGTGTCTCCATGCAGAGGACTGCAAACATTCTCTCTTTTGGTTTAAAGCATCCTGGGAAACTTCATTAAATTAATAATGACTGGTAGTAAAAGTTAAACAATTATTTTAAAGTATCATTCAGCTTGATGATAGAGTTTATTGAAGTGTTTCTGCCAGCAGTTTACTCCCTATGAGCAATACCTATATTCAGAGCTCAAACACTGGATTATCACTCTCCAGGCTTTTTGGTGCAAACCCATAGGAATCTTAAGATTATTGTTTATGAAATAATGGTAATAAATTACACATATATAGTCATTCCTTTGTAAGGCTCCTATCTCCATTTAAAAGCATAGAACTGTCTATTTAATCAAAAGCTCTCTGCTTTCTGCTCATTCCTTGTGCACTTAGGTGTCAATGTCCCTGGGTTGTGCTATGGCAATGGCTGGAGCACAAGCAGGAACTACAGACAGACCTTGTTGCAGGAAAATCCAAACCCCTACAGAGGCAGGAGCATGGAACTCTTATTTCTCCAGCCAAGTGTTTGTGATGGGGGTTGCTGGACCCCCTCACTGAAGGAGCTGGGCCAGGTGTGAGAACTGGGCTCCAGGCAATCTGGCCCATCCCTGCCTGACAAAGTCCCCTCTGGGGATTGCCCCTCTGCAGCAGGACATGCCAGAACTGCCCAAACCCCCCTTCATGAAAGGAATTAACACTTTCCTTTGTTGTATAAGAAGTTGAATGGGAACCATAGAATCGGGCAAAATTCAATTTTTTCCTACAGGACTGATGAGAGCGGAGCAAGAATTTGGATTTTGTCACATTTCTTCAGGCAGAAAGAGCACTGAGCCCAGTGTCCTTGGGCAGGACTAAGAAATGCAAGGAATTCTCTAGGAAAGAAGGATTTATCAAGTCCTACAAAGCAGCAAGAGGAAAGTAAGCAGTATTTTCCCTCAGGTGGCTGCTGGTCTATGTGAGAAAGTTTCACAGGGTGCCCAGTCTTTGAATACCTTGTCAATTCCAGGAGAGATAACATGGCTCTAAACTCACCTTTGGAAACTTTCTAGGTCAGCCTCGAGGAGCTGCCTATGCTTAAAATGGCTGCAGAAGGAGAAGTAACAGGCCAGTGCCTCTGCTTCTTCAGCAGGTAGCACAGACACTCTAAAATTCATGTTTGAGATCAAGAAAGGGCTGCATTGACCAAAGTCCCTTCAGAAGTGTCAGTTGTTGGGTGGAATGAGTTCCTGCTGGTGATGCCAGCGTTCCCCAGGGCTGTGGGACTCTGCCATTCCATCACCAGCAGCCAGAGGCAAAGGCAGCAGCTGTGCTGCAGCTGGAGCAGCCAGAGGATGGCAGCGTGTGGGCTGAGCTCAGGGCTTTCTCCTAGCACCAGCCTGGGCCTGATGCAGCTCTTGGGCAGCCTCTCCAGAGGCCAATGTCCCTGCTGCACTCAGAGGCTCCATTCTGCATGGCCCAGCTGGGTGCTCTCTGTACGTGTGGGCATCATCACAAATCAGTGCCTGCGTGCTCAGAGATGTCCCTGAACTGAAACCAGCAGGGATGGCACGTTCTGGTTATCTGTGTTTGTTGCTGAGGCTTGTCCTGTCAGGCTTTTCTGTAGGCAATGCAAAGGCAGTGAGTTTTGGCTTTTTCCTATGCAAATTCAGTCCTGACTCCTTGGTGCTGCAGTGTTATGTAATGAGGATACATGTGCATACATATATATACATATGTATATATATATATATATATATATATAAACCCCCACATAACACATTGCTGTTACTCACATGCCTCAGAATAAGCAGACCTTCTATGAACTGCCTTGACCCTTTCAGTACTTTTCCAGCATCTTTCCCATTTCTGCTTTCCTGAAATACAGAGTTGTACTCAGAGTGAACTTCAGCACCACGGGTGGTTACAGCCACTGCTGTTACAGTGTTATTAGAGACTGATGACAGCAAAAGCATCTCTGCTATCAGTAATTCCCTCCTGGCATGATGTACTTTGCAATATGTATACACACAATGAACAAGGTAAAAGCAAAAAACCAGATTATTTTCATTAGTGTTTATCCTCTGCAGGAGCTCTGACTGCCAGGTGCTGTTTGTGCTGCGTGGGTCAGTTACCTCACTGTGAAGATACTGATGCCATGCTTAGCAGTTTACTTTAAACCCATAACAAGGAAACCATCACCAGTTGTCAGCTTTCTCCTCCTTTTTTTTTTTTTTCCCAGTATAAACTCAGGATTTTTTCTTTCATTGGTGTAAGACACTAAGACACGATAAATTTAGCAGATAATAGCAGATAATAAGCAGATAATATTCATGCAGATTTTGAACCAAAGAGGAACAGAATTGACTGCAGTTCTACCTTCCCAGGTTTTTGGTCCTTCCAAAGGAAATAATCTTTTGCTTGTACTGTAAGGCTCAGCTTTCATCAGCCTAGCCTAAGTTTCTCACAGTGGTCATTCCCTGTGGCAGGATTGCCAAGGACAAGTGTGGAGAATCCAGCAGGTGGTCTGGCTCATGTGGAGCACATAGATATATTAACCTGTGTCCTTTTTACCACAGGGCTGGAATTCATCACATATTCATTCCTAGTGTTTTGTGCATCTTGATCAGATGCTTGACCTGACACTGTAGACAAGCAGTGCAGAGCAGATCACACAAAGGATATATTAAAGTCCAAATCAGACTTCATTTTAAAGGAAAACAAGGTTATAGATCGCATCTGAGGCATAAGGCAACGTGTTCCTACCAATAAATCCCCAATCAGATGCACAAAAACTTGTAAGGGATGCAGAGTGTGATGAATCCCAGCTGCATTGACCAGCATTAATTTTTCCTTTGTTCAGGAGTTTTCCATTTAGAATCTGGGTTGGCCATCTCCCCAGCAACTAATCCTTCTCTAGGGACAGGGGGAAGAATAAACAAAAAAAAGGAAAATAAAATTACTCAAGGATTCTACACAGCCTAATGTTCTGCAACCATAAAAATGTCTTTCCTTTTCTTTTGAATGACCAGGCAAACAGTAAAGCATTGTTCAAAATAAAAAGTAAATGGAGACTCTTCTAATTTTGTTGTTCTCTTTGGGGAACAACACTAAACAGCAAACTCTTCTTCTAAGTAGTCACATCTTCTGTCCTTTCAGTTTCAGCTTTGCTGTTGTTAACAAATTCTTTTCTAGCACCCTCAGACAGGAAACAAGGCATTGCTTTCACCCTGCATTGAGGATATTGGCATGTTGAGGTCAGATTTGCTTGTGAAGGTGTGCAGAGCTCCAGTGCTCATATGTGGGCAGCTGTTTCAGTATAGCACAGGCTTAAGCTCCTCTCTGTTGAAGAAGGGGGAAAATGCCTAAACTACAAGGAAAAGGAATTTACTCATTTGCTTGTCAGCAAGGAGAAGACAGTGACATTTAAGAATAAATTTTCTCTTTTAAACTTGTAACACCACAAGTTCATTTATAACTGCACCACTGAACTAGCTCACTGTAGGTGGATTCTGCAATATCAGTCCTGGTGGTTATAATCCAACAGCAAGCAGGGTTTGTTTCAGCCAGGCCACAGTGAGATTGTCTGTTAGAAATCTGTAAGGAAATTGTTAAAGAAAACCCAAAAACTTCAAAAGAGTTAAAAGAAACCAGAGCAGGCATCATTCAGAAACTGATATTATCAGCAGCTCTTGCTCAGAAAGGAAGGGTACCCTTAGGTCTTTTATGAACTTGCATAAGCAACATTCCCATCTGGTATTGTGCTGGGCTCAAAAAGCTGCAGCACAGTCAACAATTAATTGGGGCTGGATGGAACAAAACTGCTTCAAGCAGCAGTGAAACCCTCACTGCCACGCTGGAGCTCAGGGCTGCACCTGAAAGCTGCTGTGGGAGCAACAGTTCAACACCTGGCTCAGAAATGCTGCTGCTGTCCCAGGCTGCAGTGGGACACAGGCCTGGGGCACAGGGACAGGGGGTGCTCTGGGAGGCATGAGGAGTGGGAGCCATGAATTAATCCCAAGCATCTTCTTTACCCCAAAAGACTTCACAAATTGCATCAACTCTTCCAGATCTGTTTAAGTCCTTTTTTACCTCCTGCACATTTCTCAGAATAGGAGCTAAAATTTTGGACTGCAGTCAGTGATAAATTAGATGCCTTTACAACTCCAGGCCTTTGCATTCATGGAGGGAGTGAAAACTGTTATAAATACAGAGACAAGTGCACCCACATACCTTGTAAGTAATGATTCTGTGACACAGACAATATCACTAAGGGGAGGGTTCAGAAAGCTATTCCTTTAGTAATAGACACACACATCTGCAGAGCCCCTTCCAGCAGCAGCTTTGGGTTGGGGTTTTGAGTGGGATTTTCTGTTTGGTTAAGGGGCTGTGTTTATTGAGGGGGAGGGTTGGGGTTTGGGTTTGTTTGGTTTTATTTTTTTGTTTAATATGTTAAGGAACATGAGTCCATCATAGGATAAGGCTCACTTGAAGCTCCCTTATGCCCATGCCAGGCTCTCCTGTTGGAGCAGGTTTGACATCCTTGGTTTGCTAAGTGACACTCACATCAGTCCTGCCCTCCCAGCTGTAAGATAGCCACAGCTGTGCCTCTCTGTGCACTGTCAAACAGCAGCTCCAAATGGGAGCCCTCATCTTCCAGAGCTGTGAGCACTGATCAGCAGCTTCAAAATATTTCTTTTTAAATTTACTCTCCCAAAACACATACACAGAGAATAAAAATTAGACAATAAATAGCCTATGCAAAAGGTTAAGGAAACCTTCTTCCCTTAATAGTTTTAAACATGTTGTGATCAGTCTACAGTGTCTGCTCCTGACTTAGGAAAGTGAACTGCTGTCAGACATTTCTTGCCATTATTGTCCTCTTCACCTTCCCCTCATTTGACTTTGTTCTCTGGTATAAACAGAGTTTAGAAACATGGCTGGAATTAAATGTGGAAATTAACAGTTCCTCTGGCCTTTTTATTAGGGACCAACAGTATGTTTTTCCAGCTGCACCTGATATCTGGCATTGGTTTATTCCCCTTCCATCCATCACCTTAATTCAAAACCAAGTGGTCAAGCAACCAAATACCAAATTAGGAAAACAACAGCACACAGTGTCCCTAAAAAAGTATCTCCCTCTTTTGCCAGACACACAGATGCCATCAGCTCACATCAAGCTCCAGCAGCCTGTCTTTCCCCTGCCCTCCCCTTGGCCTCCTGCCATTCCCACACACCCTGTCAGGTGTTACCCAGCCCAGCCAGCTCCCACTGGCTCAGTGCTTGAAGCACTGCAAGCAGAGAAGACACAGTGCTGTTGCCAGGGGTTTTTCCTGGTTTTAAAACCCAAGACAAGAACCACAGAAGCAGAGAGAATTACAGTTGTGCCTCTCACACCCCAAGCAGCATGTCTGGGACAGCTCTGCAGGGATGGATGCAGCTGCTGCCCCATCCTCTCCCTCTGGACATGGCAGGGCTCAGCTCACACAGCCACTTGGTCAGCAGCAGCTGGACACCTGCTGCAGCTGCATCCTGCTGTGGGTTCTTTGGAGTTTATTCACCTTGACCTGGTTTGGCAGAAATGCTTCCCCCTTCCCACGTTCCTTCAGCCTACAGAGAAATGCCATCTCAGTTTCACAGCATCTTCAGACCAGCTACCCTTGGGGTCCCAAGTGCCTGCTTTCTCATGGAATTTTGTACATCCCTAGAGCACAGACGTGGTTATTTTTCATGCCATTCTTAATATATTAGAGTCAAAAATAGAATTATTCTTTGTAAAAGGCAAGGGCGTTTTATCTCCGGAGAAAGAGCAGCGTAGTGCAACAGCAAGCAATTTGAAGGCACAAAAATAAACCCTCAACATTTTCTTCCTGAGAGGATGAGAAATGGGTGGGGGAAAAAATAGCAGTTGGTGAAGCAGTCCCCAGTAGCTTGTTTCATAGCTGCACTTTAACTATTTAAAGCACCCAGATTGCACAGAGGCCTTGTTTAATATTTAGTGCTGATATTGATGGGCCTTGCTTTACTAACAGCATATTATTTTGTTCCTACTGGGAACAACCAGCTCCTGCATGCTAAAGAGACTTCTTTGGAAGGAACAGAAAGCATTGGAGCTGCAGCAGCACAGGGAAATCTGACCCTCCCCTTAACCAGGAGTGGTGCCTGTGGTAACTGCCAAGCACCAAGCCCACAAAAGCACAGATGCCTCCACAGCCTCCCTCTATCCCTCACTCTGCCAGAGGAGAGGATAAAAGAATACAGGAACACCATGCACACCCTCATCAAGAATTCCAGCCATTCATGAAACTGGACTGAAAGCCCCCAAGACCTGTGCAAGTGTCACAATGTTCAAAGAGCTTTTCAAGTTTTTGTTCGGAACAAATCTTGTTTGGAACCACTGCAAGCAAGTTCTACAGATCATTGACAAAGAGAAGCTGCTACAACAATTGCATCTGGATAAAACAGGACAGCTGCAAGATCTTCAAAGTTTTCACATGGCTTTTAAGTCTCTGTGACAAACAACACTTTGGCAAGAAAATCCTTTCTTTCCTGGATAATTGTTACCTTAGTGTGGAAGAACATGATGGTTGAATCCTTTCAAAGAACCAACCCTACAAGCCTTCATTCCTTAACAAGATAATTGTTGATCATTCATTATGTGCCTGATATTCCCCAAGAGCCTCTGTCCCTTCTAAGCAATAAACAACCCCTTAGCACATATCAAAGAACTCATTACAATCCTGTTGTGAAAATTACATGGCCAGACATTAAAACAAGCATAATTTTCCTATAGAGATAATAATTATTTGACTAATTGGGTATTTTTTCCACACAGTCCCCATGATAGCTTCTTTTTTCCCTGCTGTGCCTTCTAGAAAGGACAGTGTAATAAATGTGGTAATCATGGGAAAGGCAAAGGACATGAAACACAAAATGTTTCAGAGACTGGAGTTAAATTCTTCAATAGTTCCTGCCCAAGATTTCTGGAGAGCCTATATTGGGGAAAAAAAACTTCACAGACAGTTTGAAGGGCAAAAACTCCTGGCCAATTAAAGATGTCCCTGAGTGCCACCAAGGCATGGGCTGCTGGGGTTGGTGAGCTATCCATGCTTAAATAAGATCTGGCTGTAGTGTTTTGGATATGCCACCATGCCTCTTTGGTCCAAAGTCTTTTAGAGTAAAACTAGCATTTAAAAAACCCCACATTAATATAGTCATAAAGACCTGTCTCAAACCTAGAACAGGACCAATAGGCCATTGCAAGGGGCAGTAACAAATCTTCCCCTGTCAAAACTCTGCTGTCACTGGGGAACCATTTTGTCTGACAGTGTCAGGCAGAGCTAAACAAACTTTTTCTGGGATAGGGGTGTTCACTCTTTGCACTGTATTTTGACATGGACATAAACTGACATCAAAAGACTTTAAACCTGTTTATAAAATACAGTGGTCAGTTTATCAAAACCTCTTTCAGTTGTATAGCAAAACTTAGAAACCCAAACACACCCTGGTATTTCACTCTCACTCCTGGCAGACAGACCTTAACTCCTGAGCTGTTCACTTGGGAGCAAAGCCTTGCTCACACTCTGGGTGTGCCCCAGGTGCTGTGCAAGCTCTGCATCCCTCACTGCCAGCTGTGCCTGCTGCCTTGGCAGAGCTGCTAAATACAAGGTGCAAAGTTGAAAATGAACTCTTGAGAGTCACCCTACAAAGGCACCATTCCCTGAGCCACAGCCTGGTTTAGGCTTTGGTTCTGGTTTATGTTATCAGGTTAATAAAATTAAAAACTTTAGTGGCCACTTTCAGAGAGGTGTGTGCTGCTTGCATGTGCCCAGCTGGAGCAGGGCTGGTCCTGCTGCCTGGTCCAGCCCACTGGTTTGTGGGACCCAGGGGCAGAGATGATGCTCAGTGAGCCCCTTTGGCAGGGAGGGGTTTCCTCTCCCACAGGCTGGATGTGAGTTTGCAGGATATGACCAAGCACAATGTCTCATTTGTAATGTCAAACAGCAGCCAGACAAAATCCCAGCCTGGTATCAGCCCTGCCATGTACTCCAGGGAGTGCCTGGGAGGGTTTCCACCCTGTGAGCCAGGCTCAGCTCTGGGCCAGCGCTGTCACCCACACAGCACCTGCCAGCTCCCAGAGCCAGGAGAGCAGCACAGCAGCGCAGTTCAGCTCCCAGCCACCTACCAGGGGCAGCAGGAGCAAAACTCAGCCAGACCCTTTTTTGGCAACTCCATCAGAGCTGATGGAAACTGCAGCTGAGCTCCTCTCCCCTGGACAGGCTCCTTGCATTACCCAGAGGACAGCAGTCTATCCACTCACTCTCACTGCTCTTCTTCTCTTTACAGAAGGGGCACCCCAGCCTTCCACCAACTCCTCCAGGTATTGAAAGGCAACTCCAGTATGTAGCAACAATAGAGAACTAGAAAAATAAATGCCAGATACAAACCAGCAGCAGAAATAAGACTGTCCATTGGAATCTCCAGTCCCCAGGTTCCCAGACAAAAGGCTGTTTTTGTGGCATACTACTGCTCATCTAAAGCACTGAAAGGAAAAATGGTCTTTTTTTTCCATTCAGTCATGTTTCCTCTGCACAGGGCTGTTGCTGCCCTTTCCAGCATGTCCAAGTTCTGCTTGCAGACGTTTGGGCACTGGTACATTCTCCCAGGATCATATAATTATCAGTCTGTAATCTCCTGTTCCACTGCGGATATGAGCAACCCTTTGATGCTCACAGTAACAATTTGGAAGTGTTAAAGTTTGAGCACTGGGCCCCTGGTGCTTACACGTGTTTAAATTGGCCCTCCCTGAAAGCTGATGTATTCCATCTGCTCTATTGGATTTCTTGGCTTAAAGTTACTGGAAACACTGAATGTTTCTTCTGCAGTGATCCTGTGGCTGTCCAAGAGCAATACACACACTCAGAGCTCGTGCCTGGGCTGCTCAGGGCTAAAACACTTCACTGCAAGTGGCTTCAGTGGACTTTTTTTAGAGTTACATTGAAATCCCAAGTCCTGCATTTCACATTTCTAATCAATCCTATAACATGCAAGGAAGACTTGATGGATAAATAAAACACACACATTTGCAGCTCATTTCCTCTAACATTTTGCCTGAATGATGGAAATTAAGCATTTTTGTATTTATGTCAAGAAAAGGAGCCAGTACAGGAAAATCTTTAGGTTATAAAGAAACAGTAAATTATCAACATCAGCAGCAGCACTGGATTAACCATTCAGATATCCTATATATCGTATAACTGCAAGAGTTTTACAATCCAATTGCCTCATTGCCATTCCCAGACTCTCCAGGCTCAGGGGCAGGTATATCACTAAGTTAAAGTACACAGATGCATTCAAAGTGGGTCACACAAGTCATTAAAACAGCAAATTTCTACAACAACTTTCACAACCCAGCCACCTCACTCTGTGGCAGACTCTGAGAGTGTGCCTGGCCCTTGGCTTGGTCCATCTCCCACAAGCCTGAGCAAATGCTAGCAGCTGGAGGGATGCCCACCTTTCCAGCAGCACTGCTGACTCTTTGAAGCCTGTCTTTTGCTGCAGAAGCTGCATTTTAAAAGTGAAGATTCAGGAGTATTAAAAATATTTCAGCCTCTTCATCATCTTTACTTTCTTATGCATTTCTATCTTGTTCAGTTAAGATTCAGCCCTTTGCTTACTTCCAGTACAGCTGGAGCACAGATGCAGGGACCCTTTTCTGGTTCCCATCACCTCCCATTCCTGCCAAGCTGCAGGAACCCTCTTCAGACCTGCAGCCTCCTCATGATTTTAGCTCAGACCTTTAATTTAAAACAGCTCCACTCACCTCTCCAGGATGCTCTCAAGCCTACTCAGTAGCTCCACCACGTGCACTCCTTGGCTGGAAAACACAACCACCCTGACTGCTCTGAGCTGGGGTCACACCCAGTGTAGTGGGAAATCTGGCAAAGCTCCACATGTGTCTCACTTTGGAGCAGGTGAAGCCAATGGCTGAGGTGAGTGATTGCCCAGGACAAGCTGCAGCAGGCACTGGGTAACAGCTCCCAGGGTCAGGTGAAATTCCAGCCAGCCTGCTGAAACAATTAAAAATGCACTGGACAGCCTCCACAGAAACCCTTTGGATCAACTCCTCCTCTCCCCATTTTTGTGGTGAAGCCACACTCTCTCCAGAGTTCACTTCAACTCACCTTTCAGCCATTAGCCAGGGGAGAAAATATCCTGGCTGCAAAATGGTATCATGGCTTTGACTAAGTGGCTAACTGGGGGGAAATGGATTCATTGTTCAGGAGGCTGCTTTCCATATCCTCATAATTGCTTCCAGCAAATGTTGACCATTCTCCCTCCTCACCATAGTGGAAGCATCTTCTGGTTGAGTGGATTTGCCGTGTTTTGTACAGAGCAGCTGAATGCAGATTTACATAAAAATAGTATTGCTGAGCATTTAGTTCTGACCATTTTGTACTTGGTACAGCCATCTGCAATCAAAATGTTTGGAGAATATTACAGATGTTCTTGCGTGTTAGTCTCAAAAACTCCTCAAATATAAAACTCCTACATCCGCTCTCTAGAGTTGCCAAACTTTTTCTGCACTTGTGTTATTAAGCAACTCTGTTATTAAGCAATCGTGTTATTAAGTTTAGTGGATGTGAGACATCTTTGTCATGTTCAGCAGTGCATGCCAGGAGCTGGGTGGTCACTGGTGGGGAGTGTGTGCTGCCCTGACCATGGGACTGCCTGGGCACAGGGAGCCTCTCCCCATCCTCCTGCCCACAGCTGGGCACTCCCACCCCTCCATGGGCACCACAACAGGGGAGACATGGCTGGAGAGCTGCACTTCCAGGAGGATGGAAGATTGCTGTAGGATCAATCCCACCACGAGTAGCTTTTTAAACAGCTTTTATCACACACAGCTCTCTAGATGACAGAGAGAAGGTGAGAGCAGATCTGAAGCAGAACTGGCCCTTTCTTTAGTAAAAACTAAGATGTCAGATTTTCTATAATGGAAGCTAATCACTAGCCAACAAAAAGCAGTGTGCTTGGAGGGTGGTTTTTCATTTTTAGCCTTGGTGAAATGTTCCTGAAAGCTAATAGCATCTATAATGGCGTTGCTGATTTGTTTTGCTGTATGAAAGAAAGCAGAAAATAGAATTGCTGTATGTAGGAGGTGAAGATGTATTTTGTGTAGTGAGCAATGTGCTGCAGTAAGAAAAGGCTGCCACGGTAAACATGCTGTCCCCACGAAAGCCTGAATGTGATCATGTGGCTAAGCACTTGTGATCTTTGAAAGGCAAGGCGTCACCTGGGTGTCTGAGCACAGTGTGATTTTGGAGGCAGGAATCCAGACAATCAATGCAAACAGCTTCTCTCCCTCTCCAGCAGATGCTGCTGCAAAGCTGTGCACACCCAGAATCAGAGCACAGCCCTTTGTGAGCAGCCCCCACGCCGCTGTCTGGATGCACAATGGGCTGATGGCTGCTGCCTGCCCTCTCCCCATCCCACACACATGGTGTGAGCGCAGCAGCAGGAGCTGGGCAGGGCAGGCCGTGCTGGGGCTCTGCTGGCAGCCCTGGGGCAGGTGGATGCTGCCCTTCACCTCCTCCAGAGCTTGGCAGCAGCTCCTGACACGGTGCAGGGACCGTGACAGCAGCTGCAGCTTCTGTATTTGACAGTGCACAACAATCTGTGTCCCAGCAGGCTGTGCCTGTGCCCCCTGGAACCTGCTCTGCCTGGAACAGCTGAGTGGGATAGAGCTCAAGGCAGCCCTGGTGGTGAAACCATTGCCAGCTCCTGCAGACTGTGCAGTACAGAGAGCAGCACAGGTCGTGGAGGGAGCCAGGGGCAAGGAGCCTGCCCAAAGGATTTGGGGCTGCCTGGATCCTGAGGAACGGCATGGCTGGGGGGCTGCAGATGCCATGGAAGGATAGGGTGGAGAGGCAGGAGTACAAAGTGGGGAGGGAGCCACAGCAGCAGTGCAATAATACATTTCTTTATTTTACTTTTAGAAAGATGAGGAGGAGCTCCAGTCTCGTGCTATTAAACAGTAGATCCCACACTTGGGGCTCACTGTGGAAAAGCTTTCCAGCCTTAACATTGAGTAAAACTTGGCCTGATGGTTTCCAGCTGTGCTGTGCTTTCACAGCCTGCACCTTTCACTGGGAGCTGTGGTATCATTGTCTGAGCTACCAAACCCAGGTGTGTCCCGGGAAAGAGACCCATGTTTGAAGGTCACACTGCCCAGTTTTGTGGACAAGAGACAGAACTTTGGACACACAAACATATATCACACTTTATTTTCTGTGCCAGACAACTCTCCCTTCTGAAAAGTTCATTAGAGCTTTTATGTGTAAATTTGAAGTCCAGCTTTGTCTCAGAGATCACATAGGAGGGAGGGAAGCTGCATGTGTCTGTATTTAAGGTGCTGCTGGCTCTGCTGGTCCCAGACCCCCCCAGGGTGTGGGATGGGGATGGGATGTTTCTTTCACCCCAACTGCTGGCTTTGCTTGGAGCACAGAATTGCAGCAGCTCTGCAGAGCTGTCCCTGCAGCAGGGCCAGGCACAAAGGATCCAGCTGGGCTCTCCCCTGGGCAAAGGGACATGAGGCTGAAGTGTCATGAACTTCAGGAAAATTAATATCCTAAAAATCTACTGCCATTCTTTTCAGTTTTTGATCAAACCAGGTGTTCATCAACTACATCCACTTGATTAATAGCAAGCACTCACTACAGAAACAGACACTAACAATCTCCCATTTCAGTGTGTCAAATGCACATAATTACTCATCACGGATACTATTTATATGCCCACGTACTGCTAAGTGAAAGAATGCTTTCATCCTGGTTTTATCATTTCTAAATTAAATCACAGTTTTTCCTATTTCCTCCAGACAGCAGCTCAGCCCCACAATTTTCTCTCCAAATGACAGGCAATTCTTTTAAGCACATTGAATTATTTTTTCCAGGTGGTGGTTCAGTTGAAATTAAATGTTACTCTTTAACAGCTGTGGCACACAAAGATGACAACTTTAATATTCCAGCCAACTTGAAAATCAGAATTAAAAAGAGGACTTTAAATTCCAAGTGAGCACTGGCAGCCAGCACCCCTTTTTCCTGGCATGAGGAAGGGGAATGTCACAGGGGAAGTGACTGCACTCCTGTGCTGAAGGCTGGAAAGGGCCTTGGAGCTCACCCCACCAGCTTAAAGACTCACTCTGGCCCCACAATCGAATAAGTACTGGAAGATTTGATTTTTATTGTCATTTTTAATCTCTTAGTGGTTTGATTTCCCAGCAGCTGGTGAAGGACATGTTTAGCTCCATCCCCTGGGAGCAGCCAAGTGTCCTGGTGAGCAGAGCGAGGTCCCCAGCTGGCAGGGACACAGGGGCACAGACTGAGGGGAGATGAGAGGGAAAGGCAAGGAAGGTGTCGTGGCCCAAAGAGGCCACTCTGCCATCACTCAGGGCTCACTGGCTGTCCTCCCCAGGTACACACCCTCTTCAACACCTGGCTACAGTGGTAAAGTGCCCTTTGATCCAGCAGAGGCTCTGCTGCCCCAGTATTAACCTGGACAATTATTTCATAGCCAGATTTCCTTTGCTTTGTCCACAGAGGATCGGTTAGAAGCCAACATTAATGTGAAGAACAGAGGAAGGTCAAATTAATCTCGACCAAGAATTACAGAAGTTCATGAGATAAAGCCCAGCAGTAGCCATGTGTTTGAGTGCTCTGCTGAGTGAAATGTGCAGATAAGAGTAAAAGACAAAAAATACAAAATATTAGTTTAATAAATGTAGAGTAAATAGTTCAGATATTTTTGTCTGTCAGGAACTGCATACACTGAGGCACCAACATTTTATAAAAGTCATATTCTATAATTTTGCAAATTGATAACAAAAGGGCAAGGCATTGATACTACAGATTAAGGCAAAATAAATGCATTCTTGTGACTCTGCTTAGCCTTACCATGGAACAACAGTGCCTCCCAATGACCAGAGAGTAACTCTGAAGGTTCATATATTACTTGTCACTATATCTTTTAGCTTGTCTCTGATACTTCATGTATTACTTCAACCACCACATCTCAGCAGATTTCTCTGCCAAGAAAGCTTTCATACTGAACTACAAAATTGAATTACTATCACGGAATCAGCATATATATCCCCTGCCAGAATATTCTGTTCTTTGTTTGCAAGCAAAATAAAGTGGCTGCAAGACCTGAAAGATGGGTGTGTGGAACCCCAAGGATACCTGGCAATCGTGTGTTGGGAGTGTTCCTGCAGTTGTGACTGTTCTGGTCACTGACACGTGCAAGGTCTCAGTTAAGCATGCAGGTACTACTTTTCTAAACTGATTGCAAAAATAATTCACCAAATAAAATTAACATTTCCCCTGGTTTTCTTTCTCAAACCAGGTCCCGATTATTTCAGCTCCAAGAATCTTGCACTGCAAGCCCAGAAAAAGATCCTGAGTAAAATGGCAACCAAAACCATGGCTAACATGCTAATCGACGACACAAGCAGCGAAATCTTCGACGAGCTGTACAAAGTAACAAAGGAGCACACCAGGAACAAAAAGGAAGCCCACAAAATCATGAAAGACCTGATCAAAGTGGCCATAAAAATCGGGATCCTCTACCGAAACAACCAGTTCAACCAGGAAGAGCTGGAGATCGTGGACAAGTTCAGGAAGAAGCTGAACCAAACTGCCATGACCATCGTCAGCTTCTACGAGGTGGAGTACACCTTTGACAGGAACGTGCTGGCAGAACTGCTGAACGAGTGCAAGGAGCTCGTGCACGAACTCGTGGGGCGGCACCTGACGGCGCGGTCCCACGGGCGCATCAACCACGTCTTCAACCACTTTGCAGACGTGGAGTTCCTGTCTGCCCTCTACAGCCTGGATGGGGACTGCCGGCCCTACCTCAAAAAGATCTGCAACGGCATCAACAAACTGCTGGATGAGAAGGTTCTTTGAAACCGCGCTCGAAGGCAAGAAACCGACCAAAAACTTCTCTCTAGAACTGGCCACCCCTCCTAAGCCATGGTAGGCAAGCAAGCTTCCTTCCCATCAGTCTTACTACAATCCCCTGCAGGGCCCAGAAGGTGCTCACCAGGCTCGTGGTGAAGTGGAAAACTTAAATGAGAAAGCTGTCGATTTTAATGCTTTGTTCAGATAATTCAGTCTTTTTCAAGGAGCAGAGTGAACAAGGCTGCTGATATATATTGTTCAGACACAGATTGCTATTCACCATGATCTCGCTAGCTTTGTGTTCAAGGCTGAACATGTGAACAGAAAGTAAACTCAGATGCATGGCTATGTAAAAATAGGCAGATGAAGGCAAGAGCAATACATGGAATTTACCCCCAAGGCCCTCGGTGCATATTTTTTTATTATTTCCACGCTAACTGAAAAGGCTTTGACAGAAAGTAGGTCTGTAATGGATTAAGTTCACTCCTTTCAAAAGAATCAGGAATCAATATGAGAAAACATCTCTGATTTTACATGGTATATAAATCTAATAAGAGAGTAACAAATCATACAAGCAGGAGAAAATCTAAAGAACTGCTCTGTGAAGCAACAGTTTCATCAGTTTAGTTCTATACCTGCTAACAACTGAGAGGAGGTTTCATTTTAATTTGAAAAGCAGCTCAGTGGATCATACTCAAAGGCAGATAAAGGAGTCCAGCATTCCCCTGCTCTCAGGGCTTGTCTATTGGGTAACAGCAGGTGAGCTCAGACTGAAGGTTGTGCTGCTCTTACTGTTCTGCCTGGCAGAACAAAATACTCCTTGTGAAGATTTTGAAATTGCCCTTGTGAGGAGCAGCACACCTGAGACACCAACATTTACATCCCTGAGCCTCAAAATATTCAGCCTAGATAATACTCCTGGTTTAATGTACCCATGACATTTGTGCCTACAGTAAATCAGAGGTGGGATACAAAGGAACCCCATCCACTATTTGTGCAGTGCCTCCAAGTGTAGCATATCCACAGTTGTCAAAACAGAACAGCCTTAGTGACTCTGGTGAGTTCCTGGAGTGAGTTTTTGTTCAGAATGTTTTCAGTGAATTTTCTAGGGTTTTTTGAAACAAGATATAGTGATGTCTTCAAACTGAAAACATTTTGCCAAGAAAGAGTGGGTTTTGTGCAGGCATGGTTGGACACAGGGAGTGTGGGAGCAGAGCGGATGCTCTGGCTGCCACTTGCAGAACCTGGGTAGGTGGAGACTGATCCAGAGTGAAAAACACATGTTCAGAAATCTCCCCTCTCCTTGTCCTCTCCATCTTATCCTCCAGACTCATCTCTGTCTCCTGACACTGCAGTGTCAGGAGCCCTCTCCTTTCAGCTGACACAGCAAGCAGACAGTGCCATCATCTGGGGGTAAAACCTTCCATATCATGTATACTATAATAGAGAGATGCATGTATCTGAAAGTTGACAAGGACAAGAAAATATATTTGAAAGCCATTCCTCTCTAAGGGAAACGTACAGGTTGATCACTCATTACTTTAGGATAAGAAAAAAAAATAAAAACATATTTCTCATTAAAATAAATTCTTGAATACTATGGTATTAATAGAAAACTGTTCAAAATTCTTATTATCCTTCTGTCTTTCCTCCCCCCAGAATAACTATATTTTATCTCTTGCAACAAGTTTTTACTGTCATACCTTTATACAGCTGAGAATACACACACCCAGGTCATATACTCACTTGGGTTGTCCTAGATAGATTTTTACCTGTTCCCAGGAGAACTCATCTGAAGCACAGTAAAAATGAAAGACATTGGCAGAACAGTTTTTGATGGTGTAAATTTCCCCCACATATTTCCTTTAACCATTAAAAGTAGATTTAGTTGCAATGAAGATGGACAACTCCTTTGCAACACAGAAATGAAAGAGCAACATTTGGGGTTGCAAGTTCAGCCATTGCAGAGCCATATTTACATGCATCATGACCTGCATTTCTTCCAGGCATGTACTTGTCAACTGATGCTTTTGAACTGTATTTCTTGTATCCAATGCTCCTGTCCCAGTGCACATGTCAGATTTTGTGTGTTTCATTTGTGGCAAGCAAATTTAAGTTCTTCTTTTAAGGCCAGAAAAAGATTATTCAACATTCAAGATGTCTAAAGGAAAGGGATATCCTGTATTTGTGACTTTTTGTGTGTTTCAAGTATCAATATTCAGATTCTGGTATTTTAAACACACCAGCTGAACATCTGTTGTTTTATTTAAAAATAATCTGAGTAGCCTTAAGGAAAGATATGTTTTCAAGTATTTCTCATACTTGCATATCCTGTATATTCATTGTTTACTTTTGTACTTGTAGCTTGGTATGTAAAAACATTGCTAAAATATGGGCAATGTTCAGGTCACCTTAAATATATTATGTATTATCACATTTGTGGATTAAAAATGTGTGATTACTGCCCTTTTTGTTTCCTTTTGATTTATTTATCCTACCACCTCTATTGTATCACAAGCACATGTCAGCAGCAAAAAGCAGGTGCCACAAGCCAAAATCTCACTCTTCCAAGGACCTTCTTGCAAGTTTTCCATTATATATTCAGCCCAGTTTAGCCTGATGTGATTTAAGGTAGATAGAAGACATATTCCTGACAGATTCCACAGCCCTGTCCTTAACATGGAGCTGCTGGAACCTACCAGAACATTTTAACATGAAACATTTATTCCCCTGTCCTTATTCCCAGAAAAGGCAAACTGTTTTGGCTGAAAGAGCTCAGGATTTGCAAACAGCTCACATGGCAATTATACTGAAAGCAGTGAAATACTGGCACAAAGAGAAAACTGACAACTACCTTAAAATCAAAGTTTAAAGCAATCTCCTTAAGTGGTGCTTTGAGCCTTCCTGCTGGTAAAACATTTCTGTCAGAGTAATTTTATGAATCATATCATGGCAGGACACAATTTTCTTTGCTTCATCACTGCCAACTTTATTATATAAAGACAAGAATGCTAATGCTTAACAAACTCTCTTGGGAGTGACTACTTCTAACATGTTAATGAAATGGTGCCTGTGCCACAGAGCTGCACATCATACTGAACATGTGATCTGATTTGTGCTAGAGAAAAATTCTCAGAGACTGGCACATAAATAGCTGGCCCTGAAGAGAACCAAGCAGTAAAGCAAAATTAAGTTTCACCACAGCAACAGAAATGCAAAAACCAAGTTTTAACTGGACAACTTAAGCAGGTCTATTTTCGTTTTTACATAAATCAATGCCATTTTACATAAATCAATGTGTGGTCAGAAAAAGACCACACACAGTCTTACCCACACAGAAAAAGATAATACAGCTTTTTATGCTGAAAAGCTACTGGTGGGACTCTACAAGAGAGAAACACTTTTCCAATATTTAGAAACCATCAATGTCATTTATGAGCTACTTGCAAGTACAGGAAAACCTCAAGATCCTGCCATCCATTACACAAATTTACTCTTTTGGGTCCTTACAGAATGAGGAGGATTTGGGAATATTTAGCAGAAAGTAATAAAATCCGAAAGATTTAGACTGTATCTAAGAAAACATCCTGCCTCAAGCTGCCATGTTGCACTTCCTCCAGTTTCCTACCTGTTTGTTTCAGTAAAAATACCTGAAAATACTTGGGGCAAGGTGGTAGAAACTGGCCAAACAGCTGAAAGATGGATCCAATACAATCATTTTCCTGCTGACTCCCACATGCCCAGGACTCACAGGGCACACAGCAGTGGAACAGTGAGGCCTCCTGGTACTTACAGGTTTGGTCCAGTCCCTGCTAACCTGCCAGTTCAGCATGGTCAGCACAGACTGACTGGCCTCTGGGTGCCTCTTGAGCTCTCTGCACCTTCTCTCCCTTCCTGGAAAACAGGTTCATCTGTGATGTTTCACTGTTCAGATGCAAAGAGAAACAATTAAAATAGAAACTAGTTCTTAATATACAGAAACACTGCTACATGTGATGGAAAAGAACATTTAACAAGTATCAAACTTTTTTTTTAATAAAATTGAATTTTATTAAACTGCAAGAAATGCAAATACGGTGATAGATTCAGATCAGTGTTTGTTGGGCAATCCAAAAATAATGACTGACACAGGTACAATTCCCTGCACACTCCTTTAAGTGATGATACCATAAAGCAATTAGAATCAGAATACTGACACCTTAACATACACTATTCATACAGTGAGCAAGGTTACAGAGAACATTACATTAACAACAGAAGGCATTGTTGTCTTTGCAGTTCTTTAAACACCAGGACATTGAACATCTCCTTGCTGAAATGGTTTAAATGCATAGGCCACAAACAGATATTTGTATCAGAGTTCCTATAATTACACAAGTCCAATTGCATAACACAAGTCTGATTTACCAGCAGGGCAATCATCTGCTGGAAATTATTCCACTATAAATCAGTTTTCATTTATATAAACTGTCTTGAAGTGCCAAGTAAACATTTAAGTATGCAGAACATTAAATATATTTACAGGTTCAGTGCACTTTAAATTCCTCAGTAAGAGGGTACTGAAACAACAATAAAAAAGGAACTTTGCTTCAATGATTATACTTGTGATAACACAAGTAGCTTGACTTAAAAGAAAAATTGCTATCAGCACATTAACATTCTTACAACAATTTCATGAACGTTTACCAAAACATCAAAGTAAAAGAATACTTTGTTTTCCTTTACAACCAGTGCTTATCAGGTGAGAATCAGTAATGCTGACATGTGAGAGGCTCCTTGTTACTATTAAACACACGAAGTACAGAACTCTACCACAGAATCCCTTTGTACCATGTCTGAACTGTGTGTACAATCTTGGATGCTTCAATAGAAAACATGACCAGCTATAAATAATACTAACCAGCACTATTTTTCATTCAGCATCTAAATAAATTCAGATTGCTGGATTTTCAAGATTGTGAGGTTACTTCAGGAAGAGGAGACAATCTGCTCAGACACATTTTCCACATTTGCTGCTGTGATTTAATCCCTCATGCCTTGCTGCAGTTCCCAGGCATGCACACAACACAGCCACATCCCTGCAAGTCAGACCTTTGATGAGTCATACCCAGGCTATAAATAATTAGAAGTAAAAATAAATGGAAGCTTTCCCCTTGTGAATTTTCATGCACAGGGATTTTGGCCAGATCAAATTTATAGGGTAGACTGGAAAGCAATGAACATGTTCACTAAACAAAAATCAAGGAGTCAACATGTCCACAGCCAAGTGTCCCCAGCTCAGTCATCTCAGAGCTGATCCACGTGGAACTTCAGCTTAGCCATGCACAAATCCTCAGTGACTGTCACAGACCCCTGTGGAAAGGGAATGAGACTGAAACCTGGGGCAGAAAGAACTGCAGACAGGAATAACCTGAAGGGCTTCAGCTAATCCCCCAGGAGGTGCTTCCAAACAATTTCACATGCCTGACTCCTACCAAAAAGCTATTTAAATGTTATCCCTTCCATGGTAAACATCAAAGATCATGGGAAGTGTTTTCCTCCCTAGAATCTTTTAACTGTTTTAAAACCATGCATTTGCTGCTACATAAGTTATTTTATATAACCACCAATATGGGTCTTGTTGCCAGCAGTGCTTAAAAATAGCTTTAGAAAAATTATCAAAATAAAATTAAATAACTGATCAAGTCTGACCTCATAATGGAAATATGTTTTCTTCAAAATCATATTTAAGTAGTTGCCATGAAGAATAAGTGTTGGCATCTATAAAAGCTGTGTAATAAAAATAAATACTTTCAGTCATTTACAACAAAATTAATATACATTTCACTTACACAGGTAACAATACTTTAATGTACTGTACAGTCCTGAGCATGTTTTTGCAGGGGTAATTTAGGTCACCATTTTCCCCCCACAAGTCCACTTGGACATTGCCAGCTGGAAGAAAACTTTTAATACTTGAAGAAGCAGTATCTTAGTTTAGCTTTGGTAATTATCTGTGCAACTGTATAAATCTTTGACTTGCTTTCACACACCAAATAGATTAAGGCAGGCACTATTGTTCTCAGGATTCCTCCATCACCTTCTGACACTGATAGAGCAAACCATCTGGAAGAGCAGCACAAGGGGACCTGAACCACAGGGCCAGCATCCCTGAGTGGGTACGGCAGTGCAGCAGGCAGGGCACAGATGGCAGGAGCTGGCAGGCCAGGATTCCCTCATTACCTGAGAGACCACAGGGAAAAATGCAGTAACAATTAGCAAGCAACAACTGCTATAGCAGACTTGACAGAAACTGCATCTGTCACACTCCATGTCTGCTGTTTTCCCCTCTCTTACCTCTGTGTTCCTCACGGAACACATCAGCACAAATCATGCCAAAAATCCCACCTTTGTCACACAGCTTCATTCCCTTTTTGTCCTACCCAAAACTCTTCACAGTGCAAGTTTTCTCCTTTATAAAATCCACTCTTTGCTGAACACTTGTACCTTTACATCACCTTCCCACAGACCCCTGAGTGAGGCAAACAAAGTCCATGGGACACCAGTCCCTTGTTCACCATGCTCCCAAACATTCCCTCCCTAAACCTGCAAGATCCTCTCTTCCATGTACTTGTTTTCCTGGGACAAATGATCCTGTGAGCACCCCCACAGTGTACTTTCACTTACCTATAACATCAACTCTGTGGAGTTTCAGCTTCTGTTGCAGTGTATCCAGGGCTGCTGAAAGGGAATCTTGGCAAGGTGACATTTTTATGTTCTGTTTCACATCATTGGAAAGAGACAACCACAGCTTCCCAAAGTCTTCTGTAGTCATTTCCATTGGCCTAAAAGGAAGTTCACCACACTTCTTAGCCAAACAATATTTATAAATCAGAATATCTTTGGTTTCAAAAAACCCTGTATATGGAAGCAACTGGACAATAGAGAACAAAACAAGTAAATATGTATTAGTCTAATCAAACCCCTCCTCTTTCCAGCTTAACATTTAAAAAATGTTTCTATGCCTTGCTTTAGATTTCTAAATTTAAAAAAAATTAATTTTCAAATTTCACATTAAAAGAAAAGTCTGTTGGACAAAGGACACTTGTTTCTTCCTACTCCTAAAATAAATGCAGTGTTCAAAAATGAAAAGAATGAGCTTTCTTCTTCCTCTGAAAAGTTGTCAACCTTTTCATAGAGTGTTTTGGTTTCTGCACACAAACCACTTGTTTCCTCTTGACATGTTTACATTATGCCATATTTTAAAGCATCATGTCCTTCTGTTCTCTTTTCTCTTAGTCTCTTCAAAAACAGTTACAGTCAATATTCTCCCTGCATTTGTACTTCTTGCTGGAACTTTACCCCTTTTTCACAAGTGTAAAATAACCCTTTATTATCTTTACCAACCATCTCAAATTTGAATTAGCTGCTCAAGGTGAAACCTTATATTTTCATAGTCAATACCCAAATCATCCTGCCCTTGTCTAACACTGAGCTGTATACAAGTGTTTTTAACAACTGCAGTTTATTCTATTTACCTGATGAAGTCCATCAATGATAAAGTTACTGAAAATTCAAGGCAAGTTTCCATCTCTGACTGGTAACTAACAGAGGCAGGAAGAATTGCCTGTGTACAAACTTTGTTCATCCTCACACATTTCTGGCAATGTTCCACACTTTGAGCTTCAATTACAGGAAACTGGGAGGTGGCACTCTCCAAAATCTGTAGAATGTCATAAAAGAAATAAAGAATGTAAGTCTTGCTGTCAAGTTGTGCAAGTGATTCAGATACAGCTATAAAACTGTGTAAGTGCCTCTTATTTCTGTTGATTTTTCTTGGAGTATTTGACAAGTGAACAGAGCCACCATATGTCAGCCCTCATGAAGGATAAATCAATCACTAACACCTACAAACATTCTATGGGATACACAGCACCAATGAAATTGATCTCTGACAATTGGCTTCTCCCAGCCCTAAAGAACTGCACCAGGAACCTGAATTCTGCAGCTCAGTCCCAACAAATGAATATACAAGCAAGCAGCATCACATCAAGCTATACACTAAAACAAGAAGTTGAGAAAACATCCCTAACAAAAAGGATTTCTAGATTACTCAGCAGGCCCTGGCTCACCAAACAAACTGGTAACAGAAATTCTGTCCATGGTGGTGGTCTGGGAGGGAATTTAAGTGAATTACTAGAAAAATCTAGACAAGAGATGCTCACTCTCTATCAATGCCAAGACAAGCTTGATTCAACTCAGAAATGGAAAGGAAAGGGACTCCATAATCAATTAGCAGTGCCTTGATTAAGTAAATTCTAAAAGAAACAATCCACTTAATTCTTGTTATCAGGTTGCTGAGTTGTTTAATAATTCCGTGCTTCTTTTAAGCAAAATCTGGGGATAGATCAATCAATTGGCAATTCCTAAATATCTTTCCAAATATTTAAATGAAGTTTTATTTATGACTATAACATGCCTTTACCAATCATATTTAAATCCCAAATGTAGCCAATGTAAAAAATCTGCACTCTCAAAGATCTGCACTCTCAACTAAATGCATGAGAGTGAACCATGACTGATGTCTTTGAAAAAAGAATTGAAAGAAGCTTATACAAATTTGGTGTCAGGAAAGCATCATGTTTGCCTATCAGGTAAATACAAATGAATGCACAAGCACAGTAGCCACACTCAGACAAAAGAAAGCTACACAGTGAGGTGAACTCAAGTCATACCACTCCAAGCAGGGCCCGTGAGGTTTGCATTTGGTTTAGTCTTTGCATTCAGAATGGAAAAATCACACATATTCATTACACAGAGGCAAACAAAATCAAGGTGAACTGAAAAAGTGAGAGGCTAACTTTTATAGCCAGTGACAGTAAGTTTATAGTGAGGTTTCTTTCACCTCCTTTTAAAGCTATGTGTAACAGGTGTACCACAGGGTTTTAAGGAAATACTTTGGAAAAAGGCATGGCTACCACATTAAACCAAATATTGCATCGTTAAATGCAAGCAAAAAGCAAGAAGTTCCAAGTGAATTTAAAATATAATGGAAACAAAGTTTCTTACCTGAAAGTGTTCTGTTTCTTCAAACACTAAGTTCACAGCATGAAGTGCAGCAGTGCTTTTATTTGAAACAAAAACAATGAGCAACAAAGAGTCATCTGTCCACACCTTACATAAATGCAGAGCTAAGGCATCACTCTGACAAAGTCCCACTACTTCAGAGTGAGGAAGCTCTTCAAGTTCTTCTGGTAAGGAAGGGACCAATGGTGTTTCACTGGCACTCTCACATTGAGCACTTGAAGAAGGCTGAAAAATTTCAATATCGCTATCAGCAAACAAAGATGACTGTGACAGCCTGTTAGCTGAAACTCTGTCATCCAGCACAGATTTTCTGAGGGACTGAGGTGTTTCAAATGTTAAATTGTCTTCTACAATATCTGAAGAAGGGGAGGCTTTCCTTAACCTTGTGTGCATACTTCCCTCAGAATCCTCCACATTAATAGGTACTGTATCAAGTAAGGGACCAAAATCTGAAGCAGCACTGTTTTGGAAGACTGATGCCTCCTCACTCAACTGCTGAGTTTCAGTTATCTTTGATTTCCTTTTGAACTTCTGAGTAGCTGTGTCTGCTTTGCCCATCTGAAAATGAAAGAGAAAAAAAAAAATGGGTGGAAAAGTTCCTAGCAATCAGCTGTGTTACTGTTAATACCATGCAGTGAGGAGGTGAGGAAGGACCAAGGAATCAAAACAGATGATAAATACAAAGAGATTCCAAATATTTTAATGGATCCAGGGGCTTGCTGTATCTCTTACAGAGGACTAAATTAGCTTATAATGCATGAATGACTCAAGATTCTCTTACCTAACTAAAAGCTCTTATTAATAAAAGACTAAGCAAAGGCAGTATCTGGTTAACCAGTGCTAAGTGCCAAGATTTGAACTGGCTAATACAATGCCAGTCTTAAAATATTACCTAATAGTGAATTCTTTTATGTTCCACATACTACCATACATAAATTTAAAATGGTCTTGACATAGGCTGTCAAAGTCTAGCCTTACATCCAAATGAATAGTGACAGCTCTACAAGGCTGGGTCAAGGAACAGTTGTTCAGGAAAATTAACACTAAAACTTGGAGCACAACATGTAAACAGAGGAAAGCTCCAGTTACCAAATCAGATCTGCCTCAGAGGTTCATCAAGCTGTTTCAGGTTTCAATAAAATATCACACTGCAAAAGCCATTCTCAATACTCTTTCAATGACATGGGGGGTGGGGTTGTCTTATCACTAATTTGATCTCCATTTGCATACAAGTATCTATAATTTTCAATAAGACCATATGTAAACTTTGAACTGTTAAATCTCAAAAGAATCACTCACCAGGCTGACACCAGCACTTGCTCCCAGCCCAATGAACAAAGTTGATGCTAACTGCTGCTTCTCTTTGTCCTCCTCAGACAGGCTGGCACCTTGCTCAGGCTGCAGTGCAGGAGGTTCCCCCACCTGCCCTGCTAATAAGCTGCCACAAGGCACTGGTTGTGGCTCGTTTCCTTTCCCTGTTTTGTTTTCTTTCTTTGGAAGGTAACCTTCTTTTCCCCACAGCTTGCGTACTCCCTCGAGTTTCAGAGTATTTGTCCTAAAAAGGCAAACAAAACAAAGCAGGATCAGCCACAGGAACATGTTCATAAAAACATGCCAACACTCAAACACCATTCACTGCTTTGGTGCTTTGATAGATAAGGGTGAGCAGTAAAATATAAAGATTCTGGAAAGGTTTCCTGCATACCAGTTTAGCAGAGTATAAATGAAGTTATTAATTTGTATGAAACTATGGATATGGAATTAATGTGTAGTGCACTAAAAATAAAAGGAGCATCTTATACTGCAAACCTTAGCCTCACTTTTGTCTTTAGAAAAAAAAATCAGAAAAAATAATAAACAATGTAATCATCAGGCAATCCTACCCCAACATTACTGCATTAACTATCACCTCAACTGCAGTCTGTGAAGGAAGTGGCAGAAGAGTCTGACCACAACAGCTGTTTTCCTACTTATTACACAGATGTCCCCAGCTAATTTTCTTCTTATGTGATAGAAGTTTCCAAGTTCAACTGCACCCTTTCTAATTCCATGCAATGAAGCAACAAAGACCCATGATAACAACAAGAACAGAAGCCTAAACGTGCTTCACTTCAAACACAAATTAACTCACTCTTTGTGCCCTGTCTCAGCACTATTCCCAGATATATCAGAGCCAAAAGATAAACCAGTGGGGGACTGTCTGCCAGTGACACCAGATGAGGACACACTTGAAGCAAAGGATAATCCATAAGGTTCAAAATTCAGTGCTGCAAGACAGACAATTTTAAAATTACAAGGAGGCATAAAAAAAAGTAAGAATTAAATCTATATTTCTGAAAATAGATATTCCTGTATTGCTGGACTTCTCAGGCTTTCACTTTAATAATCCCCACAAATTTCAAATCCTCTAGATCAGCAAGGATTACAGTAAGACTTTCTCACCTACAGATCAACAATCTATATACATCAGCTAGACAAAGGGGGAACTAAAATCTAAGTTGAACTTAGAAGATCAATTAACTGTACACTTTAATTGTTAATACTTCTCAGGTAATTTAGCAGTATTAAATAAATGCAGTGAACTGTCACCTTTTTCCTGAGAAAGTTTCTCCTCTTGTCTCTGGTGATGAGGCTTATATGGTGCTGCACCATGAGCGAGTCCCTCAGCCACAAACCCATCCAGAAAAGATAAGGAAGCATCTACCTACACAGAATTTAAAGGAATGAAAAGGCAATGAAAATATTTCCTTTATGTGAGCCAGATGTTACCAGAAGAATATGGTGTCTTATCAGCAAATCAGGACCTTCATGTCACATGTCCCTTATCTACCAGTTAAGATGATATATAGACAGAATCTTTTCCATCATTTACTGTGGAAATTTCATGGTCAAAATCAGTGGTTTTTAAATAGGAGGCAAACCCTTTGAATTCAAAAGCAGTACTGTATCACTAAAGCAGGCCTACCTCATCTTTGAAAAAAACAAAAGGCAACTAAAAATAAACCAGTGTATGAAATGATAATTCTGCTAAAAGCTACTCCAGCTTACTTAACTAAAACACCATGGTTCTTTATCTTTCAGTACAGAACACTATGATTCATCCCATATGTCTGAAGAAGTTTCTGAAAACTCACTTTAGGCAGACTTGCATCCAGTAAGAACTGCAAATACCATTCATTTTGGAAACACCTTTTCACCAAAATATTCATCCCCCTGGACCACAAAGAGGTTCATGAAAAAGAACCTGGAATGTGTCTTACCACCAGGTCACTGCAACTAGCATCAAATGGAAGCAAGCTTTTCATCAGTGCTTTGTCTTCACACAGATGCTTCAGTTCAAAGGCATATTGTCTCAGGCATGTATCCAGAGAGCTGCTGAGTTCTTGGATTATTTCATCCACTGTTTTTGAGCAGGAAGTGTGTGATGCTATCTTGGTGACTGCAGCCATTATCCATGCTTTAGTTTCAGAAGTAACAAAAGTCTTCTTCAGCAGGCCATGCAGCTTTGTTAAAATAACTTCTGGATCAACATCTGTAACAAGACTGAAATATTCTCCCAACACCTATTCACAAAAAACAGACAAAATATGCATTTAGAGCAGTGCTCTCAGTTTTGAAACTGGAATATAGTATTGAAATAACAACACAATAAATCCACCTCACATTCAAAAAACTATTATTTAAACATAGATTCTTTTATCCAAATTACTTCTTTACCATGTTGTGTTTCATATGTCAAAGGGTTGAAGTGTTCACCTCAACAGACTCCAACATTTGGCTTTTTAAAAATCAAATAACTGTCTTGATAAGAAAGCTAAATATAACTAGACCCTGACAAACCACCAGCTCCCCAAACTGCAGCCTCTCCCTTGGTGGGAGCTGAAGCTTCCCCAGTATCAGACAACACCAGCACAGCACCTGGCCAGTCATTTGCAGGGCTACAAGAGCATTTCACAACCACATCTGGCTAATTTTGATGAAGACAGAAAGGCTCTCAGTATGCAGCCAGATTCAGGTGGCTGCCAAGCCATCCCTGCATAAAAGGGAGCAAGTCAGCTTTGCCACAAACCACAAGTTAACAGTCCTCAGTCACCAAAGAGGTCCTTAAAATAGATTTTGGCATGTTAGCTCGACTTCAAGTACAAGTGACTGAAAATTAAAGTTTAATAAATATTTATTAGAAACATTATCACCTTTGACAGCTTCCTCAAATCTGTGTATGGAATTCTGACCTGTGTCTACCTTACCCAGCTCATAACTTGAAGGAATTTCTGTGGATACAATTTATCTTCCTCCTCAAGTAGTGCCAAATAGGACTGTACTGCATACATTCGTAGCTGATGATCTTCTTTTTCATCATCAAATCCTAGAAAACAGCACCATTTCTGTGAAACACAAATAACATATCCTACCAAATATTTCAAAGTACATTTTAAGAAAAGAAAAAAAAAACAGATTAATAAGGAACATGTCTAATTCTTCAGAGCATGTGGGGAGTTACCTTCAGCCAACAGCCTCAGGAAGTTGTTTGGGATATCAGAATGCACAACATCACCTCCAACTGAGAACACAGCATTCATTGTCTGGATGAACCACTCATTGTTAGGGGCATATGTGTCCAGATGTTAAGGAATGAAATGCTAAGGCATAACTTTTTCCTTCTTTTTTAGTCTATTTCCATAGGAATGGCCATTGTGATCTCCCCAGTAAGTCAGGGATCTGATGGGCAAATATCAGCTCCATCTAACCAAAGAGGAAATATTCCTGGATCTTTTAGGAAGTGTTTCCTGGAAATCTCATGAAAACTGGTGATCACTTAGAAAAGCCTGAAGTTACTTTGTTGAAAAAGTTGAGTTTATGCAGGCCTCACACATTAAGGACAATATGTTCACATTTGTCCTACTCTATTTTAAGCTCACACTTCTCCTGTACTAGGCTTCCACATAATCTTTTGTTTACCCAGCATCACTTGATCAATGATAAGAAAACAGTTTTTTTCAGCAGTGCTTTGCTGTTGATTTACAAACTTTACAAAAACATTTTGAAGCACTCCACATAAATCCTCACTGTTTTTTTTAATATACTTAACTTTTGATCAGCCTTTGTTAACTTTGAAAGTTGGCTTTTGCCTTCTCTCAGATAAGTCCTGAAAATACAGTTAATGAGTGGAAATTTTTAACAGCACAGAAATTTCAGAGTTATTGCATTTGTTTTTGCATACAGCAGGACAACAGAGGTTTTTTTAGTACAGTACTCCATGCCAAGCACTGCACAAACAGGATGATAAGGCAGCTCTCTGTTATCAAAAGCTTACAACTCAAGACATCAGACAAAATCACACACAGAAATCAGGCAGTGGCAGGTCTAACAGTAAAGCACATCATAAACAAAATCCCTAATCATTACTTTCATCTTTTATGGCATTTTTTAAAAATCCTTTCTTTATTTCAATCCCAGTGTGCTGTTCTTAAAATCCATACACCAATGAAGAGTTCTATCAGGGAAGATCAGTCCCACAATTACAGAACAGCACTTCAAGTAGCACTGAGACATCTCTCTCTATGCAATGGTATAAGGCTTCAAAGTTGGAATTTAAAACACAAGGTTTTAATGCTGAACTCCAAAGCCAAAATTTGTGTGCAATTAGTTTCTCTCAGTGAAACACAAGAAACAGTGTAGTCATTATTGTATGTGCTTTCTTTTGCATTTGAAAGGATGGGAAGCATAGCTCTAACACTTCCTACTTCACAAGATCAGGAAAGATGCTTGATAGGTATCACTGCTACAGGTGCCTGAGCTCTGACTTCAAAGTTTCAGAAAAATAAAAGGATATTCCTCAGCTAGTTCAGAAAAATAAAAGGATATTTCTCAGCTAGTTCTGCTATTTTGCCAACTAAGCTGATGATGGCATATTCTTCTTGGCTTTCTTTTAAGTAGTCAAGCATTTTCTGGACTATGACAATTACATTCTGCCCATTTGTAATCCTGTAGAGAAGCTCTAAGGTCTGAAAGAGAAAGCACAAAAAAATTAATTGGTTCTGATGACTCAAAAAAAGCAGCAGCAAAACAGCAGCTTTAGTACACCAAATTGAGCAACTATTCTTAAATTAAATACACTGCTTCTCTACACAGTTTGTCACATTAACTGTGTTTTCAACTGTTCTCTCACAATTATGGAAACGTAAGATTTTTACACAACTCATTTTACAAAACTTATCCCCCACCTTAACAATTACCTTAATTTTTGACATTTAGAAATTCACTGACCTCCCTCTTAATAATGGGATCTGGATGGTCCAGACATTCAATTATTGTCATCTGGTGCTGAAGTGCCAGGTTTGGATCCTGCTGGATAACATAGGTCAGAGCCTTTAAACCTGGAATGGAAGAGATTGCAAGTGATGTAAGGCAATGCTACCACTATGGCCAAATTAAAGACACCATAATGAAATCAGGCATCCTTACCTAAGTATTTCAAATTAATTTTGGGTGACAAAACAAATTTTCCAATGCACTTGGCAGCCTTTTCAAGTAATTCTGATTTGGGATGAATGGTATAAATTGTTTGGACACATTCAAACAAGATGGCTGCAGGAGGAGAAGACACATAATTAATGTGTATTGAATACTTCTACAATCCAAAATTTTTAACAAACAAACGAGCTCAGTGTTCCTCAAGGACTGGCAGTGCTATCCCACTCCCACTGAATCTAACCAGAGAGTGCCATCTGACATAAGGTAAAAGTCTATCTCCTTTGTACATACATGTTTTAATTAGCCCCTGCAAACAACTTTCTGTCCTTAAAGTTCTTCCAACCTTGAAGTCTCCTACAGCTGCTCAAGGCACTGGACTGGGACAGTCTTCAGAAAGCCAACAAACAACTATAAAGGATTTGAGACAAATTATTTTTGGTAACTCATATAATTTCTTAGTGACTACAGCCAAAATCATCCCAAGAACATTCTTGAAAAAAAGAACCAATGAAAAATTAAAACAGAAACAAAACCAGAAAAAAACCCAACAGCTTTGTACAGTTGTTTGAGAAAAATCTAGAAGTAAACTAACAATACACAAAAAGTAATTACTCCTTTATGGCAACAATTTGGGCAAAGATTCAGACCAAGTTAGTCTCCCAAGTTAATTAGGGCTTAAAATCATGATGTTGTTCTTGTAAATCAGTGACTAACTGAACTGTCCAATAGATAGCCCCTCTCTTCCTTAGCCATTACAGACTAAATCTAAAGACTAGCACACAACAAAACTGTAAGAAACATGCCATAACCAATGACTCTTTATAAGAAAGAGCAATCACTCAGAATTACATTTTTCTTTTGTCTGGGATTATCAACTACAGTTTTATAAAATGCTTGCCAAAGGTGAACAAAAACTACTTCTATGTCCTTGTACAAATCATGATGAACTGCCCACTTTGTCCTCTTAAGTGCTCAAAACAAATTTAATGTTTATCTCCTGGCATGTGCAAATAACCTGTATTAAAAGTCAACACACCTCCTAATAACTTGTATGTTCTTGCCTAAAAGAACAGAAGCAATCAGCTGAATACTCTAAACATCTGACAGATGCTTCCTCATTTATTATTTACTAAAAGACAATACTTCCCCAAAGTTGCCCTTTTTATGGAAGTGAGGCTTACACAATGCTTTACAGCATATGTATGATGTAGGTGTTAGACATCTACAGCTTTGAGCCATGTTCCTTTTCTGTTTCACCCCTCACTATTGTTTTAATAAAGTGTCAATTTTCTTTCCATTGCATTAGCACAGGGACTTGGGCACATCTACAGGGCTTTATTTAACAACAAAAAAATTGGGGTGGTAGGTTTTCTTAGTAGTGAAACAGCTTTTAAAGTAGGGTTCTAGATCATCAAAACTGGGATTTTGGGGAGGCATTCAGACCTGGGGAGGAGAAGACAAAGAAAAAAGACAAATAAATTGCTCAACTTTTTAGCAGGAAAAAAGTTAACAGTGCAACTATTCCTTTTGCTTTGTAGTAGCAACAAAACCAGCTTTCTCTACTGAGAAGACAAAGAACTTCTACCAAAATGAACCTTCTGCTAGGTTTTAGGAATTTTCAGTTGAGACATGTGCCAAAGACACCCTTCCACAGGCAGCACTGTCACTGAACTCTGGAGGTGTAATGTTTATTAACTGTGCCCAGAGGGGAAACCCTACACAGCTGCAAGGAACTGACACTGTCTCTGCACACTATTGCTTTTCTCAGGGCAGTGAAGAGAAATCAAAGCATTTCTACCACAGAGATGTAGCAGCAGGATTTTCTTTTATTGCTTTTTTCAACTTAAGCAATGTCCAATAAAAGCTTTCATGAAGCAGCTGACTTTGTGTATTTAAGGACAGGGTCAATGCAAACACAGGATAAAGGCTTTTTGAGCCAAAAAGAGTTCCCTGTTTATAGATGTGTTTTAATTCAATGATAAAAAATTAATGCTGTACAGCAATGCATCACTTGTGCTACTATTTACTAGTGGACACTTGAGAATACAATAAATGTTAAGACTATAATTAGATTTTTCAAAAGTACTGTTTAAGTATTTTAGCATAATCAATTAATCATTTTCTATCTTTTCAAATATTGATAATTACATAAAATAACCTTACCCACCATATGTAATATTATGATTAATCTCTGCTCTTCTTAAAGATTCATCTAGAACATCATACATCAATTCACTTGTCCTATTTAAGAAAATATTTACAATTAATTGCACCACTAATAAGCAGGTAGTCTTATTTTGCCAAACAGTTCAGAGCTATTATTGAAACCTGTAACACATTATTCATATCCACAAATTTGCTATAACACAGAAGAGCTCTACAACATGATCCTAAATGGCATTTAACAGGATGCTTGAAGCTTTCAAAGGAAACATTTACCATATTTTAAGAAGAAAAACACTTCCCTTGCTGTTTGCACAAATAAACAGGTCAATAGGAAAAGGATCATGGACAACCAGGCCCTCACAAAATGGCAGCACTATTTTAAAATAGCTTTACTCCAGCTCTTCACTGTTATTTGGTAACATTGTAACAGAAGTCCCAGTAAAATTACATTTTACTCATATTACACAACAATCAATTGTTTATACAATCCAGAAGCTAAGAAACTACTTTTGCAGAATTATTGGTTAAAGACAAATGTGCAAGAATTTCGACACTGAAAGCCTCTTATGAGGTGCAGGCTGTTACTGTACTTCAAATTATTACTTACAGAGAAAAATCTGGTTACCTTGGATCATCTTTTCCCAACAGCCCCAAAATTCTTAAAAGCTGAATTTGTAACCATGGTGCTGGCACACTGTGATAGTTGAAGTCAGCAGAGAGCTTTCCTCCCACCACCTGCTTCAGGATGGTTACAAAACTCCCAGTCAAGTCCTTGTATCCAGATGAGTTTTCCTACATAATGAAAATTAAATTCAACTCAAATATTTCAATACAACAATTCAAAAATAAAAACAACCCACAACTTGAGTAAGATCAAAATACCTACACTGATGGCATCATTTCTTGAAATCTGACTTCTGCTCTCAACCCTCAGCACCCATATGCTCTTCCCTTTAAGCCTATGCTCTTTTCTCACACATTTGCAAAGGGAGCAGGTGTAACACATTTACAAGGAAATTTCCCTTTAACCCACTGTAGGACTTAGATCCACTAGCTAAGGACCCAGCAATGCTGAGCATTCAGACCCTGAAGAAGTGGATTTGCCCAGTTAAATGGAGGATTGGCAGAAACAAATGTAACACTTGACTATATAAATTAACTTTTCTAACTACTACAAGTGAGTTTTTTTCTGCAAAACCTTTGTAGAGCACACTGTGTATTTAAAATAAAAAACACAAAAATACCTCCCAAATTCAACTGTGCTTCTAATTCTTTGCCTACCTTAATCATTTGCAGATAAATATGCAAAGAAGCAGCCATGACTCCAGCATCCCTGTCACACAAAGCCTTCCTGAACTTATCGTGGATGTGCTGAACTTGATTAGGAGCAATGAGATAGAATTTGTATAAAGCTTGAACAGCTTTTCTTCGGATAATTTCCCTGAAATGAGATTTACACTTAACAAAACAAGTGTACTTGAAGTACTTGACTATACAAAAAAAACTTGCCAGACCCCAGATCATGATTTGTAAAGAAAAGAACCCATGTTTTACATGTTGGTAAAATGACTTTGCAAATGCCACCTAAGCAAGGAAGTGACAAAGCCAGCTTTAAAGCCTAGTAGGGATGGATGTCAGATTGGTGATTTAAAACAATGTGCACCAAATAAACAATGAAATAGGCCATGACTCAAATCTGTTGTGGTCCAAAAAATACATGCAAAAAATATATTTCCAAAAAATACACATCTAGAAATTACTGAATTAATTCATTCTGCAATTCCCTTTTCAATCAATAATTACAGCATTTTCCTCTCTTTGGCAAAACTATCCCTTCTATGGGAAAACTTTGCTGAAAACTGTCCCTTCTATGGGAAAACTTTGCTGAAAACTGTCCTTTCTATGGGATACAGTAAACTACAATTCAAACAAATCAAGGGTATCCACAGATATACCTTTATCAGTTTCTCTAAAGAGCTTTATGAAAAAAGTGTCAGTGAAGTTCAAGGATCTGGATCTGTTTCCCCACCTACTCAACAAACATTTCTTCATGCATATTGGTTAAAAGGACTCCAGCAAATAAATTCAATTACATTCACCTATCCACACTGGCTATGAAAAAATTTGCTATCTATTCAATACTCAGTCAAGCTGTAAATAAATGAGACAAGAATCCAAGAAAAAACACAAGGAGAGGATTAATTTCTAAAGGTGATGACTAGAAAAGACCAACTGAGAGAAGAAACACTAGTTTATACTAAAACTACCTACAAAATTAAGTCATTCAGCTGTACAAGGCCATTTGAAATTCTGTAATGAATACCTACTTAGAATGCTGAAGCTTGTCTTCTATTAGGGGCAGAACAGCTGGAATCATCTCCCGTGGAAAGATCTGGCTGACAACAGTTAATGCCATGCACACCTCTACCAGGTTAGTGCTCTGCAAGTCCTGTGACATAAAACACAGTAAATTTTTCTTTAGCCTTTTAAATTCTGCACAGATATCCCCCAAATCTTTCACAAGCAGGCTGGACCTACCCCCCTAGAGGCACCCACAGCCAGCATCCTGCTCAGGTTTGAGAGGAGCCAGCTCTCACTGAGCTCACCAGGCTCTTCTCCTCCACAGGAATGGGAACAGGCAGCTCCTCACACTCCTCTTACAGAACCACATTTTTATTTTAAACATGTGCAACATTAACACACAGAGCTACAATCAATAATAATCTCTCTACTGCTTTTGATTTAGCCAAAAGAATTTTAAAAAATGAGCAAGCTCAATAATACTGCCAATTACCTATCTGTACACTACAATATTACCTACTTCCTAAGAAGCAGATGCAAATTACAAGTAACATTCTGCAAAACTAACAATCTCACTCTGTCCTAAATACAATCAAATATAGTAGGTATGGTTCACTGTAACCTTAAACCAAAAAAACCCCAATGGATGAACTTATGAAGACTACAATTACTTTTCAAAACAAATTAAATGTGTGAGATTTCTAGCTGATATAACTTGCTTGGTTCATCTCTCCCAGATAAGTTTCAGTCCTTATTTGGTTTAACTTAACTTAGTGAGTTTCAAGCCATATTTTTCAATATTATGAAAAAGTTTTCAATCACAGCAACAAAACAACCATCACTTTCAATCTGTAATTTCTGGGACTTTGGCCTACTGCAGTAAAAAAAGTAAACATTACACAGAAAGAGTTATAATAAGTCATAATTGCTCCATGTAAGAGACATCAGTAATAGATTTTCAGTGGTACTCCAAAATGTATTTCCATTTTCTGTCAAAGTCATCAGATGAGCTCAGAGAAGGCAACAGACACTTGCCATCAGCTAAAAGCCAAAGCTAACATTGCAATGTGTGTGCATGGCTCCTCCTGGAGTTGAGAATGTATATAACTGGTACATTTATAAAGTAAAGTTTATGCCATATCTCCTCTGAAAGAACTTTTAAAAGATGGCTTCAAGAGCAAGAACATCAAGATCAAAATAAGAAGGCAGGGAAAGCCATTTCAGCCTGTCTTTGCTAATCAAAGTAATTAGATGTTGTGTGACAAAATGGGAAGAATTGGTCCAAGTTTTTCACCCCACAGCCCCCCCCACCAAGCTGCAGCCAAAGTTGGTTACTTCCCCACTGGCTCATCTCCTGGCACAGGGAAACAGCCTCTCCTATGCCTCTAAGATTTTCTTTCTTCTTTTTTTTACAGAAGCACTATACCTTCACAACTGTGTTCACAAGTAGAAGCAGCAGTTCATGATTTTCATGTAGAAATAGAGAAACTGCCAAGTAACCTGTAAAAGAAAGCAGACTTCACTACTATTTTCAAGCAATAAACAACTTTATGACAGAAACTTTAAGATTGTCTGTAACACAAGAAGAGTTAACTCAAACAGTTACAAAAACACAACAAAAAACCCCTGCTGGATAAAAGTTGCTCCTGTTTTAAATATCAAGACTCTCATTTTCCAGACAAATCCATTGCATTTAAGTTGCAGTAAAGCTCAAGAAAAAACAGCTAAGAACTCATAAGTTGTGAGAAATAAGAGACATTACAATACTTTTACAGCTAAAGAACAGTCAAGAGCACCAGTCTATTATAAATCACTTCCTGGAAAACTAATGTCTTCTCTGTACAGGGAAAAGTTTATTACTTTTAGACTACACAACACAAGTGTACTTCCCTATAGCTGTTTTGTTTTCTTTCCAAATAATAAAATTACTCTTCAAAGGAATTTTATATTCAACTTGGAATATACAAAAGTCAATCCAGCATCCTATGCCAAGAACTCCTATGTTATTTTCTAACAATGAGGAAACCATTCCAGAACCCAGGAAAAGAAATGTGCCAGCAACTTTTTTTTCTCCGAGGCCCCTGCAACTTTTTTTCTCTAAGTTTATAGCCACACTGGCAGGAAAGGAAATCAGTCTCATGACATTTCAAAGAAATCTGAAACAGCCTTCAAGATTTCTCTGGGAACTTCTGCCTCTATGCTGTAAGGGCCTCCCTAATTTTGCCTCATTCCCTACAACTCTTTCTAAAATAAGAAAAAAAATCCTACCAGCACCAAAACAGAAAATATTTGGAAAAGAAACCAGATCATGACAGAAATTCATTTTCGGCTTGATGTGTTTAACAAATATTCTCTTAAATTATTTGTTTACTGGTGTCGCAATTCAAAACAATGAAAGAACTGATGATCCAAAATAAATTCATTTCCCTGCCTTCTGTGCTGCAAGCACACACAGAGCACCTCACAAGCCAAGGATTTAGATAATTCCAAAAGGTAACAAACCACGAAACAAGACCAAGAAAATAGAGGAACATTTTAAGTAGGTTGTATTTGACATGAATTATAAATCCTGAAAAACTCTAAAACTGGGAGAACAGTAAAACTTTGAGAACATTATAAAGGCTACAGCTCCATGCACATACCAACTCTCTTCTCCAGAAGATTCCCTTGCTGGGCAAGTTTGATTGCGTGGATGTATCCAAAGGAAGACTCGTAGCCCAGCATTTCACAATAGATGAGTCTCACCATGCATTCTTTCATCAGTCTCTGAAATACCAGAAAAAACTTACTGAAAATTTTAAGTCCAACATGTTTTATGCTCTTCTTCACTGCTCTACTGAAACAGAGAATTTTATCTCATAGAAAGACATGAATTCAAGCCTTTTCTAAAATCTCATTATTCGCAATTTTTTCTTTGCCATGAACTTCTGCAAAGCACTGTCAAATTTCTGCTAAAAAGGCAGAAGTCCTCCTATTCTACCCCTAAAAAGGTTCTTATTTTGATTAGTATGCAAGTGATCAACAGCAGATTAATTATGCCTACATAAAACATATTAATTATGTGAAGCACTATGATGATCACACTTTACTCCTCAATTACTACCCAGACTTGGGATGGTTTCTCACTACGTGCAAGATAAAATTTCATTTTTCCCTTCAAAAATCCTCACTCATGGGACTGACATATGTATTAAATAATTCAAACCAGAATACATCATCTCCTGAAACTCAGTCATGACAATAGTGCATGCAACAAAGCACAGCTTCTTAAAAAGCACAAACTAATTGTAAGAGCAATGTCAGCCTGCAAAGAGCACTATTTGATGGAAGCAGCTCATCACCTAGCTTTGCTGTCTGCACTACTTCAGAAACTACAGAATGACAGTAGGGTCACATTGTTACAGTTTATTCACATCTATCAGAATCAGTGTTCTCACTGTTTCAACCGTGCTGCAAAACCATATGTATTGGTACTTTTTAATGCTGACGATTAAATATCTATAATGCAGATAACCTGCACATCCACCTGTGATAGAGTGAGAACACTCTGTCCTTCACCTTTGGTGTGCTGTTCCACAGCCTGCAGCCACTAACAGAACTTACAAGTGTTGTGCTGGGGGCTGAAACTGTTGCTTTCAAACTGGTTAGTTCCTGCTGGATTAATTTTTCTTCTTCCTAGAAAAATTAAACTTGTTTTAACCTCGCATAGATTTCACAGGCAAAACGTGAAAGAAGAACCAGAGGAGACACGATCACTCAGCGCTACCCCACACTCAGCGTGTCCCTCTCTCCGGGGCCGTGCTCGCCCGGCCCGTGCCCAGAGCAGCAGAACGCGGCCACCCACACACACGGGGATTTATCGGGGCCTTTAACGTGGCCGAGGGGAGACGCCGCGCCCGGGGCCCCCAGCCCAGCCCCGCGCCGGCTCCCCCGGGGCGGGAAGGGAGAGGAGCCCGGCCCCGCAGCCCGTACGTGCTTGGAGGTGAGTGCCGTGATGCTCCGGATGAGGCTGCCGAGCCGGGAGGAGGCCGATACCCTGCCGGGGCCGCCGGCACCGCCCGGGCCAGCACCCGGGTCGTGCTGCCCCAGCAGCCCGGGCAGGGCGCTCAGCGTCCGCTCCACCACGTCGCTCATGCCGGACCCGCCACCCCCGGAAGAGCCGGGCCCGGGCGGCCCCTTCCGGGGCGGGGCGGGGCGGGAGGCGGGGCCGGCGGGAGGGGCGGTGGGGCCGGAGCCGCCCCCGGGCCCCGCCCGCCGCGCGGCTGGGCCGGGAGGTGGAGCTGGAGCCCCGCGATCGGAGCGGGGCGGCCCCGGCGGGTGCGGAGCCTTCGCCAGCGGCGCTGCCCTGAGGGAGGAGGGCGGCCCGAGCGCCGGTCTGCCCGCGGGGCTCCCGGTGTCAGCAGCACGGAACAGACACTTCAGCCGGGTGCCAATGAGCCGTGGGTGGTAGCTTCTCACAGAACCGGTTCGGTTCTGACCCCAGTTTATCACAGGATCGGTTCGGTTCTGACCCCAGTTTATCGCAGAACCGGTTCGGTTCTGACCCCAGTTTATCACAGAACCGGTTCGGTGATAGAGACCACTGAGTCCACCAAACACCACCATCAACTAGACCATGGCACCGAGTGCTACACCTAATTCTCCTTAAACCCTTCCAGGGACGGTGACTTCAGCACCTCCCTGGTCAGCCCATTCCAATATCTAATCAGCCTTTCTGTGAAGAAATTCTTCCAAATGTCCAATCTAAACCTCCCAGTTATGAAAAATATTATTCTTAAAGAGTGGGTGGGAGCATCAGGAGGTCCATCACGGCTGAGAGGCTTCAGAAGGGCTGATCTGAGGTGATCCCCATAGCCCTGGTAGCATTTTGTCCTCTTGGGAAGGTTTTCACTAGGAAGTGAATTTCAGTTCAAAGGTGGTTTTTGGTTTTGGAGGTACTTTTTCTGGAAAGGGTGGGGAAGAAACTGAAACAATCCCTTCCAAGCTATGTGTTTCCAATGAAAAGGTATCCCTCTGTCTCCTACATACATCTGGACAGAAAATCATGCTGAATTTCAAAGCTATAAATTGATTTATTATCAGAAAAAGATAAAAGCTCAACAGGAACAAACTGGGATCACTATTTTTAAAAGTATTAAAAGTGGGCATTTCCTTGAAACTAAGATGAAAGATATGGACTGGTAGTTTTTAAAGTTCACTTTACAAAATGATTTGGTTAAGACATCACATTACATTGTAGAAGCATGAAAAACTTGTAAGCTTTGCAGACCAAAAATGTACATTTAATAAGCATAGGAAAAGCTGCTGGTAAAGTTGATGGAACTTGAATAAATGCTCAAAACACACTAGCTTTGGCTTTTTTTATTATTATTATTATTTTTCATGGTTCTAGAGTCTTAAATCCTTCTCTTTGCCTTAGGTGGTGTATAAATAAGTGCTGTGTGTAAAATGATTCATAGAGCACAAGCCCTCGGGGGTTTTCAGGGTTAATTGTTGATGATTGCGTTGAAATCATGAGGACTATTCATAGTGCACACATATGTGCAAAATACATGACTTATAGTCAGATGATTATAGATACACCTAATGCCTTGCATAAAGATCACCAGTAACTCTTCCAACACTTTTTTTTTCCTTTTAAGCACTGTGTTATTTAGTATATCATTTGTATTATATGAGATAGAGAAAGCAAATCCACAGAAGTAAGGGATGTCTACCATCTAGGCATAAACTTGGCAAGGTGGCTTGTTGTGCCTTTTTCCTGCTTTCATCTGCCTTCTTTTTTCATCAGCTAGAGGGAAAACTTTGAAGTGTGGTTATAAAACAACTGCAGATGTAGCACTGAAAGGCTGCATTCCAGTTATTTCTCTACACTTCGTATCAACTGCTCTCACCATACCAAGAAACACTCTAATTGCCATTCCTCTGAGTTCTCCTTGGCATCTGATAGGCAAGTGGTATTCTTTCTGGCTCATTTCACATAGCTGGAAATAAAGAGTTCCAGAATAGAAAATGGGTTGATTGTGTATGAGCCAAAATAGAACCCAAAATAGAAGAGCTTGTGCTCTTCATCACGTTGTCTCTGCACTGGCAGAGGAGTGTGTAGTAGTAGATGATGCAAATGATGCCAAATGAAACAGGTGTAATGAGAAACAAATACAGCACTCTTACCCAGTCATTTTTCTGTGAGGATTAAACCTACTTTGTCATAATTAGCAGAGATTATGTATTATCTGTCACATGTCACACAGGCTCACCAGGGCACCACCAAGGAGCAGGGGGACCAGTGTGCCAAAGCAGAGGGGGCAGTGCCAGTGTGCTCTGTGCCCACAGCTGCAGCACGTGGCTGGCAGTGCCCGTGAACAGGGAAAGGATTTGTGTCTGAAGCTTTAGGGATGGCAGGTTTTGAATTCTCTTCTCTCCCCACCATCAGTCCCAGCCCTGCCCTGTCCTCATCATCCCTTGTTAGAGAGGCTTGCCAAAGCAGGAGACACTTCAGCACCAAGGAAATAAACCGTATGGATCTGGGAAATAATACAGAAATTATTTCACAGAAATAGAAACAATTATCACATAAACAGAAGGGTATCCTGCAAAACAAACACATTTGAACACAATTAGATGTATCATTATACCCAAAAAGCCGTATGTGGATATATCACATAAACAGGCATGTTTTTGACCTTCTTCATGCTGTTGTCTCTAATTAGAACTCCTTTTCCTGACTGCTTGACAGACACCTTCCTTTCAGCAAGTTTAAAATACTCACTGCTTTTGAATTGTTCAGTACTTTTGACTGAATGAGAAATGTGTAGAGTCTTAGCAATGGATGCACGTTAACAATGCCTTGTGAAAAATGTTTGAGTGGAATGAAGTAAACATCAGGAAGGGTACCTGGAGACAAAGTCCATGTTTTTGTTACATTGAAAACATTACACAGGCAATGAACTGTTGAATTAATTCCAGACTGGGATGCAATATAAAACCACATTGAAGTAAGAATTGATCTTTTAATTTGTCTTTATCAGCACTATTCTGTAGCTTTGAGGTTCCTGTTGCTGTACATGCCCATCTGCTGAAGATGGCAGGGGAGGAGGTTACTCTATGCTTCCTTGTGGAAGCTGCTTGTCTTCTGTGCTTCTAAAATGAGGGAAGGATCTGTTTATTATCAAAGTTTTCCTTGTAGGTCACCAAGCGATGTGTAAATAAGGATGTTTTCTTCTTACATGCAACTATGCTTAAAAGATTTTTATCCAAAATATCCTGTAATTCCTAACTCTGGCTCAGCTCCAAGAATTACCATGCCTGGTAAAAAGTGAGGATTCTGGGGCTATCAGTACATTTCTGGAATTTATTTTCATTGCTCTGGATGTGGAAGACTGATTTATAGAAGTGAATCTGATGCAAACTAGAGCATCATTTTATCTAAATTATATGCAAAGGCTTGACTGTAATGTACAGTGGCTGCTAAGGGAAAAAAATTGCAATTCTTTTTAGTGCTTGTGGTTAAATTAATTATCCTTCTTTTTTGTGTGTTCTTCACAGTTGATGCTATAGTACTGTGTATATATTCATTGATAAAGGAATGAACAGTTCGGCTGTGTTCCTGCTTTTCACTTGTGAAAGCACTGGTCCTTTTCATGTCTTCAGACAGTTTTTAGCCATTTTTAGCAGTCAGCAAGAACTGAGATTTCTAATGTTTAAGTATTTTCGTCTGCTCCCTGAGTGTGTGCATTTGTGACTACAGAATGATGAGCTCTTTTCTGAAGAAAGAACACTGTGATTTATTTTGGAAGCAGCTTCTGTAGTTCTGAAAAGCGCTACCGCTGCAATCCTTTGTTCTGCCGCGAACTGCTGAAAATGTCTTCCTCCGATCCCTGGGGATTTGTTGGTGTTCTGCGCCAACAAGGGCTACATTTTAATATTAAAAACATTCAGAAATAGCTTACATGGTTATTGTCATTTGTGCTTCTGCTTTTTTAAATCCTAAATTTTAAAGAGCAGGATGTACTATAATTAAACTTTCCACGTCCCCTCTTTGTCGTAAGAATCACGGCCGACTGTGCCTTTTCTGTGGAGAGGCTTTGAGCAGATGACAGGCAGTGATTCACAAGTCGACTGTGCGGGACCGGCTTTCCGCTCGCTGCCAGCCCGGCTGTGAGCGCAGCCTCCCGGGCCCGGAGGGTGCCGCCAGGACCCGGTGGGTGCCGCCTGGGGCCGGTGGGTGCCGCCTGGGGCCGGTGGGTGCCGCCAAGCCCGCTCCTGAGCCGCCGCTGCCGCTGCCGCTGCCCGGGCCGCGGAGCGAGGGCCCCGCGCATGCTCCGGGCCCGGCCCGCCCCCCGCTCCTCCCCGTGCCCGGGGCCGCCGCCGGGGCCGGGCTCGACCATTTCTGCGGGCGCGGGTTCGAGGGGCCGAGCCCCGGGCAGCGGCTTCCCCGAGCTTCAGCACCGCGGGCCGGACAGCGCCCGCCGGGCCGGGCGGCTCCCGCGGGCGGCTCCCGGTGCGAGGCAGGCCCCGGCCGCACCATGTTCCCCGGGCTGGCGGTCGCGCTGCAGGTGCTGGCGCTGCTGGCGAGCCGCGGGCACGGCTTCCCCAGACCCGCGGGCACAGGTAAGCGCCCGCCCCGAGCCTTCTGCCCTCGGCCGCGGGTGGGGAAAGTTCTGCGGGATGGAGATAGAGGATGGTCACAACTTTCCTTCCGCTTGGCTAAAAGCAATGAGATCCCAAGGCGGCAAGACACCGATCACTGAAGCTGCAATCTAATATTAAAGTGAAGGGATAGGTGCTGGTAGAGGGAAAAGCTCCGAATTTTTTCCGTCTTTTCCAAGCAATGTTTTCATCCATTCTACATCAGTGTCTGCACAAGTCTTTGCTTCTCCCAGTCTCCCGCTGTATTCTGGATGGAGGAGATTTTTAATCTCTTGCTTGTGCCAATCCGATTATTGCTATTTTAGTCAATCTCCCCCGGCACTTTTTTCCTCAATTCGTGAGTTTTCTGATCAGAAAGAGGTTGCTGAGTCTATACCTGTATTTCTGTCTTCTGCAGAAAATCTCTCTCTGCCCCAATCATCTTTGTTTAAAGGTTTGACTTTTTTTATTGTGTTCCCATTTTTCTAGGAACGCTGAATTGTTTTTGCAAGAAAAAAAAATAAAGGATGCAGTTGGCATCCTATTTAAGACACCATGCTGTATTGGAGAAAACTGTAAACTAAGGAAAAATGTCCTGTCTCTTTGTAGTTGCATGTATCATATAACTGAGTATATATATACATATATGTGTGTGTGTGTGTTTATTCTAGATAAAGCTATACACAACAGACAATTAAGTGTAGAAAGACCTTTGGAAGAACAGGTGAGTGAAATAAAAAATATTTACTTTTTTTTTTTTTTTTTTTTTTGTGGAATTCCTATATATATTTTTAGCCTTTCAGGTACTTGATCCATGAATATCATGAATGGCTAATGAATGGGTAAAAAATAGATTTGTCAGTAAAGTGATTATTAATGGGGTTAGATACAAAATAGGGTTTCAATAATTTTTAAGAACTGGCATATAGACTTTCACTGTCCAGCATTCTAAAAGCATTTTGCTAGCTCCAACAGCTCACAGATATGCCATGCCTTTCTGTTGATGTCCTATGGGAATATAGCATGAGAGCTTGGAATGAAGAAGGAAAATGTAACTTGCATTTATCTTAAAATGCAGCTTCTCGTAATGTCTGGTTCTGATCAGAGGATGGATGGTACTGATGAAAGTCTCCAGTGCCCATTCCTGTTCTACTTATTCAGGCAAACTTCTTAGTAAGAGTGAAAATCAGGCATTAAGTCCTCTGCTAATACTGATAAATCAAGAGATCACACATTTTATTCCTTCTACCTGTTTGCTATTTTATTTGCTTTATTTTTGTATATTAGATTGCTGAAGCTGAGGCAGACAAGAATAGGAAAATAGCTCCCACAGGTAAAATATCTTTCCTGATTTTATAACAATATTCATAACAGTATTCAAAGAGGTATAAGACTTTATGTTATGTTGATATTGATATATTTTCCAGAAAACAAGCCAGAGTTCAGGAACTATTCCTTTGTTGATGACCTGAACCTGCTCAAATCAGTAGCAGAAAGAGAAAGGAATGAGAAGGAGAGGGAGTCAATTAGAAGCTCTTTGTATGAACAGCAAGTGGCCATTGATGATGCAGACTCCACCAAGAACCGCAGGCTTGTGGATGACTTTGACTCCACTAAAAGCGGCCTGGATTATAAATTCCAAGGTATTCCATAATCATCTTTCAGTGACTTCTGGGTTAGATTTCTCTTGCAAACTGATTGCTTTCATGAATGTTGCCTTCACCACTAAACATGAGTTCTATTTGTTGCTGGAGTGCAGTTTCAATTGTTTCCAGTTGCTTGTTGTATTACAGTTAGGTTATTGAAACACAGTACAAAAGAATTGCTCCAGATTTTAACAGACTTCTGTGGAGGAAAGTCTAATTGTGTAATTTGTAATGTCTTTTAGCAATTTAGATTTGATAGAAGGAAAATGGGACATATTTTTGGATGAAAATGTATTTATTCTGGTTTGTGAGGAAGAAGCACATTATGTGCCATTTGCTATATGCAGCTAAATCACATATATTTATTCCAAATATTATGTGCAGTTGTAGATAATTCTCATAATCACAAACCTAGAAGAAATTACCAAAGGCCAAAGAATACTTGCCTTTGCTACAGGAGTAGTTAATTGACTTGTAGTTTAAGTGAGTCTTCTGAGAATTGTAAACAGCATTTAGCTCAGGATATTTTTAATTATATCAAAGTATGCTGATCACAGACCAAAGCTCACTCCTTGTATTGCCTTTCCCATTGTCACAATGATATTATTTGCCATAGGTAACAATTATATAATTAAAAGTTAATTTGCTGAAATTCAAACAAGATTATGTGCCATTGTCATGAACTCTTCTGACCTAAGTGGCCATATAATGAAAGTAGATACCAGGAAGGCACAAATAAGTGGATATGGAAATTCTACCAATATTTTCTATAAACAGGAAAGTAAGCTCCTAAGGTTCATCTCTGCTCTTTCAGAAAAGCCACTCAGAAAGATATTTTTCACATGTGGAAAATTGACAGAACTTTTCCTTGTGACTGATTTAATGGCTTGCAAAGTGGGTATCAAAGTATATTCCTAATGTATCTAAAAATGCAGTTTTGTTCTGAAGAGAAAAAGATGTGGGCAGATATTTTTTAATGAGATGTTTAATCTAAATGAGTTAGGATGGTCAGCACACAATAAAACTGTAATCCTTTCAGACGACCCAGATGGCCTCCATCAATTAGATGGCACTCCTTTAACTGCTGAGGACATTGTTCAAAAAATTGCTGCAAGAATTTATGAGGAAAATGACAGAGGAGTGTTTGACAAGATTGTTTCAAAACTTCTAAATCTGGGGCTAGTAAGTATCTTGGAAATCGTCATTTAACTGTGTGTTGGATGGGATTAATGCTCTTTCTAAAAACAATTCAGATGCACACTTTGTCTGAAGCGAGTGGGACTCAGGGTCTAAGCAAATTTCTAGAGCTATTTGGGCTTGCTGGTTGAGCTCTGCAGTAACATTGTTGTTCCTGTGATGTCTTTGCAACAAAATAGGCCAAACTCAGAATGTTTCTGATGCTGAAAAAACATTCACTGATTGTACTCCTCCCATGTCTGCCCTCATTTTTACTTTAATTTGTCTTCTGATTTTCACTGAGTGCTTTTCTATTGTTAATTTATTTTCTATACTTAAGGGGGAAAGGTCTGAGCTCATTCCTATCCACCTAATGCTGGTAAGATCATCAGCACACACATAATGTTGCTGGCTAGTTGAGGATATTTTACATTACTGATTTTTAGGAAAAGTGGATTTGTCTCTGACCTCTGAATGTCTCAATGGCTTTAGCCATTGCCATTTGGGATCTTTATATTTTAAAATACTCACCTTATCTTTTGAGCACTAGATTTTGCAGCTGAGTATTGCACCCCACTGATTACAGAGGGAGCTGTGGGACAGCTGCATGGGAGACTTCTTGTTCAAGTGACAGATGTTATGAAGCAAAGAAAAAACATGTTAATGACATCATAGAAATCTGTTTGCTTTTTTCCCATTCTGTATTACTGAATTCTGTTGTAATTATTCAACTGTCCATAGATGTGTTGCAGAGCATATGTATTTCTATATAGACACACATGGACACACATATAGGGAGGTGCCACACTTGCAGCTCCATCTTTCAAGCTGCACTCCACTGTGTTAAGTCCTAAAGAGGTTTGGTTTGAAGGCTGTATGTGTGAAGGGGTGGGATTTATGTATATACACAGATTAGATGTGTATTTCTATGTGTATATGTATGGAGTGTTATAAATGTTTGCATGTCTATATGTACACACAGATATTACACCTCATTTGGCTGTGCTCAGCTTTGAAGCAAGCATACAGCAACCTATTTGCATATTGATATCAGGTTTCATATTGATGTTTGATCTAGAAAAAGCACAGTATCTTATAAGTATTCTGCACAAATATTTTAACAGATCACAGAGAGTCAGGCCTATACCCTGGAAGATGAAGTGGCAGAGGTTTTACAACAGCTCATTGCAAATGAAGCAAAGGATCGTGAGAAGGAGTCTGAAGATTTTGATTACTCTGCTAGCAGAGCAGATAGTGATACAAAAGAAAAGCAACAGGAAAGAATGGTAATTTCTTAGCTAATAATTTTGTCTTGCTTGCCAGATGGTACTAGTACTGTGCTTTTTAGGGAATAGTTAGTTCAATCTGGAAACAAGAGGTGTTCTTAAAGAAATTCTGTCTGATAGAAAAAAGAATCATGAGTTAAAAATTTAAGATGTCAATTGAAATAACTGAGAAAATACTATAGTCTTCACTTTGCAATTAGGACAATGTTGGCATGAGGTTGTGATAGAAATTTTTGCTCTCTTAACTCTATCATCAAAAGCAATGTGCTTAAAGATTTATTTTTTTTAATTATGTCTTATGTGAAGACATCAAGCAAATCTGATCAGGATAGTTTCATCAATGGAGAAGTTGATGATACACTGGATAACACGTGGTCATCATCTAATGTGTTGGAAAGAAGAAATGAGCTGCCTTCTGAAGATAATTTCGAAGACCTCCAATATTTTCCAAATTTTTATGCATTATTAAAAAGTCTTAACTCAGGTAAGCTTGTCATGTGGTTACAGAAATATTAGGAAAAAATTTTAAAAATTAAGATTCTCTGGTTTTTTCCTCCTCTTGTCTCTTCCCCACAGCTTCCCTCGTTGCTTTGAAAATGTTCTGTAAGATACATAGCAGAAACTTGTTTGATTAGTGATTTTGATGGCAAAAGACTGGCAGGAACAACACTCAGAACTGCAAAGAGTGTGACCTAGACAGCCCTTCCCATCTTGTGCTGTGTGATTCAGGAGTCCTGAATTCTTTTAATTCCTGTAAGGACATGATGAAAAGCTGGCAAGTAGTTTTCCCCAGAGATCTTTCCAGTAACATCCATGTCTTCTAAGCCAAGAGATACGAGTAAGCCACAGTAGGATCCTCACAGTGATGGTACCAGTAAATGAGTGTGAGTGAGCCTCCCAGCCTTTCCACAAACCACAGGTTTGCTGTTTATTGCAGTGAAAGCCCTGCAGTCTCTTCCTATTCCGGTGCTGGACATCACAGCTTCCAGTTATTGCAGGCAAGACTGTGGCTCCTTGCCACTGCCCTGTGTCATCACCCTCTACACACACCCACTCTCTGCAGCCACACACACTCTCTAACTTTTGGAGGGATGAGGGGTGGTATTTTGTAGATCCCTTGTCCTGCAGGAGCATTAATAATTGCTTCAAATTGTCCCCATGTGCACCTGAGTGGAGAGCTAAAATAAAAAACCTGAGTCCACATTTTGCTCAAGTCCAATCAACAAACTTTAAATTCTTCTTCCTGTTCTTTTTAATTTTCCCATGGCAATTCTGCATGCTAGTTCTTCTTTTTCTACTCACAATGCAGGCAGGCATGTTGGGTTTAACAGGCTGTGAAGCAAACAGGACCAGGCCCACTGGCTGCACATCTCCTGCTTTATGTGTTCATCTGTCAGGTTGTATTGAGCTGGAAGAGAGGATTCAGTTGCATCCTACAGCTGTGTGTTAAATTGCAGGCAGCAATAAAAAGCCTGTTCAGCAGCTCTCCAGGGTGGCTGGCCCTCTGCCAAGGTTGGGAGTATTATTTCTGACTGTCCCTGACTGACAGTGCCCTGGCTCTGTTGGGTCCTTCAGTGACAGCCTGGGCAGTGGGGAAAGCCTGTGTGACTGTGATGGGGGAGTTTCACGCTGCTAATGCAGAAATAGCAGTAATATTGTTCAGCACATAAACACAGTGGAAAAAGAAAAGCTAAGAAGCAGTGGGCAAAACCTGATTATTTGTATAAAAAAAATTTTTGTATCCTATCCTGAAGTCATGATCCTCCCAGTCAGGTAATGCTTTGTTGTCCCAGTGTGCAGGTCATGGACTTGTCCAAGTAACAATCTCATTTGGGACACTTTATATTTTTGTCATTGAACCCGTGGATCTTGTAGGAGAAAAGATCTTTTCCATACAGAGTCAGACTGATCTACTAAATACTTCACAAACAAATAAAAGAAAAATTACATACTCTAGAAAACTCTACCGATATCTGCCCTCCAACCATCAATTTGAACTGTCAGATCACTCCATCTTTGTGTGCTTAGTGTTCTTAGCTGTAAAATGGAATTAATACCATCGGCCTTCCAAGACAATGGTATTATGACACAGCCCCTCAAGACAAAAAGCTATGAAGAAGAACCTACCCCTGATGTTTTAAAGTATGTACTTTGCAGGGACAGCTTAAAAAGAAATATATATGTAAGTTCTCATTCTAATCCAGCACAGCATTTTCTCTTTTAATGAGTAGGTCATTCTTGATGCATGAATTTTGCACAGTTTGCACAACAGATTTTCCAAGTTACCTGAAGGTTGACTAGTTTTGCTTCATCTCCTCACACAGAGACAGAGACAAAAGAGAAAGAGACCTTGATAACTATCATGAAAACCCTGATTGATTTTGTGAAGATGATGGTTAAATATGGAACAATCACACCAGAAGAAGGAGTTTCCTATCTTGGTGAGAGTACATACTTTATACAACTGTTATAAATGGTGTGTTCTTCCTCTACCAGCAGTGATAATTATCTTCTCATCTTCCTTGCTCTTATGAAACCTGTTTCAGATTTGTTCATTTGTTCATTCATAGCATTTGAAAATGCTAAAGCTTTTAAATGATTGAGCATTCCCTACAGCAATGTTCAATTCCATACTGCTTTAATATTTCCATCTAATGAAGGAAAGGTAATATATATAAAGATATGCATTTAGAGTATTATTACACTTTTGTATCTGTGAAGCACAATTTCTTTCAATGACTTTATGTCAGGGGAATATTAGGGTCTTCTCTGGTCTATTAAAGTGGATTAGGTACCTGCATTTCCCAGAAATAATCCAGCACTTCAACTCCTTCAACTCCTTTAATCTCTCACTGTAGGTAGCTGGACTAGATGGGACCTAATGCTAAATTCATCCACCAAATAGAACTCCTTCATCTATGGAGAGTGTTATATCTTGGCACAGGAGCAGATTTTGAAGCACTCTTTCCTGGATCCATTTTAGAGTGGATTTGGCTATGTAGGTTTTGTAAAATTGTTACCATTTCCTGAAGAGAGAATTTGGAATGGCCTGGTTTGTGTCTCACACACCTTTCCTGGCTTTGACAAACTCTCTTCTATTCGCTGTAGGCAGCCTGTCTAGTTAAACAAGCTGACCTACAGAAGAAGGGCTCATCTGTAGAAACTCTGCAAAGCTCTTTCATTTTTCTGAAGTATTTCAGGTCTGGATTAGTCTAAAAAGTTTTTGTTTGCATCAGGGAAATTTCTCAGCTTCATAAATCAACCTGTCACAGAGAGATGACTGGCAATGGTTTTTCTACATTGCAGATACTTGATTGATGAAATTGTAACTATATGGATTGATTATCCATTACTTGCCTACAAAAGGTCCAGTGAATAATGACTCACATTCAGTGCATGATTGCACCTCCTCTCTAAAGAATTCATGATATATCTGACCAAGAAATCTCCTTGAATTTTGGAATATTTGGACAACTTATGCCTCAGTCCATCTCTCTATTTCTCTGTCTGCCAGCACATCTAAAGAAAGATGCACATAAAGAAATAGTTGATTTTAAGCACAGTGGTTTCAGTGTCATTCTAGAAATGAAGATACTATGACTTGATCAGATATTGCCAGAACTTAATAGGCTAAATTCATCCCTGATTCAAGACCATGCAGATAATGGAGCTACACTAGGAATGCCTTTTTCCTGCTAAAATTCAGGGCAGTTGTTCACATTGACTTTTGTTTGAGCAAATAGATACTGTAACCCTGGAAACAAATTGCCTCAATGACATAGTACAGAAGGCAAGCATTGGGTTAAGAGTTTGAGAGGTCTGATTTAGTCTGGATTTAAAGTAAGACTATCAACTGATGTATCCAGACTCTGCCTTGCAAATGAGTGATTTATGCAGGGGTGGATTTTGTGCTCCATCAAAGCAACTTACTGTAGTGGAAAAAGCTTTCTCATAGATTCTCAGGTTGCTTCTGTGGTATTCTTTTTTTAGACTAGCTGTTGAGAAATTGCTTTAAAACTGACCTTCATTTATTGAGCTAATACTCTCAAATAATGAGGAAGAGCATCCACAGGAGCATGTTAGCTTGTTGCACTGTCCTTAAGCACGGCAGCAGTTTTATTGCCACTCTTACTGAATTAAAATTCTATAGTCTGTAATAGCTGGATAGGCACTGTGTATCGTGGTGCAGTTTGGATTAGGAGATTGATACACAGCTGTGGTTTTTTAGAGCAGATAAAGGAATTAGTATGAATACCTGTCAGAGAGAGGAATCAATGTAAAAAATTGAGGGCTTTTTGTTGTTTCCTCAGTCTACAATCAGTGAGCAGATTCTGTGCTACTTGGTGGAAAATACCTACTGGGTCTGTGCAGATGGATTACATCCTCTCTCCATTTTATTACAGTAGGAAACTGCCTAAATTAATTTTCCCCGCTCTGTGACTGAAGCCAGGCGTAAGCTAAGCCTCTGAATTATACATTCAAAATGATAAATCATTTACAGAATCAAGTCACAAGGTGCAGCTTTTTTGCCTGTCAGAGGGGTGCAGAGAGAGTGAATTTGACTGCATATACCAGTAACAGCTGGCTTGGGATTTGGAAACCACAGCATTATGTCATCATCATTGTATATTACTCTAGGGGAAAGTATTTTGCTGCAGCAGTGACTGATGTTATTGGGTTTAGCTTTAAGTTACAAAAGGTCTAGCTGCAGTGTGGTGCAAGAAAAACACAGATGCACATACATGGAAACACAAGGAATAAGTTTATTTTTTTAAGACATATATTCAATATTATGTAATACATATTTAAAAGCTTTCTATATGCTAAATGTAATCTGTAACAGAATCCCAGACCAGCATATTCATATATATGAATCAGGAGAAAAAGTAATGCCTACCTTTTACAGTATGTGTTCAGAAGTATAGCTCTGGAAGCATTAAAGAGACTGTAACAAACTGATAGAAAATGTGTGTTCAGCTGAGGTACACCTCATTTGATAATTATCCTGCTGTGGCAAAATGCCACAATTTTCTATCACTCTTTACTTTCTTAGCTATGAATGCTGTTAGAGAAAGCAGATCCTTCTGTGGAGGGAAAGTCTCATTAATTTCTAGCCCGTTCAAAGGCTTTCAGAAATCTTTCTAGAAAAACCATCTGCCCTCTGAATATTGAAAGCTGCTTTAAAATCATTTTTGCAGTTAAAAGAATGGACAAACATTGCTTGGTACAGAAAGCATAAGGCAGTAAATTATGACACAGGATCTCAGGAGCACAAGTGGCTTGTGAATTAGATCCAACTGTGGTATTAATTTAGCCACCTTTGGGTTTGTTGGCAGCATCCAGCAAACGCTGCCCAAACAGCTGAGCTCCTCTTGCTTGCCCCAGCCTTCCAGAGGCAGAAGCTGCTGTCCCTGAAGAAGCTGAGCTTTGGGAAGGGCTTGGGGCAGTTACTGAAGTGATGTTGCTGTTGGCAAGGGTGCAGTGGCAGAGGGGAGTGGCAGTGTTGGAACACTCCCACGTAGTGACCAGTGGAAAGCAGTAAGAGGCTTTCAGATAAGTTATGACTGATTCAGCATAAAATATTTCATTATTCATGGCATTCATAACATTTATATTGCATAAATAGCTGATACTGATGAATAAATATCTGATACTCCATGGACAACTGAAAGGACAATATCCTTCACAGTGCTGAGTGAGAAAAAGAGAAAAAGAACTATTTGAGCCAGTAGCAAAATTCACTTTGATTTCAGCAGAGCACAACAAGGCATGCATTGCATAGATACCTGTACTGTTTAAATATTATTTTGTGACTTATATCACATTTTCCTTCATTTTCCTTCTGTCTGTTGAGTAACATGATGGAGATTCACTCTGATAGCCTTTCCACCAAAGCCAGCTATCACAGACCAGATAAATATTAAAGGAAAGCTTCATCTACACCACACAAAGAATTTTTTGTATGACAAGTGACTTTCCCTGTGTATGCCAGGCTATCTAACTAGTTTTAAAATGTAGGCATATCAGTCCACTGCCTTCTTGATAAAAGCTCTATTTATAGTAATTATGTAAACTATAGTTTTGTAGATTTATTTTAATAATACAGCTTAGAAACAGGAACAAATGGTTTCAGCCAATTTGTTCAGATACTGTTGTAAATCATCTCCCACTAATAAGACCAAAATAATGAGTGATTTTTAGAACCATTCTAGGAAATATTTACAATTAGAGGCTTGGGGCCATAAAAAATAAAGCTTTCAGAGATGATAGACAAATTCTTAAGAGACACCAGTGTGTATACATGAATCCTTTTTACACAGTAGATTAATTATATTCTCCTGCTGTGTGCTGCTTACAAGAGTAGATTTGTAGCAAATGTATTCATTGCCCCCCAACCAAGTGAAAAATATGTTACTCAATAAACTGTTACCCTAAAAATGCAGATTAGTTATGTGCTCATTGTAGCCTTGTGTGGATTCAATAGCATATGTAGCACAAACTTTTGCCATCATTACTTCTCTATGTCACAGATACATCTGTGAGATACAGAAATAGTGTCATCCACAGCTGGAGAAAAGAAAGGGGCAAAGGACTGGGAAGAAAATTAAGAACTCTTTAGCTTTTCTCTATTTGAAGGGGATGCCACTTTTTACCTCCTTGTGGTATTTAGACTACTGGAGCCACAGTGTAGAACACACAGCCCACAGCAGACTGGTTGAGGGACAAACCCCCTTTTATTTAGGAGGGAAATAGAGAAATCATTCCAGCTGATCAGAGAGCAGTGTTTGAGTCCCAGCTGCCTTCTTCCCTAGACCAAACCACAGCCACCTCTCACACCTCTCCCTTTGGCAATGACTCACTGTCAGAATCCACACTGTCCCCCGTGACTGAGTAGGAGACTGTGTGTGTTAGAAATGGGCATGAACAGATGTCTCTGTTTACCTTTTCCACCCTCACATCATTTGTTCTTCGTGGACAGCAGGGAGAGGACCAAGCTGCAGGACACAGGAGCCCTGGGGGATGGATTGTTCATGGGGAGCTCTGCCGAGGAGTACGGGCACTCGTTAGTCTGGTCCTTTCCTAAAGAACTGCTGGGATATTGTTTTACTATGATGCTGTCTTTTAGGCAGACTGAGCCTGTGTGAAAGGGGAAGGAGAAGAGGCAGAAAGTCTACTCTGTTGATTTTTGACATGTCCCTGCCTCTCCACACTAAGGAATATGAAATAGCTGTTGAGCCTCTCGCATTCATTCTTGGTACCTCCCACAGCTCCATTTCTGATGGAGGCAAAGCTCTGTGATTTCCCCATTGTATGCCAGTGCACAGTAGCCACAATCTGGCCTTTTCCTGGGAGAGGAGAACTTGTGTGAATAATGTGACTAATGCCTGACATTCTCATCAGCACAGATGCTGCAGGCCAAAGATCTGATCCTGATATTTGTTTAGCTAGCCAAGAACAGGCACAGAGCCAAGAGTGTGAGGCAGAGTGCAGATCACAGCCCACTCTGGCATCATCTTTCCTCTCCTCACTGGGATCATAAGCTGATGCTCCCCAATGCAGACTGTGATTTCAGAGGGTGAGGGAAGGCTAAAGCAGAGCCAGAGGCTACAAGTGGAATATGGACAGTGTCATGTGGACCTTTTGTTCATTTTCACCTGGGCCCTGAAGGGCACTGACTGTATTTCATGCAGGGAACCATTTATGCATAATACCATCTTTTTCTTTTAAAAAATCCTTTTTTCCAAAGGTCTCTTTGTTGCTACTGCAAATTTTCTTCATAAACATTAAATTATTTAACAAATTTTTCCCTACCTTAATTTGCCTTTTAGTCATTTTCCTTACCCAGTATTTATCATGTGAATGATGCATACAGCTGCCAGTGGGAGTAATTTAATTTCAGGCAGCTCTTTTCTCTGCTGTTTGTTTTTTATCTGATGAACTAAAGTCACACAGATGCCAGTATACTGTACTATATCTGAAAAGTAGAAATCAGAGACACCTCAGATGGTGAAAGTGAGCTGAATACTGAGGAGCAGCAGTGGTTCTGTAAAGTACATGCAAATAGTTAAACCCAAGATGAATCTGCATGGATTTAAGATAAAATGATGTGGGGACAGAGAGTGTGTAAAGATCCCAGGCAAGACTGGAATCTGGGAAGTATATTGATTGCAGATCTCACTGCCCCTTTATAGCTGTCCTTTCTGTAACCTCCTCCATGGCTGTCCCCTGCTACTTCTGCATTTAAATAAACACATGAATGTGGTTTTTTCTCCACTACTTAGATCTTACCTCCTATTTTCCCCCATTCAGACTCACTGCATAATAAAACAAATGGGTGGCTATGGTGTGGAAAGTCTGTGACCCCACTACACAATACATGAAACCGAGCATCACCTGAGGGTGACATTGTGTGTGAGGGTGTAGTATTTTTGTGTCCACATGTTCTAAATCTTCTCAGATATGTTTTGGGAGAGATCCAGGAGTTTTAGTCTCACTAATTGCTTTTCCCACCACATTGCATGACTATCAAATCATGTGTTCAAGAATCTAAATAAATACTTTACAGTTCATTCCTCTGCTTGTCACTGCCTACCATTTAAATTTACAATTATTTCTTGCAAATATATTGCCTCTTCTTTCATTTCCCTTCACTGCCTCTTCTGTGCTTTCCCAACTGGATGGAAATCTCCATCTTCTCATAGTATCTTATTTGACAAATATATTGCTTTGTTCCTGAAAAACTAGGTTTTGCACCCTCCCAAGTGGTTGGTGTTTCTAAAGGAGGGCAAAGCTTTTATTTTTTCTCACTGTATTTAATATCTCCATAAACCCCTCCCTACTTTCTGAATTCAGAGCCACTCTGTTGACAGCTGGGCACTGAGACCATAAGTTTGAGATGATTATGTGGGTGTGGGGTAAAGAAGGTGTCACTGAACATTTAAAACTCCATCCCACTCCTGCAGGAGAGGCAGCTCTGTGCTGCTTCAGTCCCAAACCATCATGCTTGTGAAGGGCATGCTGTGAAAACACAGAAAATGTGTGCACAGGCCACAGGAAAGGATTAGCAAAAGACTGCACCACACAGCTCTAAGAGTCCTGCAGTAATGCAAAAGAAATGCCTGTAGAATATTAAAAGGATAAATCTGAAAAATAGCCTGTGAGGTAGGGAATTTAATAAAGATGATAAAGGACACTTAGTTAGAGCTATGTTTACCTCAAAGCACATCTATTTAATTGTGTTTTACTTTTGGAGTTGCTTTTAACCTGATTGCCAAGTGATACTGTTGCTGTCCTAATTTCAGATCATTCTGACCATCTCACCTGTAATCTCTTTACAAGTGATGCCATGAGCTGGGACTTGTCACCTGGCGTGTCACTCCTCATGGCAGCATTAGGCTTCAGCCACTATCACATCAAATCAGTCAGACAGGGAGATTCAGAAAGAAAACTCCCTATCTTGACATGTAAGGCAGGGAGTTGGAGAGCAGCAGGAGATTTGCAAGGCTGAGACCCATCTGTAATTCCACAATGGAGGAATTTCTCTTGTTCATCACAGTTTTAGTAGTTTATGTGACATATGCTTGATACAGCTAGAGCTGCCCAAAGGTCAAACTCTGCTTTTGGCTACACTGGGGAAAATCCAATGGATATTGACAGTTCTTGGACATGCACTTGTCCAAAGAATTAATCAGACATACTCTTCCCATAGAATAGTCCCAACAAATGCTGAGATATCTAGAGATTTTTCACAGATGGAAAATGGCCTTGCAAACTCTTAAGGATCATCTACAACAGGAGACAGAAAAGCCCTAGCAGAGCTGTGGTTTCTTAGTGCCTGAAATATGTGCATGTCACAAAAGCAGTCATCAGCACAAAGCTTTCCAGCTGAAGCAGTTGGAGGGTATGAACTCATTAAGTAAACTAATTTTTTAGCTAGTGTTAAAAGTGATCTTAAGTACCTTGATGATCCATTTTCTCTTTTAATAAACAGTCTTTTTATGCTGCATGAAAACAGAACAGCAAAGCAGGTCTTTCTGTGGCAATTTAATGACATAGAATCTCAGCTTCAGTCAATTTGGTCAGGATAGAATGTGAAACTGCCTCCCAGGTACAGGACAATTATGCAGAAGAAAAAACCCTTTGCAGGAAAATTTGCAAGAGTTTGGAAAACACCATGAATCTGTCTATTGAGAAAGGTCCATGTGAGGCTTCCATTACCAATTCCATTAAATACTCAGATGGATATGTTAGTTTCTGCCTCTCTAATAAGAACAAATTTAATTTGTAATAGTTATCCATGTAGTATCTTTTCCCATGGAGAGTGTAACCACAGTACATTCTCCCAGAGTAAAGATAAAACATTTTGGGTTTATGCAGTTCAGATTTTTGGATGCCCAACTTGAGGGACTTTAGAGTTTCAAAACTGCCGGGAATTTGCATTTTCTGGTGGAATTAAGAGCATCTATCAGTGTGTAGGAACTGGGCATAGGATGTCTCAGAAAGCCTACTCAAAACAGAAGCCCTCCTGCAGTATGAATGCTTCAGTGAGTCACCCCAGATCAAAGAGCAGTTAGAAAGTGAGGCAAGGCAGAGAGCAGATCTTGTGACTCTGGTATCTGCTTGGATGATGAGATTATCCTGCTCTGCAGAAAGCTGTGCCAGAGCACTGACCTATTTACCAGCCTGGGTCACTTCCATTAGCTCAGTAGTTATTGTCCTGTTGTTTTAATTAGTGCCATTTCAAATAAGTGGCCAGCAGTGTAGAAAGGTCAGTACCTTTCTAAGCTCTTCCTCTGTGCAAATGAGGTTGCCAAGGAGACAGCACCAGAAAAGTAATCAATCCTTGTTAGACCTGGCCAGGACAGCGTTGCTGAGCTGCTCACAGGCACAGCTCACTCGAGAGGATGATTCACTCCATCAGTGGAACTCAGAGCAAACACTGCTCAGCCCTGGCCCAGCCACACATGGCAGGTACAAACATGTTTTGAAACAATACCAGCTGTTAAAGCAATACTTTGGATGCAGAGCAAGAGCAATAAATCCTGTTCAGGAAGAACTGGGATTATCTGGCAATATTTTCTCTAGGGTGCACATCAAACAAGCCCCTCAAACATGGACTCTATCACTCAGGAAATGCAGCTGATTAGAAATGTTCAGATCCATGTGGATGTGCCATCCAGCTGGCAGGGTAACTCCACCACTTCTCCTGTCAAATGCAGTGCCTGGTAAAAGGCCTGTCTTGTAAGTGTGTCTGCATCCTTAGTGACAAAACAAAGCTTTGAGAATGGAGCACAGTGATCATGGTATTCAGTCTGGCTTTAGTGGCAAAGCTCAGTCATTAGCATTGCCTTATTATGCTTCATGGGGTGGAAAGCAATTCTGTACTCACCAAGGAGTGATAGTGGACTCACAGGAAATTGTTACCCAAATCAAAGGACTCAGAGAAACTGTAGAATTCCTGAAGCTATTTATAGAAATGAATAAATAATGGAGGAGTATGAGTCCCATTGCCTGCAGTAGCACATGCTGTATGTGGATATATGGACAACTTTTAAACACTACAGTCCATCAACAGAACAAAAACTTGCAGAAATATCAGTGTCAGACATTTAAATCTAAAGATGTCTTGGCAGGTTATTAATCTATCTCTTGGTGGAGTCTTTTTATTTCCTGCTAATAGAAACTTACTGCCTAAATGCAGACACTTTAAAGGAAGAACATGAAAGGCATTTATATATGAGTAATATTTTAATTTTTTTAATACGTTCATTTTTTAAAATTAAGCTTAATTTAATAGAACATGCTGGATTAAGCTCCAAAATCAGTGACATTTTTGCATTTGCATGAATTAGTGAAGGAGAATAATCTATTCGTTTGAGTTTACAAAGGGTTTTTAAGCTCTTAACTGTGGAATCTTATCCTGAAAATTGTGCCTCTTGCAACAGAGAAATCCTTATATTCCTGTTGAAAAACTAGTGTGGTACTGATTCAGGATGAAAAATAGAATCTTAACATGAACTGAAAGGGATGTTTACAGTCCTTTCAATAAGCTTTGGATCAAGTGATTAGTGGGGCATCAGTACCACCACTATAATTCTAGCTTGTTTTTTATTTCACCAGGATGTCTGATCCAGCTTGTAACACAGCCCAGACCTGTTCTGGATAGGGCATATGGGGCAAGGTCAGAAATCACATTAAAGGGATATGTACCAAATGAAAATATTCACAAAAAAACCCATGATGTGATGTAGAATTGAGAGGGTGCAATCAGGCAGGGTGCCAACAAATACTGCTTACATTTTAATTTTATGTAAATAACAACATATAAAGGATGCAGGCAGACAGGATTATGTGATTTCTCATCAGATGGGAGGCACAATTGCTTATGCTGATCTGCCACAAAGAGAAATATGCTTACTAAAAGACTACTCCTTAGGTTTCAGTGCTGAGTATCTTTCTAATGGAAAAATTGCTCCCAGCTGTTGGATAAAATACTGCCCTTATACAGAAAATATGATTTAAAATATTATTAGCCTTATTATATCTATTCTGCCACAGTTCCCACATCACACACTGAATATTTCAGCTGTTTATATAAATGGAATTTTGATAAATTTTAAAACTAAATCTCTCAAAAATACCCACCAACAAGATAGTTTGTATGAAATTTTGAATCCGTGTTTAACTGAACCTTTAAAAGATAATAGAAGGAAGGAAAATTCTACACTGTATCCATAATATGACTGAGGAAACGTGGCAGGTTGTGGGTGCTCTGTATTTTGAATATCTACCAAGTGTAGTACCAAAAGGACTTTTTTTCCCACATAACCATACAATGTTTATATCTGAAACATCCATCTTTATGAAGAGGTGCTTTTACTTTCAAATTAGATGAATTCAGCCCTGAAATTTGCATGGAAATACATTTTCTAGTCTTCTAGAGCTGTATACATGGCCATGGCTGTCTAGTTGGTTTTCAGGTAAATGCTTGACTTCAGCAACTTAAGAAAGTATTTGTTTTCATCTCTTCAATTTACATGTTTATTTCATCTAAATATAATTTAAACCTTTTACTAGAGTTTATTTTCTAATGAAATCATATAAAATTGAGACACACAGGCAGTTTGGGATAGTGTTTTCCCACCAGGATGAAGCACATATTTCATAGTCTTGTCTTTTTTGTGAAGTTAATTAAAGCCTTTCATTGCTTTCATCAGAATAAATTTGCTACAGATAGCCATCAGTATTTTGTGACTTACATGACTGAAATATGGAATATGATGCACATTTTTACTGACTTTATGCATGTTGGCACTATTTGGTACTCACATTGTCATGATTCAGTTGTTAATTTTTTAAATAAAATTGATCAGTATTTAATATTTGTTGGTTCTTGTAGCATCGGCTCTGCATTAATTGTTCAGGGGCAAGGATGAAGGCTGTTCTTTTAGATTTCTACTTCCCATTCACACTGCTGTTGGGGAAAATGTAGTATGGATTCTGCATCTTATCCACTGGAGAATAACTGGGGTTTGGTTTTGTTTTGCTTTGATTTCCAGAAAACTTAGATACAATGATAGCTGAGCAGACAAAGAAGAAGCTTGAGAACCCTTCCACTAAAACCAGGACAAAACTAACAGCAGGTATTTAGTCTACAATTTTCTTTTCTGGAATAACACTTTTTTTTAACCTTTTCAGTTAAAAGTATGCTAATTGCTTTGGCAGCCAGACTGCTTGTTAAAGCCACAGTGTCTCAAGGACCTGTACCAAGCCATAGCTTGGTTGTCCAAGCACACAACAAGAGAGAAATTTTCACTTAATTGCCCAGTCTTTGAGAAGTGTATTCACTCTCTTTTTCTTCACTGGAGTCCAGATGTTACACATATACAAAAGCAAGCTGTATCAGTGCTTTTTGAGATTAAAATAATAATGAGAAAGCATTATTTGTCGACTTTGAATGTTGCAAATGCAAATTTCACAGATTTTTTTCTCTGCACAAAGAAATGTGCCTTTGCATTGCAGTCACCTGTATTCAGCTATTGTTTGTGAGAGCAGAAACAAGCATTCCTCTTTCCAGAGGTCTGGAGTAGAGATGACCTTTAGGAACCACTTTGGGACAGGCTCCAATGAGGCTCTTCCTCAACCAGCAGCCAAAATGCTTTACTTGCCAAGATTGTATTGATGTAATTGGGAAATGTTCCTGGGCATTTGATACAAAATTCTTTGCTTTTGTTGTTTCTTTAGACAAGAGCAGTGAAGAAGCAGACAGTACAAAGGAAGAAGCAGCTAAGATGGAAAAGGAATATGAAGTTTCAAAGGATTCTACAAAAAATGAAGGACAAAATGCAGCGGGCAACAGTGAAGAATCCAGAGGTACAGAATATTGCTTTTCCTCCAAGTGATTGGAGTATTTTCTTCTCTTTGGTATTGATTTGCCATGGTGTTAGCACAAATATCTTCAGTCTATAGTCACTGGGAGTCAGCACACAAGAGCTTGATTCAGAAGTGCATTTATCTGCCAAGTTTTAAACGTACGACGCTACTGCTGAGCAGACATTCCCAGAATTCACAGACCCCTTTAGAACAATATGAAATGCAGTTTGATGCAGTAGTGCAAAGAAATTTTGCTTCTTTGCATCTGTGGCTTTTCAGGATGGCCAGAATATTCAATATCTGAGCAGGCTCATTGATTTCTGTAGTTTGTGTTAGAGCAAGCTGGTACTCAAAGGCAGTGAGGAGTTCTGCAGTGATACATTTTACATTTCCCACTGCCAGAGGTTAAAGGTTATCAGTAATCAACATATTTTATGTAACATTGAAAACATTACAGTAAGTTAGTGTCTCCCTAAGCAAATGTAGTACAGTAGTACAGTTATTTTTGTCATGCCTCAGCATGAATTACACTGTACTGGCTGAAGTCTCCTGGGTGCAAATCACCTACTCTATCTGAAAACAAATCTGCAGGGGACATCATGCCTCCTTAATGTGCTGAACTCTTGAAGGAGAATGTTTGCTGGTGCAGAAACCTTTCAGTGAGTTCTTAGTGCAAAGGGTACAGCATAAGTATCTGTGTTTTGCAAACAGTTGGTTAAACAAAATTGCTTCTTTTGCACCAGTGCTGTCTGATGCTCTTACTTTTTGGAATGCAGTGTTTTCACTCAGGCTGCTCAGTAATAAATGGCAGACATCAGGACTGCAGTAGATTGTAGTCCATCAGTCACCTGGTTCAGCTCTGTGGGCAGTGCACTCACAGAGGGAAGGTGGCATTTTTTCCAGTAGCTTATTTATTTCAACATGGAAGAGGAAAATAGCTCAAGATGGCTCTTTCACAGTAAAGAAAAGTTATCTCAGTACTTTTTGGTAGGAAGTGATAAATAACACATTTTGCTTGTCTCTTGAAGGTTTGTCTTTTCAGTTTGGTTCAGGTCATTTTCCTTTATCTTCAGCCCAATAGCTTTTTAGAAATTCTAATTGGATCAGTATTTTTTCTTTATCTCATCATGCAATGCCCTTGCTTAACTTACTGTAAAGTTACTGCACTGCCAACTCAAAAATAAGGGTGTATCTAATACTGTATCCATTTACTAACAGGAGCAGACATGCATAGCTGGCAATAGTAACCTTCTACACACTGATCACACCATGGTTTTTTATTCCTGACAAATGTAAGAACATTACATCAATAAAGCTCCAGCCAAGCTAAGAATTCAAAATCCATTAGCTAGAATATTTTCCTAGGGGCCTTATTAGGTAATCCTTGTACTAATTGTGTCCTGTGTGCTTTCTGGTCCAAAAATAGCTGTCACTTTAAATTTCAGCTATAACAAGGAGTTATCATGGTAATTTTAATACATCTTTTTTCTCAGTAAATACATTTCAAGTTGTCTTTCCAAAATGCTACAATTTTAGGTTTGTTGTATGCTGCTAGTACTACTGTAGGAGTTTTGATACTGAAAGCTCTCAGCCCTAATTAAGTCATTCCTTGCTATCTCAACAGCTTTTTCTTTGCTGAACAATTATGATGATCAAAAAGCTACAGGTTGTTTTTAATCTACATATGCAGTTTCTGGGGGTGCCACCAAAAGTTATGTATAAAAATTAGAAAAACCACAATCCAAGGTTTGTGTATGACTAATCTTGCACAGGCAACACCTGCTAACCATCTCTGGGAATTTTGCCTGACTGAGTTTGACAGGACTCAGGTTTTAAACAGAAACTAAGAATAGTTTTAATCTGCCTTTGCTGTGACCAACTTCACCCAGTTAAGCAAGCTGCATCAATCATTGATGTAAGTGCTTGATTTCTCTCTCATCCTTTCCTCCAGGGAAATCTGAGGCATATTTGGAAGCAATCAGGAAGAACATAGAATGGCTGAAGAAACACAATAAACAAGGTAACAAAGAAGGTATGAAGTAAAAGGTCTTGACATTGGGGTGGGCACCATATGCATTAAAAAGCAAGTAATTTATATTGTGTTGTATAACTTGTGTTATACCTTAAATAATAGTAATGTGAAACTGTGCTTGTCTAGATGATAGTGATCATTAGTGGTGTTAGAGTTAAATAATACAGGTCAGGTAAAAGTTAAGCCAATGAACATAAATAGTGAACTAAGGTAGATTAATGTAAACTGGGTGGAATGGCACTGGCCACAAAACCCAGAGAGACTGAGCAGCAGGGAGTCACTCATGTGCTGTCCACACAGTCATGGTGGGCTGCCTGTCACCAGGCAGCTGTGCCAGCTTGGTCTAGTGCTTCATTTCTTAGCTCATCATGTTGTTTAATTATGACTTTGGAGGTGAGATAGATGCATTTGAAATGTCTGGACATGTCTAGAGGAGCTCAGTGCATCTGGCTATCGTGCCTGCACCAACAGCAACAAGTCTGGCTTCATAAGCAGGAACAGTTGAGATACAAACTTATGTCAGTAGCCCTGTAATACATTGGATTACTGCCCAGATCAACTCAAATGGCTTGTAGCTCTCACATGCAAAGCTGTGTAGAAGGGAGCAGTGACTGAAGCAGCTGCACAGGGTTTGCTCACCAGCTGTCCCAGCATTTGCCTCTTTCTCGGAGGCAGGGCTGTGTGAGAGCTGCCGGCAGGGACAGAACTGCAGCACAATTTCTCCTTTATTTCTCACAGATCTTTATTCCTCCTCCTCCATACCATCTTTTCCCTCAAGTTCTTACATAAAACCAGCCTCCCATCCCTGTTCTCTGCCCTGGCTGTGTGTTCTGCCACAGCCTGCTCTGGAAGTGAAGGTTCCTGGCCAGGGGATCTGTCCCTGGGCTATGACTGGTCCCTGGTGAGAAGGATCCTTCTTGCAGCAGCCAAGCAGAGGGTGATCTGAGATGAGATTAGCCCTGGGTCATCTATCCATCCTCTCTGTGAGTTGAAGTGTGTATGAATTCCATTTCAGAGATGAGTGCGTGCCTGCAGCCCAACACATTCATTTTTCTGTACAGAAGCTGTAATAGGAAAGACTATAAAAAAAACCTTCCCATCTCTCAAATCACTTCCACACAATGGCAGGGATGGCAGTTAGCAGCAGGGCTACATATTTGCTCAAGAGTTTTCCTGCCAATTTTAATTAATGGTTCTGTTTAGCAGTGTACTCATTGATGTAATTAGATCTCCATCATGTGTGATTTTATCTCTGTATCCCACATACTGCCTGAGCAGCCCCTTGCTCCTCTTTGTAGTAATCTTTCTTCTGCTCTGCTGCAGCCTGAAAATGGCTGTGACTGCAGATCAATAGCATTTTATCTGCCTGTGAATGCATGAAGATATATATATCTGTGTAGATGGATTTTCATTTGCACTAAAATATCTTTATTGTCCTCTGGCAATGGAAATAAGCCTTAAAGTGAGTGCAAGTTATGACAAAATTAGAATAGTATTCTTACTCTTCTGATACATCATCTTTATTGTGCCTTTTCATACTCTTTATTTTTGTAAAATGCTAATTCAGTTCCCCATGGATGATGTTAAAAGTACAGTCAGGGTAAGCTTATCTAACTATAAATGCATTGCAGTGTTTCTTCAGTGCAAGATTAGGTGGTGTTGCTGTGCTCATCAATCATTTCTCCACTTCCAGCTGGCACCTGGGGGCTGGCAGAAAAGCAATTCTCAAAGTAATTCATGTATTAAAATGGCCAGACTTTCCCAGCCCTAATCATGGATTGGGTTACTCACCAAATACCCTTGAAGAGGTTTAGGTTTACTTCAAGCAAATGTTTGTGGGTCCTTCCCTTCATTTTGTATGAATTTCAGTACATATTATTCATTCAATGAGTAATAACCCTGGAAATGTTGATTTGCATTTCTGCAGTTTGGAAGTATCAATTGCCTATTAAGGAGGCTGGTAAGCTTGAGGGGCTGGGATGATTTAAAGATAAACATGTCAGAAGCCTGGATTTTGGGCTCATTGCCTTTTGTGTCCAAAGTTTGTTTTTGCCTGTTTACAGCCTACAGACTCCATGGGCCTGTCCTTCACATCTCCCAGACCTGGCCTGGTGCTTGAAACCATTGCAGAGCTGAGCATTTAACCAATGCAGGCAAAGAGCATGAGAGGGTTGCTCAACAAACATTTAGGTCCTTCAGAGCTTCACACCACTAACAGCAGCCATTTAGAAATGAAAGTAAATCCTATCATTAATTTCAATGGCAAATGGCTTGATCTGAATATGCAAATAAGAGTTCTCTTCATTTACTGGAGCTGTTTCACAGCTCCATGTAATGCTGCAGCTGTGGCAGTGAATCAGCATGCAAAGCTAATTTTTCCAATTACAATAGATTCTAAATAAGTATTAGAAATTGGCAGCTATCAATTTCTAGAAAAAAACCCAATTTAAATTGCTGTGAGATATACAAATTAGCCCGAATTGAATAATATCATAATGGTTATAATCCCATACAGGATGTTTAGTAATTAAACCTTCACATCTCCACGTAATAATCTTAGAGTTAGAAAAAGTATTCTAGAAGTAAAATAAGCACATATACTTTAATTTGAAAAATGTGGATATTAAATTAATTTAGTATTTGTTCTTCATTCATTTCCATTCCTTGGTATCTTTCAATGGAGACTCTCATTCTGTCAAGATGAATAAAATCTCTCATTCCAGTTACAGAATTGCTCAGTACTGTTTGTCCCTGTTACTCATACAGGATGGAGACACAAGCAGGTTACATTCTTGTGAATAATGACAGTAACAGAGCAGAGAGGAAATCCTCCCCTCAGTGCAGCAAATGGCAAAATTCCTGCTAACTCAGATATGGAGAGGACACCTCTGCAGGAGTGGGGAATGTTGAATATAAATTTTCTGTATTACTCATTTGAAATTGCCTTATGCTTTTATAAAAATGGTCACAAGCATCAATTTTCTTCTTAATATCTTTCTATCCTGTTTTGGTCAATTTTTGAAACCTAAAAAACTACAAATTCATTATTGTCTATTTTGTTAAGAATGCACAGTTTGAAAAAAGGTTCTTCTACATACTGCTGTGTGATGTTATACATTGGACATTGAAAAATCAGTTTTAACGTATTCTGAAGGCTCTGTGGAATAAGTAATTTATACTGAAAAATTCAGAATTTATTCATTCTTGTGAAAGATGCTAATTCATTTATCTTAGTATGAACATTTAAAGCATTGATGTTCTTCTTCTGATTCTAAGAAATTAAGTTTTACATTTATCCAGCTAATTATGTAACTGAAACTTTATTGTGTTTATATGTGAATATACTGAATGTGCTGCCAGAGTCACAATAGGTTTGCTTTCTATGTTATTTGAAAAATTGCTCTGCAGTAGAATTCTTCTCATGGAAAATAGTGATGTTCTCCAGCACAGGAAAAGTCTAATGCATATGGTATGAACCAAGCTGCATAGATGCACTCATCTATTGGAAGAGGAGGAAGGATCTTGCAGCACTCTGTTGCAGATTGACAGAGAAAGATTGTCAAAAACTGACACTAACACTGTCACAAAGGCTGCTCACTGCAGTAGTTTTCAAACCAGAATATTATGTTCTGTATCGAGGTAAATAATTGTATTATTTTGATCTATTTTCAGGGAGTTGCTTTCATTTCCACTACAATGGTAGCAAGTGGGAATTTTACTGGGATTTCAACTGGAAATAGTCTATTTAGTACTTTCTTTTGATTCCATGACGGTTGTGAAAATAATAGGGCACAACAGCTTTTGCTGTGCAGACTAGAACATTAAATCCCTGGACTGGAAAATGTTCTTGCTTTAACATTTGATGGCAATCAATCAAAAGCAAGAGATGATTATTTCTCTTGGATAATAAAAGCACTGTGGTGTGTAAAAAGACTTTGTGCAGATATTTTGGGGTTTTTATGTTTTCACAAGATGCGCTTAGAGAGAACTCTCTTCATGTTTGATAAAGTGCACTGGTTGGATAAAATTTACAATGACATTGTTTCTTAGGTGAAGCAGTATAAAGGCAATGACTCATTGTGCAAATGAATTCTTGTTTTTCAGACTATGATCTTTCAAAGCTGAGAGATTTCATTGATCAGCAAGCTGATGCTTATGTGGACAAGGGCATCCTGGACAAGGAGGAGGCTGATGTCATTAAACGCATCTATGGCAGCCTGTAAAGCGTTAGTGACTGCCCAACCCGTAGGAATCTAGTCTAGTTTCCCCCACTCCTGGCTCAATGACTTATGATCTGGTAATTTGAGGATATCATTAGAAATGCTCTGTTTACATTGTACTGACAAGTCTAGACAGAAATGAAGAGCTGTAGTGCTCCATTCACTTTCTGCATACTGTATTTTCCTACATTCACAAATCAACCCTAAGCACCAAATTCTGACACTGAATTTCTATTTGATAAGGTAAATATTTCTGTAATGCTCTCTTTGATTTATTGTTCATGTTTGGTTTACTTTTGTAGCTAAACCAATCATTTCTGATGGAAATTTCTTTTAATGCTACTTTTTTTGCTTTCACTCAACAAGCTTTCTATAGATGCAACTATGTAAAGGGGCATTATTAGAAAATAGTTCATAGTTCTCTAAATAAAGTATTTGAAAATAATTTACCTATAAAGTTTTCATTAATCTTAATATTATTTTATATTCATTTATTTTGGTTTTAAATACAAACACTTTTTTTTATCTTTTTTTATTTCTATATGTAGTATTCTGTAATGTGGACTGTAGTGTCCTTAGCTAATTGATAAATCTTAGACATTACAATTGCCTTCCATATTAGAAGAATATTCTCTTCTTCAGCATGTGTGGACATTCTCTTTGCACCATTTGATGATTGTGCATGCATAATTAGTTGAATTCCTGATGTGAATATCCTGATAGCAAGTGTAAATAGCCATTGCTTTCTCTAAAGAAAAAAAAACAAGAAAGCAATTCAAGTCATTTTGTATGGAAAGGGAAGTTTGCAACTAGAGATGTTCTTTTAGGAACAGGGGCTCTGCTTTTCAGAAAGACTTAAAGAATCTATTGTATCTCAGTATCTCTGAATATCAAGGCTGTGGTCTGATCACTGACCTCTGTTCTGTGCTGAGCAGTATTATCTTGGAGAAAAACTTTTTTGTTTTTGGCCTATATATGCTAGCATTAGCCAAGAATTTGGTACTTCCCAAAGAAACAAAACCAAAAATGTCATCCTGATTCTTCTTCCTCAACTAACAAAGTTTTGGAAGAATGGTTTATGAGGTCTTTTACCTTAAAGTGAGTGGATAACTTGATGTATGAAGATCTGACGAAGCAAGATCAAAGGATCAAAGGTAAAGAAGCATTTAGAAAGGTAAATTTCAAACAGAGTCCCATGTAAGGCCTTAGACTCAGTTGAGTAGAGGAACTCCAGGAAAGCCCTGTACTCTTTACTTACAGATTCTTCATTCATAACTGAGGTTATCCCTTCTCTGATATTTTTTTTAAATCTTAAGATACATCTGAGATTGATACAGTTAAAAAATATTATCTGATGCAGACCAGTGAATGGAGATACTGACTTAGAGCACTGCCTGCACAGCATAAAGTTTTGTAAGTGTTAAGTCACTCCTTGGGTCATTTCCTTCCTCACAGCTGGAGATTAAAGAGGAGGAGATTTGAGCAATGTTTCTCAGCCAACTGAAGTAAACTATGGAACCCCTGCAAAATGTAAATTGTCAACGTAAATTATCAATTATTGATAATCAGCATTAAGTGAATGTGATAGCACTGAGGTGTAACAGCATAACTCCTTGCAAACTGATGAAACATAAGCCAGTGAATGTTTTCTAGCATCCACAAAATACATCATCACTGCCTGCTCACACACATCCTGACATGAATCACTGAATTGCAGTATCAGTCACTAATGGTAAAAACCATATTCAAAAATGTAATCAATGTAAGCTTCCTCTGACAAATAGTCCCTTAGAAACTCTATAGAAAAAAATCAGGTAAAAAGAATTAATGTTATTTTAAATCAGTGCATTTGTTCTCATCTAAACCCTCTTGTTTGTTTATTATTATTTGCTATTGTTCCCAAAGATCCAAATTTCTTCATGTCTCTGTAGATCTCAGTTACATTCTGCAACAGCTTCTAACTTCCTTTCTTATGTGACCATCACGTGGGAAAAGCAAACTGTTTCCCAAATTTGGATTTATGACAAAAATCAGGAGGATGGTAACTAACCATAGATCTCTACAGATAGGGAAGTGGCAGTGACCTAGGATCTGCACTTGAAAAAACAAAAAAGGACAAACTGTCCTTCTCCAATGACTACTTTTAAAAAGACCTCAAATTTCCTTCTCCTGTCTACATGATGAGTAGTATAAGAATAATTGCAGTTTTCATTGGAGGTTAGTTTCTTACTTCATCCTCTCACGAGTCTGGTACTAAAGGGCAGATGTCATCAAGTAGTGACCAGTGACTATGAACAGTGCGTGGTGGTATTTGTTAACCTCTCCGTTTTGCAAATTTTATAGCTTGAACAAAGTATCATTGGCATAACTTAAGAAAACAAAAACTCAACAATGTGTATGCCCTGACTGTACTTCAGAGTATGCACATTCTTGGAGTTGTTCTGTACTTACCCTGCTGCTGTGCATCCCTGGGGGTACCTGTAGAGATAACTGGAGCAGCCTGATGAGTAGCTGAGAACAGGGCAAGCCTCTGACAGATGGACCAGAAATCACAGCTATGGTTCCTCAAACTAAATCCAATTTCCATCCTGCCCAAGCCACTAAACTTGTTCCTTGAATGCTTCAAATGCTGGTTCCATTGCTGGTACATGGAATGAACATCTATCTGTACATCACACTTTTCAGAACCAGACAGTGAAACACAGCCAGCCTGATGAATCACCCTGCATTCCTAAAGGGCTGTGACTTACCCAAAATAAAATCAAACCAATGATGCAAGTTTCAACTTGCATCACAGATCAGTACTTATTCTGCAGGGAACACCTGGAGCACATTACAACTTGACATGCACTGCTGTGTGTTTAGCCATAATTAGTAAATCATAGTGCTTGCTTTCTTCCTAGTAAGAAAGGTATTTTCAACAACTGCACATCTCTGTTTCAAAACTGACAAAAATCGGTTTCTGTGTTGTTTCTATCTCTCCTGGATCCTTCAGAAGTCCTTCACTTCTAAATTATGACTGAAAATGTAATAAGTACAATATATATGGTATTCACCTTTTGAGCTTTTCTAATAGGCTATTGTTTCTGATACTGTACTTTATTAAACACTTTACTACAAGCTACATTAGTGTGCTGCTTTTGGTGGGGGTAGAGTTTATTTCTCCACAGTAGCCAATTTAGGGCTATATTTAGGATCTGTGCTGGAAACACAAATGTGTTGGTAACACAGAGATGATTTCATTTCTGCTGAGCAGAGCTTGCACAGAGCCAAGGCCTTTCCTGCTCCTCACCCCACCTATGAGGAGGCTGGGGGTGCACAAGAAGCTGGGAGGGGACCCAGGCAGGACAGCTGATCCCAAATTCCTTAACACAAACCCTATGCCAAACCCGATCCCCATCTCCTAACCCAAACCCAACCCTAACCAGGGGATGGCCCAGACTGCGGGGGGATAGAATGTAAGAAAATAAAGATAGTGCAGAAGGTAATCTGACCCCTGAGGGGTTGCAGCTGCACTAATTATCAAAGATTAGGAACAGGCCTGCCCTTAACAGGCCACAGCTGTGTCCAATGAGGATGAGTGCTACAAAAGAGTGGGTTAGCTGGGTAAGGAGAGAGTTGGAGATTGTTGGCTGTGTTGTGAGGAACTGCCCGTGAGAAATCACCAAGAAGGTATGGGAGCTTTGCAATAAGATGACAACACCAGATCATGTGGTGCCATGCTCAGTGTGTAATGCTGGGGAAGGAGGAGGAAGGGAAAGGGGTGTTCAGAGTGGCAATGTTTGTTTTCCCAAACAATTGTGACCTAGGGTGGAGCCCTGCCCTCATGGAGATGGCTGAACACCTGCCTGCCCATGGGCAGTGCTGAATGAATTCCTTTCCTTTGCTTTTGTGCCCAGCTTTTGCATTGCCTATTAAACTGGCTTTATCTCAACTTGTGAGTTTTCTGCCTTTCACCCTTGTGGTGCTCTGCCTCATCCATCTCTGGGGGAGTGAGGGGCTGAGCTGCCAACTGGGGTTAAAGCACAAGGCTGCTGTTGTGTATCAGAGAATGCATCTTTTCTATCCACTGCCCAGCTTTTTGAGGCTATGGCAGTTTTCTGTTGGGGAAAACAGGTGCAAATGCTGTGTGTCCTTTGGGTCCTGTAGCTCACAGGCATAGCCCTGCTCTTGGAAAGGCCCAATTGAATTGTGGTTTCCCAGAGGTTGGGCAGCCCAGTCTGGGAGGCAGGAGGTGCAGTGCTCCTGTGTCAGGGAGCTGTTCTGACCTGCTTGGTAAGGAAGGCCTGGCTGTGCTAGAGCACTGATGGTATCACTACAACAGGTCTTCAGAAGAAAAGGATTATGTTTTTCTGTGGAATAATAAAATATAGCTGGGCTTGAAGCTAGGGTGGCCTTTAGAAAAGTAGTTAATTCTGCCTTTGTCATGTTCTACTGAAATTAAATGACAAGAGATGTTACCATCATGTAAGAAATAGATACAATCCCAATCTAAGAAAGATACAAGATCAAAAGGTAATCCACCAGTCTCTTGAAGAAAAATCAGAACGTCTTTTTCTCAACTTTAAGCTTTTTCTATTCTTCTTATATTGTGTGCCACTGCACAACTGCTCTTAAGGACAGGAAAAGCAGCCTTGGGCTGGGCTGTTTCCAAGTAAGAAGCTGTGGAAGCAGCCATGGTGTGGCAGTTCTGTGTTCCCCTTGGGATGCCCTTGGCAGCTGCAGTGTGCCTGGAGCTCTGGGCTTTGTGGTTCTTGGAACCCTAACCCTAGGTAGAGCAGTAAAAGCAGCCAGTTCCTGCTGAGCTTTGAATTTTTACTTCTGGTTTTAGGAAGTTAATGAAACTTTCTCTTTTGTTTCCCTGTTAACATACTGCTGAAAACTTTTTATTCTAGGGTGATACTGATGATCTGAGTGATAGGAAACTGCATCAGTTTCAGTCGGGATCCATCAGATCTTTAGTGACAAAACCTTTGTGAAGTTTATGGACTCCTTGGGGAAAAAATCCAGGCTATTTAACAAGTTCCTAATACCCTAACTTCAGGGCAAGAGTGATTGCAGGTTGCACTCTGTGTCCCTGAGCTGCAGATGGAGTGCACTTGCATACCTGAATACTGGCACCTCTTCTGAGAACAGGGAAGGCTTGGTAAGGTGCCTCTTATTCATCTTAACAAACTGCACAAGTAGGGCAGATAGCTCTTGCAGGCCTTACTTAGGAGGGTGAATTAGATGGATAGGGTAAAGACATTATTTACCCTGAAATTGCCACCTAATACTTTGTGAAACTAGACAAACCATTCTTCCCTAAGAACAGGCTAGAACCAAGCTGACTTCATTATGAACACACACATCAATATTTTTGATATTTTATTAAATTAAAACCACACAAAATTTAACTGCACACAAGAACACACATCTGATATTCCAATGTCATATCTCACAAAAAAACCTCTTGTGTAACTCATCCCTTTTATGAGTAGAAATCCAATATGCAAACAGTTCTTTAAGCAAAAAGGCTTTAATTTATCAACACAAGCTGAATTCCCCTTTCTAGGAATACATCATAACCACACACAGACACATACAAGGTTTACAGGCAAGTTCTGCAGCCCTGAAGTAGACAAAACTTTCACAGTAAACTTGCCTATGTTTGCAGAATAAGTAAATTCCTATTACTTTTCCATCATTTGTCATTTACAAGCAAACTTATTTATTTTTAAATACTTAAAACAAATTTCACTTTAACAAGTATTTACAAAATCTTTACTAAAGATCAACATCCTGCATAAAGGTGACCTCAGGGATATATAGTTGCTACCATGCTACAGTTTGCACAGAAGGGGTAAAAAGGCCATTGCTAGTTTTGGAAGGCTTAAACCTTTTATTGATATAACATAAGGACATTAACCTATGGAAGGCAGAAGAGGTCATAATTTCAGTGCAATTACCCATTCATGACTTCTTTTAAGTACATCAAGAGGATGAGTCCAAAAGACTTGGGTTTTGAATTATTGACTGCTTAGTTCTGTAAGAACTGATTTCATGGAAAGTTTTCAGGCCATCACATCTGTCTTCTACTGGTGGTACGAAGAAGTTGCATAGGGACCTTCCTCATTCTCCTCATCTCTAGAAAGAAAATGATCATCAGGTCAGGAGCATACCATTCTCAACAGTAAAACTGCAATGAAAATGCAGGTGACCAGTTTTCCTAGTGGGTTAAAATAGGCCATGCCAGCCTTGCCTAAGAGGAATATTTGCAGTATAATACTGTAATTTACACATCTCTGGAGTTCCTGAGATGTCGAGAACATAATGCTAAAAGCAAGGAAAGCTGTGTAAGTTCAACATCAGAATGTATTTTAAAAATTATTCTTGATCAAATCAGTAAGAAAAACTTAAAGGATAACAAGGTGGAGGGCATGCTGGAGTGTTGCTGCAGTGTTGCTTTTCATTTCTTCTTTTAAAAAAAGAAATCTTGGTTAGAGGTTTGTTTCAACATTTTGAATGGCAGGAGGGACTGAGAGACCAAATGAAACAACAGGAGCAGTCAATCATAGCTGTGGGTGGATCTGTGTCCTGATGCTGCAAGCTGTTCCTGATGTATACTTCCCTCACATCAATCCCCATTGACACTGATCACTTGGATTTTCTTAGGAAAAAGCAATTGCTCCCAATTGCTATTGTTAGTGCAATAACTGGATAAAGCAAAGTACTGCTGCTTTTAAAACATGTTCAAGAAAATCAGTCTGCCTGCTGTTCACCTGACAGTGCTGCCTTTAAAAAAAAGGGGTTATGTAAACCTAGTGCAGTGCAGCATCAAGGATGCCAAGTTCCCCAAAGGTCATTGCTTTGTACAACTGAGGCTTCATGGTTTTGTTCCTGAGAGTCCAGCCTTAAAGCTGCTGCCAAGTTCAGTGTTTTGGTAAGAACAGAAGGACTTTACTGCTGCTACACTGTGAAAGGGTTGCTTTTAATGCTGTGTGTACCTCCATACAAAGGTACAGTTATTCAAAGAGTCTAATAATGGTATAAGGTAAAAAGTAAATATTTCAATATCAAAACCATGAAGGCTTTTCCCAAATAAACATGATTATTTAGCTACAATTTAAATTTCATATAACCACCCCAAAACAGAACCCTACAAACTAACGAAACAGCAGAGTAACTTGTCTTCCCACCAAAATTATCATCTTAAGCCAAAGGCATAATATGTGCTTTGCCTTGAAATAATCTTGCCAAAAACAGAAACCTCCAAAAAGAAGTTTGGGATGAAACTGGTTGTTACTGCAGGGATGTGTGGTTGCAGTAGTGCTGAGAACAGATTTTTAGCCTTCCTTACAAATGTACATCTATTTATATTAGTGATGCTACCAAGCAAGTACCAAGGATGCAAATATCTGTATACACTTAAATAGTATCCTTCATTGTATCCAGTTCTGTGTCCAAAACTGCCACAGAATACTATAATGTTAATAATGTATCATTTGCAGAAGCTTTCCATGATACACGGCATGACAGTAAAGTAAGAAAGCTCTGGTCTGTGACCCACAAGCACCACCATGGCAGTGTATGTTTAATGACCAAACAATTTACTTCACTTTTAAGATGCTTAAAATAGCCCAGTGCTAAGTCATAGCAACGTTCTCCTTCAGGGGCTGGGAAAGGAACAGCACAGCATTACAACACTGTAGTGCTGTCTCTTCCCGTTCGCTGCTGCCGCTTTGCCCAGTGGGTTACAGGAACTGAAAGAAGTCTCCTGCAAGCAATGGTGTGCATCAGGCCACAAACAACCACTTCTGTAACAGCAAGGACACCTGACTGTAAGTACACCCAAATGCTTGGATGCTCCTAGAATGCACAATTAAACAAGGCGGCAATCTGAGTTGTTAGTTTTGGGATGCCTGAAAGGATTCTCTACAGACAGCCTCCTTTGTTGAGGCATCTCTTTTCTCAGCTGATAGCCAAAGAGGTGAAAAAATATTGGGCAAATTATCTCAGCTGTGAGTTTTGAAGGCTTCAAGACCATAGTCTTTCCTAGGTTCAGGTCAAGGCAAGTGAGCAGATGACAGTACAAGGTCCTGTTCCTGTGCTGACACCAGTTATATTGAATCACCATCACTGGTTAGAGAGGCTCTGTTCAGTTACAAGGTTTTCAAAATTAGACACTCCAAGGTGAATGCAGAAAAATGTGAACTGTTCCAGAAGCACAGTATATGGTATAAGTCTATCTTAAGGACTCTATAAACAGCTTGCATTATATACCTGGTGTTCAACTTGCTCATATTCAACTATCTGACACAAAAAGCACCACTAAAGTAATTTTCAGTTTCAGTGTAAGAGCACTTTGGACCAGGTGAAGCATCACTGTGTTTTCTCAAACTATCACAGCTGCTTTATAATGAGTATTCTTCCCTAATATACAAATACATGAATTAATAACATATGCTACAGAGAACTGTATTAATCCTTTTGCATTTCTTCTGGCCTACTATAAAAACATTGCTCTAAACAAAAAGGCTTTATTGCCTTGAGCTGCATCTTGGCTGAATAGGCATGATTAATAAATGACTCATTAACTCACGATTTCTGCTCAATGAAACTCTAGTAAAGGTACTATGACAGGTAGATCTAGTCATGTGCTTATATAAACTCTAATAGTGAAAGGCAGCTGGCACAAACTGAGTGGATCACATTTTATAACCTTTTATGCTCATCTGCTTGCACAGCTATTATAGTTTAATATCTAGTCTAAATCTGCAACTACGTGCTCCCCAGTTTTTCTACCTAAGCTTTATTCCTTTAAGAGCACTTAAGGGAGTGACTCCAAGAGTTCTAATTAAACAATATAATTCACTCTAAGCTGCCTTTGTAGCACAGGGCAGTTTCTGACTATGAAACTTCTCTGTGTGGTTTAATCCAAATCAGTGCATGTGTGCATGTGCGTTCTTGGCAACTTAAAGGAGGCCAAAGTAAACAGCAATTCAGTAGATGTGGTTCTCACCATCTGTCGAATCAGGCTCATGCTATGGTGAGAAGTTATGGCTCTTTAAGTTCATGAGCTGATAGTCTGCTTCTGCTTGCAGTTTTGTGAGCTCCAATGTCCCTTTGGGTGGTAGGGGATGAACTCCAGGTGCTCCTTTGGCACTCTCAAGCAGGCATGGAAGCATTCGGCAGTGTTGGCACATCAGGCTCTACACAGGCCTTGACAAGGCAACCTGAATACAGGCCAGAGCAGCTGGAAACTGCTTAATTTCATAAATGGTTTTCACTCTAAGAATAGAAAACTTGCATATTCATGAGGCTGGTTTATTAACATGGCTGTCCAATTTCCAAAGGCTTCCTGCTCCAAGCAAGGGACACGAAAGGGCTGGGCAGGAAGAACACAGGAGCACAGAAAGGAATGTTGCCACCTTCCAGTCTGGACCCACACATACCACTGATGGTACACAGCTGAAAAGTATCTCCAAGGTTTTTGGTAATGGTCGGTCTCTACTCCTGTTCTCTGCAGAGTAAACATTGACTTTGGTCTGTCTGTCTGTCCTTTCCAACTGTGTTGCAGAGGACAAGGCAAGGATGGCTTTTGTGAGCCATAAATGAAAGCCGGGGCAGTGATGTAGAAGGGAATATTATGAAGACTATCAGATGCACAGGAAGCTATTTCTCTTCAGAAGCTTTGGGCAACATCCTGCTCAGCAGACTGCCTGCAGCTCTGTACTTCATGCTTCCTGTAACATCCTGACCAATAAAAATCTGCTACATGCATTTAACAGAATTATCTCTTGAATCTGAACAGGAGGTGGGAAAATAACTCATCCTCCTGTATACATTATTGCTTGGGAGGTGACTTGGTACCAGGTCTACATTTCCCAATTTGTAACTGAAGCAGCATAGGAAATGGGTATTAGTGGCAGCAGTGCCACTTTTTGTGCAGTGTCACTTTGACTGTATTGGCTCTACTCATGGTACAGCAATGTCTAAGTGAATTTTCTTCTTCAAATTAGCATGTTATTTTCTTGGAGGGATGTTAAAATGATTGCCTTCCTCTGGCAGGGACTGTGGTTTCCTGTTATGCAGTTTAACTGCTGGGTCAACACCTACTCTGAGCTGTGGTAGGTACATACATCTAATAATCTGAAAGTCAGCAGCAGCATATTTTGATAGGTGCTCCATGGTGCTTCAAATATAACAATGGAAGTGGAGGAGTTTGCACAGAGAAGGTTGTGAGTTCCAACAGCTATTTTTCCTTTCATGCAACCAATACAAAAGAAAGTAACTGACAAGTGTGATAAGATGTGAAAGCCTTCCAGCCTTCCCTGAGTCTCTAAACCAGTGTCCTGGCAATGGAGGGTTGTATGTGGGGCTATTTCTCCAAAGGAGGCTTGTCCAATAGCTAAATACAATATACTGTTCTCCTTCAAACTTTTGTCTGCTGAACAAAGTTTTAACATTGCTGAAATAATTTCTTAGTTTAAAGAAATTATGCGATTCTGTACTCAATAAATTTGGTCCTGAAAGGTTACCCTCTGCTTGCCCTCAAATCAGAGCATGTGAAGTGAACCAAGATGGTGGATGAACAAATTTGTAAAAGCAAAGCACCTATCTGCAGGCATAACTTCTCTCCAGCTCTCTGGTAAGAGAAGCAGTAGCAGTTCCCTGCAGTCATACCTTTTATTGTGAGAAGGCCCACCTCAGCATCCCCCACTGAGGGGATTTCTGCAGGGAATACAGGCAGCCAGCCACCCCAAGAGACTGATTGATTGTGAACAAGCTGAGGAAGCTTGTCCCAAGGACATGGAAAACAAACACCACTGAAATCCACTCTTGTTCTGAGTCTTTCTGTGCTCTCCATAGCATACCTACATATGTGAGGGGATATGTGCCACCATTGTGGCACAGAGGTCACAAAGTACTGCTTTTTCTATGAGTAAATATGTGGGAGCTCCTGGCTGTGGAAATACTGAAGAAAAGATGAAGTCTGCATAGGTGGATCCCAAAGTGGGGTGAACTGCATAGGGAAAGGAGATAGGAAAGCTTAATTGAAACTGTGTCATAGAAAATATTTACACAATGAGGCAATTTGGGACAAAAGAAAAATAGAATCATGCCTTGCTGTACACAATCAGCTTCCTCATAGGCGCCTTTGCTTAGCACTCTACCAAAAACTATGTTTTTGCTTAAATAGCTGCCTACTTACACAGCAAGACATCTTGGAGAATCCTGGCCTTTTGGCTTTTATGAAATAGTATTTGCATTCTCCAAATAATCTGTTGTGAGGCAGCCTTTCTAACTGCCATAGCAAGGCAGCTGCTAATGCTGTGCTCTGAATGTGCCTGGTGCATGAGAACAGCAGGCACTTGCTATTGACAAATAAAAGCCACAGATGCTGAGACCCTGCAAAGAGGGGTCAGCTTAGACTGCAATGCCTTCAGGGGGAGATTACAATGTTTAACACCAAAAGTGGCATTTACCTGACATTGTCATCTTTTAGTTTTCTGGCTGCTTGTTTGGATAACTTAATCTGCAAGTCCAATCTCTGTAGGAAATCTTTGGCAGATAATTCTTCTGGTGCAGTGGGCTGATTGTCAGGCTCTGGAGGACTGGGAGAAGAGCTACTTTCTTCCTGAGCTGCCACTAGTCCTTCATCACAGGAAGGGGAGCTGTCAACAGTTTCATTCTCAGGAGATTCCAGTGAATTGAGTCCATTGAACAGTAATGGTTTCTCTGATATAACCGGAATATTCAGGGTTTTCCTCAGAAATATACAGTCATTAGTGAAAAGTTTATTTGCCCTCTTTATTTGTTCCATCTGAAAAAAATAGAAAAAATACAAGCTATTAGGTTTTGGCAAAGTATAAAGCATTAACTTTCTGAAGTAGTATACAACCTTTAGTTAAAATAAATCTGTACTTTCTTTGCAGCAGCAATTATTTCAGGAGAGAATTTGTTTGCATTCAAAGCGATTTCAGAGTGCATGTTCTGTTTCAGCCTTGCTAACACCCTAGCTTTATGTGTACTTGACTCCACAATACTGCTTCTTTGAAAGTCTTGTGCTACCTGAAGATGCTGCCCTTAAATAGCCTTGCAGTCCCTATGCAGGCTGACAGGAACAGCCTACCAAAGAACAAAAATTCTGTCACAAATGTACTTTTGATTTGGATTTAGATTAGAACAAGGCTCAGAACTGCCAGCAGCTCCTGTAGGTGAACTCTCTGGTAAAAATTATGCAGACTCCAAACAAGGGGAATAAAGTTACCATGAGGGTTCAACCTGTTGATGCAGATGACTAAATGCTGAAATGCTTATATTTAATAATCCCATTTAAAAACTGAATAGCTAATATCCAGTGTCACAAGCAAGAGAAGATCACTTCTCTTCCAGCTCCTAAAGCTTGGAAACCATTTTTAGTAAGGCTCAAAGAGTATAATGGTGCAAGTTCTCTCCCAGGCTGAGCACCATCTGAAGAGTATAAAGGAAGCTTTACCTGACTCAGTAACAGTTTGGCCTTAGTAAAACTTCTAATGGTTCTAGTGTAAATGTCAATTGTTAAAATCTCTATAAGTTGTCTGTCTTGATGGGTATAAAAACAGTTTAAAATACTAGCAGGAGCTTTTCTGGAAAAATACAATAGAGAAGCTGAAAACTGAGAGCCTACTGCAGGGGAGTTGGAAGGTGATGCTTCAATAGCTGATAAATAATGCACTGCACTGTTATTCTCTCTCCTTTTTCACTGTAACTCTACCTCTGGTTATTTCTTCCTAAAATACCAGCCAGTAGCATTTGGAAGTCTGTACCTCTGCACAGAGCAATAATGAAAAGGAAAGTACTTGGTTCTAAAAAGAACATCCCTCGGCCCTGAGCAGGTGACTTTGTATGTGCAATACAACTCCTACAACTCAGTGTGACTCTGTACATTCAGAGGTGTATGGAGAGCAGGATTTAACAAGAGTTTTCTTTTTTTAGTGCTAGAACAACTGAAGTAATGCCCACTAGCTACAAATCTATCATAATGAAAGTGCAAAAGGTTCAGCACATGCTTAATATTTTAACTGAAGCTGTAAACTGGTGCTGAACTAATTAATCAAAACTACTTCTACTGACAGTGAAATATAGTCCTCATCCTTCTCCCCTCAAAAGGGATACAGCACTTGCACTGAGCCATAAATTGGCTGAACCATAAACATGAATTCAAGTGTTAATTTACTCAAAAGGAAAATGCACCCAATTCAAGTTCTAAATATGAATAGACAGTATCCAGGGGAGGGGGTGAAGGGCAGAGGATGAGGCCAAACAAAGCACACTGATCCCTCTCCCCCGGCCTGGTATTTTTATCTATCTTGAACTGTCTATGCCAAGTCATGCAAAGGCAGCCACTGGACAGGATGACTCTGGCTACAAATTAGCTCCCAGTGAGGAAAACCACAGGGGAAACTCCTAAAACCAGTAATACTGGAGGCAATGGCAGCCAAAGATAATTCTGGGGTTTCCATTACAACTCTCACTTCCAGCCAAGAATACATGATGAAGGAAGCAAACAGAAGGACTCTTTAAAGGAAATCTGTCTTTGTCATTGTGTGAACACACAACAGCCTGCATTTTGCTCAGAGCAAATGTGTTTGCATACCTTCCTACCCTGGGCTGAAACCCATGAAAGCATAAACACAATGGCTGATTCTGCTGAACTTGTCATTGCTCTGAGGGGCATTTCATGTCAGTTGAACCTCTCTCAACTGCAGTCTACAATGATGCAGCTCTGGCTTCTTAAGCAGAACACTTATTAAATCAAACAACCAATAAGATGTTGGGGAAAAATCCCAACATGTATATTTTACGTCATTAGCACAGCAAAAACTTATCAAACTCATATTATAAACAAAATACACGGTTAACAACTTGGAGGTGTTTGTACAGGTTTGATTCAAAACTTCACTTTAGCTGAAAGGGAGTTGTAAATAGCTTAGAAATGCCTTTTTTCTAGAAAACTACTATTTTAGTGATCAGTTTGTACTGTTGAAAGTGATAGAAGGTTTTAGTAGATCCTGCAGACCAAGAGAAGGAAAAGTCCACTCCAGCCAGAACCTACACTTGGCACTACACTGTAGCTCATCTAGAAGGAGCCCAACTGGAAGGTGCTGTTTGCAGCTGATGTCAAAGTGGCACAGACTGTACCAGTGCCACCTCTTCAGCTGCCCAGCCCTGAACAATTTTCTGTGTTGGGACTACTGAAGCTGCACAGTGGAATATGGGCCCCCCATAAGTGGGAATGAGGCAGGGTGGGTGATTTCTGCCCCATCTGGAATGGTAGTAAAGGGCCTGCTGGTAGACTTTATTGGACTCTGCATGTCTTAGGCTGGCCTAAGCCTTCCAACATTTATCTCAGAAATGAACTTTCTCCCTAGAAAATGAGCAGAAAAGCAGCAACACTTTCAAATCAGTGGTATCTGTGCCTCATCTCTGGACTGGGTTGGGCAGATCACAATGGAAGAATGTTTAGCCCTGAAGCTACTGGAAGAAATTCCTTCTCTTGTCACCGTCTGTGTGTCAAGCTCAAAATATCCTTTTTTCCAGTTTCAGTTTAATGACACTGATTATATTTTTTAGCCTGCAGTGAGTGTAGTGGTGCACAGCGGTGTGATCCAGGTTGATCGGGTGGCAGCAGGTGCGAGTCCTTTCCCCAGGCCCCCTGCTCACCCCAGCGCTGTCAGTTCCAGACCTGCCAGCCCCGGGCACCAGCGCTGCCTGCTGACCCCTCCGGGCAGGCCACACTCCTGATGTCAGCATTTTAAATACTCAAACTAAACGAACACCGTACCCACGCTGTCTCCTACCCACTGTGAGTATAGGAAATGCCCTGTGGGACACCTTTTTGCTGTCACCTCGCGGCTGTGGCCCAAGTGCTCCCGCTGTGGGGGCTACAGCCGCCAGGCTATGGAGGAGATGCTTGCCCACGGGAGCTGTGGCTGCCCCATCCCCGGAGGTGTTCAGGGCCAGGCTGGATGGGGCTCTGAGCAACCCGGTCTAGGGAAGGTGTCCCTGCCCGCGGCAGGGGTTTGGAACGGGATGAGCTTTAAGGTCTCTTCCAACCCAGGCCACTCTCCGGCTCTAAGCGCCGCTCCCGGCCCCGCCGGCGGTGCTCCCTTACCGTGACGCCGTACTTGAGGGCGATGCCCTGCAGCGTGTCCCCGGCGCTCAGCCGGTGCTCCACGTAGCGCTCGGCCAGCGGCGCGGCCACGCTCGCCGTGCTGCCGTACGAGCGGGCCTTGGTGCGGGCGAGCCGCTGCGACAGCTCGGCCTCCGACTCGGGCCCGCCCGCCTGCTCCTGCCGCAGGGCCTCGGCCATGCTGCCGCCCGCTCAGCGCCCGCGGCCCCGCGTCGCCGCCCCGGGCATCGCCCCGGCACCGGCCCCGCGCCGCCCCCGGCGCGCCGGACACGGGCCCGGCCCCGGCGGAAGCTCCGGCTCGGCCCGGCAGCCCCGCCCGGTGCGGAGAGGCCGCATGCGCGGGGAGCGCCCGCCCCGCACCGCCCGGGCCGGGCTGCAGCGGCTGTGCCGGGCCGGGCAGAGCTGGGACTGGGCACAGTGGAGCAGGGCCGGGGCACAGGCGGGCCGGGCAGAGACGAGCAGGGCCGGGGCACAGCCGCCCCGGGGCTGAGTCGAGCAGGGCCGGGCCGCGCCGCAGCGGCTCCGCTGGGCCTGGGCACAGCCGGGCCGGGCAGAGCCGGGCCGGGCAGAGCCGGGCCGGGGCAGGGCCGTGGGCAGCCCTGAGCGCTCGTCGCGGAACGCACGCTTGCCCTGTAACACTGCCAGAGAGCCGGCACTGAGGGCCCCTGGCCGGGCAGACCCCAGCGCGTTTGCCCGCGGGAGGCTCAGTAGTGCGGTCCGTCAGAGAGTGTAAAAAGGAGTGACCTCGGCAATAAGTGCACAAATACGAAAGTCTAATTATGCCAGGTTTATTGAAACAGTAAGACGTCGGAAAATTCATTCGAGGAAAATAACTTGTGACTTAGAATCATAGAATCCCTAATTTGGTGTGGGTTGGAAGGGACCTTGACGATCATCCAGTTCCAACCTCTCACTTTCCACTAGAGCACGTTGATCAAAGCCCCATCCACCCTGGCCTTGAATACCTCCAGGGATGGAGCATCCACAGCTTACCTGGGAATCTGTTCCAGTGCCTCACTAGCATCACAGTAAAAAATATTTTGCTAATATCTAATCTAAACCTACTTTCTTACAGTTTGAACCCATTCCCCATTGTCTGGTCACTACAGACTCTTGACAGATAGTCTTGCCCCTTACTTCAGTAAGTTCCCTTCAGGTATTGGAGTACCATGTTACATTAAAATTAATTGTAATGTGTTCTTAAGTGAGTACTTCTCACCAAGACACCTGGCAGTGGGCTGGGAAAGCTGATCCATTGTTGCTGAACTGGAGCTTTCCAATAAAACCTGTATGCCACAAATAAATGATGCACATGTGTGTATCCTGTACAGACATAGTACATACCAAAATACCCAGAAGTGTCCAGAACAGCCTGCCCTAGGTGCCTGTGCTGGAGCAGGGCTGTTGGAAAAGATGTCCCTCAAAGGTCACTTCCAGCCTCAACCAGGCTGGGATTCTGGGAAGTGTCTGTGTGAGTAACACCAGCGTGGTGTAATTTTTTTTTTCTGTGAAGTCCTAAAAAGATAGATCTCTATCTTAAACCGAAGCACAAAATCATGCATTCCTCAGCATTCCTCAGTCCAGTATGTATTCATACTAGTATTTGCAAGAAAAAAAAAAAAAAAGCATCAACTGACATAATACCTGGTTGTAGTTTTCAGATTTTGTTCAGTGGTGGTCATGGAGTCTCTTTAAGGAATACAGTGTAAAAATCAAGACAGATCTCAGAAACATTGTTAATTTGGCCACAAGTTTCCAGATATAAGTTAGGAAAATACAAAAGTTGCCCTGCAAGACACACAAGTTGATACATCAGCACCTCACCATCACATGAGAAGCCAGTGAGACCATCCTGAGCAGGGGGACTGTAGGCAATGCACAGGCAGACCAGAGCAGTACAAGAGACTTAAACCGATGGCAAGAAAAGGCTCAGTTTAATTTTTCTGCAGTCTACAATATATTTGGGAAGTTGAAGAGTCCCCTAGGGATGCCAAATTGAGTTTATACCAGCTATAGAAAGTAAGCACCAGATTGTGACATCTCAGTGCTTTCAAGTCCTTGTGAAACAACTTGATCTGCAGAACTGCATCAGCACTTCAGCCATGACCCACCTAGCAAAGAGCTGAACTGCAGGTCAGCATTTATTAAAAATGTCTACTCTGTGTGCAGTGGGAGCCATAGATCTGCTTCAGCCTCTTCAGGCTGATTAATGGAAGTTACAAACATCTGGATGCCTGCCTAGAGCTGGAATTACTCAGACCAGTTACTTCAGCTAAAATGGCTTTTAGTAAAGGGGAACTGCAATTTGAGAAAATGGAAATGTTGTTTAACATTAGTGATACAATCAGATGAACATGCAATATAAATTAGTTTGGAAATGTGCTTGACAGGTACACTAATATTAGACAGTATTATTCCCTCTAATGTTATCTTAAACTCTATTTGTATGAAAGTGTGTGCAATACACTTTAAATCAGCTGTCACGATTCTGACAACAGCAGAAGCATCCCTTGCAGTGGTATAAAGATACCACAGGTATTGTAATACTGAATGCTTTATTTTAGCAATAAACCTTTTCAAGGGTAGATGAGGGGTTTTTTTTCTGGACTTGCTGGGTTGTCCTTTCTTTGTGTCAGCAATCTGTGGAAATGTTTGTTTCTTATCTCAAAATCCATATTATAGCCAGAGGAACATTTGCATCTGGGGTGTTGCCAAGATACTTGATCTGATTAGCTGACTGCTTCTTTTTCTTCATGAAGTGAATACCCTCTAAACCAAAAAATTGAGTTAGAAACCTGAGCAAGATCTTCATTTAGGCATTGTTACCTGTATCTTCTAATTTGCATTCAAAGTTACAGAAGAAACTAGAAGTGTCTTGCTAGTGCCACTTCATTTTAAACATTGTGTCTGACCCCAGAAGAGTGGAGATCCTCTAGCAGGCAGAAAGAGGGAAGGGTTACCTGCCCCTCAAGATGTGACTATTCAGTGTCAGGACACAAAACCATCCTGATAAACCATCGTGTCCTGTCACATTAGAAAGAGTCCATGCTGTCGCCTTGGGATTCTCAGCTCCCCAGTTCCCCCTCCTGAGTTTGAGTTTACTGATCGTGACCTTCTCTGTTCAGGGAGCCTCATGGCATTACTGACTCCACTTCCTTTCCCCTTGTTCTCTTCTGTCTTTGCTGTTTCCTTGTTACTACATCTGTGATCCCTTTCCCCTCATCAGCTCCCAGTTTCAAGGAGCTCTACTTGTCCAAACCCATTTCCTGCTCACTGAAGTCACAAATCTGAGGATTGGACTCGACACTCATCAGTCTAACATGGGACAGAGGAGCTCGCTCCTCAGAGTCATTGTCCCAAGGGTGGCTGCAGACATTGCTACATCTGCTACTCATTTCACCTTTGGGGGATTATTGCTGCGACTACAGCAGCTACAAACACTACAAACACACTTTTAGAAGTGAAAGGTTTCATTTCATAAACTTCAGCCAAGATGAGCGGAGTGTCTTCTGACCTAAGGCTTACTTAGAGCTGAGTCTGAAAAAGATTAAGTCCCTTTCTGCATTTTTTTTACCCTGGGGACATGTTCAGACCTAGATAATATTAGTTTTGCATTCTTACATGAAATCTTTTGACAGAAATTGGTTAAAGCCAGAAAATATATATTTCAGTATTTACTTATGCAGTAGAAGTTAATGGTAGCTCTAGTGAATCATTATGTCTAGGAACTTACTGCCTCTTCTGTCATTCTTAATTTCTGAGGATGAGGGTTTTCTTTTTAGTAATGTTTCATGGTGAATCTTCTAAATAACAAACTGTATTTAAGTCTGTGTTACTTCCAGTGAGCATTTGTAGGGGGATAGAATATAAGAAAATAAAGATAGTGTGGAAAGTAATCTCACCCCTAAGCAGTTGCAGCTGGGCCAATTATCAAAGATTAGGAGCAGGCCTGACTCTAACAGGCCACAGCTGTAACCAGTGAGAAGAAGATGCTATAAAAGAGTGGGGTGGCTAGGTGAGAAGGGAGCTGGAGTCAGTTGGGTGCTTTGTGAAGAAGAAAGAGTCAGTGCTCTGAGGAGCTGCCCATGAGAAACACCAAGAAGGTGTAGAGCTTTTGTGATAAGGAGACAGCAAGATGGAACTCCTGTGATAAGATGACAACGAGTATTGGATATCTAGCTGCCATTTTATCATTGAGAACCATTCATATCTGGATCTGTAAGTGCACAGTGATCATGATTTTTTTAAAGATATATGAATCAGCAGACTATAGTCAGCATCTTCTAAAACAGAGATCAGTATCAGCCCAGTCTAGTTATGGTGGCCATATAATTTAATGGCAAAGTAAGTAGAGAAGAGGGGAGAATGCCTTCTGGCTAATTAATCACTCTGTTAGTAGTCAGCTATTCATCACCTACTTTGCCAGTAAAGAAGCCCAAGCTTGCTTAGTAAAGGATAAATGGAAACTGAGCATTCCTAGCTTTGATGTTTATGATGATGCAAGCCAGGAACATTACCATTTTATAATAGTTGCACTGATGTAGGACAGAGAACAATGGAAAACCCTGTCCTTGTGGGCTATTTGTGTGGGCAGAGTCACACTAATTAGGACAGTACAGAGGAAAAGAAAGCTGCCCTCTGGTAATGAGTTGTGTATCAAGCTAAACCATCCACCTCTGCTCATGTTGTAACCTCTGACAAAAAAAAAAAAAAATGTAACATAGGACAAAGATTAGAGACAAGTCCTGCCTTTAAGAATAATAGCCCTGGGTTCTTCAATTAATTGCAGCAAGGAGAGAGGGTCTTGCATGAATTTCAAAAGGAAAGTAGGATCATCTGATCTGGTGCACATTACTTAAGATGTGCACATCTTCCTCATCAAAATAAGCCCATTATGTAGCAGTAGCAGCTGGGAGCCATTATTAATATTTAATGCTCTTAGCAGGGGTTACTGTGGGTTTCTGTATTAAGGTTACAAGACAATGTTGCAATATGCTATGGGTTTGCATTCTTTGAGCTTTTTTGGCTTTGTATAAAGTTCTAGTGAAGTTTTATTAATTTCCCTTCCTTGCCATTTGCAGAGCCTGAATATTTTTCTAAGCTGGACTGTGGTGCAGGATGAATTATTCTTCATTGCCTCCAGCTTTGCTAGTCCATCACCTGCTGCTTAGCAATGTGAGTATTGCATGCCCCATTCTGGTAGGAGCAATCTTGCACTGGAAAGGATGAAACCAGTTTGGGTCCCATGGCAAGGGCTGGCTTCTGCTATCACAGGTATGTTCTGTTTCCTTCAGTGTCATTGCAGGGCACCTCCAAACTGGTAATAATTAGCATTGACTCCATGATTCTCAGAAGGCTGATCAATAATCTTTATTCTATTATACTACTAAGAAACCCATTACTTTTTATAGACAGTTATGATACACCTGGACCTAATTGGGCCTTCAATCTAAACACCATCACCAGTGGCCAATTAAGAAACCACCCTTTGGTAAACAAATCTCCATAACACATTCCACCTGTTCACAACAACAGGTGCAGCAAGTGAAGATGAGAATTGTTTCTCATTCTTTTCTTTGGTCTTCTCACAGACTTTTCCCCGGGACAATGCCTGGGAAAGTTGTTTCTCTCTGTGGCCAGAGGGCTGCTGCCACACTCCAGCCATGTGGTTTTTGGTGTGACCTCCTGGAAAATGATGATACCACTCAGCCTTTCTTTCTTAACTCCATCTTTTGACTGATATTTGCTTTTTACCTGTGCATGTTGAAAGGACAGGCAGTTCTTGGAAATTTTGTAGTTGTTTTCACTGAAAATAGGTGAAAATAGAGCTGAGTATGTAGGATGGAATCCCCATGTTCTGCACATCTCAGTCTAAGAGGACACCAGCCGTGTCCTTGGGACATGGGGCCGGCAGGCTGTACTCAGTACAGCATGAGGGACTTGGCAGGCAGGGAGCTTCTGCTGGCAGTGCTTTTGGGAGTGTGGGACAAGCTCTCCACTGGCTCTTCAGGGACACACTCTGGCCTTCAGGCTTTCTTTTTGCTCATATTTTGTTTTTACCCTTTTTATGGTTTATCAACTTTTCCCTTGAAGTCATAAAATCCCTGAAATCAAATTGTTTACAGCTTTTTCTGGTTAATAAGTTATCAGGCAGTGAAGCCAACAGTACAGAAGGGGAAAACATTTGGAGCATCATCATCATATATATCCTTTAACATCATAAACTACATAAATCACTGTTCTGCAATAAGAAGCAATTGTTAGGAAGGTGCCACGGGACACTATCTGCTGTCCTTCAATGACTACTGGATTAAATGTACTCAATTTAAAGCTAAAATGTCAGGCTAGAGCCTTCTTTCCATTCATGCCTCGCTGACAACGTGCAGCCTGAGGTTATGTGTAGCAGATGGCTCAATGTTGACTAACTTCACAATGCCTCAGTGGCACATTTCCTTTTGCACTGGGTAGCACATTAGTGACAGGAGACATTGGCAATGCACCTTTTATCTCCTGAGCTGCCCCAGAGATTTGCTGGGGGAATTGCCTTATGTTACTAATCTGTTGCTGTCAGTGTAAACCCTGCTGCAGGATGATGGCAGCACATCATGCTCATTTTGGAAGGGGAGGAGGGCAAAAATAGTGCTGAAAACATGGAGTTAAGTGTATGCGAATAACAGTGAACCTTCTGAGCCATTCCATTATCGTTGGATCCATGATGGGATATTTGATTTCAGTTTCTGGAGTGAAATGAATGTCAAATTGCCCATTAGCCATTGCAGAATGCTTCTGAGTTCCAACGTGTTTTTAATTTAGCTTCTGTGTGTTTCTATTCACATGGCCTGAGCTGTCCATGCTAACTGCTGCTTCCCATAAGCCTCCTCTGTTCACATGTACCTACAACACAGGTACAGCTGGATATGCAGGATCCTCACCCTGATCCCACTCTGCCATCACTGCTGAGCCTGCTGGTGCCCAGTGAGCAACAGCATCTTCCTTTTTCCTGCTGAATTCAGGTTCAGTGCAATTAACGCTACTTTAGCCTCTTTTGACTAAAAAACAACAAGCACACTAAATCAGGATGTAATGTGGATATTAATGGCAGCTTCACTGATGTGCTGTGAGTCACTTCTGAAATCACCTGCATTTATTGAGTGCAGAGGATGCCTCAGCTTACAGCACCCCAGGCCTGAAGGTGGTGACCCTTGTGACACTCCTCTGAGAGCAGCCTGTCCTTGTGTGAAAGGAAGCTGCTCTGGAATAAGAAGGCAAAACAATTACATGACTGCATATGAAGCTGTGTAGCAAGTTTCTATTCCAAGAGCTCTCTTTGCCTTCCAGCCAAAGTTTGCCAGTGTTTATTTTCTTTCTGTTGGTATATTTTAATTTGACCTAATTGGCCTCTTAGCCCATGTAGTCATTCAGTGTCCAAAACTGGAGTATGTTTTTGGCCTGACTATTTTTAGCTGGTGTAAGTGGAGCACTAAACCAGCAGCATTCATGCCTGTTTTTTACAGGCTTCTGGCCCTAGAAGTGCCATGGCATTATTGGAAGTGAAAAGGTGATGATGGTCCAAGTGGGTCATTGTTTTGTATGCTGACTGTTACTGGGTGCTGCTCCTTAGCTTTTAAATCACTATTGTACAAGAACCTGTACCTTTCTCAGGTCTGGTCAAAAGAGAGTTGGCTGCTCTGAGTGAAAGCTTTTTCCCTTTCTTGTATGAAATGTTTCTGTTGGAGGAGGGTGGGAGTCTCGGGTGTGGGTGCATCTGCTTTTCCTTTAGGTAGCTAAGCCATATGTAAACTAATGTGCCTGTACAGTCTCTGCTCAGATTTATCTGGTATTGACCTTATATTCCTTCACTGCTTGCACTTCAGTTCTCTGCTTCAGTTCTCTCTACCTCCCTGTTTAAATAGCTTGGAGATCAGCCTGCAAACAAAATCCTCGTGGTGAGCTAACACAGTCCGGCAGTTTGGTGTCCTTCCTTTTTGTTCCCATGTCTTTTTTATTTTACTGAAATGCTGCCCTCGAGTGGCGAGCAGCTGATTGATCCCAGCGGGAGATCGAGCTGTTCTGCCTGGCCGGTGCCCTGGTGCCTCTTTGGAGGGGGGTAAATGTTCCTGTGGCCCCGAGCAGCCGGGGCTGCAGAGCCAGCATCCAGCAGGAGCAGCTGCTCAGCCTGTTCTGAACAGGAACTGGTTGGAAGTTTCCAAGCAATGCTATGGCACAGCAGCTGGAACTCCATGACTCCAACAGCATCCTCAGCTTTTACAAGCAGATGGAAAACTCTAATTCTGAAAGAGGTATAATGTTTTGATATGTTTATCTGATCACAAGCCCTCTAAATTTAATTTTTATTATTATTTCTTGAAACCTGTTGTACTGTTTCTTTACACAACCTCAAGGTTTTAACATAGAAACTGTTTGTAGAAGAGTATTTTTCTGTGACAGGGTAAAGATCTCTGGGCTTGTCCAAGCAGTACCTCCACTGTGCTCTCTGGGTCATGTAGCAAAGGGCCTGTGTGAAGGTCCTGAATGAGCTCAGAGCACCCCAACAGTACATTAAGTTGGAATACAACATCAGGAGTTAATAAAAGGACAAAGGTGGTTTGTGGTAAAGCAACTTGAGGCATTACTGCTTTGAGCTTTTTTCTGTGTCTCTGTGCCAGAAGCTGCAGCCTTTGCAGCATAAGGACCCTGGCTCCTCAGCCAGTAAGTCATGGCTCAGTGTGCTGCTTTTACTCAGATGGTTGTTGTTCTGGGCCACTGAAAACTGTGTCAGCATGTGACTTGTTTTACCTGCAGGGTAAAAAACAAAAACAAAAAGGAGGAAGGGTTTTTATGCGAAAGGAGAGGTGTCTTTTGGGAAGACTTTGTTCTTAGCATTCCCAGGGTATTTGAGGAGCACTCCATGTTTCTGTGCTTCACTGAAGACCAATTGTCCATAGGGATATACAATCCTACCTGTATGTAATTAGCTCATCTGGCAAGTACCTAAGTGTGTCCTATTGGGAATATTCTCATGTTCTCATCTTTTCATAAGGACAGAAGAGAGAGCTTTTCCTAGCTACTGTAAACTTCAGTCATCCTGCACAATATGCAAATACCATCATTTCTTCCTGCATTAACACACTTAACTAGGGATAGGCTTGTTTGTTCAAGTATCACTATGGCTTGTGAACTCAGATAAAGAGAAGACAAAGTGAGATAATTTCAGATGCAGAGTCCCTTCTAGGGAGTCTTTCAGGACTGGTTATTTCGGTGCTTGCTGCAATGACCAACTAATTCTTGCTCACCACCCTCTGGGTGATTGTTCTTGGCAATAGTTCTACCTATGTGTGTATGAATATATGGCTTGTATGACTATATGAAGGCTTCTGAGAGGCTCTGTGTGAAATATCTCTGTCAAATACTCTCAGTTAAATAATTTCCTTGATGATTTGGCTCAGCTAAATGCTTCTTGTACTTAAAAGCTCTCTCAGAAGTTATTTACATCTCTATTTCTAGTTGCTGAGAGCTCTTTAATTAAGGTGCTGATGCTAGGCATAAAATGTGTTTTTTTCAAATGGTTTATTAGCACCTGATCTTTTTTTACCCAGCACTTCTGAAATTCCATGAAAACACAGTGAAGTATGGGAAGCCTTTCTGGGGCATTATTACCACAGGGAAGAATAAAGAAAGGAAATGCCCAGACTACTCCAATAGAAACCAGGTGTACATATTAGTTCATGCTCTGAATTTTCAAAGATGAGTTCCAGACTTGCAAGGTGATGTTACAGGCAGCTGATTCTGGAGTGGAAGTCAGTCACTTGGAGTGCTGAAGCAGTGGTTATGTCTGATATCAAACCAGGGATGGTGAGATGCTGATGTCAGTGCCTAGGCTATATGGGTGTAGAGGTCTGGACAGTGTTGGTTCCTGGTAGTTACTTTTCTCTGCAGTTGTAAAGGAAGGTATTAACAGGCCAGAGCTGCAGCAGGAGGAGGCAGACTCCCTTTCAGCTAGGCTGTACTGGTTACATTATATGTCACATTTGTTTCTAATAGACATTAATACATTTTGATACATTTAATCCCTTCAGGTGAAGCCTGAATTGAATAGGGGCCCATGGATTTATTTGCTTGCTGCTTACATCAAATCCTCTTTACTTCCCTTGAATTTCAAATTTTGTCTTGTGTCCTTAAAAACATAACAAAATAAATTTAAGCAAGGAAAATGGAGAATATCAGTAAAATAGGAATGTTTGCTCCCTGCAATTTAGTGCAGAAAAGCATTTTTTTTCTTTCTTTTTTTTTGGCTGAAATACTCCATATACTTTTGGCTTTAGTTTCCAAGCTTAGTCCAACATCCATTTGTTAGTGTGCAGTGAATCTCTGTATGATACTAACTAGACAAGGCAGCTCTTTTTTAAAATAGACCATTCCAATCTGTCGCTTTATTCTTTGGCACCAGGATTTTCACTTTCCTGAGATGAACTCCCCTGCTGGCCATCAGCCTGATGGAGTGGAAGGATTGCAGAACAAACTGCTGCCATCAGCTAATTCACCTGAACAGAGCTGTGTGTGGGACCTACCTTGTCCTGTGAGAGTCCTGTCAGTGGTGGCAGCTGAACAAATATTTTCAAGGTGGCAAGTGAGCCGATTACCTGAAAGAGCCCCAAGAGTTTATGCAAATACCTGTGCTGTTCTTAGTCACACAAATTTGCTGGAACTTGCCTCACATCTCCTTTCCTGTTAAGCAGTTCTTTCAAGGTGCTCTGAATCATTTCCTACCTGCATGCATGTGAAGAGCCTGAAAAGGTCCCCTCAGTTTCTCAGGATCAATCTTCTGCTGCTTCCTGGTGAGAATCCCAAGGAGGTTTTTCATTAAGAAGCAATCAGGGAATTAATTAGCATTTAGTTTCAAGATTGACTTTGTTGTAAAGTCATATAAAACCCTGTAGCATATTTGTTTGTTGTACTGGGTACAGCTGCCAAGATGCATTTTTCCATCACAAAATGCAGTGTGATCACTAACATGGCACCACTAAGTGATGCCTTTGTTTATTACACATTGCTCAGTACCTTGCTTCTAGAGAAGCATGCCACATTAAAAAAGGGGGAAGAGGTGAAGGAGACAAAAAAAAAAAGGGGCAAAGGAATCCCATCAGAAGAGAAATATATCAAGAGCTGTGTCTTGACCTTGTATGTACAAAACCTGAAGCTTGCTCACCTGCACAGCTCCATAGCTGGGATCAGAAGCTCAAGGACTTCAGGCACATGTCAGGAATAGAGTCAGAGCAGCCCTCTGGAGCCAAGGTCTCTCTAAAGCTGTGTCTGTGCCTCTCCAATGACTTTGTAAAGAAAAAAAACAATTATTATTATTAAGATTTGGGCCTCATTGTGCATGGATCCCTAGGAATTAGGATGACACTGTGGGATGGGTGTTCAGACCCTTTTGTTGCCTCTGTCCCCTTCAGCATAATGTGAGGTAATGTGAAGCTGCAAAAAGAGCTGGCTGGACTTCTTTCCTCCTCACCCCACTTCCATGTGTTTAGTGGTACAGATTAAACTTGGCAAGTTGACCAGCAGTATTTAATGCATGAATTGAGGAACATGAAGTACTGAATATATTACTCTCTTAAGCAATGTGACATAGTTGCCATCTGCTTTCATTGCTTACTGGTTTGATTGTCTGTTGGGATAAGAGGTTAATTTTCCTTCATTAAAAGTAGCATTTCATACTATCAGTATATTTCTGCTCACTGAGACAATGCCTTAGCTTGAAATATAAAGTACAAAATGCAAAGAAAGAACTTCTTTGGAGTAGAATATTACAGATTGATTGCTCTTTTGCTTGATAGAGATGTCTGTTCTTGTCCAAGTTAGTGCTGAGAAATAAATGAAAGCTGAGAAAAAAACAAGGGAAATCTGCTAAAACAGTGTTTGTTACAGAAAGATATAACTGTGGGCATGAAGTGGCTCTGAGGGCATAATTTCTGGGAAGTTGCAGGCTTTTCACATATCAAGTGCAGTCGCTCATCACAGTGAATATTTGTACAAATGGCTGGAGCAGCAGGGGAGCTCTCATAGTAAACAATTATCTGCCTCCTAGGGCAATAATGAATGCCTGAAATTAGCAGGATCATGTTCAGCAGTAGTTTTGAGATGCTGGCTCTGAAGTAGATACTAAAATTGGAATCTTATATCACAGTTTTGCGTTTGAAAAAGAACTAGTTGTTTGGGGTTTTTTTTTTTTGTTTTAATTGGCACCTTGAATGATAAGGTGGTGTGAACTACACTTCAGCTAGCTTGGATACACAAAGATTCCTCAGCCTATTTTACAGCAATAAATTATGAAGTGTTTAATCATCCTGTGAATTGAGATTATTATTTTAGTGTAGCCATAACTAAAAAGAAAAATGTTAATCACTGAGATTGGATTATGCAGTGACCTTTTAAATCTATGGTTGTTTGCAGCTACTAGACTTGTTTCAAAGTAGGAGTCAGAGAGCAGTTTTAGTTGTGGACCTTTTGGGAATAGTTGCAATGTTTCTGTCCAAAAAATAACTACTTTTCCCCAAAAAAAAGCTAATTTCTAGTTACTGATTTTTTAATTCTTTGTATAATCCAAACCATGAACATAAATTATGTTCTCCAGTGCCTTGGTGTCCTGGAAAAAACAGCAGTTTTCAGCTTTTGTTTAAAAACTCATAAACTTCCTTTTCTTCCTTCTTGATGGAAAGGATTTGGTGAGGTTTTTTTGGTATTTACATTAAACCTGAAAGTGGAAACAAGAAAGTCAAGTTCTTTGGGCAGATCTTTCTCCCCAGTAGGACTGCAGCTGCTTGTGAGTTGTAGTTGAGTGGCTGTGCTGGTAGTGGTCACCCAGAAGGAATTTCTGTGAGGGAAACACTTGCAAACAAGGAGGGGTTTCTGTGGAGAGGGGAGGAGTCCTTGCTCTGCTGCAGAGACTGAGTGGGGTCTCTGGGCACCCATCCTGCCTGGGCTGGTCCAGTCTGGCTTCCAGAGGCACCTTGGCTCGAGGTCCCTGGAGAGAGCAGAATACAGGGAGTTAAATGCAGCTGGGTTGCTGGGTGCAGTGGAACCAGGTGTGTGTTTGTAGTTTTGAACTCTAAAATAGAAATAATAATCCTGCTGGTTTAGTTTCTAATCTTTTGCAATAGTAACTATGCATTTGCTAGATATGTGATCCCTGCATGGCATACTGGGGCCTCCCACTCAGCTGAGGCTGCTGAGCTCTGTAATACACAAATAGCTGTTACAATGGGTCCTTAGTGCTGCTTTTGTAGCTTTTAATTGACCCAAGTGATTATCTAAGCTACAGAGTGAGAGCCCCACATCAGCTGTTCCAGTGCAGGGCTTAGACTCATCTTCTTAAAAGCCTTTTTATGAATCATAACTCTCTCTGTCCTTGAATAACTTAAAATCTAACAACACTGAAAATCTGAACAGCCCAAACCTCTTAATGATGCTTGGTTTTGACGCACATCTGAAGAGGCAGGTACCATTACTCATCCTCACTTGGATTATATCCCAAGGTCCCTTTTGTAACATCCTGTAGTCCTGTGACCAGCTCCTGACCTGCTTCTGTAAACAGGCAGGCTCTGTTGTTGAATGTTAAATCTAGCACACAAGTAACTCAGGTAGAATATGTACTCAGAGATGACATTTCAAAGGTGAAACCTGCGAGGATTAGCTCAGAAGTGAATTTATTTTTCCAAAAACTGATTACACCAAAACCTATTTCCAGTGGACAACATCATGGTAATTAGTATCATCCTGGTAATTTAGTCCCTTTCCTAGCTGCAATCACTAATTGGGAATTCTCTTAGCAAATGTTTTTGCTTGTAAGGATTTCTCCTCATCATCCCTATTGCCAGCATATCATCTGTGTACAAAATCTACCTTAGCTTCACTGACAGTCTGTAAAGTTCCATTTTAGGGTATCAGCTATTACATCAGTATATCCATGTTGGTCTTTTGTGTTGTCTGTATTCTCAGGCTCTCTAGTCCTCATAACCCAGATCTTGGCAGAGCAGCAGCATTTTCGTACAGAGATTTCAGCCTTCCCTGCATGTGGGTTTGTTTTGGGGGATTACATCTGGTTTGGGGATGAGGTTGCTGTTATTTCAGCTGTGCCATTACACAGAGCAGTGTAGATGCTCCTGAATGGCAATTTCTGTTCCACACTGAGTTTCAGGAGACTCAGGCCAGTCTGTGGCCACAAACAGTATCAGTTTATGCCTATTTTCCTATTTCATCCTCTAACAAGAGCATGAACCCTGATTAGTCTCTGGTGTGACACTTAAACCTTTCAAGTCAGTCTGAAATATGTTCAAATTAAAACCATTATTCTCCTCCCAGACTGCATGTGTAAATGGGATTAGGTCAAAACAACAAAAGCTCCATGTTCTTTATTACAGCTGGACTGGTCACTTTGAAATGCAGGTTTGCTCCTCCCTGTGTCCTCCTGGGAGCAATCCCTGTAAATAGGTTAGCATCAAACCCCTCTGTGTCTCAGGTAGGAAGTGCAGGGCAAGAAATTGTCTCCTAATTGGAGAGAGCATTTTCTAAGTCATGTTTCTTCTCTGTACTTAAACAGGTTTTTGTCTAGAGCTTATTAAAGAAAAAATTATGTTCTAGAGAAAAAAATGTGTCCTGCTTCTTCCTGAACCAAAATAACTCCTCAGCTCTTTAAACCTCTTATCCTCAGGAATTTTTCTGGTTAGTGCAGTAATTTTCCCTTATAAGGCAAGTTCATTAGGAACCCTGAACCCTGGGTGTCTTCTGAGAGAGTTAATGGCATCTGAGGAGTGGGGTGGGGGAAGCATTTCAAAGGTGTCAATGCTAAAATTGACCTGCATGCATATTAGCCTTCCTTCTGTCTTTTACTTTGAACCTTTTTTCCTGAATGATTGCTATTATAGACTTTCACCTAATACTGAAACAGTAGAAAAACCTCAACATTTCCACCTGTGTTTTCAGGTCTGAACGGATTTGTAGCCTATAGACTTTGGATTCCTAAAGGTCACTGGCTTCCATCTACCAGAATACATAAATCTATTTGTTGTGGGTCTCAGTCATCCCCCTGTGAGGAGAAGGGTCAAACCTTGGCCTCTTCCTCCCATGACCAGCATGAGGACATGCTTGGGAGCTTCTAATTCCAAGTGTATGTTTTGCTTCCTTGCTCTGATGCTGAAGGGGCTGTTAAGGCTGGCAGGTGCTGGCAGTGGATCCCAGTTCTTCTGGTGCTGACCATAGGAGGCTCCAGGCAGATCCAGCTGGTGTCCCTGGCCTTGCTACTGCCCTGCCTTGAGGCAGCCAGAGCTGTGCCCAGCCCTGATTCACCAAGGAGATCAGGGCCTTCTCCCGTGTGCTGTTTGGCCCAGCTGTGGTCTCTGCTGTCTGTTTGGGGTGTTCCAGTGCCTTGCCTAGGGAGTGCAGTAAATATTACATGTGGGAGAAAGGAGGGAGTGAGACTCAAGCCATTAATTAAAGGCTGCCTAGTCTGGGCAGGCCAGTGCTTCAAGCACAGTTGCCATGGCATCACTGCCCCTGGATGCTCCAGCCTGAGTCATGCTCCCCCTGCTCTGCTGGGGTGCCTGGCTGTCCCTGTGCAGAGAGGGTGACACCAAGGCTTTGGTGACTCAAACATCAGAGGGCAAGAAGCATTACTGCACCCCCAATGAGCTCCACTGGAAAACAAATGCATGGCCAGCAGATAGATCTCTGCTGACAGACCAGTGCACCTGTAGGAACTCCTACAACCAATATCAAGGGCACATCTAGTGTTAACATTTTGTTGGGTGAATGAGGGAAAAAAGCACTGAATGTATCTGTACCTCAGTTTCCTCCTCTGTAGTGTGTGAAGGATATGTGCAGTAGTCTTTGTTTGAGTACTTTTAAAGTTTACACCAAAAGTGCTTGGCAAAATGCAGCAAACTATGATTTATTAGTGATTTGAAGATGGTCCAGAAACTGAAATGTCACCTGTACCAGTTACAGGGCAAGTGCCATTGATAGCCACCCCTTCTACATACTCTTGTGGTATCTAAAATTTTTCTTTAATTCAGGGCAGCTTTATCCAGGGGAAGGAGATTCAAAAGGTCATCCAGAGGGCTGATCAGTTTGGCATGGGTTTAAACATTTTCAAGTAAATTAGCCTGCTGAGATTTCTTTGTCAGGTTCCAAGCAGAGCAAATGTTTGGGCTCAATCTGAACATCCGGAAAAGGATGCAGAATGTTGGTGCCAATGCTTTTTTAGTATCTCTGGCAGGTCTTGTGTGCCAAACTGCTCATGGTAAATTCAATCACCAACTCTGAGCTGATTCTCTCCACCCATCTGAGCTGATGGAGAAATCAGGCTTTTCACTTCCTCTGTAGCAGGTGGCTTTTACCTTTAGCACATGAAAATCTCTTCATATGTCACACCTAATTCATTCCTGCCTTTGCATCACTTACTCTCTGGAGCACAGTTCTTGTGTCAACATTTTTCTTTTATTCTATATGATTCAAGTATTTGGCCTGATTAAATTATCGGCTGGGTACTGGCACACAATTTAGGGATATCAGGGCTGGACTTGGTGGCCCCAATAGTCCCTCTCATGGAAAAATGAGACCAAATGGAATCATTACAAAGCACCAAGTAATTTCAAAGCAGCAGGCACTGACAGCAACTCCCAGACAAAGCTGTGACCTGTGCCAGTAGGTGATTTAAGTACCCACCTGGCCTTTGTCTCATCTGACACTGCTGTGAGTGGCACAGCTGCAATGACCGTGCACCAGTGCACAAACAACAAGCAAAACCTTGTCCAAGTCTGCTCCTGAACACCCAGATCTCCTTGGATATTCTTGCAGTGATTCATTCTGACTCCAAGCTATCCAGACAGCCCAGTGGGTCCTTCACAGGGGCCGCCTGAGGTGCCTCAGCCAGCGTGTCTGGGGCCTGCTGCCCTTCCAGCACTGGCTGTGTGCAGGCTGGAGCCTCTGCTGACTTCTCAGCATGCAGGATCACGCTGCTTCTCCTTGGAAACAGCGCTTTGCATTGTGCAAATATTAAAAGTAACTTGTTGTGACTTGTTCATTTAATTATGGAGTCGGTTTGAAAGCTTCAGAAGAGTGAAGGGAAATAATATTTTAATTGGATTTTCTCATTGGTACGGAAATAGAATAGGAATTATCTAGAAGATATTAAGTACAGCTGTCTCATTTTAATGAAAAATGTATATGAAATGAAAACAATTTCATTTTTATGTAAATGTCATCACATATCTTTGTTAAACCTTCAGTCTTTCCCATCATGGAAATGATCTTTCAATCCCCATAAATCTCCAGAGCTGGAAGGGACCCCAGCTCTTGGCAGGTGGCATAACCACTCCTGTTCCTGCTGGCTGGCTTTGTCACAGCTGCTGAGCCATTCTGCCTGCTCATGACAATCAAACTTCATTTCCCTTCTGTCAGGCACTCTAGACTTTTCCACAAATGCATGTGAGATCAGTACTCTGCAAAAAAAGGAGGGCAACTTAAATGTGAGGTAACCAGGCCCAGGTCCAGTAAAAGTACTCTTGATTTTATTCCAGGCTCAGAAGAGATGCCAAAAACTTCCCTGTGGTGCATTTAATGTCACAGTAGTTCACCTGGATCAACCAGCACATTTGGAATGTGAAGGTAGAGAGAGCTTAACTGGAGCTTTCATCAGCAGCCACAGAGCAATTGGTTCTGCAGAACAAAATTTTAAAAAGATTCTTTTGAGGGCTTATTCTTATTTTCAAGTGAGTTAACATTAATGACACTTTTTTGCCTTTTTTTTTTTCCCTCAAGCAGTCTAAAAGCATGCAGGAAAAATACAGGGATGCAATAGAGTGACTGCCTGGCATTGCCCACCAGCCAAAGGGCATGGGGAGCCTCCACAGCAGCTCCTGCCAATGTCTCTGTTTTTCCTGCTCCTGAATGCAGCATCCCCTGAGCTGTTATAACACAAAACCACATTAGATCTCTGAGCAATCTGCTTCGTGTGGGTGATGAACAGCAGTGTGTGTGGGGTGCCAGCATTGCTGAGTACAAACTGACCCTGAATGCCAATGTCCTGGTTCACCAGACACTGGGCACAGTGACCTCCTTCTCTACCATCATCATCTGAAAGCTTTTAAAGCCTTTTGGATGAATGATGAGTATACAGCATTTTCATGGACAAGTGGAAGAATTAATACAAGATTCTCAGGCCTGGGGAATTCTTTAGTGCTCACCAACAGATTGAGATCTAAGCAGGTTTTAGGTGACCTGCATCTGTGGTGACAGCTGAGAAATAATTCTGTAACTAGGAAATGTTGCTTCCAGATTCTCTTCAATTTATTATCAATGCAGTCATTATCAGAAAAGATTGACTGTGAAACAATAATGCAATTGCTTTATCTGCCTGCCTTGTTTTCTCCTCCCCTGCTCACTGACTGAGTCCACCTAATGTCAGACTCAATAAAGTCAGACAGCTGCTATAAGCAACAAACAGACCCTCATTAAGGGAGGCCCCTTGTGCTGCTTTTGTTTGTGTTCATCTGCTTTATGGGAATAGAAAGGAAAAACATGAATATTTAAAGCACTTTGCTGTGGCTGGGAACCAGCTGAACACAATTTCACTGGTGTTTTGCCCCTGTGCCACCTCCTCCAGAAGGAAGCCTCAAAGCCCACTGACCACTCTGCTCCATTCAGACTGAAGTACACTTGCTCTGGCTGCAACAGATTGCTGGGGTTTAATGTGCAAATGCTGTCCTCTAGTAAAATATCCAAAATGTTGACTTGAGAACTGCTTGGTTCCTGTCCAACAGCCCCGTCCCCAGCAGCGCCCTTGCCCTGTGGTGTCTGTCTGTGCTCTCCTTGCACTGCATTTGGGTGCCAGTGTGCTGCAGCTTTGGCAGCAGCTTGTGCTGGGCAGGGAGCACAGAGCTCCTGGCTGTGCCCAGAGAAACACACCAGCCCAGAGAGCAGAGCTCCTGCAGCAGGGCTCAAGATTTAGTCAGCTTGACCCCATTCTTTGATATTGCATTAAAACTCCCTAGAGTCTCTGTTTCATTCACAATTGAGATTTTACTTTTGGGTAGATGCGGTAAAAGAGCACCAGCAAGGGGGACCCTCTGCATGGCAACAGCAGGGGTGGATGGGCAGTGGGAAATGCAGCTTCCTGCAGTTCAGGAAGATGAACTGTCACTCCATATCATATTCATGGGGAAAATGGCCTGGCATTCCTTGTAGAATATGAAGCACTGGGGTTTGCACTGTTGTTGCTCAGGCTTGGGAGAGGACTGAACTGATTGGAATAGGAAAGATAGAAAGATGCTTGTTCAGAGACTAAGAATAGTATCAATCCTCTCTTTGTAAAGTCATTATTTTTCAACAGTATATGAAACTTCCATTCTGAAAAAGGTGAGTGCAAGGGGAGAAGCTGATTCCTAAAATAAAGGTGCAGAGTGATAAGGAGGGATACAGTATCTGTGTTCTTTGGTATTTACTGCATTTATATTGAAAATCCCAAGGGAATTGAACACAACCCCTGTAATGAAAGGGATGCAGGACCAAAACTGGTCTTTTGGTAAAAGCTATGAATTATGTAGAAATAAAACTCTGAGAGATAGGAAATGGAGTGCATGATGTCATGAGCTTCTGTGCAGCTGTATTCTCTGATTCCCTTGTGACTGAGGATCTGGGAATTGTGCTGCATCGTTCCCATCGTTCCCACTCTTCTGATTTAGGCTCTGCAAATCCCAGCAGAACCACATACTGGGACACAGATACCTCCTCTTCTTTCAGTATGAGATTTCTTCATTTTCTTGAAGAGTCTCATCCACTTATTTACATTGAGATGAAAAGAATAAAGATACTGTGAGATTTCACAGTTAAAATACTGACATAAGTAAAGGTGGTCTTGCAATAGGTAGAGAAGATGTTTTGTTTCTCTGTGGGTTAACTGTGAAGTTCTCTGGGATTGTGAAGAGCAAATTGTCTGTGGGGAAATGACATTTCCTTTTCAATTGTCCTTATGCACTGTGCAGTTATGTGTATTTGGCAGTTCTTTTGTCATGCAGCACAGGTTCTAATGGCCACGTTAACTGTGTCATTAACTCAGTTCAGGCCTTTGGGCAGTCTGCAAGGCACTTGAGCCCCTTGAACCTTAGAACTGGGGATAATGTGAAAGAAATTGGCGTGTCTTGGTGTCAAATTCTAATGAGGTGCCACATGGAAATTGCTGAGACACTGTGGAGAACAGAGGGCAGGAAATACCACCAGTCTCTCCACCTGAGAAGGGGAAATCCAGGAGAGTGAAAGCTGCAAGAGCTACAGAGGAGAAAGCAGTTTAATCTGATGTCAGAGCACCAACGGGGACTCAATTCAATTCACAAACCCATGAAAAATTGCAAAATCCAAATCCTTTGTGAAGGTTTATTTAGAAAAACCACAATGCTGGGGAGTCACTGTTACATAGCATGGTAATTCTCTTCCTCTTGAGCAATATGCACCACACCGTGCGCATGCAATTACTTTTGTTCCAGAGCTAACACTGTCATTTATACATGTACACATATGGTCCTCAGTGCACACTACACTTCACAGGGATGGTAGGACACACACAAAGTTGAGCTTTTCCATGAAAAATCTGTATAAAAAATACAAACCAAACTGAAGCAGTCAACACGAGAAGCAATGTGCAAAAATAGACAGTTACTCCTGAATGTTTGCTTAAGAAAAAGGGACTCTTCTGTCCTTGTTCCCCATTCAGCATTGACAATGCCAGATGTCTGAAAGTAGGATATGAAATAACTGGTCACATCCTGCCCCCCTTCATGTTAGTTGCAGAGATTTTTAACCAGATAAATAATCCTGTATTAGTATGAAAGTCTGCCTCCAAGCATCACCACTGTGTGCTGTTGTTGCATCCAACAGATCTTTATATTGTTGGAAGGTCTGACCTGGGGCACTCAAGGCTGGTGACAACCTAGGCCTTGTGTGGAGCACACAGAAGAGGCAGAACCAAGACATCTCTGGTCACTGAGCCCCCTGGCAGGGGCTGGCAGCAGCTGCCTGCAGAGAACAGCCAGGGCTTGGGAGCTCTGCTTGCCCTGCTGGAAGGAGCCTGGCCCCCAGGTCCTGGCAATGGGGTGCACAGCTCTGCTGGCTCATGGTGGGGCTGGTGTGGGAGATGATCCCCCCAGGGTGAGGCTCCTCCCTGCAGAGGAACCGTGGCTGTGCAAGGGGCAGATGAAGGGGTGGAGAGCCACAGAGCCTTCCCCAGCCAGGTCCCTCAGTCCATGGTGCAAACTGGGGCTGCAGAACACCCCTGGCTGTGTAAGGACGTGTGTGGCTCTGAGCAAAGCTGTACAGGTGCTGCAGACACCATGGAGCAGTCACACCAACCCATCCTTGTGAAACTGCTGCATGCAAACACCAACACTGTCAATGGCAGCTAAGACTAGAAATGGATTGCACTTGTTTCCCTTGAACACACACGTACCACAAATAAAGAAAAAATAACCATTAAAAAATCTTCAAACAGTTGATTGATAATTGGGATTCCCTTGGTTGGATTAAAGGAAAAGAAGAAGAAATTAGGGGCAGAGTGCTTCCTATCACTGAAGGTTAGCAGTAACATAATCTTTAGGTGTTGTGGATGAGGGTTCTTCCCACCCATGAAACTTCATGGTGCAAAGCCCAGTATTCCCCTTGTAATCCAAATGGTTTTTAAGGATTCTATTTGAGCCCATGCAGAGTTAGGACTGTATTACAGAACTTGTAATTTTTTTTAAAAGGGAGATCAAAGTTTTTCACAGCAAATCCTGCATGGATCCAGGGAAAACCTTAGCAAGACTCCCCTGTGTATTTTGTTTTTTACTTGCAAAACAAAGGTTTCGGTTTATTCTGAGGAAGGGAAGAAGTGGAAATTTTAGAGACTGGGAGGGAAGTAAATTGTAGAGACTTCTCAGGGAAGTAAACTGTGGCTGCTGCACTTTACATCCCAGCTCAGCAGACCACTTTAGCCAAGTATTTTAAGTGGGATTTCAGTGAGTGTTATTCCCTTTGGACCCCACTACAAAGACCAGTATCCAACAGGAAGAACATTGCCTTGGACCTTCTCATTTCCCTTACAAAAGGCACAGAGGGAGGGTTCATCCTGTTAGCTCACACCTCAGCAAGGTGAAAACAACGCTCAGGGAACTGTGCCAAGCACCCCCAGGTCTCTGATCCCAGGGCCCCCAGCAGTCCCTGTTGGCTCAGGAGCATCCTGCAGTGACTGTGGTGCCCAGCCCTGTCTCAGAGAGGCCACTGTGCCCCAGCTCTGGCTGCAGGAGCATTTCTGCAGCTTCCTGAAAGCTTGGGGTGTGTGACACACCTGACCTGAGCATCCCTGGGCTCTCACAGCATGCACCTCTGGCTGTCAGTCAGCTGTTGGCAGTGATACAACTAGTAGTTTTAGATGGTGAAATACACAAAATGAAACATCAGACTGCATTCTTACTGAAATTCTGATGCTGTTGAGCATTGGGATTAGCTGCTGCTTCCTGAGTGCTTCCCACTGGGTTAAGATAATGTCCAGCATGTCAGTTAAGGCCATGATTTAGCAAAGCATTTGTGCATGTGCTTAAATCTGCCCTTATTCAGATAAGCACTTGTAGGGGGATAGAATATAAGAAAATAAAGATAGTGTAGAAAGGAGTCTCATCCCTAAGCAGTTGCAGCTGGGCCAATTATCAAAGATTAGGGGCAGGCCTGACTCTAACAGGCCACAGCTGTAACCAATGAGGAGAAGATGCTATAAAAGAGTGGGGTGGGTGGGTGAGAAGGGAGCTGGAGTCAGTTGGGTGCTTTGTGAAGAAGAAAGAGTCAGTGCTCTGAGGAGCTGCCCATGAGAAACACCAAGAAGGTGTGGAACTTTTGTGAGAAGGAGACAGCAAGATGGAACCCCTGTGGTAAGATGACAACAAGCACTGGCACAAATACTCATGTGCCTTGTGATACAGGGACAAACCCCAACTGCAGCATATGAATGTCAGTCATGTGGCTCTCCAAACTACCCCTTTAATGTCTTTCCCTGGTAGCACAGTGGCTCTCCTGGATTAAGCATTTAATTAATCTTCATCTAAAAGTTCCTGAGAACAGTCCTATAATGCTAACAAATGTACATAAATACAGAACTAAAAAAAGTCAAACTCATGGCTCAAAGCAAAACAAATATTGCTCAGAATACTTGTTTAGATTAAGATCACTAGCTGTAAACTGTGCATTCTAGTAGCAAACAAAAACTTGTTGGCCTAGGAAAAAAATCTAAAACATTCAACGTGATTGGCAGCACTAAGATTATTTTACAGTGTGAAGTAAGAATAAAAAACATCAGTGTAACATTGCAAAATGATGCAGGTAACCTAAGCTCATGTAAACAAGTACGCTTTGACAACGTTTGCACGTCCAGGCGTGACCCTGCACTGGGAGCTGGGCGGGTGGAGACCCAGCAAGGGGGACAGGAGCTGTTCCAGGGTGCTCCCAGCTGCCCAGATCCCTGCAGGAGAGAGGCTCAGGGGTGTGAACCTGCAAACCTGTACTGGCATCACTAGCTCTACTCCTGGGAGCAGCCCATTGCAGGATTCAGTTCAGCAGGACTATACACACAGGTGAGGATTATTCACAAACATAAGGCATTGCAGAACTTGGCCCTAAAATTTCTATTTTCAGCAGAGAATCCCTTATCCATATACAAGGTGATATTTTTATATATCAAAAAGTGTCTAAAATAAAGGTCAGAGTCACTATATGTTATGCTCAGTAACACAGTTAAGATGCTGCATATTGGCTTCAGATACTGCAAACCATTTTCTTCATTAAAATCAAACCAACTATGAACCTTTCTCATAAGAATTAAATTAACCACAAAAATTAAAAGTGAGCAGGCTCTGTTTTCAAGGTTAAAAGGAGACATGAACAGAAATCAGCAACTCCCATTGCAGTAGTTTTCCAGTGCCTTCCCCTGTGAGCAGTGAGCACTCTGGGACTGCAGTGGTGGATTCTCCAGTGCTGCCTGGTGTCCTGGGCGCTGTGGCTACTGGCGCTCCCCTTCCACCCGCTTCTTCCGCACTGTGGGGGAACAAGGAGAGTCAGCTCTGCCTTCCTGAGAGCACCAGACAGCCCTCCCAGGGCATGCAGCCAGCACAGAAGGGAGGAGCTTCTGGGAAATGCTCAGAAGAATGACTATAATCAATATGTACCATAGACCATCATGCTCAATGAAATGATTGTACCTAAACTGCGTTTTCTGTGTCGCCGACTGTAGAATTTCACCAAGTGTTCACATCAATATGTTTTCCACAAAAATCTCATTCTGAGTTTAAGGTTTTAGATGATTAAAAAATCACCAGTTCCTGCACTTCCTTCCAGTGATTCCATTTAGATTTTATTACAGTTTTATTGTTCTTTTAAATGACACTGTGTTCCAGCTAAATTGATATTGGTCTGCTCCAGTCTGCAGTGCTCTGGATTATTTAAGCTTTAGGCATCAAAAATTAATGACTTCTGTAATTGCACAGTGTATACTGTAGGTAAGCAATAGTCATATTCTTTTAGAAAATAATTTGAAGTACTCTGAATTACCAATATCTGTTAATATTGGCAAAAAATATATTGGACCTTCAATTACCTGTTTAAACTTCACATGCTCTGACTGCATTTGATAATCAGTTAATTAACTCTGTTTTTTTCACTGGAAACCACATAGGTTGAAGTTGCCATTTAGCAAAACAGAGTGGTAAACCTTGTGTTTTGGGCAGGATTATTTTGACAAGCAGTGTGAATTTTTACAGCACTTAAGATATATTATACCTGGTACAGAGCAGGTTTAATTGGGCAGCATTTGCTACTCCACATTCTAATAAAATGCATTGAGTCTTTTCTGACCTGGCCAGATAAGATTTGTGAGGTTCTCCTGTTTGTGTGATACAAAATTTAGTGTTATGTCAGTGTCACGTCCTGTTTCTGATACTGAATGGCTGAAGCACAGAACAAAGCAGCAGAACTTGATGGATGAATGTTTTTCACCACAAAAAGTCAATAACAACAATATATTACTAAACATCTCATTACTTTACTAACAGGAGGTTTTTTTCATCATGCCTTTTTGGCAAACAGATTGCATTATTCCAAAGCCTGCAGTGTAGCATCAGTCATTTGTGTCTGCTTTCAGTGTTCTGTTCATTTATTTTATTGAATTCCTTTAGGAATTCTGTCCTACAAAATCTTGAACAAAACCAAACAACACAAACAAATTAAGATTAGGATATAAGTCTAATGACAAGTGTTGAAATAATGGGAAAAATGGGTTTTTCTCTCTTTGTAGATGGGGTATTTCAAATACCCTTCTGGAACACTGACAGGAAAAATAGTATATAGTTGGAATGTTTAGATATTGCTAAAAATTAAAATTTCAAACACCTAAAAGTATATATGAAAGAAAAAAGGTTTTAGCTCAACTTTTATCTTAGTGCCCACAGAGAGAAACCCAAGCTGCAACCCACAAAGTCATCATGGTTTGATACCCCAGTATGAAGCAGAACTGATTAAAAATATAAAGTTTAATTTATTTTTTTCCCCTTCCCACTCTAAATTTCTTCTGCCCAGTCATCTCCTGTGTATTCTGTGTACTGAGGGCAGAGCATGTCACACTCAGGTGACACTTGCAGGGTTTTCTTGTCTTTGCCTGCCCTTGGTCACAAAAGCAGGAGGGTCTGGTTTGCTCTCTTGGCTGGGCAGGCCTGGTCCACCATGGGCTGGACAACAAAGTCAGGACTTCTGTGTCCTCTGAGAAAACAGGATGGGTTTGACTCCTCATTTACTGGCCAGAACAGCTGATAGAGCAGTGAGAAATTTAGGACACTCCATAAAAAAGGCTGAAATAACTCTCCTTCCCAGAAGGAGCAGGAGAAAAATGGTGGCTCCTAATCCCAGTAAGATCTTTGCTGTTCCCTGCTCTAGAGCCTGAGGAGCTTTGCCTCTCCCCTCACACAGAGCAGTGTTTTGCTGTAGTCAAAATTCCATCTGAATGAACAGACAGGGAGAGCTGTGCCTGGGAAGGTCAGGGCTGGGCTCACACAAAGAAATGATGAGTAAATGCAGCTTACCCAGATCATTGTTTTTAGTGATAGCTGCTGCTACCCTGGTTCTTGGACCTTGTTTTGTGAACTGGTATCCAAACTTGAGAATCCTGGAGTTCTCCTCCAGCATCTTGGCAATCTCCATCTCCACAGCTGTCCCAAGCTGCTGCCTCTGTTGGGGATGTAGTGAAGTGTCCCCAAAAGAAAAGGAAACATTTGCTTTCAGATGAGAGAGAAGTAAGAGGTTGCATTTAAGTACTGGGGTGCAAACTACAAAGAGAGTCCCATCCCTGGAGATTTTGCCTGGGTTTTCAGTAGTTTTATTGAGAAGTTTTCCACCCTTTGGTGGAAAACTGACTGGAGACATGACTGAGCCACAGAGGCTGCCTTGACTTTGCCAGAGTCCCCTGGTAGAACCCTCTGGGAATCCACACAAAAGAGAAACAAAAGTGAGCTTCCCCAATGGGCTCTCTTTACCTGGTTGTCAATTTTAATCTCTGTTAGGGATTCATTCTTTTTCAGTGCATCAATCAGTGCCAAAATCCCTGTCCCAGTGATGAAGTTGGATTCTACATTCAGACTCTTCAGTGTTTTGTTCACTTTCAACATATCTGCAAATGCCTGAAGGGCCAAAAAGAGGGAACATGAGATAACATCTTGAAAGTTTGAAAGTTTCAGGGAATAGCAGGGAATCTGCAAACCAGAGCTTAGTACCAACAAGAAATAAAGCATAAATATGCTTAGAAGAATGGAGAGGTAGATCAGAAGAGATTATATTTCTACTTTTCACAGCCATAGGGAATTCCTGCAAGGGAAAATAAAGAATGTATCCTAAAGCAGACATGGACCTACTTAAAATTTGTTGGTTTTTATTTTCTCCCAGTAATGTTAAAACTTACAATAGCTACGGGGTCATTGCTTCGAGTAGCTGCAAGACTGAATGTCTTCACATGTGTGTTGGTTTCCAGAGCTTTTGCAAATTCTTTCAGTGTTGGAATAGGAATATTCTAGGATAAAAAGACAAATCCAGTGATTAGGAAAGCCAATCACATTGCTGATTTTAATGATTATGAAACTGATTGATGAACAAGCACAGTCTATGCAAAGGAAACACCCCAGCTGGTTTTAGGAGTGTGTCAGAGTGGGCACAGTGGTCCCCAGAGGCTGGAGGTGCCTGAGATGCCAGCACTGCCCAGAACTGGGTCAGGCCAAGGCCAGCACGTGACCCTCTCTGAGCCACTTTCTGTTCAGTCTCCAATGCCAGCTCCTCCTCCTCCTCCTCCTGCCTGTGTGGGCTGATTGAATTTGGCCAGTGATGATTACACAGTACCCATGAGAGATCTTCCTTCACAATCTGCTGAGAAAGGCAGCCAAGGGGAGTCACCCCTGGGGCATTTAATCAGCATTTAATTCAGGATCAGGAACTGATGACCTTGGAGCCTCTACAACAGTCCTTTCCCCACCCCTTCCCTGAGTGCCCTGCTTTTTCTGAACAGCAAAGAGAGACAAAATTTGAGGATAAAAGGCACAGGCTTTGGAAGTATTTGAATAAATACTCCTATGATGGCATGGACAAAACCACAGTATCTACCTTTATGTTGTTGAGATTAACTTCTGTGAGACTGGGATCATTTGCTTTTATCCTTTGTAAACTTGCTTCCACATTGGTAGGATTAGGTGGCTCCTCAAAGATGGGCTTGACCTTTTCACCTTTCACCACATCTGCAACACAAAATCTCATGAAATATCAGCCTAGGAACAGGCACCATCCCTCTGGCAGTTCCATCCCTGTTTAGGTTTGTACTGCAGCAATCCAGAAGGGGTTATGAGAGCCACAAAACCTGCAAGTAGGATTATTATCCCCATTTTATCCCTGCCAGGCCCTCTGCACCTCCTGTGCACCCAGAGCTGTCACTGGAGGCTGAGGTCAGGCAGGCTGGGCAGCATTGTCAAGGGCAAACTCCTCCTTTATATAAAATCCCTGTACAATTAATTGGAGCCAAAGCAGCTTTGAAGAGTATTGTTTGGGATGTGATATACTGCAAGGGCTGCTTTGTACTTTGTCTAATATCTGTAAAGAAAAGTGTGCTCAGAACTTGCCCAATGTATTAGTGAGAAAATGCCCTTGCACCTATGAATAGGCTGTGCTACATAAAGCAACAAGAGCAGGAGGCCCCTCAGTTTCCTCCTCTCAGCTGATAGTATCAGCCTTACTTTAAATTCAATTAGCTCTTGTAAAATTGCAACATCTGCACTTTAAAAATAATAAAACTATCAAAGCATGAAAAGTAAGTCTGTCTGCCAGCACCAAGATTTATGAAATCTTTGAGTAGTCATGTTCCAAAGAACTATGGTATTTAGTGCTGGAAGCTATGAGCTATAAATATTCTCAGAGATGCATAAAAATCATAGCTTAGAACACAATTAGTACTTCTAATTCCCATGCATATAGTTGTGGAGATTAATTTATGAACCCTGCCTGCCACTAGAATGTTGCTGACCACAAGTATGTTTGAATCCTTTTATTTTATGCTGCAGACAGGGAGAGGTCTTGGAGCTTTGTGTTCAAGTGTCAGTGTAGTACACATTGCTGTTCATTGCAATGGGTAAAGGTTCATGCCATATCATGGGCCAAAAGAAAACCACATCTTATTCAGAACTCATAGTAGAGATGGTCATAGATACATCTTGAGCTGGTTTTCATTCTGCTCTCTTTGATATCAAACCTTTTTTTTTACTAATTACCTGAGAGACCTCACATATCCCTGATAACACTTCAGCCTTTCTAGGCAGCTGGGAATTGAAAACTACATTTAGAGAATTCACCTTGGATGTAAGGATAGAAAGTAAACAAAAAAAGCAAAGCAGTTTTTGCACTTGTGGCAGCACCCTGCCAGACTGGGAGCAGGGGAGACACAAGCACTCTGTCCTCAGGTTAGACTTCACAGTGTACTCAGGCTAGAGTCAGGAGGAACTTTCATTTTCTACTTCTTGTTGCTTTCCATGAGTTTTTTATTGTTTCTTTAATCATGGTGCTGTTTTACCACATTGATGAGCAAATTTTTACTGAAGCATTTAACTTGGCTAAGGAAAGGTATTGCTTTTGGACCAAAGAATACAGTGATGTGATGGTGATTTTCTGGTTCATAGGTCTGTGATTGGAGCATAGTTTAGCTGACTCACATAGCTGACTTTTTGACTTAGTACAACAAAAATATTCTGAAATCTAGGAGGATTAGTAATGCATGCAGTTGCCTGTTATGAGATAGATGGCAGCTCACACAGGGCCCCACTGGGAAGGCCTGCAGAGCAGCTTTATCCTGAGAAAAATGAAGTGACATGGTGTCCTGTCTGCTTTCCCACCTCCCATTTAGCAATGGAAGATGGAAAGGAAAGCCCTTGGTACAGATAGCTGCTGTTCTCATGGCCTGAGAAGAAGAAAACATTTTTTAGTACTGTTTCCCTAGGAAAGGGCATTCCACAGTTTTGTCTTAAAAAGTAAAGTTTAGCCCACTAGATATCCAGGGCCTGGAGGTGACAAGCTCTGGATCAAGGCTTGGCAGCTCTCAAGAAAAGCTTGGAATTCAGATGCTCCATTTCTCCCTCCATCCAGCCTCCTGTGGGCTGCTGAGCTAAGATCAGATTCACCAAAGGTCTGTTTATTCAGTGGAAACATTTCTGGATTTGTTTTTAGTAACTGCAGCTGTTTCTCCTGGGGGATTTCCAGAATGATTCAGTTTCCTGTGTCCTTAGGGAGCCACAGAACAGGCACTCTGCACCACTGCCACAGGAGCCAGGTGCAGGTGGGAGACCAGAGGGAGTGGCTGGGGCAGGAGCACATCCAGGCAGGCTTTGCCTCCCTGTGAATGCAGCTCGAGGTGACTCTGGTCACAGATGTGACTCTGACAGGGATTCTGCCACATTTGAGCCCTTGTGGTTCAAATAATCACATTACTTGTGGTTACAAGTAATTTTTCAGGTGTGTAAGTGTAGGTACCTGGGGTGAGATGGCCTGGCCTGAACTGCAGCCAATTCTTAGCTACAGCTCACTCTCTTTTCTGCCTGCTGCCTAAACTGAAATGGAATGGAAATTTATATGTCTTGGCCTCTTAAATACTCCCACTCTTTCAAGCACCTCTGCAGAGCCAGATACTGCTCTCTAGGAAAACAAATTTCCTTAGGAATCATCTGTTTGTACACTACTGTTGTTATTATAATGAATTTTAAGATCGTATTTACTTTTAAAAGTCACCTTTCATGATGAGTTAGATCAATCAGAGTTAGGTCCAGTGACATGACACTAAATTAGACCAACAGAGCCCACCTACAGCTGTAAAAGTTCCTAAAGATGACATGCAGCCCACAAGAGAAATCTGCTTGCTTACTTCTCACGATTCCTTTTCCATCTTTACCACGGGCTCCTGCTTCATCAAATTTTGGGTTGTTGACCATGTTGTGCACTCCAAGAACAGCTGAAATGTGTAAACACCAGCAAGAGGATACAATGTTAATGACAGGAACACAGACTGCAGGAAAGTGTCTGCTATAAATTGTAGTTTAGTTCCCCAAACAAAACGCCCTTCATAAAATGCTAACTGTGTGCGTCATGCCTGCTTGTAGGGAGAGTCTTTCAGGCTCCAAATTCTGGAGATACAGACACTTCCAATATAGATTTTTGAACAATTGAGTCAATGTAGGATGCATATCCCAGAAGTGCCAGCTGGAAGGAAGCACTGTGGGTCATCTTGTCCAGCCTCTCCCTCAGGCAGGAGTGCTGCCAGCTCTAATGAGGTCAGCCATGGCTTTGTCTGCTGGACTCTGAAAACACCCAGAGATGGAAATCCCACAACCTCCTTGGGGAAATTGTTTCAATGCTACACTCCTAATCACTTTCCTTCCCTAACATACAACCTGAACTTCTTATTACTCATGTTCTATTGTTTGGTGCATCTGAGAATCTCACTGTACATGTGATGAGCTTAATGCATTGCCATTGCCACCAGGGTTTCCAATGGAAGCACATCGATATTGCCATTCTTGGAAAATCATCAGAAGCGGTGAAGATACCCAGGTCTAATCACCTGGCAACCAATTTTCTCATTCAAGGGGTTAGATTCCAAATTTCCTCATGGATTCAGGACCTTTATCCACTGTAACAAGTTCATCTGACCATTTGGGATGTCAGAGTTGAGAGGAGGTGGCTGCAGTATGCTAAAACAACGTGGATACAGTGGGATGAGTCAGTGCCAGCACCCCAGCCTGCAGTGCACTGTCCACCCTTCCCCTCCCCAAATCACATGAGCTGCTTCATCTCCCCCCCTGGCCTGACACATCAGCTTGAAGCAGAGAAGTCTGAAATGCAGCAGCTGTTGAGTCACACTCCAGCCATCCTGGGCAACGTGTGGCACATCAGAGCAGCACCAGGGCCAGAGGGGGCACCATGAGACACTCCTGGTGGCAGGTCTGGCCAGAGCAGTGCTGCACATGTGGGAGGATCACATCTGCATGTTTTCTAACCTGCAAGGTCATAGAGCTCCGTGTCAGAAGCACTGGCCAGGGCCTCTTCTAGCTCTGGATCCAGGGTCACCTTCTCTTCCGTGCGCGTTTCTACAGGCTTCTCTTTAGGGATAAATATTTTGCCTAACATAAAGAAAAAAAGCCAGAGGTGAGTAATGAATTATTGGAACAACTTCTTTGCCTGCTGGCAGCAGAGGAATAGGTCTGTGACAGTGGAACTGCTTGGAAATACTATCACATGTGTGTTTTTCTCTTTCTTACTTGATGTTATCCTCCACACCAGGATCTTAATAAGTCTAAAAATAAAAGGTGCAGATTACTGCTCTGTGTTGGTGATTATTATTTTAGGAATTTGCTCTCAGGAGGAGTCCCAGCTGGGATTTTTCTGAAGGTCCTGTGTCCTTAAATAGGCAGAATCAGGTCTACACAAAAAGCTTGCAGAAATTTTCATCCTTATATTTAAATGAGGCACCAGGAGCAGTTAAACCATTCCACTGCAAAAATCTTTCAGTTCATGAACTTCCATACATGATCCTGAAAGCTCAGCAATCCTGTTCTCTTCCAGTAACTCAATTCAATTCCCAGCCCCTCCAGAGTATCTTCCCTCTGTGTCTCCTGATGATCATTCACATAAATAGCCTTACCCTGATCATTTGTGCAGGCCTGAAAAGTCTGAACTGAACCACATCTTGCCCAAGAAAGACTCCTGGCATATTTGTTACTCTCTGTATCCTGCTGAAACCTTTGGGTTAGCAGATATGTGTTTCCATGCAATATTCCCCCAAGACTGAGGTCATTGGCCTGTCTGCTGAAATGAGGAAAATGCAGGATAAATCCAGGAACAGCACAACAAGTTCCACTACTCCTTCAGGCTGCTGTGGTGGTTAACCTCAGCACTGTGATGATGTAGCTGCAAATTGGAGTGGGGCCCTTTAAATCAGAGCTAAAGCTGCACTTTAGTCACCAGCACTGCTGGGCTTTTCTCTTTCTTTTCTTCTACTTTCCTGAGCAGCCCCCACAGCCAGTGCAGAACTGGATGATCCCAGGATCAGACAGTGCCATTGCTCCAATAATTGAGGGAATTCCCGTGATCAACTGTCCCCTGTGCCACAGTTCCCCTCACCCTGTCCCTAACAACCACTTCTCAGGCAGGCTTTAATTAATCCTGTTGTAATGATGATCTTTGGTGCAGGCAGCTTTGGCCCACTGTCAGCTTTAAGTTTTCATTTTGTGCAGCTTTTACACTCTAGAAATAATGCTTGAAGCATTACATCTAGTCCTGTGGCTTTCTGAAATGTTTCTAAAATAGTTTAATTTAAACTCTATTAGTCATCTTGTTACCATTCATAAATGCAATTCTGATGTTTAGTACTGAATTACAGATGTTTGGCCTCTGGTTTTTTCAACACTGTCATCCTTCTGTGACTTCATTTTTCCCCATTATGGTCCAAAGTATCATTTTCATGTAGTAATTTCCAATTCATTTATATCTTTTATACAAGTTTGTCTACAGCCATTTTTATGCTGTCAGCTTTCATGACTCAAGTCACTGAGTAAACTCAGAAAAAAACTTTAATTGATATCTCTGAAACTCTGGCAAGGTTTATTGATACATGATTCACATTATTTACCTTAGAGATATTTCTACCAAGGCTAAACCTCTTCTGAGTAGAAATTGGACAAAGAGTTATGCAGAAAGTCAAAGCAGTATCATGGTATGATTTATTTTTCATGTGATACTTTAAGTAAGTAATCTTTTTAGAAAAGGCTTCAAGAAGATAAAAGCCTTTGGTGGGTGAAAGGTAAGAACCATTTTAACTATGACTGCATTAGGTGACAGCAATTAAGGACAGCCATCCCAGCAGCATCAAACAAGAATCAAGTGGAAATCTGGGGTAAGAAACACTGCAAAGATGGGGCAGTCATGCTCTCCAGATTTACCAGCAGCACAGCTGGGCAGACTTCAGACCTTCTCTGTGCTACCTGACCTCAAGTGTTGGATGGCAGCTTCCAGACATCACTGACCAAGACTTAACCTGATGCCAGCTTGACTATGCTGGAGGCTAGAAAACCAAAATCAATCAGAATATTTGAGTAAACAATCAGTATTGAGGAATGCTGCCCAGAAAGGGTTTTCCTTTCAGACCCCTGGTGATTCCATGTGGGTTTCAAGTATTCAGTAGGTTGTTTGAGGTATTGAGGGAATCTTTATCCTGACTGATAACACTGATCTGTAGCAGCAATTCCACAGGGCCCCAGCCTGTGGAGACAAAGCATCTCCACCAGGCAGGGAGTGATTCTTCCCAGGCCCAAAACCGAGTCACACTTTTAACAAACACTGATCCAAGTCTGTGCTTTCACACATAACATGGTAAAGGGACACAGGACCTTGAGTTTGGACTAAACCGGGCACCATATGTGGTGTAGTTGGTCTTTAAGGACTTTGGATATGTGAAGGTCAAGTGCCTTGCATAGCAAGAAATCAAGGGGTAATGGAAACCTCTAGAGGCTCATACCTTTTCTGTACAGTTCACATATATAGGAATACAATTTTAAACATTTGTTTCAGGCATATGTAATTCTTGGATAGCAGCCTGAATCTCATTAAATGTGTATATGATTCCCAATGATAGGTTCATTTAATGCATTCTCGGCAAATGAAAAAAAATCTATTCTTGGTTCTATGAAATATTTAAAGGGGCAAGGTCATGTCAAAGACAGTAATATATATCTTTAATGTATGTGGGCTTTGCTGGCATCCAGTGGTGTTTAAAAATATTCATTTTACTGCTATCTAGATAAGAACATTCCACTGTGAAGAGATGCTGTAGCACAGCAGATGGAGGTTAGAAAAACTTCTGTATTTAGCATGTTATTAGGAATTTATTACCTGTCCACAAAACCTGTGTGTCTGTCTATAGACAGCTGTCAACCAGTTTTCCTTCATTATTTAAGGATAGAGTTTAAAGATTCAGGAGGTGTCTCCTAGTCCCACATCTGTACATTGTAAATTCATTATCCAGTGCATCATGGAATTCACTGACAAAATAAAATATGGATTGTGGCTTCCTTGATCAATGGTCCAACTTAAAATTTATTACTTGGAAGAAGCCTTGGAGGAATAGTGACATTTTATTATTATAAAGTGAGATTTATGAAGAAAGGCTGCTGCTCTTGGTCTTCTTTATATTCACACTGTGTTTTAGAAGGTACTTTATTGTTACTTTATTCTATGTGGTATAATTAATGTTGGCTGTGTTCTATTTTGCCTCCAGAATATGCTAATGTTCTGTGCTAAGTTTTAATAGTAATAGCTTAACTTTCTACCAATGAAAAACACAGTGACAAAAGTTCTGTTTATACATAACTTGAGCTACTTTGTTGTTAACAAGACAAATGTAACCATACTTCTGTATAAGAATAATTTTTTTTTGCTTCACTCAAGTAAAATATAATTTTATTTTTACACAAGCACAGAAACCCAAAGTGTGTGGAATCCCAAGTGCTTTCTTTCAGTGTGAAATTTTAAGTGTGCATCACTGCAATTCTCCCCTTCTTTTGGCCAAACTGGGCCAAAAGTGTCTGGGGTGCCCTGGGTGATGGCTGAGGCAGCTGATTACAAACCAGGGACTTGCTGAGTGTGAGTGCAGTGAGCAGAGTTTGGTCTTGGCTCAGTTTAACAGCAGACCTACTCCTTTTCACCCACTGCAAAAACAAGACTTCTATTGAGACTGAAATAGGATATGGCTTTCCTCAAAAGAGACTATGGAAACAAAATCCATTGACAGCCAGAGGGAAGAGGATTCAGAGGAAAGCACTACAGAGAGACACAGAATATGGACCAAGGTAAAAGGAAAGCAAATTCTCTACAAAAAAAAAAAAAAAAAAAAAAAAAAAAAAAAAAAAAAAAAAAAAAAAAAGAAATTCACTGGGAACAGTCATGGAACCACAGATCTCATTTTGCCACTTGGTTCAGCCAGGTCTCTTTTCCTGCATTGTGCAAATGCCCCCATTAAAGCAATGTCAGAGTAAAGCAAGGAAATGAGACCTCCACCTTCTTATACAGTAATAATTAACTACCATATGCACATCTATGGGAGGATTTTTAAAGGATATTTACTTAATTTTATAATACAAATGCATTGTCTGCCATAATTGTAAAACAATAATGTACTTTCTTTTCCTATATAGTGTAGCTCAGATTCTTGTATTTTCAAGAAAAGACCTGGTTACACTTACTAGCTCTGACTTCTCAATGAATCACTGAGCACAGTGAGTGCCTGTTTGTTCTCAATTACAGAATGCTACACTGACTTTGGGAGTGAAATTCAACAATCCTGGAAATCTGCCTTGCATAAATCACAGGCACCTGATTCACTTTTTTCATTTTACACTATTCTTTTCTGTTGATGCTTTCTTAAACACCTCCTGACAAATATGCTATAAAAATGGAGCTAAATTAGTTCTTACCAAGGATAAATTTGTATTATGAAGAAGAAAACACACCAAGTTCAAGTAAGCATGAAGCTGAACGCCAGCAGTAAAAAAATGCAGTATCATAATTGTTGTTGTTCTGTTGCTCTTGGATTAGTGTCAGCATATTCTATGCCTTAAAAATTATGACAATGGAATAGGAAGGCTGCAAAGATAAGCATTGCAAAGTTGTTAAATCTATTGTGCATAAACACAAAAAGTGAACTTAAATTGCACCAGTATCCTTGACTTTGATCAGCATGCTGTGATCCTGCCACTGCAGCAATATCCTTCAAAGAGCTCTCCTGGGAAGTATGCTGGCTCAAACAAAAACAAACAAAAGCCAACCTGTACTTTTTTAAAACAGAAGGAAGCCCAGAATTTCTTCAGACCCACACATGGATTATCACAAGTTAGGATGCAGCCCTAGGGCACCCTCTGCATTTCCTCCTGGATTCTCACTCCACCAAGTGAGCAGAAAGTTCCATGGCTGATGTGGAATGGTGCTAGAGGAGGAAGAAACTCAAACTGTGCCACTGCACTTCAGGTCCTCCTGGACACCAAAGACCTTTGAAATGTGGCCAGAGCTGAATACCACACTAGTTATGTTCCTTTCTGGCCAGTTTTCTGCCAGCCAACACATTCCTCTCCTCTTTTCCTTCCCTCATTGCCCCCTGTGCCTTCCCCATCCCCTACATCTCCTGGTTTTGAAAATCTTTGAGTCCTGACCCTTCCCACCACCTCCCTTTCTTCTGCCCTCCCTTCCTTACCACTGCTCTTCTCTACAGCTCCTTTCCCCAGAGCTGCCACATCTAATCCTTCATCCTGGAATATTCACACAGCTCCTCAAACCCCCCTCCACCCCTCTGCCCCAGCCTCTCTGCTGGCTCTTTGCTCTTTTTTTTCCTTTACAGTGCCCTTACAAAGGGAGGGGAGCCCTGTCAGAGCAGGAGGGACTCTCCCTGCCCTTGGTCCTGGTGTGACAGGGGCCTCTCAGATGAGAATTTCAAGAGAGCCCAGCTATGCCAGGTCCCTCTGGGCACTGCTGTGCTGCCATATGAGCTGGAGCAGCACTCACTGCAGGGGGAATGCTTGGAGAATGCTGCAACAAACTGCATCTACAAGAAAGCACAATATTTTGAGGATGCCAGACTTGAGTATATTTCCCTGGGGATTCCATTTCAAGTCTTCTCTTCAAAGCACGGAGGCACTGCAGGTCATTAAAAAAAACAGCTGGAAAAATTTGCTCTAGATGGATAAAACAATGTGTTTTCTCCTAATCTTGTTCTTGGAAGCAGCTAAGTCCTTTTTGCTGACACTTTCCAAAAATCCAACTCGAGGCAGCCTCTCAGCATGGGAAATTTCACTGTGAACTGTGCAAGTCTGGCAAAGTCATGAGTGACTAAAAGAGAGTCTTAGAAAAGCAAGCAGTGAAAGGCACTGGCCATTACTGTCAGCAATGCTTTCAATGCCTTAAGAGACAAACATCAGCTCTAAATTTAAGCCCTAAAGAATAGGAAAAAGGTGGCAAAAATTTAAACAAACCATTTAGACACTGGGGGTGAAATGACTGCCATGTCAATCCAAGAAAGATACTGTGTCTCTATATTAAACCCTAACTTTTGGAAGCAGTCTGCTGGACATGGTGGAACTGGAACTCATCAGCATGTACTCTAACACTCTGACCTTCTGGAAATGACTGTCCTTATTACTGCTGCTGTGTTCTGACACTCTGCCTGGCACAGCACCACATGCAACAGGGATGCCAGAGCAACTGAAAACACAGGTTTGGCCAAAAGTTCTCTGGTACTTTCTTCCCTTTCCCTTTTATCAATCAGCTGAAAATGTTAGTATTTAATCACATACAAGCATGTTCCCCTTCCCTTTCCAGCCACAAATAATAATAGCCCAATCCACTGGAGTTTTTCCATGCCTTTGATGAGAACTGGATGGGATCCAGAATGAAATGGTTTGGCAAGGAGCAGAAGACCATGTAGAAAACAGGGACAGTGGTGAAGGGTTGAAACAGCAACCCTTAAAGCAACCTTTCATAGCTAATGACATTTCACAACAGAAGAACTTTTTTTAATTGTGTTTCATTAGTACCATACAGTTCAGAGAAGCTCTGCAAGAAAGCAGAAATGCTGTTCCCAGTTGATGTCTGTGCCACAGCAGGACTCAGCTCCTAGCTGAGGTCAGACTGAGGTACAGACTGCAGAGAAAACAGAGAAAACAGCACTGACTCTGCTCTGCCCCTTGTGTTCCCACCTTTTCTTTAAATTCCTGGGTATTCATGAACTTGAAAATATACTTCACGTGGAAGTGATGGAAGTCTGATAGCCACCTGTCCCAGCTATATGTGTCAAGTACACTGGGTCAACTGAATTTAAGTACAACCCTAAGTAATTTCCACAAACCATCAGGTTCTATGTAAGGAATTCTAGAACATCTGTCCTGAGTAGGATCAAATCCAAAATACACAAAATAAACACTTACAAATTGCCCATCACCATGGCCCCAGTTATCAGCCCTTACTCTTCACCCTCACTGCTCATTGCTAACAGACATCTGTGTTGCACAGGAGCTCCTGAGAGCCACCAGATCCTGTCAAACCACACAATGGGGCATTCAAATGAAGTGCCCAGCCCTGACTTGCATTAGGGAGGATGTGGGTAAAGCAGTCTGAAAACATTTCCCAGTGGCCAGCTTTGGGTGTGAGCCTGTGATCATTCCAGCCCTGGTTGGGGCAAACCTTGGGTCTGCACTGAAATCTGAGATCCATCCCATACAGGCTTTAATCCTCTTTGTGCAGCAATTAATGAAGTACATCACCAAGCTGAATATGGCAGAGGCCCAAAACCCTAATGCATTCCATATGTTTGATTGGTTTTGCCAAACATCTCCAACGTCTTGAAACCACAATTACAATCAAAAACAAGGCCATTCCCTGCATAATCAACCCCCCCTTGTCTGGGGCTCCTATTTAACATTTCCTGTGCTTTAACCATTCTACATATCCCTGTCAGCTCTGGAATTTGGTTTAGCTTGTTTTCTAGGACAATCAAAACCTTATGGTTGCTCAGCATTTAGAGACCAACAAAGGCAACTGAGTTTTTCTCCTTCAGCAGCTGCTTGGTATTGCTTTTTGGTCAAGACTCTCTAATAAAATATTAACAACAAAAAAAAGAGTAGATAAAAAATAATCACAGTAGATAAAAAATAACAGTAGATAAAAAAAATAACAGTTGATAAAAAAAATCATCATGTACCACAGGCTGGTCTAGAAGGAGGATATTTTAAATGCCACCTTCTTTTCAGCTCATCAGTGAATTTCCAAGTTTTAGCTTTGTATAGTAATAGTAAGAACTGGTAGAAATGTCACTTTGCATTTAGTAGAAGCATCCCACTTCCTAAACTTGAAAAAATAAATGCTTTCCCAGTGGCAGACAAATATCATAGTACAAAACACTGACAAAAGTTCAAACAACACTTGACATACTCTAATCCTACTGACACAGAAATATTCTTAGGTCATAAATACTAAATGGCAAATTGGCATCAATTCCTCCCAAATATACACAACTGGATACATTTTACAGTTGCTTGAGAATTTAATTTTTAACTAGCAGAAATAGCATCAAATTAATTTGGAATTATTTACAGAATGGCTACATTACAGTGCCTTTAGAGTGTAAAGAAATAATCTAACAGAAATCTATATAATATAATCATATAAATATTTACCAATCTGTAAATACATCTTAGAGACCATCAACAAGCAGATTATGAGAAATAAGATTTTCCTCAGGAGATATTCTTCTTTAGAATTCTTCTGAGGACACATTTTAGAAATTTAAATTATTTTCCCTGAACTAATTACTGAGCTTTGGAAGAATACTAATTATTCTCCAATTAAAGCATCTAGCATGTAGTATCAGATTTGAAAATGTCTTTCAGGATTGCTTTGTTTCCTTGCATGGGAAATACCTTCTTATAAGTGTACACCAAGTAATTTATATTTTAATACAGCCATCCTGGTTTTGGTTTGGTTTTTTTTTTCAATTGAGAGTGTCAAAATGAGTCACACTGCAGTTTCAAGCAGATTCTAAGATCCAGGAATAGCCACACATGGACTTTGTAGAACATCCATCACATTTTACCAATTAGCAGATAATTAGCAGGTTTATCATACAACCCATGGGAGGATTTCAGTGCATTTGGCAGATAAAGATTGCAGCTATAAGTTTTATAAGGCTCAGCTGCTGCATTGCTGGAAGTTTGCTGCATTGGTGGTGTTTCTGTAGGACACCACCTCCTGCCAAGCCACAGAGGGGCAGCAGGACTCACACTCCAGTACCAATTTAGGATATGCCAAGCTCAAAATAAACAACTTTGTTCTCAAAGTCAGTTCCCTTAAAGCAGCACAAAAATGACACTGTGCAGCCCATCAGTTCTCAATTGTCAAGGTACTGGACCTCATCAGATCTCAGATTAATTCAGTTATTTCTAACCAACAAAGAAACAATGGCTATTTTCATAGCATTTGGCCTCTGACTTCAAAGAAAATGTAGTATAATTCTGTGTGTTTAGATTATAATTGTAAAATGACTGCAGAAATCACAGAACACATGGTTGTTTTCATTTGACTTAATCTGCTTAAGCTGATACTGAGGATTTTGTCATGAATTTGTATTGTACAAAGAGGAAATTAAGGGAATAATTCCTGTAGCCTAAAATGCTGTCATTACCTCATAATTGTAATAATTCTTGAAATTGTAATTTTGAAGTAAATGAACACAGTGAATCAAAAGCCAAATTAAGAACAGCTTTAAATGCTAGGAGGGCTGCATTCACTCTGTGCTCAGGGGGAAGTGAAATGTGTGGTTGGTTGTGTTTGCAAAGCAGTGGTATTTCCACACCAGAGACACCAGGAACTAATAAGCAGAACTCATAAGCACTTTAAGGGCATCTGGAAGCAAATGTAGGAATAATGTTGCTTCAGCTTCATCAAAAGAAAACTGAAATGGAATAAACAGCCCAGTGCATACAGTACCACTGTCAGGGACAATGCAGGGACTCATTTTGTACAGATCAAGGGCCAGTCCTATGGGTATGTACCATTCCCTACACTGCTGGGGTTTGTGCACTGATGTTTCATGGTTATTTGGAGATCTCAGATATAACTACAGTGAAACCTGAAAAATCTTAACCTTAACTCTGTAAATATCAGTAAGGTGAGACATGACTGAAGGTGTTGGTATAAATACCTGGGGGCCTGCAAGCAGTGACTTGTACTGCTCTGACCCAGCAGTGTGTTTTCAGTGACTGAAAACAATTGGTAATAAATCCATTCCACAGTAAAGTGCTTTCCTTCCTGCACAGTGTGTGCTTGACCTCTCCTGCTACTGGCAGGACCTCTGCCCTGTCACTGCATGTCAGGGACTCACCATCAGCCCTGTGAAGAGCAGTGTGTGGGCATTTTGATGGGGCAAAAAGTAGGTTAAAGAACATGCTGCATGGTAAAATGACACACTGATCAGATCGAGCTGAAAAATGTCTCATTTGTCTGAAATCATTGTTTCAAAGTCTGAGAACACAATGCAATGATAGTAACAACTCCTGGCCTGTGAAATGTTATATAAATAACATTTTACATCTTTGGTCATGGTACATAATGCAAAAAATGCTGCCCTGGAGTTTCTTAAGTATCTGCTTTCCCTTAAGCAGATCCCATTGGAATAATGGCAAATGCGTTACATAGCCAGAAATGGACCCAGACATAGGAAGTTCCTCCTTGAATGAAGGGGTTGCCTGAGGCCAGCATTTTTGTCCATTTTTTATAAACAGGGAAAAGGAGCTAGTGGTACTAAAGGAATATTGTTTGTTTAAATTATGACTGTTCCTGCCCTGAGGTTATCCTACCAGTGTTTAAATTATTAGAATTAGGTTTTCCTGTTTTTCTCCTTTTTTTCCTGTAGCTGTAGGACAAGGGTAGCAGGGAAAGTGTCTGCATGAATAGCATTGCCAGATGTGATAGTAAACAAGTGGAAAAATACTTAATTTTTGTCACTGTATTCCCTGAGCTGTTACGTACAGCAGCTGTAGGCAAGATTCACTCACAAAGGCATTTATGTGTTTCCTCCTGAATGCCTCCCCCACTCAACACCCCTGCATGGCCTAATGCTTAACAGGGAGCAGTCCCTGTGGGGCTGGTGAGGGCCCCTTTGTGCTTGAGTGCACTCAGAGGCACTGGCTGGCCAGGGAGCTGCTGCCTGAGCCCTTTGCTGCACTGGTGCTCCTGATGCTGTACCCCCCAACAGGCCATGAGCCCAGCACAGACCATGGAGCTGCCACTGGGACAGGCCACTGGCACTGCAGAGCAGTGAGGCAGACACTAGAGCAGCTGAAGCAGCCCTTCCCCTTCTCCTGCAGCAGCTCTAGATGTGGCTGCAGCCTCGCCCTGCACTGTCAGAGCCCCCAGCTCTGGTGCCCAGCACACTGCACAGAACAGACAGCAGGGACTCTGTTAGTCTGTCTGCACCCAGTGCCAACACCAGCAGGGCCAGTACCTTTCTTTTCCCCTGTGAAGGGCACGAAGTCCTCTCTGTCCTTGTGCTCCAGGGCTTGCTTCTCCAGGTAGGAGAGCAGGCGCTCTCTGTCGAAGGGGCCCGTGGCAGCTTTGGTGGTCTGGTCCTTCTGCCGGAATCCCGCTGGGAGCAGGGCATTCTGTGAGAGACAGGGCAGGGAAAGGACAGCAGGCAGCTGCACACACTGCTCCAAACCTCATCTCAGTGCTTTGTAAGTGAAACCATGCTTTGCATAATGCTCTCGGGTGACAGCAGTAACACACATTACCTGAATGTAATCATAAAATCCAGCACTCATTCAGGCTTCTTGACTTACTACCCACTTGTCACAGACATATTTTAGGTAAAATCCTTTCATTAGGATTTTTTCTCCTGAGAAGCTGAGAGGCCTCAGAAACGAAATGTAAACAATAATTATTTGCTGCTGTGGAATGCAACAGGTGCATCTTTGATTGGTCTCATGTGGTTGTTTTTAATTGGTAGCCAATCACAGTCCAGCTGTTTCGGACTCTCTGGTTAGTTACAAGATTTTATTATCATTCTATTCCTTTCCATTCCTTGCTAGCCTTCTGATGAAATATTTTCTTCTATTCTTTTAGTATAGTTTTAATATATCATCTTCTTTTAATATAATATATATAATAAAATAATAAATCAGCTTTCTGAAACATAGAGTCAAGATTCTCATCTCTGCCCTTGTCCTGGGACCCCTGTGAACACAACCACTCCCACTAATATTGGTATTAACTATATTCACAGTCAGAGCACCAAAGAACTAAGTAAGGTCATTATAACCACAGTTTGCAGTCCAGGCAGATAAACCAGGCTATGTTTTCTGTACATTTCCTTTACACTTTTTCCTCACCATTTTTCTCTCACTGAAAAAAAAAAAATTCCTTTCATTCTAAAGCAGATGTCTCTGAGACTTCAGAAATGAATGGCATGCACTAAAGAGACTGGAGGATGAGGTAGACTTCAGCTATTCAGAGTATGAGGAAGCAAGCAGATAATTCCCACTTTCAAGATGTAGCTGTGGGATCCTGTGATTTCATCTGCATCCTGTAACATAGGAATATGCACGAGGCCCCCACATTTCAGTCCAGGAAATTCCAAGAATACAGGTAGGTGGACCTTGCAGTGCACATGCAGCAATGCCAACGCGTTGAAGGTGCCCCAGAGTACTTCAGAAACATTTCCTCACTGGCCAGAACATGCACAGTAAATCTGATCCATGGCAAATACACAGGGAATTCTGAGCACATCAGTGAATTTGAGTCACCAGTTATTTTACCTGTGCAGGCACAAATGTGCCCAGAGTGCTCCAAATTCACTGCACATATGTAGCATAAATACAAATGCACCATGGACTGATTTACTGTGTTGGTTGGTGTTGCTTTTTAATAGTTTTCTGTGTCTCCATTTGAGATGCCAGATACTTGAAAATACTTGAAATGTAGAAATGGTAGTAGTGTGGGAAGTGGCAACATGGTGGGAGAGAACATTAAAATCCCCCTTAATTTCCAGACAAACTGGTGCTATAGAATTAGAAGCTATTAATCTATTGTGTTTCTCCAAATTAATTTTGCCTCCAGACAGAATATTTTATCTGCCATTTTACCTGCCAGTTTTCAAGCTCCTAAATCAGTTTGAAGAATTTTGGGTAGGTACAGTAACAATTCCCTGCATGCTTGTGACTGTAACCTCGTTATTGTAGGATCAAGTGGTTCTTAGACCAGAGATCTTTAAATTCTTTGTGAGAATTTCTCAATTATTATATAAATATAATTATATAATTATTATATAAATATAATTATATATATGTATAATTGGGGGCTTATTTATTAATATATATATATATAATTGGGGGGATAGATAGATAGATAGATAGATGATAGATAGATAGATAGATAGATAGATAGATAGATAGATAGATAGATAGAATCCCAATTATTCTTATTCTCTGGAAAATGACAGTTGTGTAGCTGAATCCTTGATCATACTCAAACATGTTCTCTTCAGCTAAAAATATATGTGCTGAATGACACTGTCAACAGATTTCAGATGTTCAAAAGACCTGATCTCCATAAACACAGGTTATGTTTGTTTATTGCTGTGCTCAGAAATAGCAGCCATAAAAAGCTTCTCATTTTGTTGCAGTGTGCCAACATGACTAAAAATTTAGATTGCAGACAAGCTCATGTCTAAATAGACCAAGAGCACAGTGATTTTTACAAAAGTAGCACATCCCAGCAGGAATACAACCAAAATGTCTGTAGCTGAGCTTCTCATCCTTTAGAGCACACTGTCCCTACTGCAACAGAATAGAAATAAAAAATACTGCAGTGTGTGGCATTTCTGACAGGCAGTGCTGCAATTGTCATCACTCACCTCAGGATCAAGGTCATCAAGAACATGTTCTAGCTGCTTCAGTTCATCCTCTGAGAGCTTGCTGAGTATTTCATCCTCGTTGATGTTCTTGTACTTCTCCAGCTCCTTTCGGAAGGGCAGAGACATGGCTCCTGCTGTGCTGCTCTGCTCTGCTGCTCAGGATTCCAACCATCCAGGGGTGCCCAGCTCCTCCAGCCACACTCACTGCTAACAATAAAGCATTGTGAGCATCTCCATTGAGCTGAGAGTCCTGGAAGGCTGAGGGTCACAGTGACACTTATTAAAGAAACAAAGCAGCAGCGTGTCCTGGCACGGCAGAGGGGTGTGGGATGGGAACAGCCAGGACGGGTTCAGCAGCCTGGGGGCAGAGCAAGCAGCAGCTCTGAGACACAGATAAGGAAAATATTAGCAACTTTTCCTTTTTCATTGAAATATAGCTGCTTTATTTCATTTGCTTGGAAACAGTATCTGTTTGCTCTTTTGGCCAGAAGCAAAGGAAAGTGGTAGAGTCACAGACAACAGTCTAACACTGACAAACAAAAACCAAAATGTTATGCCTTGAGGTATTCTATCTTATCCCAGCTTTGCTGCTGGCTGAAAGCTAACCCACATCATCTTGGCTGACTTTTTGGCACATTCTGGTTACCTAAGCATCTGTCAGGTACACTGGTAGTTACATCAAAACATCAGCATGTTTGGATACAAGTGATAGCATATATAATCAAAATTCTTGGAGTGAGAAGATGCTAGTTATAGCTCAAAATATTATCTGTACTTCAGTCAGTTACATGGGAGACCTGCAGAAGTTCAAAACTTGAAAAAACATGAAAAACAATGAAGTTAGTATTTCACAAACTCTTTTAGTTTTAAAATTTGAATATGATTCCTTGTTCCCGACTGGGAACAAGAAGATCCCATTTGCATGTCCACAACAGCCATTGTCATATTATCTGTCATATGACAATCCGACAAAGGACTCTCTGTCTTTACTTGCTCTTTTTTTTCTTGTCCAGAACAAATTCTAGAACCAGAATCTGCCTGTAAAGGGACAGAGTGAAAGAGAACTAACTTATGATGGGAAGCAGCATTAACTGGGGGCTCCCAGGTGTGCCCAGCTCCCACAGCAGCAGCAGCACTCCCCAAATGACACAACTGGGCAGTTTCACAGCTGAGTTTTTGCACTCACAGATTTCAGAGTTTTGGTTGATATGGAAACCAGCCAACTGGCACCTACCACTGATTTATGGACCAACCCCAACCCTAATTTCCTCTGGCCAGGTTTTTAGTTGTCATAAGCTGATAAAATCCATGTGGGTTCTGTTGCTTGTCATATGAGCTGGAATCCTGGTTTTTGTTTTACTTTTATTCCAAGTCCAAATGAAAATATTTCATTTACTTATGAGTTTCACTATTTAAGTACTAAATATTAAAACATATTTCATTTTTATATTTATCAAAAAGACTAGAAATCAGCAACCTATTGAAAGGGCAGGGAATAATCAGTGGATTTACAAATTTGAAATATCTGGAACTCTGTGACTACTGCAAGCCACATTAAGGCTTGACTGGAAACTTTAATATCCTATTCCAAGAAGAATCATTATTTTGCCTACACACTTTCTTTTTTTCCTTATTCCTGCTCTGTTTGTGGCTGCTGTTTTCCCAGCATGACATCATCATTAAGCAATTCCAAATGTCAGGATAGAATTCAAGTGTTCTTTAAATTGAGAGTTTGTTTTAGGGAGGTAGTCAGCATCTGATGTTTAACAAAGTTACAAGTGTTGTGAAATTTTCTTATAATACCAAAATTACATCATATGTGATGAGTGTGGGGGATATTTTGACCAAAACCAGTACAAAGGAGCCAATGTTTTTGTGTACTTAGTGATTAAGAAGAACACTAGTTCAATATGTGTTTAATCCAAGCAATTTTTTATCAAAATTACTTGTTAAATAATGAAAGCATTTTATTTAAAAATTATAATTTGTTTAAACTGTAAAACCAAATGGAGCTGCAGTACAACATTCTGCCCTAGGGTATCAGGTGCCTTCTCTAAGTTCCTTTGGATAAACTCATTACAAACATAACATTTCAGCTAAGAGTCATTAACTGAGCTAAAAAATTTCTTTGAGGGGATTACAGCTTTTTAAAACTATTTAAGTTAAATGGTTATTAGAGTTTAATCACATCCCTGGAAAAGACAGAAATGTAATCCCAAGGGTAGGGTAATTAAATATTGTAGGAAAAGCAACTTGTAAGAGTCCAGGGCAGTTTCCCTGGCTGAGGGTCAGCAGGACAGCTGGAACCAGGACCTGTCCCTCAGGTACAGCCCTGCAGGGCTACAGCCAGGGATTGTGGCACTGGGATCAGCAGGGCCATGGGTCTGAGAGCTTCTGTGAGGTCTGCAAAGCTGAACCCAGGTGAATCAGAGTATGATTGTGTGCACCAGACACCCCCAAATTCTTTGTGAATTGCCCAAGGGCTCAGCCATAAAGGGGAAATGTGGCAGGAGACACTTTCAACAGGTGAAAACTCTCACTATTTTAAGAAGAGAAGATGTTTGACCATGTCCAGCAGGGATGCCCCAAAGAAAAATTTAAACCCAGATGTTACAGATGTACCAGCCAAACTTTTCTGATGACATGAAGTACTGTGTTGAATAACCCCTATTAGATTGATAGTGCATGGAAGAGCCTGAAATCTGAGTGCTTTTCTTGCCTGCACACATTTGCAACAGAAATTCCCTTAATATTTTCCTTTTCACAACAGAATCCTACTCTTTTGTGACTGAACAAAAGCAGAAGACACAGCTTAGGGAATTTCTTTGTCCACAATGCCTGAAAAGCAGTAAAGCTTTTCTGGAGCTTTCACTTTGCTGCACAGGAACACCCATTGCTCACATCCCAGGTTTATGCTCTCTATTGACCTTTCACCAGTCACAGTACCACAAGTCAAGGGTAGGAGATAAATCCAACAATTCAGCACCAGTCAGACTGGGAAGGAAATGCTGAACTCTTGATTCACATACTCTGGAAACTGCTGTCTAATGTGATGATAAGGATCTCCACCTCCCTAATTGGATTTGATCCTGTTAATATTGTGTATGTAAACAGAGCCACATGCTGTCTGTGCAGCTCCTTACTGTGGCCTGAGTGTGCACAGCTATTTACTGCTTGCACACTCCATCCTTTGGATTTGCTTTGTTATGATCACTGTATGAAAGCTTCCCTTAGTTACAAAAGCAGTTCTAACCCAGAGCTCCCTGCTGCTGTTATTTTGAGCATATAAAAGCAGATCAGGTGTCCCACAGCACAAGGGAGATGTCCAACCTAGAGACAACCCACTCCTGAATGTTACACTGCACTAGGGACACTGAGGGAAGCAGGATGAGGGAGCATGGATAACACTGTGCACTTTCCCTTCAAACTTGCTGGGAAGAGTGAAAGAGATTAAGGAATGAGGGAGGACATATCCCATTTGTTTTTCTCCACTGAGTTTCAGTATGGAGCATCTCAGTTTTCCCTGGGCCTAAGTCCCACTGTTAAACAGCAAAGCCCAGCAGGTGAGTGAGATCTGTGCTTGTTCTGGATGGGGCAGAACTGGAAGAGGCATTTCTGCCACCCATGTTCTCCTTTTAAACCCTTCTGGAGCACAGAAGTTTCACAGTGAGCTTCAAAGAACCTCTTGCTGTAGCTGTATTCCTGATTCCTTCTAAAGAAGGAAATACATACGGTGTTATTTGGGGCAGCTTTTCACCCATTTCTGGCAACATCAGCATTCAAAACATGTTTTCAAAGAAAAAAAGGGTGTCATTAGTCAGCCTACATAAAATCATTGTTGCTCAGTGCAGTTAACACCTGCTGTGATATAGCCCCTCTGCACCTTGCCATGTTCATAAGCAATTTTTTGTTATGCTTATGCACTTCTGAAAGGGCTTTCCAGAGGAGCCAAGCTGTGGTTTCTGCTGATACCATAACACTGTTGTAATCTTCTACTGCTGATACAGATGTTTCTTTCAGAGAGTGAATCATTCCTCTGTTGAATTACTGTTGAATGTCACAGGGGTCCCCCTTGCATTTGCTTGGATCCCTTAGAAAGTGTTGGAACAACCTGAACTGTAGAATCTCCTATGGACCAGCAGCTACAAATGCACTTCAGGTCACTCCTGCTATCTAAAACACAGACTACACACTTAGAGAAACATCTGTCTTGGGGTCCTGTCTTGGGGTCCTGTCTTGGGGTCTCTTTTTCCAAAGAGAGGAAAAGACTGTGATACAGAGGATGTGAATTTCCAGGTTTGATAATGTGTATAAGCTAAGAATGAAGCTGCATAACAATGTGCATTATGAAGTATAGAGAGGTGTGATGAATGGGAAATAATCTATTAATAGAGTTCTTTGCATTTTTAATGGGAAAAAAGGAGGCTTTTTATAATCAGGTTTGAGAAATTGTTCTCATTTTTGCAAATCACAGCAACTGATCTTTAGAAAGGAAATCCTGATGCATGACCTCTTTTAAACTATCTCTGTATCCACAGTAGTGGATATTTGTGTTTTGAAAAAAAGTGGTAAAACTGACCTGTAAATGCAGAAAAAAATCTTCCCTTTCTTTAAATAGACTCATGGAGCTAAACATGAAAATAAAAACCAGGTGGAATTAATCCCAAGTTAAATTGATACTGGACCAAATAAATAGGATTGGGGCCATTATGATTAAGAGCCGTATTTGTGCAACACAAGCAGATGCTCAGTAGAAGGAGGATGATTGTCCCATGCTGTCCAGGCCAGTGAGTGCCCCCACCAGCACACTGAACCCAGTGCCAGACAGGGAACATCAGGAATACTTCATTGTCTGACATATAAATAAGGTTCCTTTTTAATTTTTCTACTTAAAAGGCAAGACAAATGCACCAATGTACTTTCTAACCATGAACATATGGGGGATGTATGCTGGGAGGTGATGTTTTGCAGTAGGAGGTTCATGAATCTCAGAAAAGTTAGAAGGAATGCATTAGGGCCAGCACAGAACACAAGTGTGGCAGGAACACAGCATTACAAAATGGGGTTTGTGTGTGCATGATGGGAAGAGTATCAGCTACAGGTCCTGATGCAGATACAGTAGACATGTCAAAGAACTTCACATAGATACAAAATGGAAGAGAGATCTGTAGAAAAGTATTTTCTCTTCTAGAATCCCCCAAGTTTTCTACTTGTTTCCCAAAAAAACCTTCAGAACATAAGGAGTACTGAACTGCTCCAGTCTAGTAACCTTTTCTAAGCCTTTTACATTCATGACATGGCATGATCACTTGGTGGATCAGAGCAAATCACCTGTTTGAGGACTTGCAGAATTGGGTCCATCAGAGTGTGTCTCTGGGGCTGGCAGGGGGGAGAGCTCAGCTGCACTTGGCACTGCTCAGGGCTGGCTCTGGGACAGTCAGAGTGTGGCCAAACCTCTTCTGAGCCCAGCCCACTGCCATCCTTTGTCATACTGCAGCAAAGAATCCCTCAAAATCCCTGTGTATTTAAAATGCTGTTTTTCTCCAGAGCTAATGTAGGGTTACTTCATGCTCTATTCCCAGCAACTGGTTCAGTCCTATACAGAGAGCAGTGAATAATTAACAATTATGTTGTCCTAATATTAGACTAGTCCTGAAATTTTAGGATAATTATTCAATGATGAAAAACTCCACTTGATAATTGGATGTGGCATTCTGAACCTTGGTAATGTTTATGCTACTCTATAGTTTATATCACAGTTGGCTGCTTAAATGGGGATTGATAACTTCCATGCAAATAAAATGTGAGACATGAATTCATTGTAATGGGACTTCAGTCATGCCCTTTACAAAAAAATAACCACCACGTATATTGCAAAATTATCCATATGAAAGCACTGTTGTTTATAGAAGACATAAAGGGATGCACCCCCTTGAGGTAGCATGAAAGGTTTTTCCCTGGTGATTAAAGAAAGATGAAACATTGATGCTTCTCCCACTGAGGCAGAATGTTACATAATGACCAATTTCTGACTGTTTCCAAAATAACATTAGTGGTATTACTCATAACCATTCAAAACATGAAATTGAGTCCTGGAAAGGAAGTATTTCTTTACAATGCCTGATGAATTTATAGCTTGTTTCTGGGTATCACGATCTTTTTAGATCATAACCATTAGAATTGTTTCCAGACAAACATATGATGACTAATTATACAGTGACCATATGATGATTTAAGCCTTACTTAGAAAATCCAACCTTTAGATCACTTATTTCCTGCCTCCAAGAAGAGGATGACAGAACAAACCTAAACCCTGCAGACATTGGTGGGATTGTGTGTGGTGGTCTGACATTTCAGTGATGCATAGAGTACAGGCAAACAGCAGAGACCTGTTTGTCTGTCCTGTCTCTGGCAGATGAACACTCCCCTCTGTTTCTAGAGGGGTAAAGTTTAGTTACAAACTAATGAAACAATCTTCCTGCTCATTGCAGCTGGTACTTTGTAGCACTGCAAGGTTCTTCTGTTTATGGGACTTTAGTGATGGTTTGAAAATCTGGGCAATGTTAATTAGCTCTTCTAAGATAAAGACGTACCCGTCACTGTCTGAAACTGAGGGCGGTGTGAAGTGCAGGCTGAGAGTCCTGGAGGACAGAGTCTTTTCTTACAGGCAAGAGAGACGATGGAGTGGCAGCTCCACCCACAATTTGTCATCTGTGTGCTCACTGTGACGTGAACAGAACCACCCTGCTGCTGAGCTGTACCGGGGGGGGGCTGACTGATGGTCCCTTGGATAAGATTGCAAGGAGAAAGAAATGGCCTCATTATTCTGGGGGGCACCAAAGATATTTTAAGCTCCTTCAATAACGACCAGACTCTGCAGATTTGCAGCAGACAGGTGCTGATTCACCTGGAACAGGTAAAGATCTGCACCCCCTGGTCAGCACTGCCCCAGAGCTGACATGTCCCCGTCTGTGACACGGCAGCCCATGATTCTGTGGTCCCCAGGGAACATGGATCACACACATTACAGGAACAGCTGGGATGTTTACAAGGAGGTGTCTTCATCCAGTTCAGAGTTCCAGCTTTTGTGTTGGGTAAAGAACTGCAGTCCTTGTAATCAGCACACCCACCGTGAATGCAAAGCCAAGCACACACTGGGGGAGGAAGACCTGCAGCTTTGCACAGAGGCACACCTGGAAAGCCAAAGGCCAGGCTCTGGATCCTCCTTGATTGGTCACATATACATGGAACCAGCTGCTGTGGAGCCCTAAACACCATCAGCCACACGAGAGCCTCTGCACTGCCCTGTCAGGAGAAAGAAATGCCTTGTGCAAGGCCAAATGGGAAGTCTGTGGCAAGATAAGGAATGGAACCATCTTCCAAGTGTCAAGCATTGTTCAGCTTTTCCTTTGGCTATAGGTCCCTTCTTCCATGGACATCTTGTACATTTAAGTGGATCTTTTAAATTAATAACATAGCCCAAGTGAAAACACAGCACAGAGACCCAAAGGCTGGGTAAGAGCATGTACTATGGACTGAAAAACTGAGATCCTGAATAATGACCACTGCTAGGTACCCTCTAAATAACCCCTCTTTTTGCATCTTTCCTAAGCTGCTTTTTCTCCTTACAATGCACAGAGACATCATAACTACCAACATTTTTTGCATTTTATCTGTAAACCAAAGCCAGAAACCATGCAGGATGTGCACATCCCGACAGCTGAAACAACAAACAGGAGAAGGAATTACCTGGAAATTGACTTTTTATTTTTATTATGAAATACATCAGACCAACCCTGGAAACAACAACAGCAGTGTTTGTTTCCCACATGTTGGAAACATCAATAGGAAAAAAGGACACTGGGTAACATAAACTCCAGCATTGTTCCACCTGTGCTGCCAACAGATAACAAACCAAGTGCTACCTTTTTGTCACCACTGTTCTCAGATTTCCCTGTTTTAGCATAGCAGCTGGACACTCAGTCCCTGCTGCTCTTTCAAAGAAGGATTTAAAAACTAACTTTACAGATTTCTGGGGCACCAAATAACGATGACCAAACCCCTTTGATAAACAGAAGCCACCACTACACTTGTCTGCTGTGGTCAGCAAACAGAACACAGGCATTCACCCCACTATTAACCCACCATGTGCAAATACCTGTGGCTACAGGATGCTACCAGGGCCTCTCAGTGCAAAATTCTGCACAGCCACCTCAGCCCCAGTCAAAAGGACACTCAATTACAGGAAGCCATCAAACTAGGAGGTCCAATCCTACCAAATTGGAATAGGAATGCTACCAAAAAAACCCTAAAACAGGTCAGTAACAGCAGAAATGCATGAACATTGCTTGCCAGAAGTTGTAAAATACTGGAAATAATGTTAATTTGAGGAAGGAAGAAAAGGTATGCAAACAGAGAGCAAAGCACACCACTTTGAACAAAATTATTTAGATTATCAAGATAGGAGAGGCTACTGGCTAAGCTCAGACATACAACCAAGCTGGATAAATGGGAAAAAAGATGCATTAGGAATTTAGTTTGGTGAAGTCACTAAAATGAATCACATAAGTCTTCATTTTTCTTACCCAGGGGTAAAAATTTAAGTATATCCATAGTGGAAAGCAGTTAAGATGTGCACAGTGTAGAGCACCAGCACAAAGGCGGGCAGGCTGTTAGGCAGCAAATGAGTGCAGAATAACATGGAAAGGACTGAGATATTGTCAGTATAATTCAGTGAGACACCACCATGCACCCCTGAGTGTGAGTTCAGTTTTCTATAACTGCATCCCTCACAAAGAATTGGAGGATGTGATGTTACAGTACCAGGCCAGCTGATCCCAGGTGTTTCTTACCATTACATGTTCCACTCTCCAAGAGTGAAGGGCAGAACAGAGGAAGTTCAAATTTCTGAGAATAGTCAGTTAAAGTAAAGCTTTCATATGATAAGAAATTGAAAGACAATCTATTTACTACAAATGAGCAACTCAGTAACTTGATGAAGATTTCCTCTCCTAAACACTTTGAGACGCATAGATCTACACAGTGTATCATTCATGGTATAAAAACATAATTACTTCTTCCAATTATTTTAAATTTTATATTTGATATTGATGAATTTCTGTATTTGTCTCATTAGTAATAATGTTAGAATTTTTTTCAGAAGTTTATGTAACTGCTAAGCTCAGGATGCTTATGTTAATCTAACCAGTTGTCATCTACTTTTTGGTGTTTATACTCCTCAGTTATCTTTACATGCTTCTCATTGATTAACTGTGGATTTTTTCGCTGGCAGAAGACCTTCCCCTAAGTTTCCATCAAAGCAAATCCCCTTGAACTAGGGCACCCTGATTATTTTTAATTACAAGATGACAGAACAGACAGTATGCAATATCTAATGCCAATGTGCACGTTTTGAGGGTACACTTTGCTCCTCGGGACCTTGGAAACGTTCTTACATTTTCTAAATCAGCGATTTGTTTCCGAACCGGGCATTGGTTCGTTTGTTCCGACCCGCTGCCCGGCGGCGGAGCAGAACCACCCTCCGCCGGTCCTGCCCTATCCGTGACATACAAAAGGCAGGAGATCTCCAAGGAGGGGCAGCTCATCACCATCCACACAAACACCTTCTTTAGGTATTTTATTAAACTGCCCATCTAATTTCTGTCCTCCCACGCGTGACCCGGAGGATGCGAGCGCTCCGCAATAACCAGGCGCGCACTCGCTTGTCACAGCTGCGTTCTCCGCCGAGCCCGGGCGTGGCGGGGCCGAGCCCGCCGTGTCCCGCACGGCTCCCGCGGCGATCCCGGGGCGCGGCTGGTTCGGATCGGGGCCGCCCCGCATCCGCGCCCCGAGCCGGGGATGCTCCGCCGCCGCCCCCGCCGCGCCCCGGCAGCGCCCGCTCCGCAGTGCGCGGAGCCCTGCGGGCGATGCTGCCCCGCGTCCCGCCCGGCCCGGCCGCCGCCTTACCCCGTCGCGGGGCCGGGCCTGGCCGCCGCCCGCCGCCTGCGCGCCGCTCCGCGCCCGACCGGCGCCGCCCGCCGCCTGCGCGCCCCTCCGCGCCCCGAGCCCGGCGGCTGCAGGTGGGTGCCCGGCGCGGCGGCTGCGCAGCGCGGCCCCGGCCCTGCCGGGCACGCTGGGACTCGTAGTCCGGCGGCCGCAGCGCCCGCCGCGGGCACCGGCACCGGCACAGGCAACTGCACCGGCAAGGGCAGCGGCGGCTGCAGCTGCAGCAGCTCCCGCGGCGGCGGCCCTCCCGCCCCCGGCCAGGCCACGCTGCCTTCCCCTGCCCCACTCAGCCCTCCCTGCTTCTGTCCGCCCCAAGCCTGCAGGTGAGGTCCCGCCTAACCCACATAGTCCCTGTCGCCTGTGGCTTGGCACGATGCAGCCCGAGCCTCCCGTCACCCGTGTGCCTCACGACACCAGACTGCGCTGTGCCTTGGGCGCTCTGCCAGCCGCGGCCACCGCCCTGCCCCAGCACAGCCCTGCCCGGTACCCGGTCAGCTCCGGGCACACGTGTCGCCAGCTGATCCCGAAGAACGCGGTTTGCTCCCTCTCAACACCTGCTGCAAACTGAGCCAGCCAAACAGGCCCTGCAGCACAAACCTGCTGGCCCTCACCCCGAACCAAGATGTGTCACCCCAGGGAGCCAGTTTTGGAGTAGAGGGTGCTGGTCTCTGAGACCATTTTGATATTTTTCCTTTCTTCTGTTAATTAGTGTTCGCAAGTCAATTTATATTTGTTCTACTATTCTATAGTAAGGTTAACCATTGGTTGAAATTATATGTAATATTATTTGAGTGAACCCCTTTTAATTAAGCATGTCCTTGAATTAATTTATCACAATGCTTTCACTGGGTGTTGTGATTTAGTTGAACAGAAGTCCTTGGTTCTGAGCACTAAGTGATGAGTCACAAGCAGCAGAAAAGCTGTTCCAATGATTGGGATGTCTTTAAATTTCATTTCACATTGCCAGGAAAAGAAGACATCGCCTTGTTAAGAAGCAGATGCTGCACTAGAGTTGAATTTTCCTATGGAAAAAAAGTACAACTAGGAAACGCCAAACCCTGCCAAACACCTCAGGTGTCTGTAGCAAGACTTAGAGCAGAAAATTCAGGCTAATGAGGGGCTGAAGGGTTGCCATGGGTGTTTTGCCACTGCTGCTAAGGAAAACACCTGTATCCACAATAATGTGCAGAGCATAGAAAAATCCTCCAAAGCTGCAGTTACCTGCTTGGAACCTCCTTACCTCAAACTTCTCAGAAAATGGGATATCCAGCCGTAAGTTAACAGCTTTTTTGCCAAACATCTAAAATGTTATCAGATCAACAGAAATGGAAAATAATCAGATCCATTTTTTCTGCAGTCTTTCCCTTTCCTTCCCTTCCTTGAAGCAGAAAAAGTGTTTGCATCTGTGGTTTTGTTTGTTCAGTCCCAGAAGCATCAGGAAAGCTGAACCAAATTGCTTTGAAATCTTCTGCTCTGTAACTTGGTGGCTCAGGCTGAAGAGCAATTTGTTGCTTTGGTGGTGGGGTTGAAGCTTCCCTGCAAATGGGTCTCATTCAGCCATGAGACAGAAATGTGGATTTAATTATTGACAGGGATCCAAACCTCTTTTGGGATTTAATCTTGGTCTGTAGGATCAGGGCTTGAATGAGTCACTCATAATTATACAAACACTGGGAAAGGGAAATGTATGCTATCTACACAGAGTGAAAGTTAACATTAGGGTGTTTGCTTTTTGATAAACTCATACAAGTTTTTTCACTCAGATTTTCCTGTCACACCTTAAAATGTATTTATTAAGCTGATATGAAGGAAAATGAATCCTCCCATGCTGACTTTCCCATCTGCATGCTTTATATCTGATGACAAATTCACTCCATATCACTTTCTGTTAAAAATGTAACAATCCTCTGCAAGGAGTATAGAGTTTGGCTGAAGTCAATATTCTGCTCTTCTTTGGCTGTGGTTTCATGTTTCTTTCTTCCTTATACTTCATGCATGGAATTTGCAATCAAGAAATCAGAAATATGATCAGTTTCTGTTTAAGAAAAGGTGCAGGTCACCTATATTTACGAGGCATAGCAACAAAACCACAGTAAATAGATTAAATGCAGATGTACTAGATAATCTTTCATTCTTCTCAAACTGCAACATTAGAAGACAAATGTATTCAATACAATTCATGAATCTGAGCTCTATCCCATGTCTGGGCTGCAGGAGATCCCATTTATGGGCTATGCCTGCTGTGATACATTTACATCAAATGACTGTGGCCACCTGCACTGACCATATTTCCCATGTGTGGGATTTCCCAGGCTGGCACATCTGAGAGGGTAGGGCAAGGCTCCAAAGCACACCGTTTTTCCCTGGCAGAACCTTTGCATAACATTTTGCCCACCTAGCCTTTTAATTTTACTTTTATGTATTTCACCTGTTGAAAGAAGTGCAGTGGCAGAGTAAACACCCTAAGGATATAACAGAAAAGGAGATAACTACCCTAAAAAAAAATTTACTCCACTCTGGGGGATGCCTTTGAGACCTGGGGTCCTGTGGTCCCAAAACAATGCATTTCCTGGCTCAGCCTTTCCTACACCCAGTGACAGTTTGTTTCAAAGGCTCTATGGTGAATGCAGTGTAGATGTTTGGCATTTTTTCAACTCTGTCTAAACTGGGCTTACTGCCAGCAGGTTGTACCAGTAAATCATTAGCTGGGGCACCCAAAAGCAAGTTTTATTTTGCTAAACTATTTGTAGCCAAAATGTGGTTAGTTGTTTCAAAATGTTTGTGGCATTTTTTAAATAAAAAGCCACAGGGGCTGTTGTTTTCATCTGGTTTCCTTATGACACAGCTTGTAAGACTTTGCTTAATTAATTCCTGCTAGAACTGGAGCTTGTCTTCTAGACAACATCTGGACTTGATTACTGTGTGGTGCATGTTTTGATCTCTTTCCTTAAAGACCAGACATTGATCAAATTCAGTGACCTGTAAATAAAACCCCCTGGTTCGATTCCTGATCAGCAAATTTCAGGCCTAGGGTAGAGAAAATAATTTACTCTTGCCCAAATGTAAAATTACTGAATTGGGGAGATACTTCTGAAATGCCCTTGAAAGAAAACCAATATATGTTAGCAGCCTCCATTTGTAAGATCTTGATGGTTCAAGCCTTAAAATGTTGACCAGCAGCATTTCAACTGGTCAATCCCCAACTATATTTGGATTGGAAATTTTTTAGTTGCATTGCTTTGATAGATAATAGGATGTTCTTGGATTGTTTTATAAGGCAAGGTACAGTAAAACATTAAATAACACTATTGTCAAGTCCTCTGTTATTTCATCCGGACTTGCTTCCTGTAAACCATTCTACATCCTTAGCACAATAAATCCTGAATAAATGCATTTCAATTTAGACACTGCATTTGCTATGGTAGCAACACTAATAATAAATATCTTATCTGTACCAGTTAATTTGCAGCAGATATCCAACTGAACCACAACTTTCATTCTGCAGGAGTGGAAGGTGAGACACAGCACAGATGGTGTTTGAAGTCTGGGGCCCAGCTGGCAGGCATGCCTCTGGGAACAGGAACAGGCTGAGAGGTGCAAGGGATTGCCACAGGACACAAGATGACCACCACTGAGCCTGGGGCCAGACCCCAGCAGCTCACCATCCTCTGTGCCCCTTGCAGAGCTCTGCATCCCTGCTCTGCCCCAGGCAGCCTGCCCAGGTCGGTTCACACTGCCCTGGAGACACCCTGGAGCAAAGGCAGCATGACTCTGCTCCATCCTGATGTGGCTCCTCCTCCACCCACCCCAGCTCTGCTGTCTGTTCTGGGATGAGAATGAGGAGATTTTGGCCAAATCCCCACCTTTTTTACATTGTCCCATTTAAAGTGCTTTGCACCTCAGATAGGAGCAGGATCCAAGAGACACTGTGCTCCTGTCTTTACAGGGTCTGCTAAAGGGGAAGACCTTTCTGTTCCACTTCCTTCTCAATGAATGGATCTGCAGGACAGCTCCTTCAGCACTGAATTTCTCTATCCAAAGAGTCAGAGGCCCAAGGTCAGACAGAGGCCTTCTGGAGCTGACCAGTATACACTGGGCATGTTTCTGTTACCACGTTTTTCTTTCATGCAGTGAGTCTCCAGGGAATTGCATCCTTTGGGATACATCTAAACTGTCTTAATGGTCTGCTTGAGAAACAAAGCCCTGTGAGGGGTGGTCCCAGATGCTGGGCAGAGCATGTCAGACGTGTGGGCTCCTGCAGAGGGGGCTGAGAATGCTGCGAGTCTGATGGTCAGTGCTTGAGCTCTCTGCAGACATGGCTGGAGTCTGATGGTCAGTGCTTGAGCTCTCTGCAGACATGGCTGGAGTCTGATGGTCAGTGCTTGAGCTCTCTGCAGACATGGCTCAGCAGGTGGGCCCTGGGCTGGCCCCAAGGCATCCATCTACAAGAAAAGGGAGAAATTCCCCCCCACACAGGTAGCTACCCCTGTGGCCTCCCATCAAAGGCTATGTAAGCTCATGGGACTGTGCTTGTCTTAACCCTTTGCATCTGAACATGAAGTTCTCAAAGTGTTAAGCTTGTGTCTCAAGAGAACCAGGACTGAACCATGTCCCTCTTTGCTGCTACTGGAAGAAATATGATTCCTCACACATCATTTGTTTAATCCAACTCATTAAAAAAAGATATATAGGATAGAGGGTCAGGCATCACTTTTTGTTATCATCTACTTTACTGACAATATCCTTCCTGTCTACATCCCGTGTGAATTCCCTAGGAAGGAAGATATTTCTGTCTCAAGCCTCATACTTTGAACGAATATTCTTTATCAGCACTGTGGAGAGTAAGTATAGTATGTTTTAATCAGTTTAGGATTATGTTGGAGGTTTTTTTCCTGCTGTGCTCAGCTCAGTGACCAGCAGTGAGGAGCTCCATGCTGCCTCTGCTCTTGCTGTGCATGTGCATTGTTTCAGCACCAGTGGAACTTCCACTGCTGTCCAAGTCTTCTAGTCACATTATAAACCTTTAAAAATTGTATACAGAGTGTTGTTTACTAACACGTGGTGCTTAGTAGGTAATTGAAACATCCTCAAAATCCTGATGATTAAGCACACACCAGCACATTGGGCACCTTGGTGCTTGGATTCTGCCTGCCCCGTGCCAACAGAAGCGCTGCGAGCTCTGGCCCGGAGCTTTCCAGGAGCAGCCGCTGTATTTGCTCCCTTAGCGGGTCAGGGAGTGACAGGGCAAGGGACTCCTCTGCGCCGTGCCCTGCATGACAGCCCACAGGGGGAAGCTGCATGTTGTGCACAGAGAAGAAACAAAGTGTGGGCAGAGGAGAAGATGAGGAGCCTGAAGGGGCCAAAGGAAGAAAGAAGCTACAAGGGAGATCTGCAAGGCCGCGGCGCGCCGAAAAGGGTCCCATGAGCGGGGCGGCCCCGGCGCTTTGCCCCGCGGGGACAGCACACAGGCAGGGTGCCCGTCCGGAGGGGCCGCCACACACCCCGGGGGCACGGGCTGCCTCACAAGGGACCCCGCACATCACCTCGATCCAGCGCCCTGCCGGACAGGGGCAACTTGCACAGCCCGGGTTGTTCAGAGCTGCCTCCAACCTGGCCTTGAGCATCTCCACGGCCCGGGCCGGTACCTGGACCGAGACCGGGACCCGCTCCAGGCCCCGCCGCTCCCAGGGCCCCGCCCTCATTCGCGCGCAGGCGCAGGCGCGGGCGGGTCGGCGGCTCCCGGCGTGCGCGGGGCGCAGGCGCAGGCGCGGCGCTGCTGGTCGAGCTGGGCGAGCGGGGAGCGGCGGCCGCCCGGGTGAGGGGAGCGGCAGCGGCGGGACGGGACGGGACGGGACGGGACGGGACGGGACGGGGGTGCCGGGCGGAGCCGGGCCGAGCTGGGCTTGGGCGGGCACAGCCCTCCGCCCGCCACGGCAGGAGCCCGGTGGGAGGAGGGAGACGGGGCTGGGTTGACGCCCGCCCGGCCGGACCCCGGCGGCTCACGAGGGCCCGGAGCCCCGCTGGTGCTGGGGACCGGGGGGTCCGGCCGGGGCGGCGCTGGGCCCGACAGCGGGGCCTGCCCGGGCGGTGGGCGCGGGGCTGAGGGGCCGGGGGAGCTGTGGGGCTGGGCTGGGTGTTCAGCCAGCGCCCCGCTCTGCTGAGCAGCCCGAAAACGGAGACTTGGGAAGCTTCGCCTGTAGAGCTGGTGCCCGTAGTCCTTTCAGTTTGCTGCATGTGTTTCCGCGGCTCGCCCTCGCTCGGGTCCCCGCGGTCGGTGGCGGAGGGATGGATGCCTTTCCGGGGCGGGGTGCGCTCCGTACACCGACACCGGGCCGGCGCTCCCGGAACCTCCCGTGCGCCCCTGCCCGGGGCTTGTTCCGAGAGCTGCTCGGAGCTTGTTCCGAGAGCTGCTCGGAGCTTTCGGGGGCCTGCTCTGAGAGCCTGGCGCTCTGCGGGTAGGCGCGAGTTGTGTTGAAATAAGTCATGTTCTAGGGACGTTGCCGTGTACTTAAAGTTTGCTGCAATGTGTTGGATCAGTGCTCATAACTAAAGTTTAGCTACGGTGTCAGGTGTAGAGAGTTTGAAAGGCAGCCAGTGATTTAAGGGAGGACCTGAGATTGACTTCTACTCAGAAGTTTTCCTGAAGTAATAGAATGGAAATGAATTAAATTTCTTCTGCTGTTCTGTTCCAGGCTTGTGAGTTTTGCTACTTTTCTGCAATGGATAAAAGATAACTGAATGTTTCAATAAACGTTCAGCTAGCTTATATCTGAAGTTTCTTTTTGACTAAGACACCAGCAGGCAATTCCTCCAGGAGCAGATACTGTGTATTAATGGGTAGCAGGTTTCTATTGAAGAACATCCAGGTATTTTCTGAAAAAAGTTATGCCTAACCATCCCTCATCCTGGTCAGTCAGTAGCTTCCTGCATGTTGGGAGGGAGAATGGACAGCTGGAGTGGTGATTTGTGACTGAGGAACTTCTTGGGGCACCTGGGATTTTTATCTTATCCCAGCCTTGTATTTATTTGGGATTGTAACACCTGCCCTGCAGCGAGTTTGGTGAGCATGCCTGGAAGTGCCATGGGTGTGCTGAACTGCTGCCTCTTCCATGCCCTGTGCAGCTTGCCAAGCACTGGCTTTGGGGCTGCTGGCCCTGTCACCCCTGCCATTGCCTGGGCTGACTGGGTATGTCTGTTTAGCCCTACAGTGTATTCAGGAACAGGCACACAGGAGTAAGTTTTTATGGGACAATGCCAGCTTGGCCATCACTCAGAGCACCCTGTCTGCAAGAGAGCTGTGTCCCAGTTCTGTGTCATTGTACACAGGATTTATAAAAGAGCAAAGTGGGCTTTGGTTGCAGGTGCCTTCTGATACAGAGGAGGAGCTTGCAGGAACTGGAAACACAGATGTGTTCAGGTTTCCTTCACTATGGAAGCATCTTCATGGTCTATGTGGTTACTCTGCAGTAGCTGCCTGTCCCCCTCCACTCCCTGGGTCACTGCGTGGACAAATGTGAAGTTAGAGAAGCTCAGTTTACCATGTATAAAGCTTAGTAAATTATCTTTTTGAACAGAATGAAGCCTTGGGATTGCTTTTCTAGGAAAATAGCCCAGAATAGTTGTGTCTTCCCGCCTGGAAAGCAGAGTTTACCCTGAGGAGAAGTGTGGGCAAAGGCGAGCTGCCCCCTGCTGGCTCCATGAGGCTCTGGGCCGGGGGATGTCTGCTCCCTCCCGGGGCAGGACAACCCTGATCCTGGGCCCTAGCCCAGGCTGGGGCTTTGGAAGCCTCAGGTGGGTTTCTAAAAGCTTTCTGCTAAGAAAGACAGTATTAGGCTGTTCAGCAGACTTAGAAGGCATTACAAAAATATCTTAAGGAACCTGCTGGGATTATGGTAATATTTATATTTACTCATTTTTCTCCTTGCTTTAGTAAGTAAAGATAGCTCTTTCAAGTGCAGTACATTCTTCATAAAGAGCTCTGGATAATCTTGCACACTGGAAAATAGAATTGTTGCCATCGCAGGGGTTCCCTGGGGAAATGCTCAGATTTGGCTCCTCCAAGCAGCTGGGAGGGTCTGGGGCCCTGAGTGGTGCAGGAATGCTGACAGCCCTGCACACCCCCCTGCTCTGCTGGGGTCACCCAGAGGCTGGGGGGAAGGAGGCTCATGAGGAACAAATGAGATTAAAGTGAGCTCTGACTGTGCTGGCCAAACCCAGCTCAGTTTGTTTTTCATGATGTTGCTTCTATTTTAAAATCCAAGTCACGGAAGCCATTTACAGTGAACTTTAACAACACTGTTGTTTCCTGTGGGCAAGTTATATCTAAAGAGTTTCTCCTGTTTGTGTCCCAAGAAATTATGTTCTTGAATATAACAGAAATTTCATGGGGGGCAAGGGGTGGAGTTTTTGAAAGATAATTGGAAGCTTGCTATTTTTAGAATCTTCGAGTTTTTAAAAATATGTTTTCAGAGAGGAGGGGAGAAAAAATATTTTGACTTGTGCATAAGAAGTGTGTGAAAGTTGTTTGACAGTTTTTCAAGTGGTTATTCAGGTAATGGCATATAAAATGATATAAAGTTACTGCTGTTTTCTCATTTCTTTAGTTCTTCATTGATTTCCCAGGCCTGGGAATAATGGCAAGATTTTTTTCTCTGTGATGTCCAGCAGAATTTCTTCCTTTCTGATTTTCAGCTTCTCTTCTTCTTAACAAACAGGAAATTGACATTTGATGGACTGGAAGTGATGGCTTTCTTTCAGTTTCTCTAAATGTGACTATGAAGTTGCTGGAGTGAAGAACTTCACGTTACAGTTATATATCTGAGAAAGAATATTAACTCTTTGGACTTTTAAGCAATGTTTTCATGGTAAAGCTAAGGACACTTAAAAGTAAGCTAGCTCTGCTCATGAAAAAAGGGCAAAGTATTTGCAAAGCCAAAATTGATGGTTACAGTTTTTCCCATGATTTTGCATTAAGAACACACATATACATATCTCTATATATATAAATAAAATGCACCACAAATATTCACAGGCCAAGTAACTGCTCCTTCTAAAAGCCTGTAGTTTGTTATGCATGTGTCTCTATGCTGAGCTGCTACAGCGAGTGATGGAAAGCAAATAGAGCACTAAGTGTGTTTAATGGGAGGTGAAAGGCTTGTTTGATTAGATTAGGGCTTTAGCTGGCCTTTATGCCCTTTTTAGGCAGTGAGAATTCCTTACACTATGTTTTAAAAGCTGATTTTTAGCATGTTGTATGCAAGTGTTGTATATGCTGTGTTTTCTTTTGTAGGGAATGTTTGAGAGTTGTTGCCAAGCAATCTCAGTGTGCTCACCAGTGCTACCATCATACAATTTAAAGGTGTCTCACATTAAGGGTGCTTTCATATTTTAAAAAAATGTCCCTGATAGGTATTAGAAAATATGTCCAAAACTCTTTAAATTTGTATTTGCCAGGCCACATGTGATTCTCTTCTTGCTGAAGTGAAGCTTCAGTTACAGAAACTGGGTTTTTTTGTTCTGCTGCTTTATTTTTCACTTTTGTGTGTGTTTGTGTGTGTGTGTGAACACTGTACCTGAGGATTTGATTTGACTTCTTTGGTTGTATACAAACAAGTGAGACTAAGGGCCGTGACCTGAAAATTAATGAATGTATTACAAAGGATGAGTAGTTTTCCAATACGAAATATCCCAATGCAGTAAATAAAATGTAATTAATTCTGGATGACAACATTTGTGGCAATAATGGAGAGGAAGCACAGATGATGTTGATGAAGATAATGTATGGTTATGCAGTGCAAGTCTCTTTCAGAGTAAGGGCAACATTATTCTGCAGCTTACTAACCATTCTGCTCCTTATAATTACCTGTTAAAACTGCACCTTTTAATATTTGAATGCAAATGGACATGCAGAACTGTGGTAAATAGCAGTATCTTGGTGTAGGGCAGCCTGGTCACAAAGGGCTATGTGTAATGAGCTGCAGGAAATGTTTTTCTCCTGTGATCCTGTGTAATGGCTTGAACTGTAAGGAAGGGCAGAACATTAAGGCTCCAGAAATGAGAAGTTCACATGCAGATTGTGTGGCATCAGCTAATTATCCATCAGCTGCTTGCACCTGGAGAAACAAATACTGCCAGACTATGAAAACTGTAGGAGGTGGCTCTCTAGGCCACAGAGTCACTCCTTTAATTACTTTTGGAACTTGGGAAAACATAGGTGTGCTACTCTCTGCATTTTCTGCAGCCAGTAAGTTGGATGGCCCTCGCTCTGTAGCCTCTTGCAAAAGGTCTGGGCTCTTCCAGCATGATTTGGTTTAGTTCAGAGGAAGCCAGAGTTCTTTTGATGTAATTTACCACAAAAAGGAGAATTCCTCCTTACGTTTGAGAGAGCTTTGCAAAGGTCAGCTTTGGTCCATCAGTGTCAACTGTAGTTCACAATAAAGCTCTTCTGTTTATATCAGCAAGACTTTCTTAAAAGCAGACATCCTGAAAATAGCCAAATATATTCCTCATTCAGGTGTAGATGTTAATAGGACCTGGAAATTCACTGTTCTTGCAAAGGCAGTTGTTAAAACCAGATTAATTTTACAGGTACACTTGACTGAATGGTGTGGATGAACCTCTGTGTGCTCAGGTCTGTTCAGTGTCTCTGAATTAAAATGTCACCATATGTAACTGTGGCAGCCAGGGAGACCTTTCTGGATGTAAACAACTGAGGTGGAGGAATCCTGTGTGAAGGATTCCATGGTATAGCATGTATGTATATACAGCCTGCCTTTTCCTGCTGCTTAGGAGGCAGTGACTAAATTGATCTGGTTTTGAAGGACAGTGTAAGTGTGGATTTGAAGCAATGCAGTTGTATTTATGGTGTGAGCATCTTTCCTTGGATAGGGGCTACTGGAGAAAAAAAGATTTTTACTGTGTGCCTGGTCTGTGTTGTGTATTTCTATAGAGCCAAAAAATGGGTTTAAGGAGACTAATGAACAGGAATGTATACATTTAGCTTTTGCTTCCCAAACACCTTATGGACTCTCTTGCTTATTTACAGAGACTCATCACAATTACCTTTTCTTTGTCTGTGTGGTCAGCTTGCAGCAAGAATTTGGCTGAACAAAAGGAGAGTCCTAGAACTTGTTTCAGAAAAATGAGAGGAAACAACTTGTCTGCTTGAACACTGCTATGATTAACTGTTTTTTCCATCAAAAATTGTGGATGTTAGAAGAGATGTTCCCTACCTGCTCCTTGTCTGTGAGAAGTGCTATAGAGATTGTACATTTTGAAGGACCCTGGTTTCCTCTGAATAGAACATTTAGCAACCAGTTTATTCTTTATTTTTAATTTTTAATTTTTTTTTTAATTTCAGGGGTTTTATGGTCATAGGATTGACTGGAGGGCTGCCACTTAGAAGCTGTGTTTCCTATGCTTTTCATCAAGCTATTGTAATTTTCCTTGGACAGAACAGAATGTTGTTTCAATGTTAGTGCTATAATTAACTTGGAGGCAAACTTCCTTTGTTTCCTCTGTAGGTAATATGCAAGGGTATGAGTCAGTAATAACCAATTACCTTGTTTATAGGAAATTATCCTTAAGTGCCCTTGAACTGCTGTAGCAACAATAAATGTGGAGCATCTTAACTCTTCTTTTGACTTCATTATGTGTAAAAAACGAAGGTGTTAAACTGGTAGGATCTCCTCTCTCCTGCCCTGCTCTGTGGGAGTTATGGCTTCAGTGTTCTTATCAAGAGGATTGGGTATAGAGTTTGATTTGAAAATAGATATAGCTTAATTAGGTATAGTTTGATTACTGATGGACAAAGGCATGGTGGGACAGGATTCTCATCAGTGAAGAAGCGCAGCTTCCAGGTGCTCCTTGTCAGCTGAGGAGTAACAGGTACCAGCAGTGGGTGACAAAACTTTCCTTTCACACATGTACATGGAGGCTGAAGATGCTTTGTGGTTGGGATATTTATCTTAACTCTGCTTATTTCTTTTTAAAAGTTTTTCATAGATCTGGATAAGAATTAAGACTTGGCTTTGAAGTGCTTGAGCACCTTGCTACTGCCCAAGTCATGACGCTCCCATTTCGAAAGGACTTGGACAAGTACAAAGATCTCGATGAGGATGAAATTCTTGGCAAACTTTCGGAAGAAGAACTGAAACAACTGGAAACTGTTTTGGATGATCTTGACCCCGAGGTAGGCATTAGCCAAGAGAAGTTTTATTTTTTTCATTTGTTCCATTACTAGTCTAAAATAAATTGAGACTTTGTACAATATACTTTTGGACAGAGTCTTTTTCATAGCGTGCTGATGATCTCACAGATATATATGTGTATATAATGCTTCTTTCCTGTTTGCAAGGTGGACACAACTGCAGCCAAGGAGAACATAAGAAGGGATAGCTGGGAGGAGCTTTCCGGGATTGATTTATAAATAAAAATTGCTGTTGTTCATGTTCTTGAGAAGAAAGTTTATTTAGAAAGGCCTGTTTAACTTTCCTGTTTCCAGTGCTGTCTGGTAAACAGCCCTTTTGCATCCATGTTTGTTTTATTATTTCTGCTGTGGAGTTTGATGGGAGTAGGAGGGTGCCAGCTTCTTCTAATGAGTCCTGGTCCTGTATCTGGTAGCTTGTATCTATTCCTGTCCTTATGCTGACTTTGTGAAGAGAAAACAAGTAATTGTTAAGCTCCTGAATGATTATGTCAGCATGGGATACTGAAAAAAGAATATTACAGCTTTCTGCTACAAAGAGCTGAGTTGTCCTCTACAGATATTGGAGCTAATTTCAGACTTCAAGACTTGTGTTTTCACCTCATGGTTCTCTCTGGTTTTCCTTTAATAAAACCAGGATTAATTTAATCTTGATGTTCAGGGATTGGTTCAGAATACTATGATCACCTGTTTTGTTGCACTGAGAGATATTACTGATATTTTAAATGCCTTTGACTTTATGGATGTTTTAACAGAGGAGAACTGGCAAAAGGGTCTGGTTGTCTTTCATGGCAGTCAGAATTCCTATACTTTCTGGTCATTCTGTACTAATATCCTTTTTTTTCTCTTTGTTGAAATATGTTGATATTATCAAAGAAACATCCCACCTTGAGTCAGGTCAAAACCAGAAATACTGTGTTAAAATAATAGTGGAGTCAGTTGTCTTAAAGACTTAAAATCACATGGATGTAAGTGACAGAGGAAATAGTCTCTTGCTGGATGTCTAAACTGTAAATAGCTGAGTTTTATTTAGTACTGCTCATTTAAACAGTGCTGATTCTAGCAAAGAAATGTAAAGTAACTGGCAAATTGAATGCTGGGAGCTATTGCACTTAAAGAATTGCTTCTATCCTACTGAGAGCACAGTGTGCTGTATTTTCATTATATTCTCCATGTCTAGAATACCTCGTGTCCTTCCCTGCCCCAAAAAAAGGAAGTTGGCAGGAGGATCAAAGATTGCCTACAAAAGATGATGGATCAGGGCTGAACCTTGCAGACAGGGAGAAGGAAGTGGGAAATGAAGCTGAGCAGGTGCTCAGGCAGACCTGGTAAGCCTTGCCCCATTTGTTTTGCAGAACGCGCTGCTGCCTGCAGGCTTCCGGCAGAAGGACCAGACTGCCAAGAAGGCCTCGGCTCCCTTTGACAGGGAGCGGCTCCTGGCCTACCTGGAGAAGCAGGCGCTGGAGTACAAGGACAGGGAGGACTATGTGCCTTTTACAAGGGAAAAGAAAGGTAACAGCACCTCTTCCTGTGTGAGTGCTTGTGAAATCTCTGAAGTGGAGGAGCCAGAACTACTGTGAACTGAATTCGGTTGAAGCACTGGCAGCTGTAATGCTTCTAACTCACAGCATTTCCAAATGGCTGCTACTGTGCAGGGCCAGGAGGTTTCCTGGTCAGGCATTTGTGCTGCTGGGGCTGGTGTGCTCTTTGTGTGTAGCACAGGAAGGAAATAAGACTCAGAGATTTTATTATAGATTGTGAAGTTCTGATGGGCATGGTATCCTCAAAGTAAGGGCTAACTCTGATTTATGTCAATAATGACAAGTGCTGTCATGGTGCCTGTGGCTTATGCCTTGTGTTGAGTACAGACAGCAACGTTTATAACCCTGTGTTGGATTAGAGAAAAAGCAGTTGAATGATGTTGTGGTAGACAGTAATGTTGGAAGATGATGTAGGCTGACAAGTGGTGTATGCAGTCATGGTGTTTTTCTAGCATCCTTACTGAAAGGTTTAATAAGATTGCATAGTTACTCCTGACTAATTATACAGTTAACATCACAAGTTTTGAAATCTGGCAGTGGTTTGTGGTCTTTTCTTAAGGATTTGAAACCCTTTAATTTTGCTTAATGCTCTGGTGTGAATCATTGCTTATTTCAGAATTGAGTCTTCATTCATCCACTGAGTTTGTGTCTATGACTGGGGGCTCTATTTGGTGAAAATTTGTTTGGGGTATTTGCATTTTCTCTTCCTGTGCCAGATAGCTTTACCTGACAATGCTGGTGCCTCCCTTTTTTTCTTGAAGTAATAGAGAGATTGTGACTTTACAGTGTGCTGCACCATGTATGATGGACTTCCTTCACAGAGCATTTTTTGCTTTATTTTGTAGTTCAACTCCTTTTGTGTTGAGAGGTAACTGTGGCACTCTTTGCTGACAGCAGAATGGGAGTTTGGTGACTGAACCTGCAGGAGTAACCAAGTGCAGGACAATGCAATGTATTGACTGCAGAAGGCAGAAGCACCCATAGCAGCAGTGCCTTGGTGGTACCCCTGCTGCTGCCAAGGACCTGCTCATGTTGTGTTCAGCTGTGCCTGGCTCCTGCTGCTCTCCTGACACATCTGCCAGTCTGTGTTGGAGACAGACTGATGGCTAAGTGGGATTGAGTTCAGTATATTTGGGGCTCACAGGTGATTGGGGAATCTTTGAATCCTGTGAGTGAGCTAGGCAAGGAGGATGTGCTCTAATTCTGCATTTTCTGCTGACAGCTAGTGCTTCTTTCACAGAAATGGCTCTCTAAAGTCAGCTTACGTCTACATGCACACATAAAAGTATTTGCTTGGGTAGATAAAATCTGTGAGAATCTTGCAGAGAAACAGAAGGGTCCAGCTGTAATGAAGAACTTGGTTAAGAAAGATCAAATGTCATTTCCTTTATGTAATAAAGTATTACTAAATAGTCTGTCTGCATGTTGCAATGAGTCATACCAGCATAGTAAAATTTCCTGTATCTCATAAAAAAAAGTTGCTATTTAGTAACTTCTGACATTTATTTGAGTGCTATAGGAGAAGAGAAAATAATATAAAAAATTAAATGTCAATTCCTTTCATTAAAACTAAACATTCATTAAAAGAAATGTTTAGTATCCAAATTGATGCTCTGTTGAGTGGGCAGCAGGCAAGAAGGTCAAGCTCATGTTGGAGTAGGTGAGGGATAACTTTTTCTTTTTCCCTCATGAAAGTATTATGGTTCAAATTTGACTTGCTGTCACATTTGTTGCATTTTGCACAAAAATGACAATTGTAAATAATTTAATCATTTAAATCAAGAAATTATGATATTGATCTAGATGGAGAACTTGGAAAGGGCATAGGGTGCACCTTAATACTTGAGTAGGATGGTTTTTGCTATAGAGGGCTTGTATCCTAATGTGTTTTTCATTAATATTAAAACAGCCAACAGACAACTAAGCTGGGTTATAATTTTTCACTTCATCTAGAAATACATGTTATGGAGAAACAATAGCAAGTTGTGGAAGAAGGGTAGGTAAAAATCTTGCTTGATTCTCCTGCTAATTTAGGAGAAATGTGACAAATATAACCTTCAGTTCCAGAGGTATTGGGAGGAGAGAGATGGATTGGAGCTGCAGCTGGGTTTTTTGGTGCCATTTCTTGGGTCAGACTTTGCTACAATATTTCTGTGTCCCTGGCTCGTCTCCTTGCTCTAACTTGTTCCAGTTATTCATTTCATGGAGCAAGAAGAGGAAAAATCTACCCTTCTCTTTCCTTTTTCTATTTTAGTAGAATGATGTCCTGCATGGTGATTTGGTCTGCAGATTTATCAAAGAAGCTTACCCTAGATTAATTTTAAATATCCTGTCTTGCTAGTGATTCTGGTAACCTTGTTTTTGTACTAGAGTGTGAAGGAAAAGACTCTTTTCCAGATGCCCCAAGTACCTAATTTTGGGGTTACATGCTATTAAAATAGTGTTGCTGTTCTTTCAGTGATAGATGATGTAATTTCTCCAGGTCTTTGGAACCTCTTTTGTTTTGTGCTATGTCATGTGGAAGAGCTGAAATAATGTAAAGTCTCCTGCTGTGGTGAAATGAACAATGCTAAAGAAATGCAAAGTTTTATCCCTAAATTATACTGTATTCCATTTTCCCAGTGCCTTGATTTTGTTTCTAAAAGCATCCTTAAAAACTTGCTTGGTTTTAAAAACACTATTTAATGATTCAGTCACAGTCTGTTCCAATTAAGTGTTGAACCATAAAGTAAACCTTTGTTCAAGAGATTCATGAGACCAGTGTGGTAATAATTGCAACAGAACTAGCTTTGTCTCAGTGTGTGTATGTAAGTATGTCATAAAGACTTTGCAGGGTGTACTGCAAGAGGAGGAGCTCTCATCCAAGCAGTAAAGCAAGGCTTCAGCACTGAAGGCTGTTGCCCTCAAGTGTATTCCACTCATCTGACTGAATCTGACCAATCCTCCTCCTCCTTCTCCCTTCTCTTGGAACAGCAGAAGAAGACAATTATTGCTGCTGAGATTAAAGCATATCTGAGATAGTAATGCACTTTGTGCTGTGTAGTGCAAGGCATTAGCTAAGTGCTGTGTAAACCAAGCTGTGCATTTCCAGCCTTTGCACTCTTCTAATTGTGGCTTTCTCTTCCCTTTGCATTCCTGCTGGGGTGTGTTTGTTCTGTCCAGATTTGCAGTTCATGTAACCTCTGCTTTAGGCTTGATTTGGTTTGGTTTTTCCCTTTCTCTATCACCCAGAAAACAGAGTGAAACTGTAGCTGAAACTACTACTGAAACTAAAGCTCTTCTGTTGGCACCCTGCTCAGTTGTTGCTCCAGATCACCATTGCCTTCTGTTGCAGCAGGATTTGGGATGCTGTGTTATCTGTTTGCCATACAATCACTTTAAAGTCTTTAAAGGAAGTGTGTTACATGTTGTGTACTGAAACTAATATCCTGTAGGAGCTTTGCAGAAACAGCTTGTCAAATTGATATCCTCCATACAAGAGCACTAGAACAAAATAATATGTGATACTCAAGTCTTAATGTAAAACAGTCTTCTAATTTATTGCTATGTGGCCTGTAATGAGATCAGATAACAGCTCTGCTTCTGCACTAGGACATTGAGGAACTCACTTGTAAGTTGAATTAAAAACATTAGTATGAAATTGTGCTTACAAGGGAATTGATAAACCTAAGTCTGTTACATGGTAAGAACTGGAGATTGATGAAGTGTGGATTATAGAAATTTCTGAACTAAGGAAAGTTAAAGGAACACAAGATGTAAGGAATGCATCAGATGTTGCTCACTTTTCTTAATGAAAAAAGCTTGTATTCAGTTGTTTGCAGGTACCACTTGATTTGTTTTCCCAAATGGAGTACTCCAAATGTGGATTTTAGACTTTCTTCTGCTGTGCTAGGTGTGGCTGCCTGTTAGTATGGGGCGTGTGAGAATAGTATCAGCAATGTGCACTGCATGGCCCCACTGAACAGACCTGATTTCTGCAAGGTACTGACTCCCACCTTTAAATCCTGTGGATCTGTGTGGGAACTGTCCAGGGCACTTCCATAAACACCATCCAGTGTTCCTGCCTTTAGAGCAATACAGCTGGGTGGAACTGAGAACTGAAAGTTCATTATGTAGCAGAGGAGGCCTGTGACTTAATCCTGGATGTGCATCATCTAGCATGTAGCTGAAATACATGGAACACCTGCCTATATAATTATTATAAAAATGATGTGAGCATCCCTGAAATTTGCCTCTTCATGTTGTATTGCTTCATCTTTGCATTATCCTGGCTGGCTGCAAAGGAGCTGTCATGTTCCTTCATGTAATCAAATCCCTACTATTTGGAAAAGTTCCACTTGAGGGCCAGGCAAGCTGCACAGATGTGTAGTGGTTTTTGGTTTTATTTAAAGCTTGCACTAGGAGGGGGGAAGGGACTTGCTGAACTGTATTGGCAGTAGGCCTGGAGTGAGATCATTGTCCCCAGAGACACGGGGGTCTTACCCTTCTGGAAGTAAGTTCATTGCTAAAAGGGAGTGGGGAAGGATCTACTCTTGTATGTGCATTGTAAACCTCTGATTTCTGCTCTAGGACGAGATGAAGCCAATGAATGAGAAATTATGTACACAAGGGTGTGACTTGTTTTATAACAAAAACTGCTCCTGACCCAGCTCATGTGACTGGAGTTGGCTGCAGTGAACATTTCTGGAGGGCAGTGGCTTTTAACATTGTTACTTTCTTAAAAACTGATTATACTTCTCACTCTCCTTAGGTTTTCTAAAGAAAGGCATGTATGGATAAGTTTTTATTACTCTTAGGAAGCAAATATTTGAACCAGACGTTTGTAACCTATGAATTTAAGAATTACTGAACAGCAACATCAGGAAAAGTAGTTCTCTTTTTGTGAGCACTGTGGGGTGAATCAGACAGAAGGCTCAATTAGGTTAAAATACATTTTTGTCAAGTTGCTTTTAATTGAGATTAATTTCTTTTTCTTGGTCTCTTCCTGGTGCAAATAGGATGGCTGAACTAAGGCTCAGGTGCTCGAATCTCACTGTCCTCCTTCCTTGTACTCCAAAATCCTCACCTTTTTACTAGCCCATATTACTGAGGGAAAATAGCACAAACATAGCTGCTGAAAGGCTTTCAATCATGTGTATGCTGCTCAGAGTGTTTCATGGACTGATGAAAAGCTTGTCAAACATTCTCTTCTATAAACTACAGTTTAAGTTAAAGGTTAATCTTGCCCCAGTAGGTGATGTTGGTAAAATAAAATGATAGAAATGCATTGCATCATTTATATCAAAACAACCTGAAACAATTGCTACATAAGCCTTCAATTTATGAAGAAGAATTCTGTAATTTCTGAAGGTTTGCTTTTAATCCCGAATCAATTTATGAAGGTTTTCTTTTAATACTGAATCACCAACCATTTCTTTTGCACTGTCCATCAAATCTGAGGTAATGAATGTCAGCTGCACTTAACTACTGTTTGGAATCAGTAAATTATGTAAGGAGGTTTGTTTTCTGCTTCTAAATATGGGTAATGACCATTTATACAAGTTTCCAAAGAGATAGCAACCCAGGAACAAAGATACCGTGTTGCTAGCAACAGCTCTTGGTCATCAGACTGTGTTGTCAGAGAAAAACCTGATGTGCTTCTCTGTCATCTGTGCTAGTGGGAATGCATTAACTTCCTTTAAAAGGAAATGACCACAAACTACTGTAATCTAGAGAAGATATGGAATACATGATTTTGGGTTTAGTGATGCTAAACTCCATCTGCTATCACTGTAACTGGGACATTGGGACAGCAATGATTCCTCTGTGGAAATACTTTTTATAGCTATGGATATGGCAGAGGGTGGACTCCTGAATTAGGACTGAGACTTCATAGGATGATTATCAAGACCACTTCCTACCCCAGGAAATAACAAAAGGAAGCTGGAACTCCTTTTCCATTGCTCTTTCTGTGGATAGCTCAGGCAACTGGGAAAGTTTGAAAAACTTGAACCTTAAATGGCTGTTAAGATTTGATTCACAGTTGTGTAGGTGGGAACAATTTCTCTCAAATGCATCAGTACAAGAGCTTTTGTTTGCCTTGTTAATTTGTCCTGAACCTAAGCACCCCTTGCTTGTCCTGGCACTTACCCAGTGGATGACTTATTTGTTCTGAGGGACCATTCACAGCTGAATTGTTAGAGAGACTTTCTCATATTCTGATTTCCTACCCTAAAGGTGTATGCAGGAATTATGATAACTACACAGACCTCTACCTAATTCCTGTATTCTAAAATACGTTTTCCCATTACCTGCCTGTAATAAAAAAGGTTGGTGCAGAATGTAATATTACTCCTAGTTCTTTTGCCATTGAATCTTTGATGACCTTTCTAAATACCATTTTAGAGAACAGTATCACTGGCAGAGAAATCTACCATGTTTTGTGCTGTTCACAAACCATGGCTTTCTCACTCAGCTTTGGTTTTTTGCTTCAGAACTGAGGTTAACATGTGAAATCAGAAATACTGTGTATAGTGTAAAAACTGCAGTGAATAAAGTACATAGTATTTGAAACATAAGTAGTGATATAATACAAACTAACATCAGACTTTCCATTTTGTTTACTCCAGGGAAAATATTTATCCCCAAGCAAAAGCCTGTACAGTCTTTCACAGAAGAAAAATTCTCTCTTGATCCAGAACTGGAGGAAGCCTTGACCAGTGCCACAGACACAGAACTGGGTGACCTTGCAGGTGAGGTTTTTTTGAAGGATGGATGGGCTGGTACATGTTTAGAGAAGGAAGATCTATAATTAATGTGAGGGTGTATTGATCTGACTACAGGATGTTGTAGTTGTGATAGAAGCCAGATTATGTTGTTTGAAGTGTTTTACTTCGTTGATTTGTGAGGAAGTTAATTATTTTGGCCTGCAAAAGATACCTGAATTTCAGACTCAAAACCTTTAAATCCTTTCCTCAGACTGGCTGGTTTTTGATGTGTATGTATCTGCTTTTTCTTGTGTATAACAATATGTTTGTTTGTGCCTGTATTCCTAAAGCTTCATTTTTGTGATTGAGCTGCACTTTTTAATGTTGGTGCTTGAACCTGGTGAGGTCAGAACTTTCTAAGATGTGAAAGTTAACCAAAATGTCTATAATTAAGTATCTTTTCTACTTTTTTCAAATAAGATACTGAATGGCTTTTTGTACTGATAAGTATTGTACAAACGTCAGGTTTTGTTATTTAAAGGAGCCCTGCATCTGAGCTGAATTAGGAACAGTAAAAACTGGTTTTTGCTTTTTATTTTTCTTTTTCAGCAATACTGGGAATGTCCAACTTGATAACAAACAATCAGTTCTGTGATGTAGTAGGAAGCAGTAATGGGATTGACAAAGACAGCTTCTCAAGTAAGTGTGTACACAAGTGCTAGAAAAATCAATTAATTCTCTGTACTGCACACCATTCCTATAGCATTCACCAACATTCTTTTAGACTCTTCCAGTCTTAGTCTGGAAATGTGTATGCCTATAACATTGCTAATTGAGTTCTGGCAAGAGTGGAATTGAAATATAAATACACTAAAGTGTCCTCTGCATTTAAGTCACTTTTAGGTGACAAAATAGGCATAAGCATGCATTGTGTGTGTTGGTTCTTAGGTTCTATATTTGTGTTTGTAATTCAACTCCTATGTGCTTTCTGGAAAAAGAAGCAGAAAGGCTGTGAGGACTTTTGAAATTGAAAAGAATTGAACTTTATGAAAATATGGTCAGGAGATGATGGTATGCTTTTTTGGTGGGGAGAGATGTATATACTGATGAAATGATCTTTAAATACAGTAAATATTTAGTATGTGTATAATTTATTCACAATGAATGTGTGCAACCTGTTTGATTACATTTAAATGCCTTACTTTTCAGATATAGTAAAAGGTGAAAAAATGTTGCCTGTTTTTGATGAACCACCAAATCCTACAAATGTGGAGGAGACACTGCAAAGGATTAAAGATAATGATTCTCGTCTTGTTGAAGTTAATCTAAATAACATTAAGGTAATTACCTGAAGGCTGCAGTAAATATGCTGCTTTTTCTCAGTAGAAGACACTTCTAGCTGCAAAACTCTCCAAGAGAGCATGATAGGCTTATTCTAAGTACAGCAATCTTTCTGCTGAATGTTGCAGTGTGTATAAGCTCAGAACCTGCAGCTAAACCAATAAGCCATCTTGATTTCTCTTGCCAAATGTGTATTTAAAAAGTCTTAGACTTTCTCACTGCCAGCCCAGATTTCTGTCACTGCCAAGCTGGCAGCAGTTCCAGCAGCTCATTATCATGGAGTTAACTATTTTGTTGAATCCTTTGTCCTTGATGAAGCAATGTGCTCTCAGTTTCTATTGCAAGCAAAGGGATATTTGTCCCTTTCATCCTTCTGATTCTTGTACAAAAGGGCTGGTGGAAGTTAGGGCAGCTTCTGCTCCCAAGTAATGTGTAAAAACACAGTTGTATTTTTACACATGACAAGCTTTTGTATATTTGCTTGAAAGAAACCAGAACTGCAGCACCCCTGACTTGCAGTGCAGACACCAGAGACATTCTTGCCAGCAACCAGGGCTGCTTGTTCCCCTTCCTAAACTGGGGAAATAAAATCCATGGTTTAAGAATACTCTGTAACAGGTACATGCTAGCCAAAGTAACTGCCTAAATAGGCAACAGATCAAAGTTTCTGATACAATAAACTGGGACATTTGCTATCCTAATTAATTGTTTAAAATTATTCCTTTTAAGCTTGGTTGTTACTATTCTGTAAAAATGATTGCTTTGTAGAATTGGTGACTCTTACAGCCATTGCATCTTAGGGTAGGTCTTGGCTGTGAGACTGCTGGAGACAGTGGTAGTTAATATTTTAGGGCATTTTGTTGTAAAGAGAATAAGATAGAGAGAGAAGCTGGGGGGAGGGGATAAACTTGTGTATCTCAAGAGAGTGAAATGCTATTTTTAATTCAAGAACATACCAATTCCAACGCTGAAAGAATTTGCAAAAGCCTTAGAAACCAACACACATGTGAAGAATTTCAGCCTGGCAGCCACCCGAAGCAATGATCCTGTTGCTGTTGTAAGTACTCGTGATAAGGGCTTTGAGTGGGGTGCAGGGGAAGTTAGGATGGAAAGGCAATGGTAAGGGATTGAATTTAATCCAGTTTAAATGATGAGGGATGAAAATATTTCCATTCTGCTACACTGTAAATTATGTTTTCTTTAACAAACCTTTGTTGTATCTAAGTTGGTAAATGATTACTAGTAACTTAATATGCAGCAATGCTTCAGATGTGTGAGGAGAATTCTTTTTTCCAGTCCCTTTCCTTTATTTTTCATTTTGCTAACCTCCTTCCTTTTTCCCTTTCTTTCCTAATTGTTTAATTCCTGCTGTTCAGTCCAGTAGCCAATAGTACATTCAAAATTAATTTGCAGGAAGCACATTTGAGGACTTAAAAACACCTGTGATATTTTTCAACTAACTAGAGTTTTAGTTGAATTTGTAAAATACTTGTTTCTCTATCTCCCTGCTACCAAAGTTTGGCTTAAAATATTGGTATATAAAGCATAATATTAGTCAAAGTATCTAGCTTGATACAATTGAAACTTAAATATAATTTATTGTCAGGTTGGTTTTTTCTATGTTGAATTAAAGCAGTACCTTATTTAATTACAAATAAAGAGGTAAGAAAACAAAACTAATTGTTTTGCCAGGACAATCCTTTGCACTTGTTTTAAATTCAAGTTAGAAAAAAACCAGCTAGTTTGAAAGACTCCATTAAATGAGCAAATGAGCATTTGAAAGCTTTGGGTTTGGGTCACTTAAAAAGTTTCTTTTCAGCAGGACTAAAACAAGTAATAAAGCTCTATAAGGGCCTCTTTTCTCAGGTGTGGTTTTGTTGCATTTTTTGTATTGTGACTTGATAGAAAAAAATTCAGAGGGTACAGTTTTTCTGCCAGTAAACTCAGTGGTTAGCCATTCCTGTTTTCTTCCTTTCTCAGAAATAACACCAGGTATAAAAGTGCCTTTAGCTACATGCTGCTACTATGCTTAGAGCTTTGAATTTTACCTTTTCCTACCAAATCTGTAGACAAAAGCACTTTGAAAGTCAGATCTCCTGTTTACAAATTAACCATATCTAATTCTCCTCTCAGTTGACTAATGCCCTTTCTTTGGCCTTTGCTTAGCAGCCTGCATTGCTTGTTGTGTGCTGTGAAAGCTTACAAAATGGAATTGGTCCAATATGCTAATTTCAGACCATTTATATTCTGTGTAGCTTTTTAGTTTGTAACAAGAGAAAGGCCTTCTCTTGACTGAATGCTACTTAAGAAGGGAATTTAGATAATGCCTGGCTAAAAGAGTCATCTCAGTCTCAATAAGTGAAAGCTTGCAAAGTTACACCTTGCATCTCTGAACTTGCTGCTTCCATGGAACTGGTTAGTGGAAGTGGTTATTGCTGTGTCCTGTGAGGTACTGCAGCAAAATTCAAAAGTTTAATGATGCTTCCTTATATTCAAAGGCTCTTGCAGATATGCTGAGACGAAACACAAAATTAAAAAGTTTGAACATAGAATCAAACTTCATCACTGGAGTTGGAATTCTGGCATTGGTTGATGCACTGAAAGACAATGAAACATTGACAGAGATCAAAATTGATAATCAGGTAAGTGAGGTAGTGGTGATACCATAGCTAAACCCAGCCAATCCTAATTGACTGAATGTTTTTACAAGCCAGCCTGTGATAAACTCTTCAAATATATTATGTTTAATATCTTAACACCATCAACAATTGCCCTTAAGATTGTCAGAAGCATCCAGCTGAGGTTGATTTCTGTGCTTCCTTGTGCTTTAAAGTGTACAAATATATTTTAGGACCTTCTGCCTATTTGATTAACTAGAATGAAGCTGAGTGTTTATTGACTGATATGGGGAAAGGATTTTGATCTCTTTCAAGATGAACACACCTAAGCTCTGTTGTCTTTGTGTACCTTTTATTTTAACAGAGGCAGCAGTTGGGCACAGCTGCAGAAGTAGAAATTGCCAAGATGCTTGAAGAAAACAGCAAGATCCTCAAATTTGGGTACCATTTCACACAACAGGGACCTCGAGCCAGGGCAGCTGCAGCTATCACAAAAAACAATGATTTGGGTAAGACCTGTCATTATGAATTGACTGGGTGTGGGGCACAGGCTTTAAGGTTATTCCCCTTCTCTCTTGACAAAACCAGGGTAGCACAAGATTAGTAGATCAGTTTCAGGTTTCTCCTGTGCTTTACTCCTACTTTTTTGTTGCTGCTTGATGTTTTCTGTTTTGTTGCAGGGTGTTCATGATGGGAGAATTTTTAGCATAGTCTAGAACAGGAGCATTAAAATTTTGTGTGAGTTATGGCAAAGGGAGTGAAAACAATAGTTTTGATCACCCAGTTATATTCAGATAAGATTAATTTCCTCTTCAAAATCAGTACTTGAAACTAACAGTGTAGGATGCCCAGTTCAATGCCAGTATCCCAATGTTGCTGGGATTGCTTGAGCAAGGAAACTGAACATACTGTCATGTACAGAGGCTGGGACTGGGTAATCTCTCCCTTGGTGGTTCAGTTCATGTACAATTAGCTACAAGTAGCTGATAGCAGTGGCATCTTTATTTGCTGCAGTCAGGTTTGTTGGAGCTCATCAGTTAGAATCCTAATTAAATGTATCAGCAGAAAATTGGTTAATAACATAGCACATGAACGGAAATAATTTGTATAATAATGTCAAATACTTGAGGCACTCAGCTACAATATAATGTCCATCTATTCAAGTGGAACTTCATTTTAAAACTCTATTTAATTAAATTTTTTTGTGGTGACCTCTCATCAGTGTGAAAAGGGGCCAGGCAGTTTAGTAGTAGTAGTGGTAGTTAAGGAATATATTAGAGGGAATGACACAGGAAATTGGAATTTGGTTCAAAGATCTGATTCCCCTCTGAATAAAGGTTAAAGTGGAGGAGAACAGCTCTGAAAGATATGGATGAGTAACTAGCATAGAGCACAGAGAGATAAGAAAGGCACTCAGACACTGCATATCTGTTTCTCAAAATAGATTCTAAACCAGTTGGGTTTTTTATCATAATGCTTCAGGTGTCTCACAGCTTTCTAAGGTTTCCTCTCTCACTAGTTCTCTTATTAGTGCTTGACTGTTCAAAATCTGTGCTTCTATTGATATCTTGCCTTTTTTCCTTTGCTTTCATAGTCTGGAGTATGCGAGTAAAAGTTTCTGCAAATACCTTTTCATCTGTCCAGCCCTGAAGCTACAGAGAAGGTTACTCTGAATACCCACTTGGGTATTGAGCACTGAAGCCAAGATGTTTGAAGTTTCTAATTTCTCTCTTTGTACGTTCCTTCTAAAAAGAAAGTCTACATCTTTTTCATTTTCCTTGCTCACACTGTGTTGTACCACTTCCCTATTCATTGTCTGTGTACTGTTAACTGCATGATTGGAGAAGTCTAGGGCTGGAAATTCTTGTCATCTGTTCTTGCAGTTTGATGAAAGCAGGTATGAATAACTTTTGCCACCTACTTTCCTTTGAGTGAATTTGAGAACACATTCACTTTCTTCTTATATAGATGTGCTTGCTTCATGTTTTAAACAAAATGGAAATGTCCTTTGTATTTGCCTTTATGTGTCCTATAAGACCTTTAGTGCCATTGGCTTTGTCCACACAGAAAAGGAAAACTGGAAAAAGGAAATTTGATAGTGTGAAAAGAAAACATCAAAAATAATACAAATGTTGAGGAAAACTCCAGTCATTCAATCAATTTTGCATATTCTCAAATCTTAATAACATGTGAGCTTTTAGTTATTTTAATAATACATTTTTATGCTCTTGCATTTTCTGACAATTGAATGTTTTTATTAATAAATGGAAGGTGTTAGGCTGTTGATTGTAACATCTGTGTGTGTGTATAAATTGTGTTAGATATACTGTGAAGCTCTTGTAGTGTTTCTTTTGAAGCCATGTAAATTAAATTCACCTCTAAAAAACTGCAAAAACTGTAAAAAAAGAATCCTGGCTAAATCTGCTTATCAGACATAAGATGATTAATGTTTCCCACAAGTCCTTCCTTGGAAATATTTGCAACTGTTTGTGAATAAGGCTTATTTTAAAATGCTGTCTAATGCTAAGTGTTAGCTACTTTAATATGTGATACTTCATGTGACAAAGTAACTGTCCATGTTACAGAAACACAGAAAACAGTTAAAATGCTAATTAGCAAACCTTCTCTTTCTTGTCTCCTTGTTGCAGTTCGGAAGAGGAGGGTTGAAGGAGACAATTAGCAAAGCTGCTGCCAGAACTGTGGAGTCAGCACAGGCAGCACCGTGGGCTTCAGCAGTCTTGGACTCCATTGACCTGGTTAGAAGGGAAAAGACTGGATACCCCCTTCCTTTTAAAGCAAAGAATAGAATCATCTGCTGGTATGCAGCACGGTTTTGGGATGGATGGAGACACAGTAACTGTGCCAGTCTCTGTACCATAAGTTTTGATTGGGTTTTTTAAGGACTTTTTTTTGTATTTCAAGACTTGGGCTGTGCTTCCTACTAAAAATGTAATTGCAAATCAATGGTATAATTGTCTGTAGTCAAAGAATGGGACTTTTAAGATGATTGGGCAGATACTGACCCGACTGAAATGTTTGTAAGAAAATCTGGGGGTGTGTATTTACCAGGAGGGATGTGTATATTCCTGACAACAATGCTCTAGTGAAAAGGGATTCTTCACCCAGCAGCTGCACTCGTGTAGAGCTGTTCAGCTTTGTTCATCTGCACTGAAGAGAAATCTTTCACAGCAATGTTATTTGTAATTCTACTGGTTTATTTTTTATTTGTTCTTGATACTGTAATCAAGTTCAAAGACATCCTTTTAAGCCAAACAAAAATAAATTGGCTAAGGACTTCTCCTAAGGAATTAGAGGGACTAATACAAAAATGGAAGCCTTGGAAAACAAGGAAAAAATTCTGGAGTCTTGCAAAACAACAGTTTTTCTGTTACATCTAAATCCTTAAAGTCTTTTTCTAAAGATCCTGTAACTGTGTCTTGCTCTGTATCTAAACTGGATACATTTTTAGACTGATTTCATGTGTTCATCAGCATTATTTAGTTTATATTCTTTGTTTAAAAATTGTTATCTACATTCATAAGTATCAATTTCTCTAGAAGTAGTGGACATTCATATTTAAAATTCTGCATACCTATACAGGAAAAGCAGCTTTAACTGTAAGACCACTGGGCCTAAGTTACATTACATTAAGCTATTTGTACTTCATACAAATCTAACAGTTTTCAATAATGAAATAACACTTTGAAGAAAGGGTTTTTCCATTCTATATCTGTCTGGATGTTGAAACACTACCTAAGATATGCAAAACCAAACCAATAAGTAGTGTCAAATCTCTAGGGTGTAGTCATTGTTAAAATGTTTAAAGTTCTATGAGCAAACTAATAAGGCAACAAGAATCACTTCAACTTTTGTACATAATCACAGTACACTTTGAAATATGAAAATCTAGAAACTTTTTGGTGTAGGTCTGTTTGGACTGTACTTGTACTAGTTTGCTTTGAGATCACAGAAATGTTCTACAGGACTGCTTGGCTGTATTTATAGCAACAGAGAATTCAACTGACAACTGTTTTCATCCAAAGATCATAATGTGGTGAGCATTTATATGTAGAAAACATTGGACTGAGAATTTTGCATCAGGTTGTATATACTGTAAAAACAGAGCAAGTCTCTGACACTGTGCCCACACTGTAATTTGCTGCAAGTCTTGGTTTGGATCTTTAAAGACAGACTTTATTCTGGAGATGGCTTCAAATGTTACTGCAACTGTACAGAGAATTTGGAATTATAGTGCCTTCAGTGGGGATGTATATATCTGGTTTATACTCGTGGAAGAACCGCTTTTCCCCCTACTTCTAGATCGGCGTTTTATTAGAATTACAAATAAATATGTGCTCTGAAAACCAAGTTGGAATGAATTCAGTTAAAACCAAAGACTACACTTACTGTAACCTCACAACACCAGAAGTGTTCTGATGAGTAACAAAAAGGGCTTCTTTTAGTTTGGGCTTTTGTAAATTTTCAAGAACTTTTGAGATTTTGAAATAAACTTTGAAATAGTTCTAATACAGTATGCATACAATCAGAAGTTAAGTGTATTTTTACAGACAGACACTGCTGTACAAATATGGCCAAAGCATGTCATGTGCTGAGTTGCCTAAAGCTGTACTTTACTTTTGATTTGCTAGGCACCATTATCATTTTGTGTCAAAAAACAGGCTGTAATGTCTTCCTTCATTTGTTGAAGGGCTGCATGTTCACAGAATCTGTTCACATACTGTGATTCTATGATGAGTTGTTTTATCACTACCTAAAAAGATTAGGCAGTTATCTCCTACTTGAAAATGAAGGAGAAAACTGAAAGGCTGGATTATGGAAAAAATAGCCCAAATCACATTATTGCTTTTACTTAATCAAGTTTGGCTGTTTAATTATTTATATTCCAATCAAAGGCAGAGCCATTTAAGTTTCAGCTCTCAGGTGTCCTGTCACAAATGACAGTTAAATGGTTTAACTCTGTAGACAACAGCTAAAAATTTGACTGTTTTTGACTTTCAGGACAGATACCTGACAGGCTGGGCATGGAAAACAAATTTTTTCAATCAGAAGGGTTTAATCATCCAAATTGTTGGAAGACCTTTGGTGTGGTGCATGGAACAGTTTACAGCAATCACTTTTGTGCCTGTGGTGTGTATCCTTTTTGGAATAAATGAAGAAATTCAGTCTGTAGCCGGGAATCTTCAACAAATTTCTTAACAAACAAAGTGAGCAATGATGTAATGCCATCGAGTGTGGTGAGATCTGTGTATGATTTCACTGATTGTGAGTGCAGGGGTGGTATTACTGTGAAAGCCAGTTACCATAAACACAAGGGATTTTTCTGAAAGAGATACTGTTTTCTTACTGATTATTTTTCCTGTTTAATGCAGAAATCAAATGACTGCATATGTTGATTCTGTTGGTTCCAAGCTAAGCATGGAAACATAATATTTCAGAGCAATTACCTATTTACTCTTGTATTTTAAAGAAATAGCCTCACTCTCTCTGCAGCTTGAGTAATCCTGCGTTTGTAAGCTACAAACGAGCAAGTGTTCGAGTTAAATTTCCATTGGGGAAGCAGGTATTGAGTATTTTAGCATATCAGCACTATATGCTGTCAGATTGTAAAACAGTTACTAATCTTTGGATGATTAAAGTACTGTATTCTTGTTGTGGCTTCGGGGTTTTTTTTGTTTGCTGTTTTTAGTACTGTACAGAGTTGCTTCAAACCCTTGTGTTTATATGAGAACCTTTCGTTCTCCGGCCAGGCAGGAGCGGCCGGTGCCCCTGAGGGGAGCGGCTTTCCCTCAGCGGAGGGCGGGGCCATGAGAGCGCGGGAGTGGCGCCGCCACAGCGGCACCTGCGGGCCTGAGCGAGCGCCTCCGGGAGCGGAGCGCGGCTGCTCCGTGCGGGCGCTGCAGGCACGCCGGGAGCGTGCGGAGGGGCAGCCGGGCACCCACGGCCTTGGCCCCGGCCCCGGCCCCGCTGCTCCCTGTCCGGGCCGTGTCTCCTCACGGCCGCGGGTGCGGCCCCTTTAAAAGGAGGCGCCCCCTTTGAGAGCGACTCCGGCCGGGCTGCAGGCGGCCTGCGCGAGAGGCGCCCCGTGTGACGTCACTGCGCGGCGCCGGCGGGGCCGCGCTGCCGCCATGGCCGACATGGCGGATCTGTTCGGCAGCGACGCGGACTCGGAGCCGGAGCACAAAGGTGAGGGCGGCTTCTCGCGCTCTCTCTCTCTTTCGCTCTCTCTCCCTCCCTTCCTCCGTCCGGGTGCCCCCGACGCGGGCTGCACCGCCCGCCCCGCCTCGCCTCTGCCGCGGCCCCCGAGCGCGGAAGCAGGGATGGAGGGAGGGAGCGATGCGGAGCCACGGGCCGGGGGTCCGGTGCCTGCAGGGAAGGTTGTTCCGCCGCAGCCGAGTTCTGGAAACAGTGGAACACCTGGTTTAGGTCCCTGACGTTTTAAAAATTCTCGTACGCGTTTCTGTAAATTACTTTTCAAGGCAGCTGTTTGTTTATTTTCCTATTGGAAACCACATTTACCAGTCTCGGCAGTGAGGAGTAGCTCCATTGTCATAAACCTCCGTGGGTAGATAACTTGGATTAAATACAGAGTGACAATTTTGGATTTGTAGGATCTTATAAGCCGCGTCTGTTTAGTTACTTGTTTAAGCCCTCACTATTTCAATTGTTACTTTCGTTTGTGTAATTCTTTATTCCTTCTACAGTCTTAGAATCTTAGATCACAGCTTGTGGTTTGAAACTCTTTGGGCCATCGATCATTTTTCATTGTGCCTTTCTTTGGCTGTGCTTTTATTAGCAGCCATTTTATTTTACTACTCTCGCTAACTTTGTTGGTCTTGCTGGCCGTTCTCTGTAGGTTTCTCGGGGGGTTGGGTTGTGTTTTTGGGGTTTTTGTTTAAGCAATGCACACGCATCCTCGGAGAAGCATCCTGACTGCTGAAGGGGTGGTGTTTGTTTTGCAGACTCCGATTCCGGCTCTGATTCCGATTCCGAGCAGGAGAACGCTGGCTCTGGGAGCAACGCCTCCGGCAGCGACAGCGACCAGGACGACGACAGGGAGGCCGTAAAACCCAGCAACAAGGAGCTGTTCGGGGATGACAGCGAGGACGAAGGAGCATCCCATCACTCAGGGAGCGACAACCACTCTGAGAGATCCTACAACCGCTCCGAGGGCTCGGGGCACGAGGACAACGAGCAGTCGGACGGGGAGCAGCACAGCGCGTCCGAGGCCGCGCACGACGACGACGAGCACGGCTCTGAGGAGGGCAGCCATCGCTCCGAGGGAGACGGCTCCGAGAAAGCACACTCCGAGGATGAGAAGTGGGGCAAGGAGGACAAAAGCGATCAGTCAGACGATGAGGAGAGGCAGCAGAACTCTGACGATGAGGAGAGACAGCAGAACTCTGACGATGAGGAGAAGGTGCAGAACTCGGATGAAGATGAAAGGCCACAGGTGTCTGATGATGAGGAAAGACTGCAGAACTCAGATGAAGAGAAAATGCAGAACTCTGATGATGAGGAAAGGCCACAGGCCTCAGATGAGGAGAAGATGCAGAACTCTGACGATGATGAAAGGGCCCAGCGGTCTGAGGAGGAGAAGATGCAGAACTCTGATGATGAGGAAAGGGCTCAGCACTCTGATGAGGAGGAGCAAGAGCACAAATCTGGTAGGAATGAATACAGAAATAATGATTTGCTGCTGGTTTGGTCTCTCTTTATTGTTTTGTTCACATTGGCCTGAAAAGATTGAAACTTCAATGTAAGGGCATTGATTTCATAGTTTTTAACTATAGTCATCTTTGCAATTTTTTTTGATGCAGCACTTTCAGAGCTTATTAATAGAGAGGAATTTTTAAATTTGTGAACCAAAATTTTTAATTTGCTGAGAATAATTCTGCTCCTTAGTAGAGTCTGCAAGGGGCAGCGACAGCGAGGATGAAGTTCTGCGAATGAAGCGGAAGAAACCGATTGCATCAGATTCAGAAGCAGAGAGTGACACAGAAGGGCAGAAAGGTAAATGATGAGGGGGTTGTGGGGTTTTGGGCCCTTTCATCCTCCTCTTGAGCCTGCCATTCATCAGCTACAGGGCTTGATGGAATCGGTAGTGTTTGCTGTACAGTGCCATGGAAATAACCAAACAGACATAAGAATTCTGTGTGGGATGCACATGCTGATCCTCTCCAGATAGCTCTGTCAGGTTCTCTCTTCTGCAAATATTCTTTCATGCATTGTTACTGAAAGATACTGAAAGATGGTTCCTGTAATCAGAGCAGTCCAGGGAACCTGTACTATGTTTTGTGGTGGCTTAGCTGGCTGAGGAAGAGGCATTTATTTTTTGAGAAGTAAAACCTCCAAAATGTTTAATGAAATTTCTTTACTTCTGTTCAGTTACTTGAATAGGGGTTATCTTGTACTCTTCTGTTGCCATTTTTCAACTTGATTTCCTTATTTGATAAATAAATCTTGCATTAGGGTTGTGTGTGCATATATATGTGTGGTTTAAAATTGTCATTTTTCTGCTGAAGAGCATGCAGATGTCATGGATCTGTTTGGAGGTGCTGATGACATTTCCTCGGGAAGTGATGGAGAGGACAAGCCACCAACCCCAGGACAGCCCATTGTGAGTGGACTTGACTTTTCAGATAATTACCATGCCATTGCACTCTGAAATGCAGAACACCAATTGAATTGGGTAATATTCTAGTGAAAAAAAAAAAAAAAAAAGAGTAGTGATGTTAAGTAGCACTACAGATAATTTTGTCCCAGCTGAAAGAATTATTAAAATTTTATGCATAACAATTTCAGGTTTATCTGCCTTCCCTCATCCTTCCTCCACTTTTTGAACTTTAAAAAAAATATAAAGAATAGTTTTATTGCTACCAAATAAAATACAAAGCCATAGCTGTCTTTGGTACCTTATTGCAGCTATTTGAGAAATATTTTCATTTTTAAGATAATTTTTCATCTTTTATTGACAATAGATAAAGATACCTTCTTTAATCTGGTAGAAAGTGTTCCCCAGTCTCCAGTGCTCAGCCAACTCTGTTGGCTCCTTTGCTGTTCTTCATTGTCTTTGGTCTCTTGAGTTTGCACTGATGCTTGAAGTCACTTAAAGTGCCACATGACAATGCTGAGTTGAATTCCTTTCAATGAAAATGCCTGAATTCTTTTATCCAAATCTTCCTGACCTCTCTGTGCCTATGAATGACTTTTCTTTAAGCAAAATGTAATTATTAGAGCAGCAGTAGCCAGATAGATTTTTTCACTTATGCTCCTGTTCTTTCTTTTCACTAGGATGAGAATGGGCTGAGTCAAGAGCAGCAGGAAGAAGAGCCTATTCCAGAGACCAGAATAGAGGTAGAAATACCAAAAGTAAACACAGACTTGGGTAATGATTTGTATTTTGTGAAGCTGCCCAACTTCCTCAGTGTGGAGCCCAGGTAATTGCACATTAAATACAGGATTGTTAAAGTCTTCTAGTGTTTTTGTTTAGTATGTGTTTACCCTAATAAAGTTGTTGACATTAAGATGCATATTTTTGGTTGTGATTAGTCAATAGTAATGGCTGTTGTTTTCTAATTAGGTAATTTTATTATGAAGGTGGGTTTCAGCTTGATTGAATAACTCATTGTCTGTAAAAACCAGACAAAAATGTGGTTTAATTGAAAGCACATGCTATCAGTTGAATTGTAAGCATAAGTTTAGGCTCTCAGAGATGTGAAAGGCAAATGCACTGACCCTTATGCACTTCCAGTGATTAAAAACATAATTTTGAATTTCAGAATAAGGCCTTTTTTATTCCTGTATGTTAAATATCCTGTACTATTTATGAAGTAATCCTGTACTATTTATGAAGAGGCTGGTTATTTGGATTAATTTTCTTAGAAGAATAAAGAATGTGTTGTAAAATTTGTTTCAGACCTTTTGATCCCCAGTATTATGAAGATGAATTTGAAGATGAGGAGATGCTTGATGAAGAAGGTAGAACTAGGTTAAAACTCAAGGTATAGTATTAATTTTCCTTTTGTGTTTTGCACTCACCTAGGCACTTTCCTTCAAAGTCTATTTCACATCTTTTGGAATGATGTTTTGGGTTTTCAGATTATGAAAGTGTGGGCGCTGAGGAAAGTTGATCTGTTTTAGTCATGAATTTTTAAAAAGCTTGACAGCTGCATTTCACCTATAAAAGCAATACTTTTCACCTTTATTTCTTTGCATTGTGCCACAAATTATCAAGCCTTTCTAACTGAAATTCTTGACCTATATAGAATGTATTTTATCACAGTATTCCTTAGGAGCTAGAAAAACTGTTTTGTTTTTTCCCCCTACAGGTAGAAAACACAATACGATGGCGGATGCGACGAGATGAGGAAGGGAATGAGATCAGAGAGAGTAATGCAAGGATAGTTAAATGGTCAGATGGAAGGTTAGTTTGCACCCTTTGTTACTGAAGTAATGCAGTTCTTGCAGTGACATGCAAAATTGGAAGGCCAGCAAACTCTGACATCAGTTCTGCATGGTACAAATTATTTTAGTCTCAGTGCTTTGAAAGGTTTATACTCAGTTTAGATTGAAATATAATTATTGGCTAGATATAAAAAGGCAACATAAAGGCTTTCTCCACTTAAAAATGAGGCAGAAAAATAGACTGCAGTGGCTTTATCAAGTAACTGATATGGCAATCTCTTTTAAGCATGTCCCTCCACTTGGGCAATGAGGTCTTCGACGTGTACAAGGCACCGCTACAAGGAGACCACAATCATTTGTTCATCAGACAAGGGACAGGCCTGCAAGGACAGGCTGTGTTCAAGACCAAGTTAACCTTCAGGTAAACTGCTATTCTATATCAAATGTTGATACTGTTCTTGCAATTAGGTGTTGTTATTAGTGTATAAAGATTAGATATACCAGTTTGTAAAGCTTCAGAGCTTCACTGGTTAGTAAGAATGTGCTATTTTCCAAACTCAGTTTTTCAGTAAGATTTGTCCTACATTAGGTGTCTAAGTTGGGAATGTTAATGTGCCATTTCCTGCATTATGTATGCTACATATAGGTTTTTTGTATACATGTATTAATTTGCAGTTTTACATGCAAGTCCTCATTTGAGTCAGAGAAAATATTACTATTCCCTGAAATTAATCTTTTGTCTGAGGTGCAGTTGCTATCAAGATGGCAACTGCTTCTTGAGATATTGATGTGAACTGTGAGGAGGATGTATCTTTAGGTTGATAAGGGTCAAAGGTTGTAGGATTCTGGCATCATTAAGGGTAAAAAAGGCCTTAGAGATCTTTGAGTCCAGCTGTTAATGGCTGGACTGTGATTTTACTGAGAGAAGACTTGCTGTCTCCAGTAGCTGTTACAGTGCACATAAACACTTTTTTAAAAGGGTTGATGCTTTCACTTTTGTGCAGATGAATCTCTGAATTCTCAAGTATGCTGGCCCTAGCATTGTCTTTTGAAAATGGATATGTTCCTTAAAGAAGTTTTTAACCCCTGGCAATTTTTTACCAGGCCACACTCTACAGACAGTGCCACTCACAGGAAGATGACTCTGTCTCTGGCAGACAGATGTTCAAAGACCCAGAAAATTCGTATTTTGCCAATGGCAGGCCGCGATCCAGAGTCTCAGCGCACAGAAATGATCAAGGTATTGTGGCATGGAACTCTCTGATCTGCTGGTTTAATCTTGATTACCACACCTGTAATAGAGCTGGACGTTTTTAAATGTTCTATGATTTATGAAAAACAGTAATGTTTTGGAGTTTTAAACAAGAATTCCAAACCATGGGTGTGGCTTGCTTAAGCTGTCAGATGACAAAACAAAGAGAATATTTGCAGCCTTTACACTGCTGTGTGAAAAGCTACAGTAGAATATGAGAATAATGGATATGCGGTTCTTTTGAAGTGGTTTGGGGGTTTTTTACCCTGAGTTCATTGCTTGTGTGTTTGTCCAGAAAGAAGAGGAGAGGCTGAGGGCTTCCATCCGCAGGGAGTCGCAGCAGCGGCGGATGCGGGAGAAGCAGCACCAGCGGGGGCTGAGCGCCAGCTACCTGGAGCCCGACCGCTACGACGAGGAGGACGAGGGGGATGATGCAATCAGTCTGGCAGCTATCAAAAACAGATACAAGGGTGGCATCAGAGGTAATCATAAACCTTAACAGCACGTCATTAAGGCCTGTGTGATTCAGACAGGGTAATTGCACACGACAGCCTTGGTGAGATAGGATTTTGCCAGTACGTTCGATACATGAAGAGACGTTAATTCAGTTTGTATAAGTTTATTTTGTTTACTCTGGACTTGGGTTCTGCAAACATTTTGTGGCACTAAATATAAGACATTTTTAATATTCTCTCTTCCACACCAGTTTCAGATAAACATGTTTGGCTTTTTATTTTTGTCTGGAATGTGCAGAGGAACGTGCTAGAATCTACTCTTCTGACAGTGACGAAGGCTCAGATGAAGATAAAACCCAAAGACTACTCAAAGCAAAGAAACTTAATAGTGATGAGGTAAGAGAAGGACTTTGTTCTTTAGCTGCTCATTTTTAATGAGGAACATTTCCTTCACTAAATCTACTGTTTAAACTTGGGACTTCTGTGGTTTCATTTACGCCATGATGAATGTGTTATTTGACTTGGCATGCTTTCCTTGGTAATTAATCACTGATTTCTTATGCACTGCATTAGTTCACAGACCTGAGTGATTCCCAAAGGAGGACACTATTGTTATTGCTGATTTAAAGATGGAAAAATTTATGCAGGGTTATGTAAAATGAATATACCAAAATTATTCAAGGAGTAATATTGGAATCCCAGTGCAGTGTTACCTAAGTTACATGGTCCTCTCCTGTTTATTATGGAAATAGTGGAAGCATTTTCACGTAGTATTTCTGCTCTTTTTAAATAGAAAAGTTAAAAAAATGAGTTAAAAAGACTTGCTGTCCATTGCTAAAAATACATTTTCCATCACACCAGCATCATCTGAAACATTGGGCTCTGATCAAATTAACTGTTAGCTACAGCAGTAGTGCTGTTTCCTTATCTAAAAGGGTCTTTTATTGGTTTGTAATTTATGACTGCTGGGTCTTATTAAATGAGTTTTTGTGAACATTGCATTTGAGGTTTAGTTCAAGTCTGTCACTGCTGATACAGCACTGCAGTGTTACACAAGGAGTAAGCTGCTCTCATTTTCATTTCTGTACTGTGTTTCCTGTAAAGTCCCTGAGAGGCCTCACTCCCCAGCCCCTTGGGTGTTTTCTGTGTGCTAAATGCAGGTTCTTGGTGCTCTTACAGAGTCAGCTGAGTTATTTGCACTAACAGGCGTTGTAATGTCAAGTGGAATTAGTAAAAATTAGTTTTGTCTTCTAAAGACATAGATTCCTGGCTTTTTATTATACATCAGAAAAATTTAATATATCAGAGACTCTAACAGCTATATGAGCCATGTTGACAAAACTGTAATTTTGTGAGCCCTGTGAACATTAGTTAGTAGAAATTGAATTGTTTATTTTTAAGACTCTTACTAGATGTGTTAGTTCATGATACAGCAATTTGAGGACTTGTCAGTTCCATTCTCTCAGAAAAGGTCTAATCAGTAGCATTCCTCTGCTGCTTGAGGAGCAGCAGCCTCCATTTTAAAGAGTGACTGGAAGGTAATGCTCCTCTGGGGCCTCGGAGTGGTGCTGCAGTGTCACAGAAAACCCCAGTGGTGCTCCAGTTCCTGTGCTCAGTGGCCACAGGGGGAGTGTGGTGCTCAGTGCATACCCACTCACGGGGAGCTCTGGCTTCCTTGGACACTCACTGACTTTTACCTGCTGTCAGTCACCAGCACAGCACAAATCTTTGTGCTGATAGCAATTTGTTACCATTACTGCAAATGTCAGTCTGTTATTAATCATATACTTTATCACCACACAGCAAGTAGTTTCACTGTTGCTGCAGTTAATGGGGATATTCTGCTGAACAGGAAGATGACTCATTGAACAATAGCCCAGCTAGATTACAAGAGAATGTTTGTTCTGAGGAAGAAGCTATCATTGAGATTCCCACCCCTGTTCATTTCTGTTTTCCCTGCTTTAAATTCCTTCGTAACTGCGATTCTCCCGGTCCGTACTGAACACGTTCATATAGAATCAAATACTCTGGATAAATCATTGATCCTTGGAGTTCTGAAACACTAAAGTTCTAGAACTCAAACTTTCCTCCTTAAAATCCAAGCAAGTTGCTTTAAATACAAAAAAAAAAAAAAAAACAACAAAATGAAAAAAACCCCAAACCCACACTTCCAAAACCAGCAAATGGAAAAAGGGATGAGGTTACTTAGGCCTGAGAGTATTTTTAAAGATACACTGCTTTTTCAACAATAGTTGAGTTACCACTTGTTCCTCATGTCACTATGGATGAGTTTTGCATGAACAACTTGTGATTTAAAATGTTGTTTGGAAGGATGATTCAAACTGAACTGGTGGAAATGTACATGGAGCAAAAATCAACCTGTTGGCTTCGTGACCTAAAAACTGAAATCAGCCCTATAAAAGTCTTTATGGTATTTCTTGTAAGCAGGTAATTAACTCAGTGATTTGAGTTCCTTTGACCAGCTCTTTGAAGCCTCATAAACTATAAACTGTTACATTTCTTGGACTGTTGATTCTGAGTGCCAGTGATTCCTCCTGATTTTTTTTCTTTATGCCAGAGAGCAGTTAGTTTAGTTTTGTTTTTCTGATGAGCAAAATACCTGCCCGCTTCCTGAATTCCTTCTTTGCTTCAGTAGCTCTGATTCAGGCCATAGAGGTATAAATAATCTGAAAACTTAGCAAAGCTGCAGGGGCTGCCTGAAGGGAGTGTGTCAGTGTGCTGGAGAATCTCTGTGCATGCCCTGCTCAGGCAGAGCAGGTGTGGATGCAGGGCCAGCAAGGGGATGGAGCTGCAGCTTCCTGGACCCTCCTGGTCTGGGGTGTGACCCTGGGAGCAGCCACTCAGTGCTGAGGGCGAGGACTGGCACAGAACCAGCCCTGCTTCACAGTAGCACAAAATGGAAAAACTAGAACTGGTAATTCTGCTTTTCTTACAAGAAAGACTTTGAGGTCTTTTTGTTGTTGTTCTGTGTTTTTTCCTACTTTAGCTGGAAATATGGTGGTTTATTTTTGTCCTTTTTTTGCCTTTAGGAAGGTGAACCTTCTGGAAAGAGAAAAGCAGATGATGATGACAAAGCAAGTAAGAAGCCTAAGAAATATGTGATCAGTGATGAAGAGGAAGAAGATGATGATTAATATTAAGGAAGCACAGCAGTTGATTTTTTTTGTTATTGTTTTTTCTATATATATGTTTATATATATATTGTACAGTTCTGTTAGAGCACAGATGTAAGTAACCATAAGGGGCTTATTTTGATAAAGGAAAATTCCTAAGTCTGTGTTTCTGGTGTGAATAAAGTTTTTTTGACTTCCTTTGACCCTTAAGAGTTTTATCTCATTGCAGCAAATGTCCAGGGATCATCACAGTGCTGATTTTAATCTTGCACAGTGCATTTGAGTTTTGAGAACTGTAGTAGCTGGTTACCAAGTAAATTGGTCATTAACTTAGTGAGTTCATTAGGAGAAGCCATGCTAATCTCTGTGGAATGCTTAAATGAGAATATAGGCTATGATGCTAGAACTTGCTAAGAACACACAGTGGTACAGTACTACTCTCTTTCTTCCCTAGATATTCCTTATTTTCTGTTTACTGGACAGTACATTGCTATGCTGGTATAATTTGCTGACTAAAAATATTTCTTGCCATGTTTGAGTAAATCATTTTAACTACATGAGCTTCACAGTTAACTGATCACATAAGGCATTTATTTTTCATGCATTCAAGTCCACAATGAATATCTGCATCTTGCCAGAGCAGTAATAATAATAACAACAACAATAATAATAGTCATGTGCTAGTGATGTAAATGTCAGAGTAAAAGCACTTGTTCAACAAAATTGACATTTCTGCCAGCAGAGCTGAAAGTCTCCTTTAAAAGGTGAAATGAATCACAGTGCAAAAAATGCAACATGACAATCGTGTCTCAGAATCCCATGTAATTCTTATGGTGCCATTTCCTCTTGTTCTGGTAGGTTTTATAAATGGTTTTGTTTACCTGGGATGTCACTGGAGGAGAATGTTCTAGACAGAACCATTGCTGTGTTTACACTTTTTTTAAAACACCTTATTTGACAATACAATACCAGCTGTAAAGATGGAACTTTTCCACTTTTTCTTTCAGAGAGGAAATACCATGTGCAGTTCTTCTCACTGATGAGAGAGCATTCATATGTTATCTGTGCTGCTCTTTTGGCTGACTTCTCACACAGTCCTGCTAGCCTGAATGTGAGTTGAAGTTGAGAAAGCAGAAGTAGCAGAACCCCCCTACAAACAAAACCATTGAGTGGTGCTGTACAAAGTTTATGATGTGGATTTGTGTTACATAACCTGAAATAAAGTAGCTGGTAGTTATTGAAGAGGGACTGGTCCCCTTCCCTCTCCTGCCAAACTGAATTTGGCTTTTTTTCTAAAACAGAAGGCAGAAAGTGCCTCATAGTGAGTGTTCTGTTTGTGACATTCCCTGGCTCTTTGAGGCAGAGCTTTCAACCTGGACATCTTTTGTCACCTTTAGCTAGGATAGTTTGCCACAGTGCTCTGCCTCCACTTCTGTCTGGAAGGCACAGGAGTGTTCTGGCTGCAGAGCACAAAGCTGTGCATGTGTGTTAATATATGCTGCTGAGCAGCTGACTGCAGTGGAGACTGCAAGTAAGAAAAAGGGAAAGATTTCAGCTTGGAAGTCTGAGTGCCTGAGAAACTCTGTCTTTTTTTTATACTTAAATACTTATCTGAGAGTTTCTGTGCCCCTTTAATGTGCAGATAAAGTCCCCCAGCTGCTGGAATGTTGACCCTGTAATCCTCTTAGTTTAGACCTCTGCTGGGAGACTGGTTCCTTACATGGGGTTACCTGCTCTCCACTGGTAGCCTCCTCAGGAAGAAACCAGCTGTTTAGGAAGGGACTCATTCTGTATGGATGTGACACGCTGTGGTTTCACATAAAAGCCTCCCAGATACCTCTAAAACAACAAATTTGGCATATGGAAACACAGCATCATTTCACTGGTAATGTGTTTACTTTTATAACAGTTTAATAGAAATGCTGGCTATTTTTATTTTTACTACACTCCTAAGAGTGAAAATGTTTTAATCACTTTCGTAAGTTTGATGCTGACTAAGCCTTTACTAAGTAAGTGGTCCACTTTAGCTTCCAAAAATGAGGCTTTTTGTGGATTACAAAGATGAAAAGAAGTCATTTTTTACACTGTCTGTCGTCTTTTGTAAATTGCTCTTTTAAAGTCTTATTTAAATGTGGACTTGAAGAAAGTGTTTTCTCAGCTTAAATTGGTTTAACAATCATCTTGTAATTAAAGTCACTTGAATGAACTTATCCCCAGTGTTATTTCAGTTGTGGGTCTAATGTATGGTTTCATTTAACTTGAAGACAATTTTTGCTCTCCCTTTTCCCAGCCTCCCAGTCTGTCTGTTGATGGAATGAGGGTTCATAAAGCCTGTTTTAGTGCCTGGTGAGTACTTATGGTGGCTTGGTAAAAGATTCAGGTGTGTTGCAGAGTGTCAAGAGAGCTCAGCCCTGACCTCTCACTGCCTGAGTGGGCACTGCTGTGAAAGCAAAATACTCCTGCTCAGGTAGGAGGGGGGCAGACTCCCTGAGGAAATGTTTCCTCCCTCCTAAGTAGGATGTGCAAATGAAGCTTTCTTGGGAAGAAAGACAAGTATCTCCAGTGGAAAGTACAGGAATTTATTACTGGATGTTCTGTAAAGTTATCAGGACAAAATGATCTTTATTTCAGCACTCAGTGCAGTGTGCAGTACAGGCTGTGCCTGGTCTGTCTGTGTCATTTCAGGTCTGGACTGAACCTTTCCAGAAATTTGCCAAATGAGCCAGGAAGCAGCAGCACAGCTGCACAGGGCAGGTTTGAATAGGGCCTGGCAGAGCCCAGGGATGTCACAGGGAGCAAGCCCTGGCACTGGGATGTCCTGGGAGTCTGTGTAGCCTGCAGGTCAGGGAAAAGCAGCCCAGCTGAGCACAGCACCCTGAAGGCATTGCTACCCACTGACCCAAAGTATTCCATCGTGGAATTACATCTTCAAATAAACCCAAGGGCACTTCCTTCTCTTGCAGTCATAGATAGTGAGAATATATAAGGAATATATTGACTTTTATCTTGACAGCCAGCTAATTTGATCTGGCTGCCCTTACTGGAGACATGCTGGGTAGGATGTTGCTGTGAATAAAAGTGTTTGCTGGGTATTAAAATAGCCACATCTAATTTTAAATATCCTTAATTCCAGTGGGATGAAAAATATATGGAGCAGGGGAATGAATATTCAAATATATCAGGTGTTGTCCTGTAGTGACTGAATGAGCTCCAGAGTTTTCTGCAGCTCTGACTGCCCCTGTTCTTATCACAGAGGTAACATCTGTGCATCTGTTTAGGTTATTTATGGTGCTTGTCTGGTTGATAATTAGGTTTGTGTCTGCTGTGACTGGTTAGGTAATGTTTTCCCAGGATCTCCACTTGCAAAAGGCTGGGGTTTGCTTTAGAATAAGAGTGCTGTAGGGAGCTCCCTCAGAAGGGTTCCTTCCTGCCTTCAGCTCACATCAGGTGCTGCACACAGTCAGCTCAGCCCACTGCACTGTGTTCTCCCATCATCTCAGGGGCTGCAGTTTCTTTTGGAAGCAGTGGGTTCACAGCTGCCCTGGGTGGAGGCTTTTCTGTTGTGAGCTGTGAGTTTTCACAGTAGTGTCAGGGCACAAGGAATTAAGAGCAAAGACGTGGAAGTTTCACACCTGAGCCCTTGCTAAGACCCTTGTTGACAGTGAGCTCTGGGCAGCTCCTCAGAGCAGGTCCTTGCTGCAGCTGCAAGCAGGGTTTGGCACATGGAGCCCCAGGGGATCCCAGGCTGGGAGGGAGCCATAGGGATGGGTGAGTCCAGCTGGCGGCTCCTCAGAGCTAAACCATGGCACTGAGAGCTTTCAAACACTTCTGGAGCTCTGTCAGGCTTGGTGCTGTGACCACTTCCCTGGGGAGCTGCTCCAGTGCCCAGCCACCCTCTGGGTGAGGAACCTTCTCTCAATGTCCAGGCTGAGCTCCCCTGGCACAGCTTCCCCATTTCCTCGTGTCCATCTCCCCAGAGATCAGCCCTGTGCCCCTTGGGGAGTGGGAGGCTGCAGAGTGCTCCCCTCCATCCCCTCCATGGCTCTGCTGGGCCACTTGCACCTGGGCATCACCTCAGATTCATTCTCAGTTCATTCTAGATGATTCCAGCTTGGACTGCATCTTGGTAAACCACTGCTGCTTTCATAGTGTCCTGAAGTTCCTTCTCCCAAAGAAAACCTTGTTTAGAAAAGTTAGCCACTAGAGAATGTTGATTCTTTCTGTGCTAAGGAGATGCTGTGAGCTGCTGGTGTGTTCCCTTTGCTCATAGCAGAAGAACCTTCCTGTGTGAGTGTTGAATTTGTAACTTCGACAAGGGAAGAGATGAGAATCTTGACTCCATGTTACAGAAGGCTGATTTATTATTTTATTATATATATTATATTAAAAGAAAATGACATATTAAAACTATACTATAAGAATAGAAGAAAGGATTTAATCAGAAAGCTAGAAAAGAAAGAAAAAAAAGATAATAAAATCTTGTGACTGCTCACAGCCTCGACACAGATGGCTGTCATTGGTCATCAAGTAAAAACAATTTTACATGCTGGGTAAACAGTTCTCTAAATCCCATTCTAAAGCAGCAAAACATGGAGAAACTGAAGCTTTTCAGCTTCTCAGAAGAAAAAATCCTAGCAAAAAGATTTTTCATAAAATATGCCTGTGACATGTGAGTGAGTCAAAATTCATTCCCTCATAAGGAGGGATTGGTTTTTATGAATACCATTCCCAGGTTTTTTCACATATATCCATATATATATATGGATATATATATTATATATATATTAATATATATGGAATGTGTATTTTCCACTTCTCATGTCTCTCATAGTCAAAACTTCCTTTAAATCTACAGCTGAAAATACTTACTGGACATGATTGCAAAGTGACCACATTTAAACTGAGAACATTTCACTAATCTGTGGATATGTTACCCTTTTGCAAATCCTGTTTGATCTCTGAGAAATAAATAGGATTATTCTGGCTCTCAGGCTTTCTCAAACACTAAACTTGAGTAGCTGCTGGCATACAGCAGGCAGCACCTTGTATGTGGTTTTCTATTGAAGATTTAGTCCTGCCACAGCACAACACTGCTAGATACTGGGGAATTAAATTTCTGAATCCTGCACTGCCAGTTGAAGACTTGAGTCGCTTTGTAATTTGGCCCTTTGCTGGACATCAGGGTTGCTGTTTTTCTCAGTTATTTACTGCCTCTGCTCCTGTTTTTTCTCAGGACAACTTTGCCTTCAGTTAGCCAGCAAAATTTTTTGAGTAAGCTGGATTATCTGAGATTTTTCAATCCATTTAAATGTCCTTAATACATGTGCAATGACATTTATTAGGGGCATTCTGGATTTCCTTGATAGGAATTACATAAATGTGCAAAGCATTGTGACTGCAGTTGTTCTTACAAACACTTACACCTCTGCATAGGTCCCACACTGTGTGGAGCAGCATTTTGAAGCCTGATTTCTGGCTCTGAAGTTACTTGCCACAGATCCACACTTGCTGGAAGGCTGGGAAGAGGCTTCTGTTGGAAAAGCAGATGAGCTCATGCTCATCTGTTTAGAATTGAGGCTGTGGGTTGGAAAAGGTTGAGAGTGCTGACCTGGATGTTTGGGACAGTTCATAGGTTGGATACAGCACTGGGTATGACAGCAGTTTACATCTGACACTCACTTTCCTGCACAAAATACAATTCCCACATAAGCTGGAAGGAAGCTTGTTTAGGGAAAGAAATTATTTTGAGTGTCATGGACTCCTTTTGAGCCTCTCTTCACCTCTGTTTTTGTTTCCCTTCTTGCCTTCCTTTCACAATTTATTAAATCTCTTCAGACTTCCCTGGGCCAAACAGGTTTCTGCTGTTACACAACATCATCCAAGGTGTGCTGTCAGATCAGCTCTGTTGCCAGGGGTCTGGAAATGACATCTGCAGCTTTTTGACACAGTTTAGTGTCACACTTGAGCTGTGTGAGAGGATCTCTGGCAGTGGTTTAGGACTGGTGTATTGCATGCTGTGGGGCTGAACTCTGAGCAAACTTTTTTTTTCCAGCAGACTGTGAGTGTAAAATTTTAAAAGAGTATATAGCCTTTCCAAAGTTATTAGAGATTTTAGGTAGATTGGCTTTTCAAAGGACTTTGATCTTGAACAAGTCCACCTTTTAGGCTCTTCTTACACCACATCATCTCCAAAACCCGAAAAGCTTTAAGATTAAAGGAAACCTGAAATTAAATAGAGGGGGAAAGCCTTGTTTTGGAGGCAGGGAAGGGGCAGAACTCCTAGCAGGTGTTGGAGCTCACAGAGGGGCTCTGCTGGGGGAAGCTGGGTCTGACTGAGTGTGCAGCTGCCTTCTGCAGGACCCGGGAGCCAGGGGCAGAGCCTGCAGAGGAGCCTGCAGGTGTTGGGCTGCAGGAGGGGTGCAGGAGGGGTGGCTGTCCCTGCTTTGGAGTTGTGTCAGACCCTGGCCTCTCACACAGGCCAGGCTGCAGACAAGGCTCACAGAGGCAGAACCTTATTTCTTGCACTTCAGAAAATGTGGCAATTAATGAAGAGTGGGCTCACCAATTAAAAAAAAAACCCAGGCATGCCCTGGCTTTCTATAAACACCCTAATTACCCAGAAGTACACAAGTTGTCTGCCAGAAGGATGTGTTTTTCAAGTCGTTATTCCAGATGGTTCTTTCCAAGCCTTATAAATATGTGTGGTTTAAAACTGGCAACAAAGAAGGCTATAAAATAAACTGAAAATTTGCATTAAAAAAAAAAAAAAAAGAAAGAGGAATACATACTAATGCAATTTAGGCTGAAAAAACAAAAGTCTGTATTCAGCAATGAAGGTGTGAGGTCTCTGCCTGTCCCCAGAGCCCTGAGCTCAGGGAGGGAGTGGAGCAGCCCCAGGCAGCTCCTGCTGGGGCCCAGCTGGGTCAGGAGCTCCTGAACCCGTGCAGCTGCAGCACGTGCCTGCCCTGCCATCACTCACAGCTCCATCCTTCCACCCCAGGCTGTGCTCGCCCTGTGCTCCTGCAAGCCAGGGCTGCACTTCTGCTCTCAAGTGTTTGGCCTGAGCTATGGTGTGCTCAGCATTTCTCAGGCTAGGTGTAGTTTTATTCTGCTCCAAAATGGTTTATGGCAAGGGTCCTGTGAGCTGTGACCTGTGCTGGGGTTTGGTCTGTGTGTGAAAGCTCCCTGAGGCTCAGGTGGTGACTTGGGGCCATGGTGTGGCATGGCAGGGCTGCTGCTGCATGGCAGCTTGCCTTACAAACCCTTTAAAGGTCTACAAAGCAGGAAAATGTTTGCTGAGATGTAGAGAGTAGCAAATCTCTAAAGGCAGAACTCTGCAGTACAGAGTGCCTTGGTCATTGGGTTGCTTGGCACGAAACACCAGTGGGTTTAAGTTCACAGAAAAATAGGTTTGCACATGGACCTGTGTCCTCTGAGACAGGGTAAACTTGGGTAAGCTTTTCTGACAGATTTTAACCTGTGATTTCACAGTGCTGATTGTGCTGTTTAGCTGTCTCCAGTTTCCCAGAGGTTTCCTGAGCTCACCTTTTGCTATGGCTTCAGTCTGTACATTTTCTGTGTCATAAACAAGGCAGGGCTGCAATTTACACAGCTGCTTTTTGAGCATTTCCTCAATGTGGTGGCATCTCTGTCATTCAGTTGTGGACCACCAAGCACTTGTCAGCTCCCATCTGCTCAGACCCCTGGATTATTCCTGCTTCTGGAAAAAAGAAAAAAGGTGCCTTTATGCCTTACAACTGGAAGTTCTGTTGCCTGTCTGTATGTGGGGAGTCTGTCTTGTGAAGATGAAGGAAGGCTGCACATTGCATGAGGTCATTTGGAGGTGGGAGATGAAATATCCTTGTGCTGTAGTGACCTTGATAATGCATTGGCAGAGCTTTGATGTGAAAAGCTGAGATTGCTGCTTTGGGCCAGCTGTAACTAGTTCATGTTGCTGTTCGTCAGTTTTAGGGTTTCAGAAGGGAACAGGACAGATTAGGAGAGAGCAGCACAGAAAACTCTTGTCACTGGGCAGCTTTTGGTTCTTGTGACTGGTTTCCATAGCAGGGAAATAGGCAGCTTTGGTTAAACCTGTTACGTGTGACTCTGTTGTGCTCCAGAAGGATTCCTGCACTTCACAGCAGCACTGAGCAGTGTCAAACCTCCTGTGCCAGAGAGAGAGTGGGTGTTGTGCCAGGCTGTTTGTGCAGAGAGGAGCTGCTCTGGCAGCTGAAGGGCAGCTGGCAGCTCTCCTGCCTCGTCATGTGTGCTGGCAGCAGCTCCTGGGCTGATTCACCTCCCCAAAATAACCTGCTGGGCCAGGGTGTGCTGGTGAGCCCCATGCACCTCAGCAGGACCAAGGGGACACGGTGAGCTTCCCCTCTGCAGTGCTGGTGCATTGTTCTGTGATTGAGAGATGAGTAATGCAGTGATTGACTCTCACAATTAATGGACAAATATCATGGATATAGGTTGAGAAAAGTTTATAGATTTATAGTTATGTTGTGCCCTCTCATGTGGTTATCAAGGGACAGTGGGGTTGGGACAGCTGGGAGGGCTGGCCTGTCACTGTGGAACCCCTGACCTCCAGTCAGGGTTTAAGGAAGAGATCTCCACCACTGGACAGCAAAGAAGGGGTTGATGGACAGAACTTTGGGAGGGGTTAAAGGGTTAAAAAGGGAAAACCTCTGTTGTGAAGGGGCTGGGCAAATGGCAGGGTAAAACTTTTGCTACCAACACCGTAACCTTTTTTCTTTATTCAGTCTTCTGTTGTATTTTTGATAAACCTTCCTAAACTATGAAAAGTGAGTAGCTATTTCTCACAATTCCTACCAAAAATGAAGGGGATTCACCTTCTGAGCTGTAGATCCCAGCACACACTGGGATTCCTCTTCTCCAAAGCTTTGGGGCACAGGCAGGGGCTGTTTTCTTGCCAGATCCACCGAGGTGATCCCACAGGGGCCTGTGTGCCCCTGTGCTCTTTCACTTGCAGAAGTTTCCAACCCCAGTGCTGATCAGGTTGTCACCTGTCCAATGGCAGCACTTCATGGTTTTCTTTCTTTTTCTGAAAATCTGCCCACTCTGTACAACCAGAGTGTGGTTCCCAGCTGCCCTTTAGAGAAAGGTGGTGGCAGGAAAGGATTTCAGATTTTGTAGGAGTGAGAGGTGTCCCTGGAGAATGTCTGTAGTAAAACCTGATCATTTTGCCCTCTGCAAATCCCAGGCACTGCTTCCTGGAGGGATGGCTCATGGAAATCCCACCCTGTGTGGATGTGGGCAGCCCTTGTGGCACAGCAGCTCTTGAGTGGCCTTGGGGGGGTACCAGGGCAGCTGTGCACATCCCAGGGCCCTTTCTGTGCCTCCTCACTGCATTTCCCCCATGGCTTTGGCTCCTCTGACTCCTCTATAGAACTCACTACCTGTAGCTTCATTCTGCTTGTGGTAAATTCTGAAATGAAGTGTGTGTTTAGCAAAGGTTTTAGCATCTTTAAAAAATAATGTTGTCATGTTTGTTTCCATTTTCAGGAGCAACTGAACACATCGTTTCTCCCCAGCCCCCTGCTGCTCCCCCAGGCCACTGAGGTGCAGAGCTGTTCTCTCTGGCAGCTTTGAGCTGACAGCAGTTAATCAGCACCTTTGCAAGATGGCCTGCACTGTATTTTCTTTCTGTTGCTCTTCTGCCATCCGGCTCTGTTCTCCCTCACTTTGATTTATAGCTGCACACGTGGTTATGCTAATGCAGAGAGAGCTGTGCAGGGCCAGCCAGGGTGTGCTCAGGCCCTGCTGGAGGAAGGGTTCAGTGCCTGCATTTCCATGGATTTTCAAGGATTTCCACCAGCCAGGCTCAGTGGAGTGAGCCTTTCATCTGGGAAATGTCCCTTCTAACCTGTGACAGCCCTGCTCGTTGTCACTGCAGCATCTGCTCTGATGGGGGCTGTTGGTTCAGCAAAAGTGATGGCAGCCAATAGAGCTGATCAAATGCTCCAGAAATAGTTTATCACATAAATTATTCAGTGGCTGTTGGTGTTTCTTAGCACATAATGTGTTTGACCACTTGGAGGTTGGTGTGCTTCAATGCACACGTTTGCTGAGGGGGCTTTTCTGCTTTGCTCACCTCTGGTGCAGGTACAAGGGTCTCCTGTGCTCTTTGTGAGTGATACAGGAGGGGAAATGGTAGTCTGGAAGGTCTGGTAAAGGCTTGAAGTCTTCTTCAAGCAATTCCCAGTTGGAGTGAGGCCAGATGGAGCCTCTGGGAGCTGCTAGCTCTGTGTGTTAAAGACATTATCCTTCTTTTTTTCCCCAGAGTTGGATGCTGCCAGAGTTATATCAGTAAAAGGGATAATTGAACGTGCCCTGGGTTGTGACCTGGGGTAACCCAGCTGCCTGTGCCCAGAGCTGGGTGTGCAGAGCCCTTGGGGCTGTGGCAGTGGCAGGCACCTGCAGCAGGAGCCAGGGGCAGTGGGCTCAGGCTCTGCAGCAGCACGGGGCTGCACGCAGCCCTGCCAGCAGCCACAGCTTCAGGGTCCTTCTGTCTGCCTGGACAGACTCTGGGCCCTGTTTGTCCACAGAAAGCTTGGTTGCTGTCTGATGTGACACGTTCATATTTGGGTCAGAACTTGTGGCGTTTGGCTGTTGGTTTGTTTGTTTTCTGGTGCATCACTCACTTCATGCCTAGGTTCACTGCACAAGGATAAACCTTCTAGGGTAGAGGTAAATGCTTTAGATGTCAAGTACTGAGGGCACTGTGTAAAACTGCACCTAAGAAAGATCCTTTGTTATCTTCCATTTGTGGCTGTCCCTGATTTGACTGGGTCTCACCACAGGAGCAGACTTTTCCCATCCACAGGTCTGGCAGTGGGACGGGGCTGTTGTGGCAGTGGGACAGGGCTGCTCTGGCAGTGGGATGGGGCTGCTCTGGCAGTGGGATGGGGCTGTTGTGGCAGTGGGATGGGGCTGTTGTGGCAGTGGGACAGAGCTGCTCTGGCAGTGGGACAGGGCTGTTGTGGCAGTGGGATGGGGCTATTGTGGCAGTGGGATGGGGCTGCTCTGGCAGTGGGATGGGGCTGTTGTGGCAGTGGGATGGGGCTATTGTGGCAGTGGGATGGGGCTGCTCTGGCAGTGGGACAGGGCTGCTCTGGCAGTGGGATGGGGCTGTTGTGGCAGTGGGATGGGGCTGCTCTGGCAGTGGGACAGGGCTGCTCTGGCAGTGGGACAGGGCTGCTCTGGCAGTGGGACAGGGCTGTTGTGGCAGTGGCTTGGTGTGGCTGTAGTTTCATGGTGTGGCTGCTTTGGTGACAATATCCTCCATCCACCCTTGCCTTCTTGTCCTGTGTTCTGGAAGTGAGTGACCATCCCTTTGTGGTGACACAACTGCAGGCTGGGATTCTGCAGGTCTGTGTTTAAAGGAAACACAAAGCTGATTTTATGTCACTTGCTTTTATTACGACTAATTTAGGCATAGACCTGTTCCTGACTTAGTGAAGCCCCACAAAAAGTCACTGAGAGCTCCAGGAGCAGCCAGCTGTGGGGTGAGGATGTGCCAGCCACGTCTGCTGCCCAGGTGAGCTTAACCACACCTTGCTGCAGGGCCAGGCAGAACTTCACCACCTTGGAGAATGACCATCCCTAGGGGAGGTGGAACTCCCAGTGAGAGCTTCACCCTGAGCACTGGAAATTCAGCAAATTGTCTGGAGAAGGAAGGATTTAAAAGTCACAAGGCAAGAGCCAGATGTCTCCTGAGGTTACCTCGGTGTCACCACCCCCACATGCCTCCTGGTGGAGTGGGAGTCACCAGCTCCTCATCATGGCCTGTGTAGGGAGAGCAAGTGGGAGCTGCAGCCTGTGGGAGTATTTCATGTACCAAAACGTGACTCAAGGTGCAGCTCAGTGAGTGCCATGTTTTCTTTAGCAACAAAACCTTCTGACAAAACAAGCCAAAGCCACTTGACAAAGCTGTTCCTGCGCCAAGAGCCTGGGTTTTTCCTCTTGTCACTGACCTACCTGTAGGGCCACAGTGTGAGTGGGAGTGCTGAAACAGTCAGAGTTAAGTTAAAAAAAAAATCTTTTAAACAGAAGAAAATTTGTTCCTGAGCTGAGCTCCTTCACTGGGGAGCTGCATGGTCCCTCAGCATCTGATAACATTGCAAAGCAGCAGAGAGAGCACTGGCCCTGCAAGTGTGTCTGAGGAATCTGCCTCCACCCTGAAACCAGGGGGAGGAGAGGAGGAACTCTATTTTTGGCACAGGTTACTTTGTGTATTTACATTTTCTGCTGGGATGAATTGCCTGGAATGGCCAAATATGAGTGATTCAGTTAATTTGGGGTTCTTTTCCTCTTCTAGCCTCATGGTAGCTTTGCAGTGCTGCACCGGGGTGGAGATCTGAGGCTGTTTAAATATTGCTTACTTTTTCAGTGTGTCACACTCCTCCTGGCAGTGAAGCAGTGTGTAAATGTGTGTCACATTGTGTGCTGAGCCTTTGGGTTCATTGTTAGGGTAAATTTACTGTTATTGGCTGAGCAGACCGTGCTGGAGTGCCTCAGCATCCTCAGGGCACTGGTGCTGGTGGAGCTGGAATTCCCACCCAGAAGGGGCTGTGATACTGGGAGGGATGGCTGAGGTGGGTAGGCTTAGCTGAGCCCCACGGTGCCTCACCAGGGCTGCAGTGATGCCCTGCCTGTCAGGGGGGTGTTCTGGAGCTGCTGCTGCTGCACTTCTCCTTCGCAGGAATCCCTGTCCCAGCCCGCAGTGCTGGGCTCCCTCTCTGGCCGTGAGTGTGGAGCCAGGGCACTGCAGGGATTCTCCCCTGGCTGCTCACACAGCCCTGGATTAGGGTGTCCCTGCTCACACAGCCCTGAATGAGGGTGTCCCTGCTCACACAGCCCTGAATGAGGGTGTCCCTGCTCACACAGCCCTGGATTAGGGTGTCCCTGCTCACACAGCCCTGGATTAGGGTGTCCCTCCCCAAAGGCTGCCTGAGAGCCAGGTTTGGGAGGCATGGAGTGGAGAAGCTCAGTGTGCCACAGTCAGGTGGGGCAGCTGTGCCCTCCCCAGTGTGGGGAAGGATGGTTCTGGAAAGCTGGGCCACCTTCCCACAAGCCCTCCTGCTGCCCAGGTGTGCCAGGTGAGCTGGGGTGGAGGCTCCTGAGTGGGATCTGGCACCTGTGAGCGAGCAGGCTGGAAAGGGAGCTGCTGTGAGTCTCTGGGTTGCAGGACAAGGGGTGAGGCACAGGCAGACACTCCAGCCATGCAACAGAAGGTATGTTCTCATTCTGACTTGCAATTTACTACCAAGATGCCACTGTGACCAGGACTTCATTTTTCCTTTATTTCAGTGGCTGAACAGACATTTTTCTCTCACGAAATGTACTGCACTAGGCAGAAAGGAGTTACCTCTCCAGAGAGACACCAGTCTGGGCAGTGCCGGGTTTGCAGTGCCATGGCAAAGGGTTTCAGGTAGGGAGGAACACGCTACCTTCTCTGTCCCCGAGCTCAGCAGTAAAGGAGCAGCCCCCAGAGCCCTGGGATTGGTTCTGGGAAAGGCGGGGACGCTGCGGGGCCGGGCTGGCTCCACACAGGTAACTGAGCCCAGCGGGGGAAAGGGGAAGCTGCAACTCGAGAAGGTCATGTTGAGCTGCTTCTCTGCTTTCCCAAGCTCAGGCCCACTCCATGTCCCTGAAAGACCTAGGTAATGCTAAAGCTAAGTCAGTCAGATAAATATTTATAGTACAAATGTTGGAATATAATCCTCGAGGGGTCTGATTGCTCTCTCTGTACTCCAAAATGTACTAAAGGGGAAATAATAGTGCTATAAATAAAGTCCTGTTTAGCTGGGTCATTACCTTGGGGTGTTTCTGGTCCTTCTCTGGGGACTGGAGTTGCAGCATTGAAAAAATTAGCAGGGAACTGAGAAACCAGGAGAGGGTGATCCCTTTGCCAATGATCCCTGGTTTGTGGGCTCCTCAGTTATGCAATGATTCATCATTACAGCAGCAATCAGGTTTAAAGTCCTTGTATGTGCAAGTCATGGCAGCAAGGAGGGCAGCCCTTGTACAGGCTGGTCAGACCATTCTGTTGCAGATTTCTTTGGAGAAGCGTCGCCCATCAGATCTTTTGGGTTGTTTGTGGTGGGGTTTTTCTAGTTTCTTATTGTCTTGTATTAGAAAATAGAGCAGTGCACAAGATTTGGGGATTCAGAAAAAAGTAATAATTTTTTTTTAGTTTTATTTATTTTAATTTTTTTAAGTAATGAATTTTTTAATTTATTTTTATTTTTTTAAGAGTAATTAATTTTTTTAATAAAAGTGTTTTTCAACTGCCAGTTCCCCACACCAATTTACAGAGACATCCTCCAAAATATTTAATATCCATACACAGAAAAAGTCCATCTTAGTGTAGTAGAACAGTTTGATTTGGTTTTGCTCTTTCTCTCTACAGGAGTAAGACTTGGTGCTGCTGAGCATGTGTTCCTCCTAGACCAGGCTGCTCCAATTTCAGTAATACAGTGGGCAGAGGTTGCAAGAACTAAAACCAGCTTGCACAGGAAGTGAAAGGACCAAGCTTTCCTAACCCACCATCCCCAGCTCCTGTGGGAAAGACTTGGAGGTTAGTGACGTTCCTGGTACATGCAAGCCTTGCTGGGAAACGTTGAGTGTTTGATTTGGTGTGAGATGCCCCAGAGGGAGGAGGCTGGCTGGGGTGTGGGGCTGTGCCTGCTGGGCAGCAGCTCCAGGAGGAGCTGTGGGAAATGGTGCTTGCCTTGTTTCCTGAGGGGGCAGCCAGGGTACCTGCAGGGACTCTTCCTCCATCCTTTTTTCTGCCCGGTAACTCGATCCCAGGTTATCTCCTTAATGTCCTTTTGTTTGTACTTGTTGGCCCTCAGCAGTCTTGCTGCTCTAACTCCTTTTGCTCTGTAGTTAACTCTGAAGTTGAGTTTGTGCAGCCTGCGCAGGAGTGCAGCAGTTTGGGGTGAGCAGGTATTGGTTGTCCTGCACATGGCACCAGCACCAGCCAGGATCTGCCAGGCTGGGGCACACTCCACGCTCTGCAGACAGTGCACGGGGTGTGCTTAGGGTCAGGCTATATTTACTACATGGTTCTGAAACATCTGACAGCCAGAAGGTCTGGGCTGTGGGTGCTTTGCTGTTTGAGTACCAACAGTGAGCTGGAACTTTCTCCTGTGCCATCAGTGCTTGGGCTACACATCCAGCAAAGAATTGGCTCTGCTTGAATTTATGCTGAATTTTTTCTGCTTGAATTTTATGCTTCGATGCTGATTTTCAGCTTCTCTGTGACAATAGGAACTCTGAAAGAGAAGGAGTAAAATTCCTTTCCTTTGCCAAATGTAGTAGCAATGATGTGCAGAAAATTAGTGGACAAGGTGTGCTGTGAGGGGTGTTGTGGCCTGGGTTCCTGGGGCCAGCCAGCTGTCCCAGGGTCTCTGAGTGTGTGTGCACCCCTGACTGCCTGTGAACCTCTAACGGGGACCAATCTCACCCAGAAACAGAAGGCAATTTCTCTACTGTACATCATGTTTGCCACAAGTTTCATCTATTGTCATCATTCATCTTCAAACCTACCTTCCTACTCTCTTGTTCCTTTGACTGCTGTTTGAGATCTTTCTCTTGAGGTTGTTATACCATATATATTTCTCTTGTATTGTTACATGGAATGGGTGGCTGCAGTCACTCCCCAAACACCTGCTGAGCACTGGAAGTTTTATCACACATCAGTCAGCATCACATTGTAGGACTCAATTATACTGAGACAAAACTTATACCTTTTTTTTTTCTTTTTTTTTTTCCCTCTTTTCTTTTTCTTTTTTTTTTTGTTGGTTGATGTTTTTCCCCCCAGGTGGATAGCTGAAAATAGCCTTGTTCAAAACAGACCTCCCACAGAAGTCTGTATGAGTCTGGCAGACACTAGAGCTTGAAAAGTGCTCCATGAGTTCATTTTGACTTCATAATTTGTATCAGCATTTGAAAAAAAAATAAATGATGCTGCCTCTTCTTCACTGAAGAGCTTTGTGCTTGACAAGTGCATTTATCTGATCATGTACAAGAAGACTTATTTTCAGGTGATTTCCCTCTGATGTCAAGCCATAAAGCAGCCTGGAGCCTGATCCCAGAGGGCCTTACCCAGCACTGCTGGCTGCAGCAAACATTCATTTCTTGCAAATAATTAAACCCCTGTGGAGTATCAATAGCTGGGGTGCTGATATTGCATTTAGATCAGAAGGAGGAACTGTAGGTGATGCAGGAGTGTTACTTTGAAGGATTTGTTCTCTCTCTGAAGCACTTTCTCACTGAAAGGAGATGTCTATCAAATCTTCCTCTTGCCAATTAAATTTAGCTCTCAAATTGCTGCTTCTGTGGAGTTTCAGCTCCAGTTGTGCTGAGGCAGTGATCAGACATGTCCAGCAGTCCAGACCTGGCCCGTTCTGGCCACTCCTCACCTGCAGGTACCAGGGCAAGGACTGGACTCAAACCTTGCTTTTCTCAGCCTGTTCCTGTCCCTGCTCAGGGCAGCCCCTGCTCAGGGCCCATGGCCACACTTTGGAAGGGATTTCCCTGAGCATTTACTCACACCTGCCCCTCACTTGAGGAGTTTGAAGCTCACTGACTGCATCTGGAGCCTCCTGCCAGGGCCAGGGTGTGTGCCTGCCCTGCCTCCCCTCATCAAACTGCTGTTTTGGAGGAGCTAAACACTCACAGCTTCTGCTGCTGTAGCTAATGGGAGCTGCAGAAAAAGCTCAGCAATCAGGAAAATCCAGCTTTCAGCTGCACTCTTGGGAATGGAGATGGCTGATCCTATCACAAACCCTTAGAAGCCCTGGTAGTGCAGTGGAAGTGGTCTGTAACAGCAGGAATTAATGTGTTAATAAGTTTCCCCTTGCTTACCCTGACACTAATTCAGTGGGCTTCAGCTGCAAGGTGCCTGGTGCTGACACCAGGGAAAAGCAGCTCAGGGTTCCAGGGATGTTGGTGGGGTCAGAGTTCTGAGAAAAGCATCCAGGCTCATGTCATGGTACAGATGGGTCACACACAGCTTGCTCAGCCTCTGGGCTCCTTCTGGAGTATAGGCTGTACATAAAGAATAACAACTGGGATAATTTTAGGAGAGCAAGTTTAAAAAAATATACATGGGAAAGTGGAGTTGACTATAAAAAACACCAACAGGAGACAGCCTTGCAGTGGCAGGGAGAAAAAAAGATGTTTAGATGTTTAATGGGTTTCTCTGATTACCACTACTGACTCAATAGAGCCCTCTACTCTCCCTAATGAGAACAGGTGAACTCTCCTGACTTTAGCAGTGACCTACCCATGACATCTTTTCTTGAAGCTCAAGCCAGGCTGGTGTTCCTGGAAGAGGTGGGAGGATTCAGTTATTTATGGCTAAGTCTTTTCAAAGAAATTAAATGGTACTGCAGCAGAATAACTCACCTGGTATTTATCCTGTCACGAAAATAAAAAGTTAAACACGTAATCAGAAATTTCAAAAGCAGCGTTTCTTTTGTTAGCTTGTTTTGAGTAAGCACTGCTCTCAGAAACTGGAGAGTCAGGAGGCTGGTGGTGTTGTGAGAGTGGTTTGTCCATCTGCAGCCTGGAGAGGTGCTGCAGAGCCCCTGTGACAGGCAATGGATCCATCTCTGAAGGATGGCAGAGCAAAGCCACGGCAGAGTAAGGTGCAGCAGTGGAAAAACAAACTGAATTCTCTGCAGGCCCTTATCATGCTGTACACTGGGCAAGCTTTGTGGATCCTTCAGGAGCTGAAGGAAGGTGGCCTCCCATGTCCCCTGTGGCTGGGGGAAACACCAGAATGCTTTGTCCATGTGCTCATAGGAAATCTCTTCTTGGCATGGATGTAGGAGCCCTTGTTCTGCTCTGCTCTGTTCCTGCTGTGTGCACAAGCCTGTCCTTGGAATGCTGTGCTGTTTCCTGATGCTCCTGGAAAGCAGCTTCCTGCCACTCCTGGAGAACAATCTTCTGCCCTGAGATAACCAGGAGCTGCTCACTTTCTCTAGGATTTGTCCTCACACCCGATTTCCCAGCAGTGCCCCCTGGGAGCTGTGGGAACTCAGGAGCCTGATGTGTGCCAAATTCTTGCATGGGCCTCTTCCAGCAGGAGCAGGGCAGGCAGCCTCTGCTTAGCTCACGTTGGGAGAGAGGAGGAAGAGGGGGAAACCAGAATACAATGTCTGTCTTTGCTTTCCTTCGTTGGCATGTATTTTCTGGATGGGTTTTCCTGCTCTGACTCAACATCAGTGAGCCCTGGGTGCCCAGTGTGTGATTGTTCTGCTGACAGAGGAGGAAGGAGGCTGTCGTCATGTGCCCTTGGTGAAATGGCCTCTGACATCTCTCTTAACTTGTTTAAACAAATACATCTCAAAACCAGTTCTCTTTAAGAGGGCAGCACACAAAGGTTAACTCTGTGTGTGCTATGAGTACTTTGTGATATTGTGCTTTTTCAAGGAGCCATAGGTATGTTTTAATTGAACTGGAGCTTCTGAGTTGTTTAACAATATGTAGATCCATTGTAAATAAGTTAATGTGAATGCATTTTCTGCTGGCTGTGGAGTTTATATTGTTCTTTAGATTAATTATAATGAAAATATTCTGTTTGCCTATCCAGACTTGTGGGTATTTTCATTCCTGTTTGTGAAATTGGTAAAATTACATCATAATAATATTTTCTGGGTTTTAAGAGGGTTATGACAGGGAACTATTATGAATGGACAAAAATTACCAAAAAAGCCTGTGACAGTGTTTAATAGCAATGTCTGTGTCTTTTATTACTGCAGGCTTGTAGTCTGCTTTCTCCCAGTAAATTCACAGCACACATTTCAGTCTCATGTTCATGCATGTCTTGGAGAGTAAAAGAAGTCCAGCCTGTGCAGGAGCAGCTGGAAGTCAGGAGAGATGTTAGGAGTTGTTTTCTGCCATTTTTGTTTCACTGACCACTTCCAGCCTACCCAAGGGAGCTGCTGCCACCTCTCCAGGACCTCACAAAGCCTGGATGTGAGGAGCATCATGCTCCAACTGGAGCCCCCTGCTTTCCATGCCTCTGGAACAGCACACTGAGTTTCCAGATGACAGGCAAAGGGTTTCAAAGTGAAATAATGCCCAGGCTTGTTCTGTTCCTGACATCAACCCCCCGCGTTCTCTCTCTGGCATCTCAGACATTTTGTGAAGCTCAGTAGCCTGTACTGTGCCCTGTGTGCAGCAGGTTTGCCAAGGGCTCTTGGAAAGTCCCTGACAAAGACCTTCCTTGGTGTGCTGAGATAGAGAAGTCTTTTAAGGACTGGAGTTAGCTAAATTGTGATAAGCTGCCGGAAGAGATTTTTGGGCTGCACTGAGCTCCAGGGAAAAAACTTTAATCCACAAATCATACCCTGCTGAAGGAGGTTTTGTTTTGTATAGCTGGTCAAATAGCAGGTTGTCTATGTTTTCATTTCTGTTTAGAGCTTAGGAAAAACACTGACCTATTTGAGCCCTTGAAAGGGTTGTGCAGAGCCCTACAAAAGGAAAAGCCTTCTCCCTCTGAGCAGGGAGCCACTGCAGCTGGGGCTGTGTTATGTAAAGGGTGAAAAATGGCTCAGTAAAGGGGCAAATTCAGCTCATAAATTGGGACCTGGAGAACAGAACGATGCAGAGAGCTGCTGGTGATAGATGGTGGTCCAAGAGGACATTCCAGTCCAGGTTTATTCTTGCTTTTGAATTGAGTGCTACTAATCACAGAAAGTTATGGCTTTCCACTGAAGTTCCTCTCCTCCACCCTCAGCAGCAACCCAAGAGGTGTGTGCTGCAGCTGTAGATTTCCCAGTGTTTGAGGAGATGTCCCCACGCACATCAGGTGGGCAGGTCCTGAACCTGTCACCTCTCTGCTGGGGCTGTCAGCACAAAGCCAGTCTGTGAACCAGCCTGGCAGGGCTCTGTGACACCCTGGGTAGGTCTGGCACAGGTTGTGCTCAGCCTGTGGGCCATAGCTTGTGTTTTTGCAAACATTTTGCATTTAGTAGCTGTGTTTTGCCCATAGGACCAATTTCTATAATGTGCTGACATGCTCTGCTCCTGTAGGAATCTGTCTCTTGACACCTCTCCGGTGCCCACTGGCATAACAGGAGAACCTTTCCAAAGATCTCCTTGTGTTACCTTTATTTTTAGCTCTGAATTGCACTTTCTTCTCTGCCAAGTCAGCAATCCTTCCCACAATGCATCCTCATTCTTGCCTCTTTTTCTCCCCAGGCAAACATGACCTGCAGTCTTTCTCACTAACAGACATAAATCGTGTGCCTAGGGATGACCTTGACACCAGCAACAACTGCTTGTCTTGTTGATTGTCTTGCACATATGTGCTTGACACAGGTATTCAGATGCTTGAGATTAGAGGAAATCCTGGCAGTGGAGGCAGACAGAGTCTGGATGAGCTCAGCCTCCCCAGGGAGCTGCCTTGGGGAGCAGAGCACACCTGCAGGGACCTCCTCACCCTCCTCACCTCACCTGCAGGGACCTCCTCACCCTCTGTGTGCAGGGCAGGAGCCACGTCCTGTGCCAGCCTCTGGGGTCACACAGCCCTGGCTGCCTTTGGGGGAGTGCCAGGCTGTGCCCCAAGGGCTGCTTGGCACCTCTTGATAGCAGAAATAAGGCAGCAGAGATTCAGGGATAGGAGTACCCCCTTCCAAGTGAGAGCAGAGAGTTGATGCCAGTTTTCTGGCTCTCCCAGTGAAACTGCACTTCAGGAATATTTTTTCTGAGGTTTGACCTGCAAAGAGCTTTGCACCAGTGTAGCCAAAGAACTGGTTTTAAACCAATAGAGCACCAATCCTCTCTGGTTGTTCATCTACTGAGAACTGTTATACTTGTGTTTGCCTTGTCCTGGGTGGCTTGGAGTAATGCTTTTTCCAGCTCCTTCTGCCTTCACAGCAGAACCATCTGCTTTTCCAGAGGCTCCCTCAGGTCTGCCACTGCAGCTGCACAACCTCCTCCAGTCAAAATGAATTGGTTTTGGAGCTACTGTTTATATCTTTATACCTAAAACTTTTGTGTGCAGCTGGACTTGCAAAGCTTGAGGCAGCTGTTTTGCTATAAATGTTACTTGCAAGCTTTTCTAACAAAGACCAGCCCTTGGCAAGTGTTTCACAGCCCTCTAATCATATCACAGCTTGGAGGGCCACATGTTGGAGGCCTCTCCTGTGGCACCAGGTTTAGAAATCTGTGCTTTAATGCCTGGTTTCTGCCTGCTGGAGTGAGGTTTCCTGCTCAGGGCTGCAGGAACAATCAGGGTTTGTGTCTGACCCGCTGTCCAAAGCCAGCCTTGTGCCCCAAGCCCTGCTGGTGCTGCTCAGGAGCCCAGCCCTGGCACCCAGCTCCCTGCTGGTTCTGCAGGGGCAGCATCCTCAGGGACAGAGCAGAGGGTGAGGCTTTCAGACAAACACAAACCCTTTGTTGAGGGCGGTGTCCTGTCTGAGAGCAGGGCTGTCAGCAGGGCTTTTCCTGTGCTGTCTTTGGGACTCAGTGGATGCTGGGAGCTCACTCCTGCCAGAGAGCAGTCACTGCTTTCAGGAGATGGCCCTGGGGAAGAGAGCTCGTGACTGCACGTTGTGGTGTGCCTTTCTCTGAGCCATGGCTGGTGATGCCTCCCTGGCCGTGGCAGCGGATCCGCCTGGGAGCGAGTGACGCGCAGCGAGCACAGACTGCCCTTGTGGGATGGGGTCACATGGAGCTCCTCAGAAAAACAGAAAGAAAGGGAAAATCACTTCATCTCTGACTCCTCCATTGTGAGCAACCTTGTTAGATAATACATGAGGCAGGGAGTTTTGCACTGAGATTACAGGGTAGTCTTTGCTCCCAGGCATTACTCAAGGTCTTCCTTCTGCTATTATAGACCCATCTGAAGTGGTATGAAATGCAGCAAGTTGCTTAAAACATGTCTGAGCAGGCAAAAGAAAGACAAGGTCTGGTATTCAGGGAAGGCAGCAGATGTAAAGGCTGGCAGGTGGGTATGTCAGGCACACCTCAGCCAGCTCTGTGCTGGTTAGTGTAGGGAAGAGAGCACCCAGGCCAGCAGGGCAGCAGGATAAATGCACACACACACACTTGGCCCATGGTAACACCTGACATTGCTGCAGGTGAATTTGTGCTGTAACCCCAGCAGCTGTGCTGCACTGAGAGGTGACAGCCGTGTAAGTGAGCTCTACTGCATCATGACCTGTAAAACATTGCTATTTTGAGATTGCTGCTCTCGCACTTGTCTTTCCATCCAGTTAAATTGGTGCCTGAAAATATTCTCTAACAACTCTGATTCATTCTCTATGGGGTTTTTTTCTGGGAACTGTTTTCCTTTTTTTTTCCTTCCTATTTTAACTGTGTTTAAGTAGAAAACTTAGATGAGCAGCCATGTTATTTAGACACTGTGAGAGGCAGCAGTACAAAATGAGGCAGTTTGTTTTTCCTGTCCTAGCCAGCCAAGCAATAGCCTGCTCAGGCAGCCCTCCCAGCCACAACTGGGTGCAGCCCAAGGCTCCCACACCACAATTACAGGCATCCACATTGTTCCCAGCTAATTGCTTTCTCCTGAACAGAAGCAGGTTTTCTTTGAACTGCAGCACAATGTGACACCAGGCATCACGTTGCTTTCCTCCTCACTCTCCTGTGGCCTTAGCAACCTGATACAGCTGTGACCAAAATAATGCCCATGGCAGTTAAAGTCAACACAGCTTTCCAGTGTTTTTATGAGAGAAATGAGGAGAGAAATGCTGATGTGATGTGGTCTTGCATGAGCCTTCACAGTTCTCTGAACTAACTAGACTGGTGTTCCTCCCTACTTTCAGGCAAGCTAAGCTGTATTAATCACTTTATAAAGAAATAACACAATGCAATGGGGTAAGATTTCTGTAGGCTCAGAAACACAGGAGAAAAAGCAGTGTAAATCTTAGTTTAAAGCCAAGACTTCGCCTCCTCTGGGCTTTAATTGGGCAGACTGGTTTCTGCTGTAGGCAGCTTGTTTCAGCTCTCTGCCTTGCCCCTGTACCCAGGGTTAACTCCCAGGGTTTGTTTCTCCTCTGGTTGGGAATGGCCACTCAGTGCTGAGGCTCTCTCTGGACTTTCAAGCCTGAACATCTCCAGGTTTTCCTTGAGCAACTCTTCCCTCTGCCTGCTTTCACTGCCCTTCTTGCTTGGCTGCCACATGTCAGGATGTAAATTAATGTCCCATTGTGCCCTTGTCCTTGGGCTTGGTGCTGTATTTGCCATGTGAAAGCTGCTGGAGTGCCCAGAGCTCCTTCCAAAAGAAGCTTTACCCCACCATGTACTGTGCTGGAACCAGCTGGTGCCCTGTCTGTGTCCCAGCCTGCTCTGGCATGCACAGGTGAGATTAGAGCCTTTGCACTGCAGGTCTGAGCCTGGTGGGGTTTGTTTTGAAGGAATATTGAAGAAATAACTGTTACTACATGGTTGTACTGTGAGCTGTTCTTCACCCCAGAACAGCAAATGCTGCTGCAAGTCCCTTCCTCAAGGGGTACCTTGAATTGACCCCCAGGGCCCACAGTCCTCCAGGGCTCATTTGCATCTCACAGCTCACAGATATGCACCAGTAGCTGCTGTTTGCTCCAGTGAAACAGGGAGTATTTCTTCCCAGCTCCCTGACTTTCCTGGGTCTCTGTGCAAATTCCTGACTCTGCTCTCCAGTAGAATAAGTTATGAGGATTCCCTGATCTGCACAGCACATTTTTCAATTTGGTATTGCTTGCTTTTAGGCTGGGGCTATGGGGAATTTTCTGTTCCTTTTAAAAGCACAAATAAATTTGCCCCATTTTACATGAAATGTAAGTAGCAATGCAAATCCCTTACATAACACACTTATTCCAGCTTCTTCCTAAGAAGGATTGATTTGGATATACAGAATAACATTTCACCACTTTGGTAGGGAGTGATTGGGCAAAATTCTCAGTAAAAATGAGCACCAAGCATCCCTAACCTTGTGAATGAAATTGAAAGAGCAAGAAGAAGCCTGTGTGTCTGTAGCACCACCAGCCTTCTCCCAGGCAGTTCTGGGCAGCATTTTCCTGGCCATCCTCTACCAGATGAGCTGGCTCCATGGCTTCAGCTCTGCACTCCTCCAAGGCTGAGTGTGCAGAAGTTCTCACTCAGCTGTGTGCTCTCTGCCCAGCTGCATGTGTCCCATTTTAAGTTGTGCTGAGCTAGGTGCTTTCAGATACTGGTAGATAACTCATTCTCTATCCTGATGTATACTTCAGGATTTGCACCATATTAAATTAATTTAATCAGGAATTATTGCCAAGTGCTTCAAAATCTCACATGAAAGTTGACTTGAAAGCAACAATAAATTAATACTTTCAGTGGGATGGAAATTAGGGCAAGGAACATGTTGGCGTAAAAGCATTTACAAGGAACCAAGTCACAAAGGTGCTGGCCCTGTTTGATGTCAATTTGTTGCATCACTTTATCTAAATTGAGTTTCTGCTACCTCTGCTTCCTTCTGTTAATGCTGGGGCACTGCTACTGCTGTGGTTCCTGAGAATCCCTGGGCTGGATGGCACTGCCCAGTGAGAAGGTTGTCAGGTACAGAATTTAGGAAGTAGTGCCCTAATAACAGACATCACCCCACAAAAATTGGGGCACGTTGGTGGGAAGGATTTGTTGGGTGGTCCTGTTGATGTGTGTTGTCTGTGCTCAGTGGGGCCAGAGCAGCAGAGAGACTCTGTGCTTTCAGGAGCTGTGTCACCACCCAAAGTGCCAGCCCAAGTTTGGTTCTGGGCTGTGCATGGTCAGGGCTGAGGTGAGGATGTCTCCCCCCAGTGCTGCTCTCACAACTGCAGTGAATAACTCCCCTAAAGGGAATTACCTTGGGGCAAATGCTGCAGCCCACAGCTGGCATTGTGTTCCCTCTGCAAAGCCTTGGCCACAGGACAAAGGGAGCTGGAAATGTGGTGGATGGGATCTGGAGCAATGGTGGCAGTGGAGGGGCTGCTCCTGCTTGGTGGGTGTGTGGGAGGACAGTGAAGTGGTGTCAAACTGAAAGCTGCTTTTGATCCCTTATAGTGAATTTTTGTGATGTCAGGTATTTGGTGTTTTTCTTTTTGTAAAATTCTTTTTTTTCCAGCTTTGAAACATCACAGTATTTTAATGTTCTGCTATGTAACTGGGTATATACAACAGTGATTAGTTTGGGAATTTCTTCAGATCTTTAGGGATGCCACAGCTTCTTAGTTGACAATATAATAATATATGAGAGCCCATCTTGGCTGCAGGCTGTGGTAATTAGCCAGTTTTGCTATAAAGCTGCTCCAGCAGTGCTTTGAAGCCCTGCCAGCTGCCAGAGCCTTCAGCTCAGCCAGGGCCACACGAGGTGGGAGCTGCAGGTTCCTGTCCCTGATGTGGGGCTCTCAGACCAGGGATGGCAAATGTCACACACAGCACACTTCCAGCTGCATCCTCTGGCTTCAAAGACTCTGTCAAGAAGCCCTATGTAAACACTGCATTTCTGTAAAAATATTCCAGATTAGTCTTCTTCCAGAAGGCAATATGAGTGAATAAACTAGGTGACAATGGTCTACATAGAAAAGTGATAAAACTCATCTGTGCAGTGAATGTGAGTCTGGATCTTATTTCAATCAGACATTGGTAGGCTCTGGTTTTACTTTCTTTTGACTGTGATGATCAAGAAAGATGGATTGTCTCCAAATCATAGATCTTTGAGAGGCTTTGAATGGTTACTTGAAGTTTAATTTTAAAGAAATACAGAAGGAGACTGCTCAGAAAGACACTTTGCATAGAAAACATACTTGGAAAAGGCAGTAAAGAGGAGGCTAGGAGCCAAATCTAAGGAAACAGTCAGAGAATAAGATTCTGAATGATTTGTCCATATGCATGCTTCTAGGAGCATTTCAGAAATTACTTCAATATTTAAGCCCTTTTTCCTGCAGTACTGAAAATCTTTTCTAACACTTCAGCTCTATCTCCTTTATTTATTATTTGTAACACATGACTGCCTCTACTATATGTGCTTTCTCCTCTTAAGTAAGTAGCACCTCATAAGCATTCAAGATTATATCTTTAAAAGAAAATAAAATGTCCCAAAGAACAAACATAGCACAGCATAACCTTTACCTCACTGGGTTTGAGACAACAAAGCTGTGAAAGAGCTCTGGTGTTCAACAGTAACTACAGTGGAAAACAAATAGTTTTTGGAATGCTTTCTTCTCTTTTCATAGAATCATAGAATGGTTTGGGTTGTAAGGCACCTCAGTGGTCATCTAGTTCCAACTCCTTGCTGTGGGGGTTGTCATTAATGAATGCTTATCTTTTTTTTTTTTTGTGTTATGTTTCTTTTAAAAAGGAAATTTGACTTTTATAGTCAGCATATATCCCTTCAAAATGTTGTAAAGGTACCTTCCAGCTCCTTCTCACACCCATGACTCTAGAAGCTATTGCTTTTTAGCTTCCCCATCAGGCACTAGCTGGACTGGCATGGACATCTTCACCCAAATGCCAGTGGGATCACAGTGAGAGACTTCTGTGGCTGTTTTTCATTATGTTTAACCACATCACCACCCCTGTGAGGTTACAGCTTGCATGAGACCAGATTATGGAGGAAAACCAGCTTTTTGGGGACAGAAGAAAGCCTCTGAAAAGTCTACAGAGTCCTTGGCTGAAAGTAGAAAGCTGTAATTGTCCAATTTCATCTGCAATTTAGGAGTACCATTGAATTCCACAGTGTTCCTAAGCTTTCTCACAATAGCACCCACTTGTCACTTTTCCCTATACCTCAGACTGGCTAAAGTCTTGTGCCATATCATTTTGTCAAAACTTTTCCATAAATGGGCTCTGAGGTGATATTGTTTAATGTCTGCTGTGCATTTTTCAGTCAGGTCTAACAGGAAGATTCCACCCTGCTCTAAGTAGATCTTCCTCTAGGTGTATCCTTTCTTCCACCTGCAGGTCTTACTTAGCCGAGGGGAAGCTGGACATTTTGGAAATCTGGAATGTCTGGAAATTCAGGACTTGCAAGGGCTCCCCAGGGTTTTTTCAGTGTTTCAGAGGACAAGGACAGTGAGCTGCAGGAGCCTTGCTGTCTGTGGCAGAAAGAACACTGGGTATAGGAAAGTGGAACTGGAGATTTGACATGTCAGCAGAGAGACTCCTGTTGGGTACCTTCATCTGTGGCCCACTCCTGCCCTTCTCTACATCTCCAAGGGAATGCAAAAACATGAAACTGAATTCCTCCTGATTTCACCCTCTTCTCCTGCTCTTTCCTTGCTCTCCTGCACTGGCCTGTGTCAGGAGCAGGGCTGGGGTACATTGGCTGCTGCTCTGATCCAGCCTGACCTGCAGTGGTTCTCCTTGCAGTGCTGTGCAGCTTTTGCTCCTGTGCTGGGAGTCCTTGCTCGTTAGTCCTGTAACACTGGAAGGATTTGAGGCGGCTTTTTGCTGTTTTTGTCTTTAAGGTGAGCCTGACCCTGCAGGAACTGAAGGGTGCCAATGGCCCATGGAGCGAGCAGAGTGAGAGGGCTCTGGGAGGAGCAGGAGCAGGAGCTGTCCTGGCATGAGAGGGCCCTGCAGCACAGCCTGCCTGGGTCACTCAGAGCCTGCTGCTGCCCCAGGCTCTCTGCAGTCACACAGAGACTGCCTCTGAGCTCTGGGGGACAATGCAGCCCTCTCAGCACCTTTCTGTCACACTTCTCCTTCTGCCTCCTGTCGGGACAGATCCAGCCAGGGCAGGCTCTGCCACTCCAGCTTTCCCTTTCTGCTGCTTCAGTGTAAGCATTCTCTGCCCTGTGGCTTTTGCACAGAGCTTCAGGGCTGTTTGCTGGCTCTTGACCTGCTTCACAGTGGAAAATTCTTCCACAAGTGTTACTTACAGGAAGCAAATGAATATCTCCTCTAAATGGTCTGGCTGAGGAAATGGGTCATTTAGTGAAGTGCACTGTTTACTGGATAGCCAGTGGCCCATCTCCAAAATATATACTTAGTCTGAAGGAAGAAAAATATCTGAAATGATTCACTTTTTATGTCAGTTTTTAAATGGTATGTAGTTCATAGCTAAAATTTAAAATGTGCATTTTCATGTGGGCTAAAAACTTCCTATCCTGTTCCAGACAAGTGGTAAAACCAAGTTTTAAATTTCTTTCAGTAAAAAATCCTGGGTGTGTATGACTTATTGAGGTTTTCTTTGTTTTGTTTTTTATTTTTATTTTTTTTTAACTGTGTCATGGTCCTCCACATACTGTAACACTTTATTGCTTTGTTATAATGGCTGTGGTAGGGCTAATATCTCCCAGTGATAAATTGGTAAATTTTGTACTTGTTTCATTCAGTAATTCTAAATGCAGCAGCCAGCATAAGCCTGGAGCATGATCTTGGTTTTATGCAGGGCTGCTTTTGTGATGTCTTCATTTATAATTGCAGTTTCTGCCTGCACCCCTTTGGTATTTTTGGTGCAGCCTCAGGCTGAAGGGAAAGTGCCTCATTCCTTAACCCAGCAGACATGAATAAGCATGTTGACATGGATCAGTGCAAGATTAGCACTGCTCTGGCTTCAGATTATCTAGATCAGACACTATTCTGTAATGTGATACTATCCACATTCAAAACACCATAATCTGGCAAAAACAAAATGCACCCAAACACGGTGTTTAATTTTCTGCTCTGGCATGGGTACTGCACAGGTGCCAGGGAAAGCAGCAACACCTGAGCCCACGAGCAGAAGGGCAACATCGGGCCAGGGCTGGTGCTTTCAGGGGACTGTGTTAGCAGTACAGAAATGCCTGCAGCATTTGTCACATGGGTGCTTTTGGTAACTCTCAAATGTGAAAGAAAACAGAAAAAAAAAAAAAAAAAGCAGCAGAACTCTGTAGGTATGGAGGCTGAGCCCCATGAAAGTGAGAGGGACCTTTTGGGCTGCTCTAAAGGTTTGTAGTAGGCCCAACACCCAAGGGTCATCCAGAGCTTCATGGTTATCATCTGAAGCTGTGTCAGAGCACAGAAGGACCCTGCATGTGTCTGTGTCTGGATCAGCTCTGCACCCCCTATCAGATTTGGCACTATCAGATACATGACTCCTCATGTTTCCAGCAAGTAGGTGTTTGCACAGGGCAGAAAAGCCTTCCTTTTCAATCCAGAACCATTCATCAGTCTGCTTCAGAGGTCAAATCCTCAAACAGTTTGGTAATTCTACCGTCATCATCTTCATGTGACTCCAGTGCTATCTGATAATGACTTTTAAGTAAAAGTATGTCCAGGGCTATGGCAAACTCCTCTGAGCAGTTTCATTGAGCAAACTCCCATATCTCTAGACTTTGCTTAACAATTGCAAAATGGTTATGCAGTTAATGTTTATCCTATTGTTACTAAAACTCCCAATCCAGTGAGCCTCAGTTCAGAGAGCAGTGTATGCCCTCAGTAGTAATTGCCAGTCTAAGCCTCCCAAAGTAAATTAAAAGCAACTGTGCCTTGAGCTACACAACTAAAGGACACATTTTTAAAGGCAGCCAGTCCATCAAAGGTGCAGTTCCATATAGTTCCTATCACCTATCCTTTTGGATGGGAATTTAATTCCTAATTTACTTTGTGGTCTTTGAATTCCTAGGGACATGTACCCTCCTTAAAAAAAATACATTCTTTTCTTAAAAAGTCCTGCTTGAAATCTCCCAGCTGATGACTGTTTCTGTCTAGCATCTCCTCTGGGTGATACAGAGGCAGAATGGCACAAACTACATCCTGACTGGAGACTGCATCACTTCATGGACAGCAAAAAGCTCAGCAGTCATCAAGGAGAAAAAGTTTCAGAGCTGTTCCAGCAGCTGTAGGTTTTACAAGCATGTGAAAATTTTTTAGTACTATGACTTAGTGTGTCTCAGAAGGAAAAGATTTGTGTGAACTTGTCTGTGAGTGAGGCAATGAACGTCCAAGACATGATACAGAGGGGGAAAAGTCGAGTTAATGTGTCTGCCCTGGCTGTGGAGGATGATGGTGTGCAGGAGCTGGCTGCCTCCTTCACCCTTCTCAGGAGCTGTGCTGCCCCTTGGACCCCAGGGAGCCTCACAGCCTCCCCTGTTGTTTTCCAGGCCATGTTAAGAAACTCCCTCCTTTTGGCACTGGCAGGTCTCCATCAGCATGGAAAGGCAGCAGTGTGCTCTGGAGAGGGCTGCTGGGTGAGGGGGGGGATTGCCAGGGTGACTTCAGCATTCACTTGGCCAGAAATCCTTGTCATAAGGGCTTGTTTTCACAAGGACTTGAATCCTAGAGTAGAAGGAGCAACTTTGGTCCAGTTTGGAGTAAGCTGGCTGCCAGCAGCCTGGCTGGGAGAGCTGATTCAGCGTGGCCAGCCACTGCCCGACCATGTGGTTCCTGTGCTGAACAACTGGAAAAAATTACTCGCTTAATGGGATGCAGGCTCACGAGCTGAATCAGCCTCGGCAGGGTTTTTGTTGTTTCAACTGTTCCTTGTATTGCAAACCCTGCTCCCTGGCCATCTGTGGGGCTGGCAGTGGGGCTGAAGCAGGAGTGGTGATGGGAGAGCACGCCCTGCCCCAGGGCAGCGAGGGGAGGTGCAGAGGGGCAGGTTGAACCTCACCCTGCGAGGGAAGGAGGGAAGGTACAGCCCAGCCACCAGCACATGTCTGCCCTGACAGCAGAGCACAAATGTGCACTTGTGTGGAGGGCAGGGGGACAGTGAGAGGGTGGCAGCTGTGCCAGCCCACGCTGAGTGCTTGGTCCATCAGGGCTTTGTCTGTCAGAGCCATGTGGGCTCTGCTGCCTCCAGTCATTGTGTGCAGCCACAGCCATTGCTGCTCTTTGTCTGGGGCAGGCAGCTCTGCCGAGGCACTTTCAGGTCACTGTGACTTACAAAGGGAAATGTTTTCAATCCTCCTCTTCCCCTGCCATGTAGAAACACAGATGAGAGAGGTTGCAGTCAGGGAGGGCTCCTTGCCCTGCCTTCCTGAGCTCCTGACCCTGCCTGGATGCAGTGGAACAGTACACTCACCTGACACAGCAGGGGACTGTGCAAGGCCACTGTCACACCGGCTCAACAGCAGCAACACCCAGACAAACAGTTCTCTGACCGTGTGCAGCAGAGGTGCAGCTACAGCTGAAATTCTGGACCTGAGCTTTGTGTACAGTAGTTGAGGAAAGTGTTGGATCACACTACAGAAGAGCAGCAGAAATAATAATGGCAAACCCATGCAAAAGTAATAGCAGCACTCCTCCTCCCACACCATATTCTGCATGGAACAACTGAAATAAGGGTTGTCCAGCCTTCAAGTTTGAAGTCAGGGTCTGTGGGGGATCACATCAAGAAAGGGACCAAAACTGCAGCAAGAAGGGTTGGCAGGAGGAGCCAGGGCTGTACTGCTGCCTCTCTGCTTCAGGAAACCTGGTTTTCATAGAATGTGCAACACACTGACTTCCTTTACCCAAGAAATGGGGATAAGAAATCATGGCTGGTTACTGTATCCCAACCATCTACTTGTTTCTGAGCCATTCCAGTGCCTTGGAGGTGGGCAGGGAGCCCAGCCAAGCATTTCACTTGAGCAGCAGGCTGTGTTTATGGTGTGAGGCTGTAGCTGGTGCCTGTGTGTGTGTGCCTGAGCTGATGGCACCCCCAGCACACAGCAGATGCTCCCTGCACACACAGCCACACAAGCTGCTGCCTGCTTCCTTCAGCAAACCGAGAGCAGCCGGTGTTGTGTCTTGTGACTCTGTCAGTGTGGCTGCTGCTGTCTCAGGTCTGTCTCAAAATGTGGCAGAGGGTTGGTGCTGCACACGAGAATAATTTGATTTTGCTCCTGCACGGAGCTCCCAGGGGCCATGAGAATTTATGGAGCCAACATTGTGCGAGTCTTGTGGATTGTAGAAATAAGGACCAAAGCAGGGATGTGGCTTGCCTTTCATCTCCCAGAGCTTCCTCAGCCACATGCACAGCTTTATCAGCTCTTGAGGCTCTATTGTGACTCTCAAGATACTTGGGAGCTTGGCAAAGACACGGCTCTTTGATGCACAATATTTCAGGGAAAATGAAATATTTATTTTGTAGAGGGAGATGAGGAAATGAGGGATGTCTCCAGCTCCTGTGCCTGCAGAAGGAGACCTCAAAATGGAAAGGGGTGATGAACTCTTTGTCGTGCTGAGCCTTGGCTTTAAGTTCAGATCTGTGCAAAGTTTCATACTGCCACAATTGCCTCTGACTCCCAGCAAAGCCTCTGAAGTCTTTTCAAGGCAGATGGATTGAGTGCTTCTACTGTTCCCTTCAGGAAAGGATCTGAGCACCTCGGGTCTGAGGGAGTACTGAGGTTTAATCATTGCACCAGTGCTTCCAGTTTGTATTTCTGCAGCATTTTATAAATAGCAGGAAATATGGTCTTTGCTGTTCCAAACCCCTGATTACTGAGCCTGCAGCACAGCATCTTTCTACAGCTAAGGTTGTCTCTAATTTTTAGCCTTGGCAGCCTTGCCTTGACCTGGTTGGAATCAGACCTCTCTAAGCACTGCAGGGCATCTTAGAAGGATGCTTAGCTCAGATCTGCTTCTGCCTGGATCTGATGGCAGAGGAGCTGAAAGCTCTCCATGCAGATTGCTCATTGAAATGCAAACCTCATCCCAGTAAAGCTTCTGTCTGCCAGCATACCCTTTGACAAACTGATAATCCATGATAATAGAGAATTTTATCTCCATTCTTAAACATCATCAGGCATGATTATTAATGTCTTCCTATTGCACAATAAACAACACAGAACCCTCAGCTTTCCTGAAAGTGGAAGGCAGGCAAATTACATCTGCACCGTGGGTGAGCTGTGCATTTGCTGCTTCTGCAATCAGCCAACAAACCCCTCCAGATTTCTGAGGCCAGACTCTTGCTGCTGGCAGCTTATCTCCTTACTCCACAGCAGAGCAGGCTCTCGGGGTGAAAAGCTGGGCCTGTTGAAATCAGTGACAAAGTCCTGCTCATTTTTCTTGAGTCAGGGTTTCTCACTTAATCTCTTCATTTCTGAGTGGGCAGAGGAAAAAATCCTTTATTTTTTGAGTGCCTTCTTGGAGGGCAGCCTGTGTAATGTTCTGCTCTTGTCTGTGCAGAAGGTGTGCGAGGTGCTGGAGGTCCTGCAGTGCTGCCCTGCCCCGAGTGTCCTGAGTGTCCAGGAAGGCAGGAGCAGGAGGACAGATCTGTCTGTACTCCCAGCCAGGGCACATGGATTCCAACCTGAACTCTGTGCCTGGTGTTCATCCTGCCAGGACTGAAACACATCTCAACAACACACCCTGAAGATTCCCTGGTATAGGCCAGGAATTTCTCTTTGTGGATCCTCTGGTAACTTGGGTGACCCCTTGATCTGATTAGGCAAACAGGCTCTGTAGTGCTGCTAGAACCAAATTCATAATTCTCTTTGCCAAGCATGAACTTCCCTGTGGGCAGCCTCCACTTGCCCATAGGTAGGTAAGCAAAATGCTGCCCTTGTGTGCAATGAAAGTTCCACCTTGTGCCCCCTTCCTGGTGGCTGCAGCACCGACACAGCCGAGAGCTCTACAGGAGCCTGGGAGAAATCCAGTGATTGCTGCCCAACCATACCCAGGTTTGGATTAAAAAAATCCCTCCAAGTGGCAGTTCAAAGGTGATTTCTGACCAAGCCCAGCTGGAATAGGCCCTGTGCTGGATCTGACAGGAGCAGGACCTTGCATAACTCCAAGCTCTGCTGCTCATATTGACGCACTAATGGGATGGGCAGTGTGAGGGGCCGTGGCAGGAGTCCTGCTGCTCCCAGGGAATCCTCTGCCCTGCCAGCTGGCTGCCTGCAGCTGCAGTGAACCCAGCAAAGTCACGGGAGCCAGCTGCCCCAGAGGCCAATGACCCTGGCCCTCGTCTCTCATGCACTACAGCACAATTGCTTTTTCTTTTGGAGCTCCTGAAACCTGCCCTGGTTTGCTGTCTAAAGAGCAATTACACAAGTCTTTCTCTCGTTGCCTATATTTTGCCAAAGATCTCAGCTGCACCTCAGGAGTGGGGGTTGTTGGTATTTTTTCTCCCTTTTATCTCCTAAAGACTTTGATGCTCCTGGCCCCTTTTTCTTAGAGCACCACCTTGATCACAGAGCACCTTACAGATAATTCTGGTTGTGTTGTTTTAAGGCATTTCCTCTTTCTCTCTTTTTGTGGTAAATGCTGGTAGAGCTCTGCTGAAACGTTGCCTGAACTTCTAGCCCAGCATTAGACTTTGCTTTTAGAGAAACACTTCTAAAGAGGTCCTTTTTTTTGGCTCCAGAGTGCCCATAAAAAAACTCAATTAAAATGGAGGCAGAAGGAATGTGCTGTGAGTAACTGTGCTTTCAGTGATGCAGAGCTGGCTGGTTCTGACCTGACTGCTCTCCCAGTGCCTACATGCCTGTGCTGCACCTCTGTAGGGCTGATGTGGACCTGAGTCACCACTAAAAGCTGCTGCTGGCATAGCCTAGGTCAAACTTGATCAAATTAGGGCAGTGAAGGTGGTGAGGGGTCTGGAGGTGAAGCCCTGTGAGGAGCAGCTGAGGGCACTTGGTCTGTTCAGCCTGGAGGAGATTGAGGGCAGACCCCACTGCAGGTACAGCTTCCTTGTGAGGGGAAGAGAAAGGGCAGGCACTGATCTCTGATCCCTGGTGACAGGGACAGGACACAAGGGAATGAATGGCCTGAAGCTGTGTCACAGGGGTTTAGGCAGAGAACTAGAAAAAGGCTCTTCCCCCAGAGAGTGGCTGGGCACTGGAACAGCTCCCCAGGACAGTGGCCACAGCACCAAGCCTGACAGAGTTCCAGAAGTGTTTGGGCAATGCTCTCATGGTGTGACTCTTGGGGATGGTCTTCTGCAGGACCAGGAGTTGTGCTTGATGACCCTTGTGGGTCTCTTCCATCTCAGCATATTCTGTGACAAATAGATGCAGGGGACAAAGACTGGCTTCTGTGCCCCGCAGACATTGCCAGATTCAGACTGGGACTGCAGAGGGGGACTTTGGCAGCCCTGCTCACCAGGGCCACAGAATGGGGCATTGCTGCTCCCTGTTTGCTGTGTTCACTTTTATACTGTTAAGATAAGCAATGCCCCTGTGGAGGTGGCTCAGATTGCAAAGGTGGCAGGAGGATTCCCAATTCTTCTCTCCAGCTGTGGAGGCCTGGTCTGTTCACCCTTATCCAGCTGCTGCCAGAGGCTGGCCAAGGATCCCCAGGAGCTCACCACAGAAACCTGGGGCTTTTTGTGCCTCCTCTTGGGAATGGGCCTGGGTGCTGTCGTGGGAAACATGGAGACGTGCACTTCCCTGTCCTCTCACCTTTCCCAAAGGCCTGAGTTCAGCCTGAAGGAGCAGGGCTGGACAAGAGACTCCATTCCTGCTGCTCCTCACTTAGCTGGAGGCGCTGGCATTGAGTAACCCTGGGCACACCTTCACCCCAACCCCAGCACACTGCCAGGGCATGTGTCAGCACCTGGCCATGGCAGAGCCCAGCCACTGCCCGTGTGCCACCAGCCCCTCGGTGCCACCAGCCCCTCGGTGCCACCAGCCCCGTGGTGTCCCCAGCCCCGTGGTGTCCCCAGCCCTGCGGTGTCCCCAGCCTCTGCAGTGTCCCCAGCCCCTGCGGTGTCCCCAGCCCTGCAGTGTCCCCAGCCCTGCAGTGTCCCCAGCCCCATGGTGTCCCCAGCCCTGCGGTGTCCCCAGCCCCGTGGTGTCCCCAGCCTCTGCAGTGTCCCCAGCCCCTGCGGTGTCCCCAGCCCCTGCGGTGTCCCCAGCCCCTGCGGTGTCCCCAGCCTCTGCAGTGTCCCCAGCCCTGCGGTGTCCCCAGCCTCTGCAGTGTCCCCAGCCCTGCGGTGTCCCCAGCCCTGCTGTCAGGAGAAGCTGCAGTGCTGAGCCCCACCTGCCTCTCAGACCTGCCCACAGGTGCTCCTGGGCTGGACCCAGTGCCAAGGGCCTGCTGAAGTGGTGCTGGGGACAGGGGCACCAGGAGCAGGAGCTCCCTTTGCACAGAAGTGTGTGTATTCATGTGTGTCTGTGCTTGCATTTGCATGCCCAAGACACCAAATTGGTTCATTTATATTTTCATGCATTTAAAGATTGTCAGCTGTGCTAATGATGGCTGCAGCACATCAACCACTTCTGTTCTCTCCCAGACTTGTTATTTTCCCACTGGTTGTTCTATCTGTTCTGTGAGAGTGCTAAAGTGCTATTTCTCTCACACAGTCTCAGGTAGGAAATTGCAGTTAGCCTGTGTATTTTTAAGTATTACTTAATTTGGACTGGAAAGATCACGGACGGGTTTGTTAGAGCAGAAAGAGACTTCATAGCTGGGATCAGTTAGCTACAGAAGCTGTGGAAGACAAGGAAAAAAAAGAGTATATTGTCATCTTTGGGAGATTTTAAAAAAAAAACAAACATATGCCTTCTCTCTAATATTTCAGACTATTGAGCTTTATCAGTTTTACTGCAAACTGCAAATTCTTTTTGTGTAATGACAGCTCTTTAATTAGAACTTGGAAGCAATAGCATCTGCTGATTATAGCATGGTCCAGCATGTTCTTATTCCTCAGTTTTTATTTCCAGCTCTGCAATTAAACTGTTGCACGCCTCAAGGCAAGTAACTTCACCCCTCAGTGTCTGTACTTCACAGATGGAATTAAAACTTCCACTGGAGATCTCTGGACAGAACCTGCTCAAATGGCACAGTCTTGGGTTACTTTTCCATCCTGTGCATGTCAACCCATGTATCAGCCCAGTGAATGAAGGTTTGGGATTTACCTTGTCCAGGCATAGTCTGTGAGACATTCCAGGTTTGAACAATGGAAATTTTATAGGCTTCAGTTATAACTGGCTGGGCAAGAAACAACAGCTTCACAGTAATGAGTCCTCACTTGCATGGAATGCCATTTAGTGTCTGATCTCTCCTCACCACAGTGAGATATTAAAATCTGTCTATGCAGAGTGCATTTCTGGAGGGATGAAAAAGGGGAAAAATTCTTTCAGTTTAAGTGACCCTCAGTTCTGTATGGGAAAGGTTTGGTTTCCCAGGAGGAATATTATATACTAGTGATTATGGAAAAAATTAAGCAATGCAGTTGAGAGAGAGACAGCACAGCTGGTTCTGCTGTCTGCAGTCTTGGCAGAGATACTGGTGGAGATGAAGGAAAATGACAGTGGTTGTTGTGATCACCCTCTTTATACCTTTAGTTTTGTGATTGCCAGTGTGAAGAGCAGGAATGGGTTATCTGGCCTTGCAGCCAAAGGTAGCAGGGTGCTGCACAGTCTGAAAGTCACTGCACTCCCTTCATTGGAGATCTCAAATGCAGCCAAATGAAGATTTTTTTAAGTAGTCCCAATCACTGGAGCCAAGTGGGGCAAAGTCAGAAGGGATGTGCACAAGGGAAGGAGCTTGAGTCACACTGAGCACTGGCAGTACATCAGTGTTATGTGTGCTCACAGGCAAGCACTGGTGTAAAGCACAACAAGCAAGTGGCAATTTTTTTCCAGTCTTACTTAAAAATGTTCCCAGAATCTGTGAGTACAGCATCACAGAACGTCTGATATTTTGTAATGCCACAAACACTGACCTTAACAGACACCAGAAATCCCACTGGGAGTTTCATCCATTTGCAGTGGAAACATGATGTCTTTAATAGTAAGGATGTTTCAATAACTTTCCGGGATTTTTTCCACTTTGGCACAGCTGTTCTCTGACAGATTGCAAAAGAGAGGAATTCAGTAGTAACAGCTTGATTCTGCAGGATGCTAAAGCCCTTCTGTCCAAGACTGTGTGTCCTTAGCCCCTACCCAGAGCAGCTCAGCATCACACAGGATTACTCAGCATTCTGCAGCCTGGAGCCATTCTTACCCACTTGGCCTTGCCACCAACATTTCTATTTCTATATCTATTTCTATTTCTGTGGAAATGAGCTGAAACAAGTGCCTTTCTCTGAAGGAACTCAGCCTTTCTGTCTAGGAAAGGGCTTGGTGGTGTTGTAGGAAAGCTGTGGAGCAATAACATGTCTTGAAAATGTATGCCTCGATTTCTCCCTCTTAGAGAAGCAGCACCTTGATGCCAGATTTAGTAACAATGGCAGCATAACTGAATTGTTTATTTTGTTGTGTTAGGGTTATGTAGAGGAAATGTCAAGGGAAATGGCTTCCTCCCTGTTTCTAAACTAAGTGTAGACTCCAAACAGGTGTTTATTCTGATAGAATTAATAATTCGAGAATGGGTGGAGGTTTGTGTTGATTAAACAGAAAAAAAATGATATCTTTGCTATGGCTGGTATGATCAACATTTATTAAACCTCTTGTTTGGACATAAAATATCCACATTGCATAAACAGTGCCTGAGCTTTCCCCATACAGCACTAATAGAGTCAATGGTAAAGTTCTTGTCAGCTTCAGGAGGCCAAAGGGGTTTCATGCTGCTGTGGCCTTTCCTGCTATTTGCTGCCTCACAGATCAGTGTATTGCAGAATCCTCTGTTGTTCAGAAGGCTGAGAACATGTTTTCCATCTCTTTGCCCTGGCTGTTCCTTGTCAGAACAAGGGGGAATTGCAGGAGGCTGAAGCAAAACAAAGGAGCAGGGCAGGATGGTATTTGTTTACTTTGGGGCTGAGTGAGCAGCAGTGAGGTGCTCTCTGTTCTGCCACAGCTGTGGCAGTCTGTGGGACAGAGAAATGTCCCCACTTCCCAGCAGGACCCTCAGGCTGCTGCCACTGCCCTGGGAAGGGCTCTGCCCTGTGCGGGGGGTGCCTTCCCAAAAACAGGCCCAAGCTGCTCCCCTGGCTTGACTGGGAATGGTGACAGCTTTTAGCTGGCCCAAAATCCACCTCTGTGAGCACAGCTTTGGCTCTGCTGCCAGAGCAGTAAGCCATCCTGTGCCCTGTCTGGCTTTTCCTTATCTCAGGATCCCAATGTCCCTGGAAGGGCCCGAGGTGCAGGCAGACAGGAGGGAGCTGGGGCAGTGCTGGCTCCTTGGCAGGGACACCAGAGCTGGAGCTCTTGGTGTGCCCAGTGCAGTCAGACAGGACCCTCCTGGACCTGCTGCAGGGGGCTTAAACTCATCAGGTGGGACTTCTCAGCTAGTGGAATGATAATGGAGAAAATGCAAGGAAAGATGTTTTAACACTGAGGTCAACCTCTTCTGATTGCTCTTCCAGGCCTGGTCTGCAAACTTCCCATTTGATCCCTGCTGAAACTCAGACCAGCATTTATCTGAATGGAAGCTGCTTTTGCTGCCCTTCACTGACCTCTTGGTCATTAACTATAGAAATTACTGTGGACTTTCAGCTCATACATCTATAAAACCCAGACATACAGCACCCTGTTGGATTACAGACCACTGCAGCATGTGTGTAACTGAGGGGGTCAGGTCCTACAGCACTATCAATCCTGTGATGATTTTTAAAACATAAAGCCATGTGGAAGCAGCTTCAAACCCCAGCCTTGCTTTGGTTTGTTTGGGGTTGGTTTGGTCTGGGATTTATTCCTCAATAAAACCTGTTCAGAAATGCCCACAAGGGCTGGCTCTGAGGCTGTGGGTCTGGTGGGACACGATGGGGCACCATGGGGCTGGGAGCAGCCAGAGCTGCCTCGGGTGCTCCAAGGAGCTGCCATCCCTGCTGTGAGGCTTCCTGCTCCCCCTGCACTCATTTCCTGCCCCCAAGAGCAGGGCCTGTCCTCTGCCTCCTCCCCACAGCAGCGTGATGTTGTGTGTTTATTTTGAAAAGCTGTCTGCAAAACTCTTTAGGGTTGTTCTCTATTGTAAGGGGGAAAACTAAAATTAAATTAAGAGTCTCCTCTCTAAAAAACACCAAAGCAAGTGCCTTTGCTTTGTGTAGCAGAGTGCACTGCTTCTATATCTGCAAAGGATAATGGTTACAGATTTTTCCAGAATAATGTGTCTTATTGCTTAAATTTGTCCCCCAGGTCTTTAAGGCCAGGGCCACATTAGAAGCTTATGATAATGAAATGCTTGTTGAAGAAAAAGAGATTATGCCATTTTTGTATCATTAAAATACCATTGTAGGTGGATAATTAAATCAATGTGATCTTTTTCCTGTTTAGGTTATTTAACTTACTGAACTGGGAATTGCTCTGCCAGCAAAAATACCTTTGGTAGGAAAGTTTGTCATTTTTATTGCATTGAGAAAATCTTGTGTTAGAGACAGGGCTGTTATATTACGACTCTCTTTTAGTCTACATTGTGTCTTCAGAGCAGAGATTGAAGAGTATTTTGAATAGCAGTTATTACTGCCTTTAGCAGTCTGGCTCCTGGGGACCAAAGCTCATTGCCTGTCAGTGTCACTTTGGACAAGGTGACTGCCTGTTTGTACTACCCAGCAGTGCCAGCCTTGCCAAAGAAGAGCGAATTCTGTTAGAGATGGGATATTCAGTTTTTCCTACAGAAATATCAACATCAAAAGCACGGGAGGAAAAAAAAATGTATTTCATTTACATGTACTGTTTAAGTGAAATGCATAACTGAGGTATCAAAGCAACTTTTGAGTGCAGAATCTGACTACTCTTTTGATTCTGATTCAGCAAACTGCTTAGGCATATGCTTATCTCTGCTATAGATCTGCCTGTTTGAAAAGTAAAAGAGAGAATTGAAGTGTAGTAGCCAAATCTCCAATGCTGATTAAAGGCTTTTCTTCCTTCTGTGGTTTTCTTCTGTCTGTGGCTTATTAGGGGAAAATAAAAACAAGGAAAGAGCAGCTTCTGGCAGTCCTGGCAGCCCTGAGTGCTGAGCAGCCTTTTATCCAGGGTGCAGAGCAACAGATCCAACTCACAGGAGGGAAGAGCTGTTCCCACATTCTCCAAGGCTTGCAGTGGTGTTTGTCAAGCAAGGTTTGTCGAGCTGCAGTCCTGCCCAAGGAGCCAGGGAAGCTATTCCTGGCATCAGGTGTCCCATCCAAGTGCTGTTGTGTCCTATGTTCTTCACATTGCTGATAAGGAGAATAGGCTGCTAAAATGAGTAAGTGCAGTAGGCTTCCAGCTTGGAATACAACAGAGAGGGAAGGCACAAGGTCATGGCTGGAGCATGGGCGGAGTGGCCACAAAGCAGAGGGAGCAGAAAGCTCAAAAAGCACCCGTGCAAGTGTTGGAGAAGTTTACAGCCCTTATTCGAAATGGGCAGCAAACAGATGTGGTCATTAAGGCAAAGAACATCATTGTCATGTCCAGGGACTGAGCTCAGAAATGCTGACAGCAGGAACAGGTCTGGTGGTTCAGGGGGTAGGTGTGCAGAGCTGCTGGGCTGCTGCTCTGGCCAGCAGGGCTGGGCTCCTGGCTTTCCTGTCCTCTCTCTGCCTTACTCCTTCCCCTGGAACCCCCAGCTGCTGCTCTCCTCACCAGCCCAAAACCCTGTCCCCTGCCTACAGGAGAGATTTGAATTTTTAGTAAACCTGAGCTGAGGTAGTTATTTTGAGCAGAGTTTCTGTAAAAGTCTGTGGTTCCAGCAGTTTTGCTTTGAGTTTTGGGTGGAAACTTGCACTCAATGTGAGGTTCACGTGCTGCAAAAGAACCAGGCAGAAGTGTTTGCCCATACTTCTGAAAGTTAATGTTTCAGATTTGTTCAGCCCCAGAACAGGCTTTTTTTCAGTTCTCAGGGTGCTGAAATGTAAAGGTGTCTCTCAGCAACAGTGGAGTCAGTGTGAATCTTTCTGCTTCTCACCCTTCTCCCCACCAGGAGGTTTTGTCTGAGGGAGCACTGACTGGGTCATTCTCCCAGCAAGGCATCCCAGCTCTGTCTGCTGAACATGGCAGTGAGACTGCAGCACAGGCTGCTTGGCTGGCTGGGAATGCCTTTGCCATCAACTTTCTCAGGATGAGGGGATAAAAGAGATGGGACCTGCTTGTCAGCTCTGGAGGTGTGGGAGAGGGGCAGGACAGGGTGGAGGCGATCTCTCTGTGGGAAATCACATCTGAGGACTTGCTGAAGACCAGGGGAATGGCATGCTTGGGTGCTTTAGTGGCAAAAGGGTGGGAGTCTGGAATTTCAGTGCCAAACTTCCCTCTGACTGGGAGAGCTGTGACTAGTAAAGCAGACATGTGAGAAACACAGGAACAACCAAGCATCTCTAGTGGGATGATGACACAGAGGGGTGGCAGGGCCTGAGGCAGTGCTGCTGCTTGTCTGTACAGTCCTGCAGAGGTTGTGGCCCTTTTGGTTGTGTGTATTGAATAAGGTGGTTGAGCCTTAGAGACTCTTGACCTGCTTCTCTTTGGCCAGGGCCTGTTGCTGGTTCCCAGGCAGTTACTGGTTCTGCTGTGTGGGTAGAGTCCAGATTTTGAGAGGGCTGTGTATCATGGAGCTCAATCTTTATTTCAGTGCTACTCCACTGGCAGGTCACAGATGGAGTTTTCTTTCCCTTCCCTTGTCCTGTAGCCCTAGTTGGATGCCTTGGCTGCATGCTGGAGGATTTCTCCCTGTCATGTGAAAGATGAGGTTGTGGGTGTGCCCTTTGTTCTACAACAAGTTCAGTATATTTTGGAAGTGCCTAGTTTGAAATTTGTGAGTAAAGATGAAGGGACCCAAGTGCAAGTGGTAGGATTCCAGACTTTCCTCTCTTTCCTGCCTTCCCAGCCCTAAGGGAGAAGTACTACTCTTAGGACTCAGTGTGATATCTGAATTCATGAAATAGGTCTGTCCTGTAATGAGTTACAAGAAAATCCAACTATTAATACTGCAGAATGTTGTGGAAGCCTGTCTGATTTGAGATCCAAATGTGTGGCATATTTCTATGTGTCATTGTGTGTATTCATCCCTAAAACCACCCCCACTCCAAACACACAAATGGAGCATCCAGAAGAAAGGAGCTCTGTGACTCTCAAGCTAAGGACAGACACTGCTCCATTTGTCCTCCTCCACTGTGCTCTCCATGCAGGAGCTGGAAGTCATTAACTGGCCTGTTTCCACTACTCTGCACTCTGATCTAAGCTTATTATGGCAGAGCTTCCTCTCTGGATCTGTGCAGTGCTGGTCTCATTGCTGCTCTGATGAAACAATAACTGTTTGGTGCTTAAACACTACCTCTTTGCTCCCACTATGCCCTTGTGACCTGCTCAGAAGATATGGGCTTGATAATGCAGGGTCATGGGTACTTAAGGTCCCACCTGCATGGTGGGAAGGAAGTCTGTGCCTGTTTAAATGGGAAGCTGTCTGGGATACAGGAAATCTGCCCTGGAACAGGCTGGAAGGCCCTGGCAGTATATCTGAGCCATATGTAACCTGGAGCATTATAAAGTTTGTTTCTTGTCCCATAGGACAAAATGAGGAAATGAGCCCCATTCGTATTTGCAATCTGTGAGATTTTGTCTGGGCATGGGGGGTAGGACTCAAGATGTTGACTAACCTTCTGGCAAAAGCAGGGATTGAAATAAAAAAGAATAATACTGCACCAACTTTGCCTGTAGTGAACTCAGTAGATAGGGACAACAGCTTTTAAAAGTAGGAAATCAAAACCAAATCTGTGACTAGGTGGTCCTGGACAGATTTAATTGAAGGATATCTAAACTGTTTATCTGTTCCCAGGGGTAAGGACAGTCATGAATAAACCTATGTGTGCTTTGATGGACAGTCAGTGACTCATGCAGTTCTGTCTGTTATCTCACCATGAGAAATAGTTATGGAACAAAGCCCTATCCAGCCTGAGTGTATAAATGTATTAAACAGTTTCCATTTGAACTTGATATGCTGCGCTGAAGTACTTTGTAGGGATACAGGTACATACCACTAGTGAGAGGAATTGGTTCAAAAAGGAAAAAATATGGCATCATTCAGGCTGTTGCTATAATCACTGAGGGGAGCTGCAGTTCCCAAGAAGAGCTGCTCTTTCATTTTACTGAAGAATATTTGTATAAAGGATTTCATGGCACTTTAAGCTGCCTGATCCTCATGCACAATATAACCTCTGTTGAATTTTCTTCCTTCCTTCTTTCCCTTTCCTCTTTCTCCATTCTCCTTCCCTATAACACTTTTGTTTGTTCCACAGTTTGAGCCCCTAACAGAGGCTTTTCTACCTTTGCCAGCATTAGGCTTTGTTCATTTACAGGGTCAAGACTGAGCCAGCTACAGTGAGGATGTGGCAGAAATATTTCCATGTTTGGTGTGGTGTATTTGTTGTGAATGTCACGCTTCCAGTCTCTGAATATGCACGTCCAAACCTCTTGGGTCAGGTCAGTAGGCAGCAGGGTGAACACTCCTCATGGATTTGCCCCTCACTACCTAAGGGGGCTGCAACAAAGCTGGAAAAGTACTTTTGACAATGTCATGTAGTGATGGTACAAGGGAGAATGGCTTTAAACAAAAAGAGGGTGGATTTAGATTAGATATGAGGAATAAATTCTTTACTATGAAGGTGGTGAGGCACTGGAACAGGCTGCTCAGAGAAGGTGTGGATTCCACACCTCTGGAAGTGTTCAAGGTCAGGTTGGCTGGGGCTTTGTGTAACCTGATCTAGTGGAAGGTGTCTCTGCCCATGGCAGGGAGTTGGAACTAAAAGATCATCAAGGGCCCTTCCAACCCAAACCATTCTGTGATTCTGCAGTTCTGTGAATTTGTAGGACTGCATAAGGATGGCTGTGTCCATGCTGCTGTTACAACTTCCTCCCAGCTGTGACCTAAAGGCTAAAATGTTTTACCATCTAAGTTGCTGAAATTACTTTAGCTTGGCCAAGGGAGGGCTGTAAGGGAGGCTGAGCAGGTAAAGCAGGTAGAGCAGAGTTCTGGCTTTCTCAATCCTGCTTGAGCATCTCTGTTGAAGTATGAGAGTTGCTGGTGCTGAAAGCAAAATAACAAGAGTTTGACCACAAGCTCTGGAGGGAGATGCCAGACAAGAGAGTAGCCCAGAGACAGCTCCACTGCCAACCCCTTTGTGCTGAGCCAGCAGAAGGCCAGGACGTGCTGGGTGGTCAGCAGGCCCAGCAGCCATGGCAGGCGGCAGCACCAAGGCCCTGGTGACAAATCTCTGGTGTCACCAGCCTCTGTGGCAGGCACAGGCACCTGGCCTGGCAGGAGCAGCTCTCAGTACATGCAGGAGCTGAGTGCCACATGGCTTTTTCCTTAGGTTTCCTCCTGCTGAGCCGTGCAGGTCGGTGTTGCACACCTCTCACTGAGCCGCACACGGGCAGCCCAAAGCCTGAGCCTCACATCCAGCACTGTGGGGCATCTCAGTGCCCTTTGTTACCTTTAGCCTGGCAAAGCCTGGCCACAACGTGGCATGCACTTTGTCCCCTGTGTCCCTTGGATCTGCTCAGGGCCCCTGGGAGCACAAGCTCCAAAGAGAAGCTCGGGCCCAAGGCAGAGGGAGCTCGCTGCCCGAGCCGGAGGCGGCCGGCCCTGCTGGGAGCTGTGGCCTCTGTGCTGTGTGAGCTTGTTCCACACATTGCCCTGACCTCTCCTCAGCTCTCCTGCCTCTGCCCTGGCTGCTGGGTACAGCTTGCAGGACTGACTTCTAAGTAAGAGTGGATTTTTTGGTTGTTTGGCTTGGCTTTCTTCTTTCTCTCAGGGCAGCACTGTCAGGCCCGGGCTGGTGAGCAGGGCTGTAGCAGCCTTTCTACAAGAGGCTGGGTGCTCTGCTGACACTGAGGGAAAAGTGGGGCTTGGTTTGGTTTGGCTTTTAATGAAAAGAAAAATCCTTTCCTGGATGAGCTTTCCTTGTGAGGACATTAAACTGCCTTATGCTTCTCAACCCAGCCTTTCCACAGAACACTCTTCTGTACATGTCTCTTAACAACTTGTCTTGTTTGAGTGAAGCTTCCTAATTATGAAATAGCTCTGGGCTGCTGGCACAGGCTTGGCAAAGTCATGCAGCCCTTCTGAGCTAGATCCCTGTGCAGGGCCATGCCACAGTGAGAAAAGGTCCTCTGGAGAGGTGGCTGGGAGGGAGGTCTGGTGTTCTGTGCACCCCAAGAGCAAGTCCCCGAGCAAGGCTTCCCTTTCTGGCCTGCTAACAGCAGTGTGTGGCTGTCGTGGGCCTGCCAGCAGAGCCAGGGTGCACATTCTGGCAGGTGAAGGAGAGAGCTGTGGGTGTGGAGGAGTGTGGGTGCACAGAAGCTTACTCAGTGCAGGGTGAGGCTGGACAGGGAAGAGCCAGAGGCACAGGTGTCAGTCAGCAGCTCCTGTCCACGTGCTGCTCTGGTGTCGCCCACGATCTTCTGGGCACACCCTCTCTTGGTGGGGCTGTTGGAGTGCAGAGGGGTCTCCCAGAGCTTCTCACCCTCTCACACCCCCAGGAATTTGTCACAAGGTCTTGGAGCTCCATGGGTTGACAGCTCTGGTGTCTCCAGTGTTGTGGTTCCTGTCCAGCAGCAGCAGGAACAAATTTGTGTCCTGGATGAGGATCAGTGGTCCTGGCATTATCTGCCCCACTCCCACTGTATATAATGCTCACTAGACACAAGGAAGAAATGAAAGTTGCTGTTTCCCATCTGCTTCTTTAAATATAGGTGCTAACTCAATCCCAAAGCTCAAGGAGGTGTGCTGAAAATATGGGAGTTCATGGTGAGGTCAGTCATGGTTCACAAAGCAGCAAAACACAGTCTGTGCCACCACGGGACAGGGAAGGAGGTTAATGTTTCACAGTATACTTAGCTGAGCAGCACAGCTCTGTCAGTGTTTCACTTGGTAGGAATTATTTATTGACAAGAAGGGTTTCTAGACTGTCCCATGGAAAATTCTTTGTGAAAATGTATTTTTTTTCAAGTTAAGATATTAGGAACATGAGTTGAAAACTGACCCAGGGATGCACACTCCCTGTCAATCAGTTACATTTAGGAAAGGAAAGATTTAAAAACTCTGAGGCAGAGCCAAGCACTTAAAAGGAAGAATTCTTTGCATTGATTCCTGTGGTAAAATGCCAAGACAAGCCTCGTGATTTCCTGGACCAAGTGCAGAGAAATGAAATTAAAAATATGAATAGGCCAGATACTGAGATCCTCATTACAGAAAAGGGCCACTCAAGGGTACCTTAGATCTGGCCTCTCATCAGGGAGAGAAAATAATTGAGAGAGCTCTGGTTGCAGCTCAGCCATAGCCTTGTGCTCAGCATCCTCAGCAACCTTCTCTTTCCTCATCTTCCAGCTTGCTGTTCTCATGCCAATTAAGAGGGGAAAAAAAAACCCAAGGAGCCGAAACTACCTGCTCTATTTTTAATCCTATTTGTCTGTAGATAAACTGCATGTTAGATGATTAATAGATCTTTATCACTTCATAAAGTTTAGACTATAAAAAGCCTACCCCTCTCTTTTGACTGTTAAATAACTATGTAAGCTTTGCTGCTGTTACTTGGAATCTAAATTAGTCACAGCACTTCTGGGAGCGTTTGTTAATATCTCAAGTGGACCACGTGGCCTTGGCAGAGCCAGAGGGGAGTTTGTCCCCTTGTGTGGCCTTGGAAAGGCTCAAGAGCCCGGTTTCAACTAGGAAAACCAAGCCATGGAAGCTTGGTTAAGGAAAAATGGGGCACAAGTGTAGGCTGTGTTTGGCCACGCCAGGGCTGCACCCAGCCATTTGCATCCTGTGCTTGCACCTTTAACACATGCTAATTCAGTTAGAATTTGCATATGATAAGGGTTTGGGGATTGTGGTGCCAGAATGGCTCTTCACACTGACCCCTCTGTTCCCAGGGCAAGCATGAATTTGCCTTTGGTTTTTTCCCCTTTTTAACTAAGAGCATAGGCTGGAATGGTGTGGCATTTGAGCAGGCATTAGACAAAGCCTGAAAAAACCTTAACCTCAAATGTACTCCTCAACAGAGGCTGTAGCCTCTTCCAAATCAAGGCCGTGGATTTGGATTAAACTGGCAACTTCTGTCACTGAAAGAAGAGCAAATCTGAGCCTGGGCTGCACCTCCTCAAACACAGCACACTGATCTGGTAGCCCCCAAGTCCAGATGGAAATTGATAGTTGCCTATAAAGACAGTTGTAAAAGCTGTTGCAATCTGGTGTTTTATGGAAGCTATTAAATCTGTCAGCTGGCCCAGTCTGTACCTGAAAATGTTGATCTTCCATCACACATTTGCCTTCAATTCTATTCAGTGGTTGCAAAGAATTTTTTAGCCTTTGTCCACAGTTTTTTTCTTCTGAATTAAACTGATCCAGCAGCGTAGGTGCATTAGGTGGTTAATTCCAGCCTCCTGGATCTGTCCTACCCATGAGGCAGGAGCAGTGGTGGAGCTGAAGGGAGGGCTCTGCCTGGGATTAAAGCCAGTGTGGGTGGTCTCTTCCTCCAGCACTCCCAAAATCCAGGAAGGAAGAACCTAATCCCTGCAAGCTAATGTGTTAGTGTAATTGCTAAAGCAGAGGAGAGGTATCTTCCTGCAGACCCTTGTCACCTACTCTTTGAAAGCAGCCTAGATCAGTATTCTCCATTCCTCCAACATATCCAGGGGCCTGATTTAGCTTTATGTAAAAACCTCTGGAGCAAGTCATGAGGACCAGTTTTTAAAGGTTACTTTGCTGGGATACAGACCATGGATATGGAGAAGATCTGACGAGTGGTGTTTTCTGCAGTGTATTAATAACAAATCGTTTTGTACAGGATACAGTAAATAAAACCTTCCTAACAGTCAGCTAAAAATATCAATGTTAACTCAGGTTGTTTGCAAATTTGTTCATAAAGGATTAGGCAAACAAAATGAAAGGAGGGAGGAAAATCTTTGCTTGAACAGGAAAAAATAGAAAATTTCTGAGGAAGAATTTACCTTGGTGTGCTGAGAATGATGTTACAGCATGAATTTGGCATCTCCTAATGTTGTACTTTGTGTACCTTGTATTTTCATGCCAAGCACTAAACCAAATGCTTTTCTGTGGATTTGTTCTGTTACAAACTATTTTTTATTTAGCCTCATGGCCATGTCTGGAGTCCATGTTGGATTAAATGGTTGCTTATTACCTTTTTAGAGTTACACAGCCAACAAGGCATTGCTCAGCCAGGGCTATCACAGTAAAAGCTCTGCTAACAAAGAGGAGGGAGCTGTACAGAATTCAAAAGAAAATCCCAGCCTCCCAAAACCCAGCATGTGAGAGGTGTGTTTATATTGAATTGCTGGGTAAGTTGTGCAACCCTATATGCAACCAAGGGTAGTCAGGCTGCCTCTCCTGCCAGGGATGCCACCCACATCTGTCTGGGTTGTGCCTACATCAGCTGTTTGCTGCAGCCCTGCACCTCGAGCTGATCCTGCTGTTGCTGGGTGCTGCTGCTCTGCCTCAGCAGCTCCCCAAGGCTCCCCAGGGCTGAGCTTCTGCTGCTCACAACACCCCCAGCCCCTCCTGCTCCTCCTCAGCTCCCTGACCTGCCCACCCAGATGGGCCCAGGCAACGCAGTGAGCATTGGAGGTAAGTTAGCCCCCATAAAGAAATGTTTTTATAAATGTGTCTTTGCATAACAGGCAAAGTGCAGCAGCAATTCAGCAATTCTCTGTGAGGAACTGCCAGGCCAGACTCCTGCAGGCAGCTCTTTGGAGGAAGTGTAGAGGTTTGCTGGAAATAGACTGAAATCCAAGAAACACCACGTGCAGACCTAGAGCACTGGTTGCTGGATCAATTTGTTCATTAAGCAATGGCTGCTTCTGAGACTAGAAACAGAATTTCACTTGCTGTAGTAAAAGCAGGATAATTTCTAGACTTCTTCAGGGACCAGTTTGTCCACTTTTATTCATGAGGTAGTGAAAACAAACCTTCCTACTCTGCAGTTCCTAATGCTCTTTCTGTATTGGTGGCCTATTTTTCTGCTTGAGGACAGGGAGGGACCATTGAGTCACACACAATCTCGTGCCCTCTTCCTCCTCCTCCTCTCATTTAAATATTAATATGATGAATTATTACTAGAGTAACAGCTGTGCACTACTCATATCACAGCAACATAACCTTCCCCTCCTCGTTGGAGCACAGCTATTCCTGACTCGTGGTTTCGGCTTGACCTTCTCGCTTCTTCTGGAAGACTTTTTTAAAATTACTTTGTTAGTTCTGGTGTGGTATCATTACAATAATTGCTTGTTCTGTTCTTTCTGCTTAAATATTAATGATACTGAGGAATTCAAAAGATAGCTGCAGTAATGGTAAGTTAAATGTCTGTGTGTATTCTCCCATGAGATCTGTTTGTTTAGAGAGAAAGAAGTGTAAAGGTGAATCTTTCTAACTAACACTTAGAAACATCTCTTTCTCTTTGAGAATAGCCAAAATAATAATATATTGTCTTTTATAGAAATAAAATAATTTCATATTAATCAGCTAGTGTCTCGAGATAATTCACAGGAATAGCCAACATTGTCCCTAGAAGTACTAACGTTGTCCCTAGAAGCCCTAATGCATTGCATTCTCTGTAGATAAAGTATTTTAAGAAAGACTGCTAATAAAACCATGAGACAACTCTGTATAGAGTGCTGAAAATAAATGTTTGGCACTGAATAAAGAAGGAAAGGGAAAGATAAAACACCACCAGTTAGCTCAATACAATTGGAAATAGCAAGGTAAAGCATTCCTGGGCAGATTTGGAAATGTCAGTAAATGTTAAGTTTTGTGGGTAAAGGTCCTCTCTGCTGAGCCCCTTTGGCATGGGTTTTGTGTTTGTGCATGTGTGTGTGTGGTTCACAGACCCACAGGTTTTCTCCTCCTTGAAATGTGGCTCCTTGGGGTACTCTGATGTTGCAGAAGGGTTTGTTGGTTTCTGCACCACTGTTGTGGAGAATGTAATGCCAGCAGGAGTGTAGAAATCAGGTTGATTGAATTGGCTTGTATTTAGCATGGGATGGAACTCTTTGCTCTTGTTGCTTAGGAAAAAAAATCTGAACTTCACTTTAAAAGACTTAAAAATTAAATGTCCATATTTTCCTTTGAAAGTTTTAATTTTAAAATTTTGTTTTAGTAAATCGTTGTTCTTAAAGGCAAACAAAATACTTTAAATTTTAATAAAATATTTTTTTATTCCTTTACTGGGGAAGGGGGGTGCTAAGAGCTCATAAATATAATGGGAAACCTAAATATCAATCCAAATTTATAAATTATGCCTTTCTTTTCCCACCCATGATGAAATCAGTAGAAACTTTTTTCCCCAATCAGCCTTACCAGTGACAAGAGAAAGGGAGGCAGGAGGGCTCTGCTGCCAGAGAACTCTTCCCATTCAAAACCAGTGTCTAAGCCTATGCCTGTTTAGGGGCTGGGGAGAAGAAAAAATGAAAAGAGAGTACTGCAAACTGTGTTTCTCAGGCAGTGACTGCTCTGATACAATCCTAAAAGTAGTGCTGTAACTTCTGAATACTTTTTCTACTGGTTTTTTTCTGAACAAGTACCTAGTGTGAACAAAGAGCCTCATCCTGACTGTTTAAAATTCCTACTGCAGTCAACAAAAGTAAAACCATGAATTGAGACATGCTCAGTACCACCTATATACATATATATTGCAGGGATTTTTTTTCCCTTTGTGTTCTGTACCCCCAAAAGTTTGTTAAAGTTAGAAAAACTTTTGTTCACTAAGTTTACCATCCCCATCAGGGATGCCTTAATTCTCATGCGTGTTACTGTACTGCAAATTATTTGGCCAAAATGCTGCTTTTATAAAAAGCCGTGACAAACTTGTAGCATGTGCCCCAGATAAAATCTCCTTTCAAACAGTCCCCTGAGATGATTATCTGCAGTGATTGCAAATGAACCTTATGGCAGGCTCATAACAAGTGTCCTCGTGGACGGAAGAGAAACCTGCTGTCAGAACTACAAATAATTTACGTAACCCAATTTAAAGCTCTAACAAAATGTTCCCTGTTAAGAGGATTGTTATACTTAGAGTGTGAGATGAAAATGCTTTCTGAAGGTCAGGAATGCACAGAAGATAGATTAGATCTCTTGAAAACACAAAAAAAATAGGTTTTTACCAGAAGTTTTTCTTCTGTCAGACTTTCAACTTGGCATTCTCAGAAACTTACATAAGTGCAGCTTTATTCCTGCAAACGCTGTGTTTGCTCTGCAGAGGGAGAGGAGCCTCGGAGCTTTGAGAAAAACACAGCTGAAGGCAGACTGGAGGCTCAGGTTATTTTCTGTAAATTTCAGATAGATTCTCAGCTATATTTCACCAGCAGCAGCACAGATAAAAGCTCGGTTTAAAGAGCACAAGGGTGGGTTTGGGGAAGTATTTCCAGGACTCTGGCTGTAGGGATGCTGGAGGGCTCCAGGCAGTCTGTGCTGCTGCAGGTGAGCCAGTCCCTCCTGCAGCAGTGGCTGTCCCGCGGGTGACAGGGGTGGCACCGGGTGGCCTCACCGATGTGCTGCAGCATTGACCCCTGCAGCAGGAGGGTGGCATGGGCTGGCTCCCCTCGAGGCGTCCTGCTCACACCTGCCTGCTGCTGAGTGACAGAGGCAGGAACAGCCTCTGCTGGGGCTGGACGTGGGGGCTCTGAGAGGCACATCCAACCCAGGCAAGGCAGCTGGGCAAGGAGTCCTGCTCTCCTGCTGTTCAGTGCCTCTGCTCAGTTGGGACTTAATGGAAAACTGTCAAACAGAGCCACGAAACCTGAATTCAACACACTGGAAAACAGCTTTATGAGGTCTGTTTTTTCTTAACAGGATTTAGGGGGTGAGGCACGACTTGGAATGCTTTTCACATAGGATACAATGGGAAGAAAATGAAATTACAGCCTCTGTAACCATCAGAAAGCTGGGCTAATGTTGACATTCTCCTATGCCCTGCATAGAGTCACATGTAGTTTCTGTCCATCTCTCCACAGCCAAAACCTGAGATTACAGAGAAGCTGATGATGGAAATTCTTTAAATGCTCAGTCTCTCCTCTCCTGCATTCCCCTAAAGGTCTCCCTGTTACTCTGTGTGCCCTGCCTGCCCTGGTACTGGCTGTCCCACAGCCTGCAGCAGCTGCACTGAGCACTCTGGGGGCTGCACCAGCACACCAGGCAAGCAGCAGGCTCTGGCTGGGAAGAGAGGCTGTGTGGCCACGTGTTGGAGCAAAAGAATAGGAAAAATCTTTGTCCTGGAGAGTGGGGTATTTTCTTACAGCCTCCTGCTTTGCACTGGTGAGGGTCTTTTCCCAAAATAGGTTTGTGAAGGGGAAGAGAAGCTTGAACCTCTGCATCCCAGCAGCAGGTGATCCTCAGTCCCTGTACACCTGTGCTCCCCCAGCAGCCTGGCACCCACCCATGGGGAGGGCACTGACAGGGACATTTCTTCCTCAGAAGCACCTTCCTCGACAGCTAGAGGCTTTCCTGGGCAGCAGTGTGAGGAGAAGGCACCAGGAGAGGTGAGGGAGCCACGGGAGCTGGGCTCTCTGTACTCCTTTGCTGGGGGGCACCGTGTGAGCGCTGGCAGAGCAGTGTCACAATGTCACAGTGTCACAGTGTCACTGCACAGGGCACGGGCAGCCTCCTCTCAGTGCCTCGGGCAAGGTTCCTTTGACAGACCAGGACTTTGCTGACGGCTGATTCTTCAGACAGAAACATTTCTATGCCAGGTAGATTTCCAAATCTGAACTTTGCTGTAATGTCTCACTTATTTTACAACAACTGGGGCAGAGGAGACCATTGAATTTTCCCTACTTCAAAACAAGCAAAGAAAAAAAAGTTTTTAAAAGACTCTTGCCTTTTTCAGAAGAAGAGGGCACTCTTGAAATCCAGAATCAAAAATGCATGTTTTGTCTTTCTTGGTGTTCATGAACTGGAGACCGTGGGTTTTGCAGCCTGAGAGATCTGCGAGCAGATTAATTCCTGTGCTGTGAGTCCTGGGTGTGCTCCAGTCCACACAACTCCTGAACAAAAATCTCCCTGGGACTGCATCCACAGGCTTCTACAGGCTGTGTTGGGATTGGGCACCTGAATTGAATTTAAGTGGACTGTTCCTCCCATGTATTGCTTGTAGTGGTTCCTGTTGGCTCCAGCAGCTACCTGACTCATGTGGAAGAAACAAGGACCAAATAGGTAGGGAACTTTTCAGAAATAGGTTGGGAGAGAAAGCTTGTAAAAATGAAATTTTAATTGGACAGGACAAAAGAAAATAGAAACCAGGAAATAGGAAGAGACTTGGAGAAATGAGATGGGCTCAGAGAGCGACTGGAGAGACTGGCACAGAGGGTGTGCAAACTCAGGGTGTACAAGCTCAGCTACTTGAGGGCTTCTGGTGCTGGGCAAAATCAGAACTGCCTGGACAAAGCCTAGAATAACTTGTAAACTCAGAATTCAGAACTTTGGGGATCTCTACTTGGTGCCAGGACCAAAAGTGACCTGAAAAGTCGAACGGTGAAATAAAGTACAAAACTCTTGCAAATTTTAGCTCTAGCAATCTTAAATCTGCTGTTAAGGGCTACATTGACCTTGTTCTTTTGTGACTCAGTTCAGAACAGAGGGAATGATAATATTCTGACATTCTTTCAAATTGTAGAAATTAATTTAATGGTGATTTGCAGAGCCCTTAAACCCTGGTGGTTCTGTGCTCAGACTGGGGCAATATGTGATGAACAGAAAATAGGGCAGTACACTGATTTTGGTTTTTGTCAGTATACAGTTGCTCGTAATCAGGTGAATGCTGTCTTATGCAATGAATGAAGGAGAGCACTGAGCACTTGTGAGGAGAAAAGGGAATATCTGCTCCTGCAGTAAAGCTGTATCAGAGCAGATAGAGCTTGTTCTGATTACTGTGACTGTCATGCCACATGGAGCTGCCTTCCAAGGTCAGAGAAGTTTACTAGCTGTCATGAAGGCCCATATTCCCATGTTCTCCTGCAAACTGAAACATTTCAGCAATCAAAAAGACCAATCTTCTTGTTCCTCTATGTGAAAAGGTTCAAAAGTTTCTATTACTGCCCTGCTGCTTCCCTTGATTTCAGCAGTCCCCGCAGGCTCTTTGTTGATGTTTCTTAGTTGACAGCATCCTGTTCAAGCCCTGCCTCTGACTCCCTGCTGCCTAGCAATGATTACACTGCTCTTGTTTACTAACAAACCTCTTTGGACCTGGCATGATAAACACGGGGTACAGGGCAGTACTTTGATCGCAAATTGTACACGCTGTCCTTGAAGCAATTTTACTACAAGCAAATGAGTTGCCTTAATAGGGATATTATCACAAACAGGGATATTATCACAAACCATAACAGTCTCACTTTACTCTGTACTTCGAGGAAGTATCTAGACAGTCCATGAAATTGTGGAAATACCAGCCTGGATAGCTGGTAAGGAGAAATTAAACAGCTGACATCTCAAAACCTTTGTTGGGCTGAGGGGAAATCACAGCCTCGGTTTTGATGAATACTGTGCTGCCTCGGTTTTGATGAATACTGTGCTGTTTTGTGAAGTCTTTGTAAAGCATCTCTGACAGACAGGCTTGGGAATGTTAAGTCCTCCTTGGAGCTGCCCTTGGAGCAGGATGGCTTGGGCAGTGGTAATAAGATTCCTGCTCCAGCCCTGGCAGTATGGTTTAACTCTGAAGGCAAGGGTGAGTCTTCTGTCTGTCCTTGATTTCTGGGATATACCTTTTCCAACACAGAAATCAAGGATAGGCAGGCTGTCCTGGAAAAGTTAACAGCAAGAAAAAGGGGAGAGGTTTGTAAGCTGCAGTCTTACCCCTCTGGGCCATCAGTTCAAGACACAGGAAGAGTTTGCTCAATCTTGTCTGGTGGCTGAGCTGGTTCTTGATTGCTTTGGGTGGCCAGGTAAGAACTGCCCCAGTGCAGCCTGGCTGTGTCACTCCCACGAGTGAGAGGCTGTGTGCACCTGACCTCTGTGACCATGGGGGCCAAGGGCCACAGGAAGGTCTGGGGACATCAGGTGTGACACACAGGAACCCTGCAGCTCTTGCTGTCACCCAGGGCCGTGCTGGAGCAGGTCATGGAGCACATGTGAGCACCATTATCGTGCTGGAGCTGATTGCTGCTGAGTTGCAGCAATCATGAGAACCCAGTATTGCAATCAGAGCTGGTCCAAAGGTTGGAACTCATCTTCTTTGAGTCATCCTTATTGCTTTTTTTGGGAGTGTCCTGATTAAACAATAAGAAGAAATATGAGGTAATGGTTAGCAGCTTTTGGTGTTTACTAAAATAGGTTTATCGGGAATTGGTTTTATTTTAATTGAGGCTTAAATAGGTTTCTGGTGTTTCATAAAACACAAAGAATGAGGGAGGAATATATTTTTCTTTTCAAAAAATACAAATTTTAGGGGCATGGGGTATTTCTCAAGTTTTTATTTAACAGTTTTTGACTGTTGAAATTTGCAGCTCAAAACTGTTTAAAGATATGCTGGAGATAAGAGAATGCTGATGCCCTTATAAGCTGAAGATTTCTCTATCTCTTTATATTTCTTAATTCCAGCTCACTTGCAGGGTAAATCTTGCTATTTATATAATGAAACAACCTATTGGTATAACCCTTCAATGAAATATTTACCTTTATGAGATAACTTTCTGGGTGGAGGACTGCTTCTTAGTGCTTCCTCATCACTGGGGTGTCCAATAGAAGTAATTCTGACAAGAAAATTTGAAAGAAAATTCTCCCGACAAGGAGAATTTCTGACAAGAATCAAGGTCATGAAGGTCAGTTGCACCAGCTGGCACTGGAGCTCTCATTAAGTTCTGCAAAGGCTGAACAGCCTTGCCCACCTTCTCTCCTCTCCTGGACACACTGTATGTGTATGTGTCAGTATCCATTAACAAGTGGATTTGTTTTTCTGTCCTGCAGTGTGTACATAGACAGATGTATTTCATTTGTCTAGCCCTTAACTGAAAAAGTTTGGGATGACCCAGTTTCAGCAGTGTTGTACCTCTAAGAGAGGTAATAAATCTTACATTTCCAAAATAACAAAGATTCAGTCAGATTTTAGGTCTTTACTGGGGAAGAAAAATTTGTTCTTCAAACTTACAGAAGAATAGATCATGGGTAAAATGAGTTAGTACAAAAAAATGTGTAATGTATTATTTATCCCTTTCCTAGGTAGGAGTGCTTCCAGGCTCTTCTGTCTGTCTGAAGAACAGATAACTCAAAAATCCTGGGTAGAAACCATCCACTCCTGAAAGCAGGATGCCTCTGAGCTACAGTTGTGAGAGGGATCAAACATGCCATTGTCTCTTGAAGTAAAAGCTCAGCAGAAGTGCCTGCTGATGCTGTCTCTGGGAGAGAAAGCACTGGGAGTGTTGTGGTGGTATGAGCTGAGCTGTGTGCCTGGTGCTGATGCTCCTCCTGTGCCCAGGGCAGAAGGGAGGAGGCTGCTCCACACCTGCTTGGAGGCCCACACGGTGCTGAACTGTACTGTGGGAATGTAGAAGGCCTAAAGGCATCCCTCTCTGAGTGACTGACTGGAAACAACCTGCTGGGGAGGTACCCTGTGTGTTTCTCACTAATTTAGTAGTTCTCCATGTGTAGCAGGTTGTCCAGTCATCCACAGTGCCCAAGTGTGGCTGAGAGGTGCTTCCTGCAGCTGGGAAAAGGAGCCAGCTTGGTACTGGAGGGGAAGGTTGGAGTCACTGTGTTCTGGTTACATCTGCTCAAAGTTTTGTCATAAACTTAAGAATGCTGAGAGTTTGCCCCTATTCCAAATAAAGCATTTATTGGGGGTTAAATTATTGTGCTTTATCTTCATGGCAGCTGATAGAAACAGAATGAGACCAGAAGTTAATGTTCCATTCTGTATTACTACTGCAAAGAGTAACAAGGAGTTCTGCAGATGAGATGAATAGACACAGCTTAACCTCTAGGCATCTGTTATTGGAGCCCATTTAAAGCCCTTTGAGTTGGAAGAGACTTTGCTGAAGCTAATGGGAAATGCCAGGGTAGGAAGATGATCCCAGTGTTTGGCACCAATCAGAGCCTGGAGTATTTCCAATGTGTGTGTTGGCATTTGTAACATGTAAGGAGAGTGTCTTTTCTCCCAAGAGTAAAAGACAAAGCGAGTTTAGACAATTCTGGTCAGTTTTTCCTCTTCAAAGGAAAAATTAATTTTCTTGTTTCTCATTGTAGTGCAATTGCAAGCAAATACTTTTTGCTTGAGTTGTAATGAGAGGTCTTGTGTTTCATAAGCCTAATACCCTTTGTAGTAAATGATGCTTCTGTGCATTAATTCTTTCCTCCTGTGCAGGAGTCAGTGATGCAAGTCCTTTCCTCAGCACTTCAAACAATTGTCTTCTGTAGAGTGGTCTGAGATCTTGCATCATTTCCTGTCATCAATCCAAAGCTATTTATAACACGTCTGCTGATTCTGGCACATAAGCAAAACCCAGTTTTCATGAGAAAACAAATACTTTGGAAGTGTAATCCCTCCCAGCAAGTGTCTCAAAACTGCTGAGAAAACCTGAAACAACCTTGAAAATCTTAATGAAGTCTAAGACATAAATGCTGTTGGGGAATATGGGCAATTGAATAGTCTTTAGTGGAAATCTTTAGAAATAGATAGGGCAAGATGTGCTGAGAAAAAGTTACAGAATTTTAAGGGAGAGGAAGTGTTTCCAAAATATATTTGTTAGTGAAATGAAAACGTTGGGTTTTGCAGTCTGACAATACAACAAAAGTGATTCAAGGTAGCCTTTGCAATGCTGAGTATTCGCCCTATAATTTGATGGTAGATGTTCTATAAAAAGTCCCTACTTCTTGATATTTCTTAGATTTTCAATCTCTTTAGCTTCAGGAGACTTACTGGGGTAGGAGTCTGGCAGGGACAGTTGCAATCATTACTTGAAGCAGTGTGCTTCCAGTCAACCTGCTGCTTTTGATAAGTGCTATTTTGGGACTCCTGAAAAAGGGTGTTGGCCCCAGTCAAAACACACCCCGAGCAGCAGAGCTGCTATCGGCCTCCCGCAGGCCTGCCCCGGCCCTGCAGGCACCGCCTGGCCCTTTATCTTTGCCATCCAATGTGCTGCTTGCTGTGAAACAGCTGCATCCCTGAGCTGGGGATCGCTGGGGCACGCTGTGCCAGGAGCCAGTGCAACCCCAGCACGGCCTCTGCCTGAGCAGCCACAAAGGCACAGCTTCTTAAAGTGCCTCCCAAGGCAGGTTGTTTCATCCTCTTTTCACAATACCCGTGTATTTGTGTTGAGCTTTGCCCCCTGTAAATGTATTTCAAGAGGATTCTGGTGTGGATGAAAATGTTAGTGAATGTTAGTCCAATTTTTTCTTCTCTCTAAATGACAAACTCTGCAGCACCAGCTGTATTTACAATCACACCAGAGGCTTTATCTCTGTAATGTAATAGGAATCAAAATACTGTGTGTAGGAAAGCTTACAGTGCTATAAGAATGAACAAGAGCAGTTCTGCATAGCAATATCTATATTTCTGCAATTAAATGCAATAGTTCTACAAAAACACAGAATTGTTCTATATAAATCCATCATCAGGCATTCATATCTTGCCCAAGAGCTGAAATTTTCCAGTAGAGATCCAAAATCCAATATATTTTTTGCTGAGAGCACCCAGTGCTGTTTCCAGGGAGTCTCTCTACCTTGGCATACTCAAGGTATTACAGATATTTAAATAATATCTGCTGCCTTTCAACTTTAGCAGCACTTCAGCTAATGCAATAACCAGCATAGAGGCCTCAAACAATCGTGTTCTGTGCCACTTCAGTTGGCAGATGTGCTCTCCTAACCACTTCACTTGAGGTTTTGGAGGTGAGGATGAGAATGGTGCCTTGCTGAAGGTCTGAATGGGGAAGAACCATCGCACACTGAATTTTCTTGCACCTGAAGTGCTGGGACAAAAACATTCAGTGCTTCTTGTTTTCATTTTATGCTTTGCTTTGTCCTCTTGTAGAATATTTTTCATCTGTAGATTCACCCACTGACTGGATCTACAGCCTGACTCCAGCACACCCCAATATTCCATGCTGGGAAGTTAGAAGGAGCTTGGGTCACTTGGAGCACCCAAGTATGAAAATGTTGGTACCTGTCATCCTTTAAAAAATTAAACTAACACACATACAGCCCTAACTGCCTACCTCAGTAAATTTTTCTGCATGTTTGCTATTCTGTGCAAGCTCCCTCTGAGCAAGATAAACTAATGAGGAAATGATGAAAGGCTGAGAACCTGGGAGAGCTCCAGCCTTACACACAGGGCTAATGCTTCAAGTGATGACCCAGCTACAAAGCAACTTTTCTAAGCTTTCCTCTTCTCTCTTTATTGACATGGCTTTGCCAACTCCTGCTTTAGGCAGATGCTCTGCCCTGTGCTGAGTGTTGTTTAAAACATAGAAAAAGGAGGCAATGGAATTGCCTGACTTAATAAAAGTGTGTGATTTTAAGCAGGGGGCCTGCTCTACCAAAGTGTCCTAGATCACTGATGATCTACCAAGGGGGAAGAATTACTTGTTCTGTTTTAAGTGTTTAATGACTTTTTGTCCTACAGAATTTCCAAAGTATGTCAAATAACCCATTTATTTCTAGCCTCAAAGTTGAACATCTTCTGTGACTTCCTTCTTCCACCTCCATTTGCCCTTTGTACTTTGCTGCCTCTGGTTGGAATTGGCCTCTGTTAAGGGTCTGTTCTTTTCCAGTCTGTCTGTTGTTTCACACAGGAATGCAGATCTTGGGGTATGTTTTTTTCCTTTATTCCAAGTCTTTGTCATAGTTTTCTTTGCTGATCAGAATGTAGATGGTACAAATCTTGTTCTGGCAAAGTCAGGTCTATCCAGGTGAGCCCAAATGAGGTGATAGTGTGTTGTCTGTGCCCAGGGAGCTCTGCCTACCACCGAGTAAACTTTAACTAAAAAGGAATCTTGACACAAACATTTGTTAAAAGTTTCTAAGATGGCAACTTCTGTGTGGTTATCTGACAATAATGCTGATTGGAATTATATTTTAAGATTTATTAATCTAGAGAGTGAGTGCTTGTTAGAAAAATCCATTCATGCTAAAAAAGAACAAAAAAAAAATCCTGTGTCCATTATGGCAAGGTAGTGTCTGACACTTGCAGGAAATGAAGGTGCCCAGGAAATGAAGCCACCTGAGCTACTGGGTTGCCAGTGAAACTCAAATTTATCTGGGCTGTTTGTGCTGAACATCAGCACTATGAAACTAAGCTGGAAGAGCAATTGATTTGTAAAGGTTTTGCTTAACACCTGCAGAGAAATTGGCTGATGGGAAGAGACTGCAGTTAAAGGAAACTCAAACAATTAAAAACTCTTGGGATCTGTGCCAAGACAACTAAGTTGTATTTTAGGGCTCAGAGCACAGATAAGAAGGAATAAACCAAGGAGGCCAGAGAAACTGAGTGTTTCTTGAACTTCTCCTCATCCCCTTTTAATAAGTAGATTTTGTCCTTTAACTCATCCCTATTCACATGCAAAATTCATCTTAAACTTTGGTAAGAAATATGGCCAGTCCTTAAAAATGTATCCTAGGACACATCTCCCTTCTTCTGGGAGAACGTGTAAGTCAAGCAGTGAAACTGAGACAAAAGCCTGGAGCTGCCAAGTTACCTTGGGCAACCTTTTCAAACCGTCTCCAAATCTTTCTTCCCTTGCCAATCATAATGGGTGTGGACACTTAAAAATATTTCGTTCCCTTTTATGCCACAAGTAACAATTCACACACAGGACTGAAATATTACACTGGAATTTACTGTTTGATCTTTTTGAACTTGGATATAATAAATGAATCATTGCTGCAGTTCTAATTATTTTTTAATTGCTGGTCTTTACGACCTTTGAAATCCAGTTCTCTTCTTGTTCTGCATTTCACTGACAGTTAATACTGCCATTGTTTTAGAATGAATTGATATCATCTAGAATATAATCTACATGCTATGAAATTGCATTCTTGTGGGAAATGTGCAAAAAAACTTGTTGCAGTAATTTATAACCTAATCAATATGATATTAAAAATCTGAAAACAGATTAGCAATTTGCTGGATTAGACAGTTATAAATTGCCATGAGACATACAATTTTGAGCAACTCTCATGTGTATTGTAATTCTAAAAATAGTGGGGCTGAAGAAAAGTAACATTCCTGCACCATGCTCTTCCTTTTGCAAGATTTTCCTCTAGATTGAAGGATCTCATTCACTTAATCCTACCACAAACTACATTCCTGGAATGAGAGAAAAGATTTTGGGGGGGAAAAAAAAGAATGCAGTTCATGACTTATGAATTAAGGACCCAGAAACTGGTGGCACTTCTGGGCTATGGGAGATGAATAAGTGAGTGTGTGCTACCCAAGTGAGGAAGCTTGCTGCTTACTGCAAACCTCCTCTGTGCTTGTTAAACTACTTTTGAACAGTCTGGGCTGCTGCAGAGCAAACTCCATGGATGTGCAACTTCTCTACCTGACTGAATTGACACTGAAGATATTGGCAAACAGTCCCATTGGACACAGATTATGGGTCCTCCAGGTGCTGTTTCAAGGATGTAATATAAAATTTTTCTTACTTCAGCACTCTAGAATCTGAGGATCTGCTTGCTCTTTTGATTCTCATAATGAAAATACTTTGTATGGATGGAGGGGTTCTTTAATTAACTAAATAGCTCTGGATTTAGACATACAACCACTGCTGCTCCTGCCTTTTTTTTAGCTCCAAATCTCTTCCTTTAATTCAAGTAAAAACTCCTCTGTGGCTTGGCTCTGTTGCCATCCTAACATCACCTCTTCCAAATGTGCACTCCTGCAGATTTTTCTTTATGGAGTGTATTTAAATACAGGCCTTCTGGAGCAGCAGTGCAGCAATCTTCCAGCTCTGTTTTGCTGGGTGGGCAGAAGAACTGCAGCTTTGTTTCTGACTTTTCAGTGCTGTTGGCAGCATGGTGAGCTGCCTATCAATTAGCAAGCATTGGAATATAAAATGTCAGTTTGGTTACTGACTGCTGTATGTGTGCTGTGAGCACAGTGCTGCGCTGCCAAATGCCCAGGTCACCTCTCCTGGCAGTGGGGTCAATATCAGAGCTAGCAGTGCATCTGACTAATTGAAACAGAGGATGTTTGCTGAATAATTGAAGAGAGTTTGAAAGTTACTTTAAAAACTTTAGAAAAGCTGAGTGGGGAGATCCTTGGATGTTGATGTATGACTTGTTTATTTAAGAAAATAAAGTTACATGATCTAAAAGTGCAAGGGTCAATTGGATGCTTCTGTCCAAATGGCAGCAGAGCAATAGAGCCCTATTGCATAAAACTTCTGTCCTAGTACTAGCTATAAATAACCTGCATTTAACCTGCAAAAATGAATATTGATTATCACTTTTTGAGCCATCCTGCACCGGAAAGGCATATGAGGGACTGCAAAAGGAAAACTGCACCCTGCCTGGACACTTGTACCGAAACTGGGTTAGTAGAAGCAGAAGGCTCTTCTGATACCGAGAGGCTTGGTGTCCTCACTCTTCTCTCTCTTACTAAGAGTGCTGTATACGAGTCTCACGGGGGAAAATGTAAAGTTTTCATTGTTTTTCTTTATTTTGCTGTATTACTTGTGGTTTTGGGGAAAAGCAGACTCGTAGTGCCGCTGTTAAGGGAGATGCTATAGCAAGACAGAAATCCTTTGTGGTATCTAGAGCTGATAGCAATGGAAAAAATTTGTAGATGCTCGTGGGGAGAAGACCCAATCGGCCATGGCATTAAGAGTGCAGAACATCTGAGCCGAGGCGGCACCTTCGGGAGAGGAACTGCCTCCGCCGCGCCCGCCTGTTGCCTCCAACTGCTTTGTTTCTCTGCCGTGAGGGACGTTTAGTGCCGGGCCAGTTGAACGGGGCGCACCCGGGCGCTTCCCCGCCCGTCGCTGCTGGAGCTCCGCACACCGACAGCCCCGAGGACAGCGCTCCTTCGGCGGGGCCCCGCTGGGCCTCCGGTCCCGCTGCTCCGGCTGCCGCAGGGGCCACCGGGGCGGGCAGAGCTCCCTTCGGTGCACAGCGCTCCACCTGCCGCCTTTGCGGACTGCGTGTGACCCAGCCGTGCTTCGAGACAGCTGAACCCCTCGGGCCAGCGGGGCACGGCGGCAGCGCCGTGCCTCGGGCCGACAGGCGAGGCGGTGAGGTGAGCGAGCGCATGCCGCGCGGCCGCCCCGCCGGGCACAGGGCCGGCTGCACGGCTGAGCGCAGCCCGCACCGACACCCGGGCGCTGCTCCGCCCTCGTTCCTACCCCTGTCCCTGTCCCTGTTCCGCCCCCGTTCCCCAGGGCCGCCCGGGGCCGCCCCTGGCGGGCGGAGCCGCCGCCGCGCCGCCCCTCCCTGCCCTCCGCGCCGGGTTACATGGCGGCGGCTGCGGCAGCGGCAACTGCGGCGAGGCGGGCGGGCGCCGGGCGAGGGCCGGTGGCGGGGCCGCGGGGCTCGGCCGTGTGAGCAGCGCACCCCCGATGAGCCTGGGAAGGCCCGTGAGTGCGAGGGGCGGGGGGCGCGGGGGGTCTCGGCCGCCGCACGCGCGGGCCCGGCCTCGCCGCACAAAGGCGCTTTGTTCCCTCCGTCCCGCCCGGCGGCGGCAGCGGCGCCCCCGGCCCGCTCCGTTCCCTCCGCCCGGGCCCGGCCCGGCCCCTCCGCACTGCGGCGGCCGCGGGGCCGAGCGGGGCGAGCGGGCGCTGACCGGGCGGGCGGGGGCGGGGGGCGCTGCCGGCGGTGCGGCGCCGGGCCCGGGGCCGCCTGTGCCGGGGGCGGCGGGCGCGGCCTGAAGGGCGTTTGAAGGTAGGGCTGCTCGGCGGGGGCCGCGGCCGGGCTGGCCCCGCGGCACGGCGGGAGCGGGTCCCTCGGCCCGGGCGGCCGGAGCAGCGGCGCGGGCGGGCTCGGCCCGGCGGCGGCGGGAGGAAGGATGTCCTTTGCCGGGGGGCCCGGCCTCCGCCGTCCGCGGAAGTTTTGCTGCTGCGTTCGGCGCGGTTCTGCGAGCCGAACCAGATAGGGCACAGGTACCGCTCGCTCCTGCTGCCCGCAGGCGCCGGGATCCTTTTGTGGGAAAAGTGATTTAATGTTCTTAATAAGTAGCTTGAAACATCCGACGGAAATGGCTTGAAGAGAGACTGCCCGAGTTTTGGGATGTGGAGAACAGGTACCCCTGCCTAGGCAGGCAGGATGCTCTCGCTTGGCGTCTGTAGGATGTGTCTCTTTTTTTGGCTAATTCAGTGCCGTTTGGGATCTGCCTGACAATGGCTGTTAATTGTGTTGTGGGAAAAGAAACGGCGGTCGCAGTTTTGTCGTATGGCCGGTGCTGTTGCCAGCAAGCTTTTTACTTAAATGTGTGTGTGTGTATATAAAAACAACATCGTCACAGCATTATGTGTTAATAAACCGGTTACAAATTCCGGAAAGCGGTGGCTTAAAATAGAGGTGCATTTTGGTTTGGCAATTGCGTTCAGAAAATTGTGTGCTCTAAAGCTAAAATGGGAACTTTCATTTCAGCTCTTTGCTCAAGCTCGGTGCTTGCTTGTCTGGTTGTTATCTCGAATCCACTCTTGACTGGTTACCTGTTCAGTGGAACAGCAGATGGTAGCACGTCTGCAGAGGTGCAGAAGGCTGTGGTTAGCTGATGGTGGGCTTCTTCTGGGGACTTTTCATTATTATTATCTAAAGGGAGAGCCAAACCATTTTTAAACACGATACAAAAAAGTACACTGGGTTCTTGTGTGTTTTTACAGATCCTTCAGAAGATTTATAAATTAATAGTAACATTTGCTTACTGCCAGCACCGAGTTCCCTAAACAGTGTGGGGAGCAAGTAGGAGGCTTTAGAAAGCAGCAGTTTCGTGAGTTGGACGATGACTCACTCTGCCTACTGACTGCAACGTGGCTGATCTAAAAAAAAAGTTCTGTGCCCCGTATTTTTTAGTCAAAGGGATAGTACTTAGCAGATTGTATAATATATCATTAGTCATTCTCGGTCTTTCTCCTGTGAGTAATAATTTGATCATTATATGGTCAGCATAATCAAATTAACTGGTATCTTTCAGTCTTATTTGTATTTCTGACAAAGTAAACATCTCATACCTGACTATTTCAGTGTACATCCTGTTTCCTGAAAACTGTGATAAATCCACGTGCGGGAGCTGAGCGTGGTTTGAAGGGGCTGCTTGCGCAATGCCTGAAGCCAGTCAAGTGTGGTGATCATCACTGGGGGTCATTTCAAAGCCCTTCTGTGGGTCACTTCTGTTACTCTCTCCCAGGAACTGACCCATTTTAAAACCATAGTTATAAACCACTTAAGAAACTGATATCTTTGTGTTTCACTCTTTAAACTTTGTGTGAAGAAGGAGTGAAAGTACCACTTCTAAAAATCCTGGACGTCGTGGCAAGGTGGCAGCCTAGATGAAAATGTCAGTGCCTGCGTCAATAGCCTGTTGAATAGCACAAATTGGGATTATAAACCCCCCCTTTTTTTATACAGTAGTCCATTATATGTTTAAAGTGGTTAGAACATGGGATTAAGTAATTTGTTCACAGAAAGGAAGCTTGGAGCAGGATCAGGTCAAATGAAGGCTGCACCGGCTTGGTTGCTTATGTTGTTAGAATTTGTTTTCTTAGCTAAATCAGTCTGGTTGTGCAGGCTCTCTGAAAACATTGTAATTAGTGGACACCTGGTGGAAGGATAAGTGTAAACTGGTGATTAAAAATGCATCATTTCAGAGATACAGAGGGAAAATTGTAGGGCTCCTACTTCAGGAGTTGGCCATAGTTCCCTTTCTCCCTGAAGCAGTCCTATCCTTGCTGCATTCACTCATGGCAGTAGGGGGTAAGATCTGAGTTATGGTAAAGAGATGGTAGATCTTTTTCTTTGCTGCTGATGGGCATAGTTTTGAATCTGTTCCTGGGCTGTTTAATGGAACTAGCTAAAAGAGAGTTTCCAGATGTGTCACGCAGCTGGTGCAAACAGTTTCGGTATTGCTGCATGTTGAAGACATCAGCAGTGTGAAACAATAAGCCTAATTATGCAGCAGAATACAACTGGTTGTAGATGGTCCCAAGGATGTAAAATACACCTTTATGCAGGGTAATTGAACAGAGGCCTTGGTCCTCAAGTTAATGTGATATTTGAAGTATTGGTACAAATTTTAATTTCTGTAACAAGTGGTGGGATGTTGAAGTGAAAGGTGAGTGGAGTGATGTGAACTGTTGTACTGGCAGCAGCTCAGGATAAGTGAACCTGAAAGTAGTACATGTGAGTGAGAAAATACTTTCAAGTTCAAAAATGTTAAAAATCAAGAGGCTAGACATCTGGGTTTTACAATTGTGAACAGGGTTGGATAGTCACTAATGCTGTCTTCTTTAGGGTAAGTTTTACTATTGTTCTTTAAATAAATTCATAGGTATTTTAAAAGGGGTCCTCACTCTAGTGTCTTAGTATTGCTAAAAATTAAAGATAGTTTGGGGAAAAGTAGTAGTGTTTGTTGTGAGACTATAATATTGTGTTTGTACTGAGACTAATAACTTTTGTAAAGCACTCTTTAAGATTAGGACTCTTGCCAAAGCACAAAGAAAGGAGTCTTAAGGCAATCTTAAGTTCTGTGTGCTGAGTAGAGAAAGCTCTGAAGATCACCCTTGTGGCAGGGTATACCACATCAGCAGAGGGCAGCTCAATGCTTTTCAGTTCAGAAATACTTCATTTGGTGATCTCTATTGAAAAAGACAAACTGAGCAGCAGATAGCATGTGTTTCCTTCTCCCCTGTGTTTGTCATGTTCTGCCCACATACCTGGGGGCAGGTGGTCTGTGCCAGGAGGGAGCAAGGCCGGGCACTGGGGCTGTGTCTTGATGGCAGTCAGGTTTGAGCCAAAGGAAGGTTAATATTTAAATGTGTTGAAAGTCTTGTTTCTCATTGCCAGTGTGCCTTTCTTTCTTTTTTTTTTTTTTTTCTTTATACAATTCTGATTGCTTTAGTGAATTGAGGCCATTATTTAAAATATGTTAATAACCCGTCAGCTGCTCTTGTTGGTGTTAGGAGCAAGGAGACTTGTTTTGCTTCCTCCCAGTTGTCCCACTGAAAGGCTAGCACTGTTTTAAAGGAAAACATTCATATAATTAATTCTGAAGTGTTGGGATTGTGTGGTGACCTTTACATTTAGGGAAGAACTGAAATGTGTTAATCTGAGATTGAACAGGAGACACTTAGTGGTTTGATGTGACCTCTACATGCTGGGGAAGAACATTCAAGTGACTTGTAGTGGAATTGCCCAAAGCTTACCACACTGTGTAACATACACCTCTGACTCTTCCCGTTGTGGCATTTCTGAGCTTTTAGAAGAAGTGAAGATGTTGTACAAAAATGCACCATGTGGTCTTTATGACTACATTCTGCTGTTGCTGACGGGAACTTATTGAGAAAATTGCCAGTTTGGTTTTTCATAATAGTAGGTGAATTCATTACACTATTAAAAAATAAATGATGTCTGAAAGAGCCAATATGTTAGGGGAAATGGTTGTAGAACATATCAGTGACTCTGTAAAATGTACTTGATGCTAGTTTTTCTCTGTAATCTAGGTTGGATAAGTATAGGAATAATTGATAAAGCAATAATATTTGTCTGATATGTAGGAATTACCCCTATGATTCCTGTAACAATGAGTCTATAGAGGCAAAGTTATTATTTGAGATAATGGTAAAATTTATCCAAAATCACAAGGTTTAAAGCTTTATAAGTGGCATTGGATGTGTGTTGTATATTCAGTAAATACTGGGAGTGTACAAACCACCATTTCTGTGTGACCAGTACCTTGTTACCTCTTATTATGGTGAAATAGTTAAACCTGATTTTGTCTTCAAATAAAAGTTTAGTGAAAAGAATTATTTCAAAATTTGCTGACAGATGCTATGGATACTGTTGCTTCTGGCTTGTCTCTTAACAGCTCTTAACAAAGCAAGTTTGCTTTGTTAGTCTCTATATTAAGACTAGGGAGGATTTCTTGTTTTGTACCATAAATTCAATAGATGACATCAAAAATGTTCACGATATATGTTTTAGAAATCGTGGTTGGTCATTATTGCTTTCCTCCACAAGTGTGAAAGGTACATATAATTTCTAATTGGTTTAGCTTTTTTGATGATTGACTTTTTTTTTGTAACTGGACAGAAATAAGTTATATATTTAGGATAACTCAATGAGTTGGGGGAGGAGGAAGACTTTTGTATGTGCTGGGGTACTGATGTGTTTTTCTCTGCTTTTCAGGTTGCCACGGAGTAAAATGGATGGTAGCTTTGATTGTGATTGTGGTGAGCTGGAGCCACCTGATCATTAACAGAAGGCATCTTTTGTAAATCAAGAGCTGCCAGTTTCCCATTTAACTAGACTGTAAACAAAGAAGAGAAAAAGGAGGAAGAAGGAAAAAAAATAGTGCTTACCAGCACCATAGAATGACGCTGCTCAGGACCAGTCCAACACTGAATGTATCTGCACTGTGAGGAGGAGGATGTTAATAGAAGCCTATTATGTGCATATTTATTCACATTTTTGTTAAATGTTAACCAGATTAGCACAGTAGAGCTGAGTGCATAGTATGTCATTTCATTCCGTTTGAGTTTCTTGTGAGTATTTTCTTTAATGTCTGCAGAAATGCTGCACCTTTCTTGAACTATGAATGCTGCAATCTTTCGATCTTATGCTCGGTTTGAGTTCTAGAGCTCACAGGCTCTAAATTCAAGGGGACACAACAGGCCTGGCTGGCTCATAATGAAATGAGAGTGTCAAGAAACCATCTTGCAGTCAAAGCCAAGTGTTTCTTCTCCCTTTCTCTAAGACCTTTCCTTCAGATACCAGTGGAAGTGTCTCCGTGTGTTTACAGAAGCTTAGTAGTTTGAGGAAAAAAGTAAAGAATTTTAAAATGGCAGAAAAATTTGAAAGTCTCATGAACATTCATGGTTTTGATCTGGGCTCTCGGTATATGGACTTAAAACCACTGGGCTGTGGTGGAAATGGCTTAGTTTTTTCTGCTGTCGATAATGACTGTGACAAAAGAGTGGCTGTCAAGAAAATTGTCCTTACAGATCCCCAGAGTGTTAAACATGCTCTACGTGAGATCAAAATTATTAGAAGACTTGACCACGACAACATTGTCAAAGTATTTGAAATTCTTGGTCCCAGTGGAAGCCAGTTAACAGATGATGTGGGCTCCCTGACAGAATTGAACTGTGTTTACATTGTCCAGGAATACATGGAGACAGATCTGGCTAATTTGCTAGAGCAAGGCCCTTTACTGGAAGATCATGCCAGACTTTTCATGTACCAGCTGCTACGTGGGCTCAAGTATATTCACTCTGCAAATGTTCTGCATAGAGATCTCAAACCAGCTAATCTTTTCATTAATACTGAAGACTTGGTGCTGAAGATTGGTGACTTTGGTCTTGCACGAATCATGGATCCTCATTATTCCCACAAGGTATGCAGAGAGTGGGAATATCTAAGAGATGCTTTGACAACTGTTCCTTCTTAAAATAGCATCTTTCTCCCTTTTTCACAGGTAGATAGGCTGTGGAAGGCCTCCTTAGCATGGTGATAGAACTACTGTAGTTCAGATAGAACCACTGCAAGCATAAAAGTTTTTTTTCCTTTTTTACTAAATGGCTTCAGAAAAGCAAAGGTTTTAACAGTGAAGACAGAACCTGAGATTAAGAGCAACATTTAGTTATATTTAATTATAGAAGCCTTAGGTAAGATTATTAGTAGTGCATTCATAGTGCAACTGTGGCTACTTTGGGGGATTGGTTTAGAAATACTGTCCTCCTGGTCTAGGTGTTTCACAAGAGAGTCCAGTATCATCTCTGCATTTTTTTTGGCATCTGGGAATGAGAAAGTTTTGCTGCAGCACCTCATTTGACTAATAAATAGTGTCATATTTGTATATGGTTGCTGTTCACTTATAAAGATACTTGTAAAGGCAGAAGGTTTAGTAGAATGCACACAATATAATCCCTGGGACTCTGAGACTAAAAATATCTTGTTAGTAGTGCATTAAAAAATAAATTAAAAACATAAGTCTTCAAAATCTAATAAAATTTTTTAATTAATTTCATTAGGGCCATCTTTCTGAAGGATTGGTTACTAAATGGTACAGATCGCCCCGGCTTTTGCTTTCTCCTAACAACTACACTAAAGCCATTGACATGTGGGCTGCAGGTTGCATCTTTGCTGAAATGCTGACTGGGAAAACCCTTTTTGCAGGTGGGTAGAATAAAATCAGTGTTCTATTCATAGAAGGAGTGGCACTGCTTAATTATCTTCCCCAGGAAAGATTGATTATTGTGGCTAACATCAGTAGTCACTGACTATCAGGATATGCTATATTATTGTGCACTTATATAAACTATAAATTGATGTATCTGTAAAGCAGAAGACATTTCAATTTTGTTAATTGTATTGGTGTGTATTTAGATAAAAATCACAATTTATTGTAGAAGTCATACATGGTAAATATGTCTGTAATTGTGTTAAGCTAAATTTATTGATTGCTTAAGAAGTGTTCTGATACATGTGTGAATTGGTGCATCCAGGGAGTATTTGAAGATTATGAATACCCTGAGTATGCATAAAGTTTATTTTTTTTAATATAGTCAACCTAATCACTTCTTGCTTCTCTATATTTTAAATTATTAAGCCTCAGGGGCATAGATTTAAAGGTGTAAAATTTAGTGCAATACAGCAAGGAAATGGGCAACTTTCAACTGTTTCAGGTAAGATAGGAAGCAATGCTTTAGTTTCATTGGGTGTATTTATATTAGAGCTTTGTTTAGGATCAGGTGGAAATTTTTGGAGCCAATCTCTTGATGGCTATCCTGTACCATGCTGCTGACCTAGCTCAGAGCACAAACTAGAGCATTTTAGTGAAACTGTTATTTGCATTATAGGAGATCACCACCTGCTGACCAGCACTCAGTCCATGAGAGCAGAGGAGCAAACTGCAGAAATGCCTCTGAAATGCTTATTTTTGTGCACCCTAGGGCCTCAGCAGCAGCTGTCTCATTCAGGTTCACTCTTGGATTTGCTCCTGTTGGTCTGAATTACAGGAGTAATACAGATAAAACCTCTGAGAGCTAAGCTTGCATTTCAGAGTTCACATTCCTTTAGACACAAGGACTATGGACTGAAAGCACACCTCTGCAGTCATTCTTAGCTTTGCATGAAAAGGCAATAGAATTGAGAGCTTCTTCCCATTAAGAACTGTCAATTGAAAGCATTATTCAGTATAAATCAGTGATTAATACAGTGCAGAAGCTTCTCTTAACATGCAGTGAGTTTTTCACTCTTTGAGTTACTAACTACTGGAGTAATGTCCCCAGAGTATTAAATGCTTGACTGATACAAGATTTATTAGGTTGCCATTGGGAGAAAGTCTGCAGATTTCATCATTCAGCATAGACTGATCACAACTGCCAGCATTTTGGGTTTTTTTCCTTTGAGTATCATTGGTATTTGTCACAATTTTTATTGGCCCAATTGCTGTGCAGAGAGTTAGAATTCTGTTTAAAAACTTGGTCTTAGTCACCAAAATCCTAAATTTGTAGGCTTGTTTATATGCCTTAATTGCATTCAGTAGATACTTAGAAAAATATTTTAGATATAGATGTGCCCCTCTGAAAATGTAGCACTGCCATGGTTTTCTAATCTAAAGAAAAATGGATTTCTTGACGTCATGCATTTGGAAAGGGAAGATGGTTGGAGATATGACAGTTATTCTGCCCTGAGACTCTGAATAAAGTTCTTCTGCAGAGTTGTTTGGAGGGTTTGATTTGGTTAATTGCAACTTCCTGTCTGCTTCTGAACCATCCCTTAGGAATCCTGCTGTTCAGAAAGCTGATGAGAATGGGAAGGAAGAATACAGATTAATATTGCAGAATCCTGGAACCAAGTGAGGGAAAGGAAGTTGAGACAGTGGAATTCAGTAGCTTTTCCAAACAACTTCTCTACTTCTTTGTTCTAAATGAATATTTTGCAATGGTTATTTCCCTGATAGTGGACAGAAAGCTGATTAATTTTTAGGATGGTACACATTACACAGTAGAATCTGTTTTCCAGCAAATTACAAGCAATATAACATCTGATAGATCATATTAAGTAATTTGTTGTAGTCTGAAGTAGAACAAAACAGCTCTTTCAGTCCAGTAAAGACATTAACACAAAGCAGTACTGATTCATTTGGGGAGCTCTGTCAGATTTTCTGCAGTGACTTTGCCTCAGCTTTTCAAGTCACCTGGCAGATGTGTGATAGGATGTGCAGTGCAGACTGCTGTGCTGTGCAGGCATGAAGTGAACTGAGAAGTGTGGAGATGGTAGAGTCTCTTGCTGGCCCCATTTATTTTTATATGTGTTGTCACATACATCAGTATTGTTTGTGATTGCCCAGAGCTGCTTGGTGAAGGAAGGAAACATTGGCATGCAAATAATCCTATATAATTTCATCTGCTAGTTGAGTCTCTAGGATCCTACATCCTCCTTGGAGCTGAGCAATGAGCTGAAGTTGGCAGGTTGTATTTCTGGGTACTCCAGTACTGAATATAGATGCTGTTCATTATTCAAAATTGACCTGCTGTATAGACCCTTATTGTTCTTACCCAGGGAAGCTTCACATAGTGCTAAAGAGTACTGTAATTTCAATCATAATAGAGTACTTTTTTCAAAAAGAGCATCACTCTATGTAACCAACAGGTGATTTTTGTCTTGCACTTGACAGTTAATGCAGGATTTCAGAGTAGAATATTAATATAAATGGTTGTGGTCTGCAAAATGTCTTTCTGAGCTAAACTACTACTGTTTTTATTAGTGAGGGACAAACAATTCAAAGTGAGGTCAGATACTGTATTAATTAGGTGGATCAGTTGAAAGGGGAGGATAACAGTATTTGGTGTATAATAAAAAGGGTATTGCTGTAGAGTACCTCATCCATGGTGAAGGCACCCTTACAAAAGCCTAATGTTAGGTCTCTTTATCTGTGAGTAGCAGCTCTGTAATTCTTCATATGCCACAGCATTTCTTGAGAGCTCTTCAGATTTATTATCATTTAAATTCAGAACTTCAGCCTTTCCTCTGTTGCAGGAGATTATAATCTTTTACTGGAAATAGCTGCTCAGAGTACAAAATTTTGACATGCCTTTCATATACAGGGATTAGAAATGTTTAAAGTTGAAATGGCAGCTTGTGTTTTCTTTTGGTGCTCAGGTGCACATGAACTTGAACAGATGCAGTTGATTCTAGAATCAATTCCTGTCGTACATGAGGAGGACCGTCAGGAGCTTCTCAATGTAATTCCAGTTTACATTAGAAACGATATGACTGAGCCACACAAACCTTTAACTCAGTTGCTTCCAGGCATCAGTCCTGAAGGTAAGTAATGAAAAAATCCTTGATTCAGTGTTTTGATGTTTCAAAAATCATCAAGAAGTGTGCAGCTTTGAGGTGCAGGCTTGTGATTGTTAAAAGCAAGTTTCAGTTAGAAGAATCTGTGTTGTCTGAAGAAGGATTGTCTTCTGCACTAATAAAAGAAATTTACTTCCATGATGGCTGCTTGGTTATCTTTAGAGTAGAATTGTCAATCTCTGCTGGACCTGTTTGCACTGGAATTGCTGTTTTGAGACACTGGCCTTTGAAATACAAGGGAACATTGGAATGGAGTCACTGTAGAAGGACTGTCTTTCAGATGTTTTTAAAAACAGTCTCCCAGCCAAACCAGCAGCAGCGTTTCCTGGTAGCCATTGGTGGATACTGATTGAGCTTGAAACTTTCTGTCTCTTGCTATTTTTTACGCTTTAAGTTAAATTATGGCTAATCTTAGATTTGACTTCTCTCTTTTTCTGATGGCTGCAGGATGCATATTTGGCACTTAGTGTCAGGAGCTGGTACTTCACAGGCAGCTAGAAGCTTTGAAACAAAAGAGGGCTCTAGAGCAAAGCACTGCACCTTAATGTTAGGTTCTAAATGTCAGAAATTTCCCATTTAATGGTAGCTTATATTCTACAGCACTGGACTTTCTGGAGCAAATTTTGACATTTAGTCCCATGGATCGATTGACAGCAGAAGAAGCTTTGTCCCATCCTTATATGAGCATTTATTCCTTTCCAACGGATGAGCCTATTTCAAGTCATCCTTTTCACATTGAAGATGAGGTTGATGATATTCTGCTAATGGATGAAAGTCACAGCCATATTTATAATTGGGAAAGGTAAATTTATCACTTACTGTGGTAACATAACTGGATGGGTTTGTGCTTGAAGTGACATTGCTTCATGGGCTTGATTTCCTTTTCTGTGCTTCTTCCTCTTGAATTGACCTGAGAATAAAATTTTCTTATTTTCTTATAGCATTTTCATTGGATTTATAATCCATTAGTGGTGACTTGGATATACTGATGGATTCCTGAGTTGCACTCAGGACTCTAGAATCTAAAGTTAATATTTACATTATTTTTTTCTTCCCCAAAATACTTCTCTAAAAATAAACTTTGTTTAAGGAGAATTTTAATTATGATTGTCTTGTCTAATGCTTAATGCATATTGTAGTAAAGAGATTTCACAGTAGTCATCTTAATTCAATTAAACACACTTTAGAAAAAGTTCTGTACATGGAGTGAGCTGTTGTACATAATTCTGTTTCTTTTTGCTAGATTAAATTAAAAACCTGGAAGAGGTACCCAGTTGGATTAAGGAAGAGCTTTGTGTTGAATTGTCATTATTTTGTAAGGGAATTTCTAAACTTGACTGTCTGTGTTTTGGGAGCCAGAGGGCTGTTTTTAGCTGCTAACACTTAGGAAATTGTTTTACAGATACCATGAAAGTCAGTTTTCAGACCATGACTGGCCTATTCATAATAACTATGAAGCTGATGAAGTTCAGCGTGATCCAAGGGCTCTTTCTGACGTTACTGATGAAGAAGAAGTGCAAGTGGATCCTCGCAAATATTTGGATGGAGATCGTGAAAAGTACCTGGAGGATCCTGCCTTTGACACCCACTTCTCTACGGAGCCTTGCTGGCAGTATTCAGATCACCACGAAAACAAGTATTGTGATCTGGAATGTAGTCACACTTGTAATTACAAAATGAGGTCCTCTTCATACCTAGATAATTTAGTTTGGCGAGACAGTGAAGTTAACCATTACTATGAGCCCAAGCTTATTATAGATCTTTCAAACTGGAAGGAACAAAGCAAAGAAAAGTCTGACAAGAAAGGCAAGTCTAAATGTGAAAAGAATGGGTTGGTGAAAGCTCAGATAGCACTTGAGGAAGCATCACAGCAACTTGTTGAAAAAGAAAGGGAGAAGAATCAGGGGTTTGACTTTGATTCTTTTATAGCAGAAACCATCCAGCTTAGTTTACAACATGAGTCTACTGATGTTGATAAATTAAATGACTTGAATAGTTCAGTGTCTCAGATAGAGTTGAAAGGAATAATATCGAAGTCGGTGAGCAGAGAGAAGCAGGAGAAAGGAATGGCCAATTTGGCACAGTTAGAAGCTCTGTACCAAACTTCTTGGGACAGTCAGTTTGTCAGTGGTGGGGAGGGATGCTTCCTCATAGACCAGTTCTGTTGCGAAGTAAGGAAAGATGAACAAGTTGAAAAAGAAAATACTTACACCAGTTATTTGGACAAATTTTTTAGTAAGAAAGAAGATGCTGAAATGCTAGAACCTGAGCCAGTAGAAGAGGGGAAGCTTGGGGAGAAGGAAAGAGAAGAGAGCTTTCTCAGTAACAGTGGGGAACTCCTCTTCAACAAGCAGCTTGAGGCCATAGGTATTCCTCAGTTTCACAGCCCTGTTGGTTCGCCTCTCAAGTCCATCCAGGCCACGCTAACGCCTTCTGCTATGAAATCATCTCCCCAGATTCCCCACAAAACCTACAGCAGCATTCTGAAACATCTAAACTAAAACACTCAGCAGACATTTCTTTTATATTCATGAGATGTGTTTGTCTTTTTTTATTACTAGTGTAAGTAATTTTTTTACTTGAATCAGATGGTGTAATTTTGGTATGGATTTCGTTAGTTTTCTGTTTACCATTGTTTTTACAATCCAGAATTACTTTCTATACATGAGTTAGTTTTGTTTTTAAACTGGCATGTCGTTTGCACACAAAATTAAAGAATAGAGCAAAATAATGCAAAATGCAGGAGGTAACAAAAAAAATGCACTAAACCAAGTAAAAAAAAAAACATTCTCTCAGTAAAACAGTGTCCATGTTTTGCAGAAAAAGAACCTTGCCTTGAAATTTACACAGTGAGACTGTACATAATTGCATGAGAATATCTATTTTTCCCGAAACATTTTTTTCATTCATGCGTATTTTAGAGTTTTTCATACTCTACACATTTCTTAGACACATGATACCAGCAGCAACTGAAATGAATGCAGAATTTGGTACGCATGTGTTATCTACCTCAAGGTAACAGCAGTATGTGGCAAAACATTAACCACCCATAGTGCTTCTCATTATGCACTTCTATTTAGCCAGCATTATTGTAGTAGCTATTCCTATTGAAAATCATTCAATATTTATAAATGTTCTGGTATGCATTCTTTATAGTGAAGTGTTAATATGCAGCACTTTTATTTATTTTAGCAAATAAGTATATTTCTGTAATTATAGAAAGTCAATTTTTGAGTTACTTTTCAGATAAAAGTTTTTGTTTAGCACTATGGTTTTATTGCCTACATAGCTGGATATATATTAACATCGGCTTATTCTGAGGCTATCCAATACATTTTTATTTTTATTTTTTAGTTTTCATTTCAAGTAAAGCACTCACTGTGTATAGGAATTTGTAATTGGAGGTGCTTGATCTCTACAAAAGAAATTAGGAATTGCTTTATTATCAAATGCTCCTAGAAGTCTTAATTGTGTTCATTTTTTAAAAATTTTGTAATGTTAGTTGTGTGCATGGAAATAATTAAGGTACAACATTACTGTAGGTTAAAGTTCTATATGGTGAGACATTTTGTTTTTACTGTATGTTTTTACGAATGATTCCTGTCCCACTCCCAGCCCCCCTCCAAAGCAAGCATGAATAAAATTAGGTTAAATATAGCATGTAGCATCTCGGTCTTTTAAAAATTTGTTTTACCTTCTGATTTTTTGAAATACTGGATGTATCATTGGCTCCCCTGTTTAAAACTAAAAACAAATAAAAACATGGCCAGCAAAAATGGCTGTTTGTGATGCTTTGTACACACCCTGCCAGATGAGGAGCAGCTGCTGTGCTGCAGCTGGGGCAGTTGTGAGGGTCACTGCCTAACACAGGGTGCTCATGGAAGCATGAGAAGCTCTCCCTGGAAGGGATGCAGCATCCTGCAGGGAGACTCCCAAGAGTTTCCTTCTGTCCTGCTGCCTGCAGCCTGCACCAAGGAAAATCCCATGTAGTGGGGTGGCTATGAAAGCACAAATATACAGCACTGTCCATAACTATTTCTGTTCAAAAAAACAATTGGCTTTGGGAGTATAAGTGACCCAAGTTAGTGTTTTATCAAAGTTTTAGCCAGATGAGTGCTAAAGGAAAAGCTGCAGTGTGTGTGTGAGAGCCCCTTTGCACTGCCAGCAGCCTGGAGTGAAGGTGAGCCTGCAGCTTCCTCAGCCAAGAGCCTGGCTGGAGCCACTTCCATGAGGAGGCTTTGGGAGCATGACCAGGTACCTGCTGTGGGATGTTACAAAATGTGCAGGTCAGGTCTCTGTTGCAGCCAGCCCTAGAACAGAATGTATTTCTCTTCCCATTGCTGCCATCACAGCTGTTCCAGAGGGAGCTAATTAACTGTACAATAAAGCTACTGGCAGACTCCTACAGCTTTTCCTGTGACAGTGCTTTAGTTCCTCCAGATTCTTCCATCCCTGCTCCTCTGGCAGGTAGCACGTTTGCAACTGGCCTAAAACATGGATCTGTGGCCCTTGAGTGTGGCACAGGATGGGCCCCTGGGGAGGGGACAAGGACTGTGTCCTTGGGCAGGGTCCCTGGGCATTCATGCAGCCACAGCAGTGGGTGTGGGCTGGAGGCAGGGGTGACCAGCTGCCCTCTCAAGGGCTGTAGGGCTTTTGTTGAGACTGGGGGAGAGCAGTGGGTGGGGACTGTGGAAGGAGCACATCTTGTACAAATGAAGTATCTTTTTTGCTTTTTTTTTTCGAACACATGTGAAACTCAACAGTACTTAAGAAGCCTGTAAGGGTACAAAGGGAATGTTCGACACTAAAAGGAAGGGGAGAGTTGAGTGTTGAGCCTAAACCCAGCATGGTGCTTGATTACCTTTGTGTTCTGCCTGTGCTGAGTACAGGTGCAAACCCTGCTCTCACAACAGCCTCCACCCATGGGTCTCTGTAGGGTGCAGTTGGGCACTCGGGTTTATTATGTAGAAGGAATTCCCTTTGAGGAGACAAAAGTGTTTTGTAAGGACCGTGCAAAGTGAAATCACTGCTAGAAAGTGAAGGTACTGTGGTTGTGGTGCTGGGTTCTCCCTTGGCAAACTGCAGGAGTGTGGGAAGAGCAGCCTGCAGAAAGTGCAGGGTGTCACAGGTTGTTCCCATTGGATGGAAGATGGTTCCTGCCCTGTACTCATCAGCCGTGCCCATCCCTTCAGGAAAAAATAGGTCAGCTCTATGTGTAGCCTTTTGGCTGTGACCTAGCAACAGCATTGTCTTTAAAAACAAAATATGGAAGAGGCTTAAATTATGAACCAGATAAAGGGACCACTGTTTCATGTCAAGGTGCTTGCCAAGTACAATGGAATACCCTTATTTAACAAAAAAGCAAATAAGGAATGAGAAAATTACCCAGCTTTTAAAAGTGCCCTTTCTTCTCCAAGTGGCCTTTTGTTAAAAGGCAGCATTTTAAAGTACATTTAACAAGAGCTTCAGCCAGAAGAGGTGATGTTTACAACAGACCACGACACAGCCTTTTGCACATCCTCTCATCACATGAGGTCTAATAATTGCTGAACAGTTTGTTCTGATCAAGAGTTCTTAACCATGGTCAGTTAGCTTTCTCAGAGTTGTATTTAATTTTAATTAAATCAGAGTTGCTATATATAATCTTAGCTATTTTTATAAGCCTTTGCCCGTGCTGCTGGTAGTGGTGTGATGGCACTGTGAGTCTAGCACAGCTTAGCTGGTCTCTACTGTGGGCAGAGCTGTCTGCTGGGGCTCTAGGCTGGGGTTCTGTGAACCAGCTGGGCTCTGCACCTGTACCTGCAGCAAAGGGCTCACTGCCTACAGCAAAATCTGTGCCTTGATGTACCTTGTTTTCCTGTCACCTTGCTGCTGCTTTTCTGTGCTGCAGAAGCTCTTAGAGCAATGCTGCTGCATCCTTTTAAAGCCAAAGTTCACACTTTGGTCCAGCTGATTGCCTGGAGGCACTGGTTTATGAACAGGTTTTTAATGCCTTTTTTCCAGGAGTCCACCAGAGAGGTTTTTTTCCATATGGAAATAATGTTGCTGGTTTTTTCTGTCCCCTTCTAACCTCTGTGGCAGTCAGGGATGTAGGAGTTTTTCCACATGTGGACTTTCATCCCCTACTCTGCACATGCATACTGCAAACCCCAGAGAAGTGTAGGCAGGGCCCCAAGGAATTCAGTGGCACATTGTGGTGCAATTATTGCTGAATATCAAGAGGAAAACCATCCTTGAGCTAAATCTGCTCCCACAAGTCTTTATTTATACTCATGTTGCTTTCCTGCTGCTGAGATCTGGAAGTGCTTATCAAGCCTTCAGCTGGGTTTTACAGGTAATTAAACAGTAACCTGTCTTTGTTCTTCCATAGACACAGCCCTGAGCAACAGCAGCCCTGAACCGATCTGTTCCTTACTCCTTGAATTATTTCAGTTCTTACAAAATCCTGTAAATTCTTGTTTGCTGTTCTGCCTCTGTTTGCGTCAGACTCGAGCTGCAGGGCCTGGGCAGCCCTGCCAGGGGGTATTTAGTAACAAGCAAATAATCCAGATCACTGCTGGCACCCAGCACTCGGGCTTCCATTCCACTGTCTATATTTAAAATGGTTATCTGCTTACTCTGAGTGCTATTGGAGAGCTCCTTAAAATACTGACTGCTGAAAAGTTCAGTGGCTGCTTTTGGCCAGGGAGCAGCGTGGCTGGAATGGTGATTTGTGTGCAGCAGGCCATGTGCACAGGGAGCTGTGCCCAGCAGCCCCTGGGGACGTGGGCATGGCCAGGTATGGCCACGCTCTGCAAAGAGCTGGCAGCAGCCACACGTGTCATCTGCCTTCCTCAGGAATCTGTCTGCTGCATCCTGACTGCTGAGCAGCCCTTCTATAGAGAACTCTGAGAATAAAATACCTTTTGTAATCTCTGTGCTGGGCTACTGCAGCCAAAATTACTTTTAACCTGAATGTCACCCAGCCTGGGTAGCTACACGTGGTATGAAATCCCAAAGTGTGAGTTTGGCAGCTGGGGGTGGCACACGGAGCTTGTGACTCGTCCAGCAGCTCCATTGCCCTCGTGTCCCAGCTTTGGCTCCCTTGTTCCCAGCACAAAGGTGCTGGGAGGTGATTCCTGCAGCTCACACACTGAGAAAGAGCATGGCTGTAGGGACAGGGATAGGGAAGGGCTTTTCCATCTGTCCCTGGGGACTTGGGTTAATCTATGCTTACATCCAATCTGTGTTTCTAGAGCACAGAGTCATTACTGAATTGCTGCCTGATGGTTTGATGGGTTTTCTTCAGTTTTAACATTGGTAGAAGGCTGATTTATTTTGTCCTAATTTGGTAATGTTCTGCATTACTTGTGTCTTAGCTTACACTTTTCATTTCTCCAGATTTCTTGTAAATTTGGCTTATTATATTCTTCTAGTAATCATTCATGGTTGAATATAGTCCAAGGAAAGTGATCCCCTGCCTGCTTGGCTAAAGATCACTGGCCACTCTCAGAATAGATGGGAGGCCTAATAAAATACAGGCTTTCCTTTATATCTGAATTTTGCCATCTTCCTCAAGCCGTATCCCAGGGCTCTGGTGCTGTGTAGTGTGGAAACTTCACTGCCACACTAATCCCACTGTGGCTGGTGCAAGGTAAGTATAAACCTCATCATTTTTCTGTGTCACCATCTCCACAGCATCTTCCCAAAAGGCAAGTGTAGCCAGGGAATTTCTGCTTTACAAGATTGTTGATCTTTTTGTTTGCAGCTCAGGCTTCAGCAGTGGATGCTCCAAAGCCAGGCTCAGGCAGTGAAAGGACATTTTCTAATTCTTGTTCTTGGTTATGCCATTCAGACTGGATTAGAGCTTAAATCTTCAATGCTAGAGGCTGTAGAGAAACAATGTTTCCTTTTGATGCCTGTCTTGAATTTTATCATTCAGAAGGATTTAAAGGATAGACCCTCAGTAACTGAATGACAGATTTACTGTGACTTCTGTGTTTGTTTGGATATAGATTCAGACAGTACAGCTCTTGAAATAGCTGGGTAACTAGCAGAAACATTCTTAAAGCCTGTGATTAATAAAGCAGATGGGTTTGGGTTTTGTTTTGTACCATATTTGTCTCAGATATTTTCTGCTATTGTTAGAGACTTAGCGGATTTTATGTTGACACATATTGAAAGATTAAATTAATTCTAGATACTAAATTATCTTTTGGACCCTTACACATGATATTTCACTGCTTTTCCATGATTCCTTATTCTCTTTTTACTTGATTTTATACAGAGAGCCCCTCAGGTGTTTGAGCCTCTCAGTTTTGCACCATGCCTGGCCCTGTGAAGCAGCAAGGTGCCAGTCTGTGCCACTCTCTGAGTGCAGAGGGGACAGGAATGTCCTTTGGGATTGCTGGCACTTGGATCTGTATTTCTATTGGCCTTGGAGCTGCATCACCCAGGGTATAGCATCCACTTCCAGCAGGGCAAGGTGAAAAACCTGTGACTGGCCTAGGGACCTGCACAGGGCAAGGAGATTGATCATCCAGAGCAAACCCAGGAGAAAAGCAAACCCTGGAAGCCTGAGTGGAGATCTGGCTCACGGTTTGCAGCTGGAACTTGGCTGCCCACACCTGTGTGGCTCAGTAAATCAGCACTTGCAGCATTGCTGCTGCCCTGATAAAACCACAATGATGTCAGCAGTGGAGCAGGGCCTTTGGTTCTTCAGCCAACACAGAGCAAAATACGAGAGCACAGAGCAAAATATGAGAGCACAGAGCTGCTTGAGCAATTCACTGTGCCCAAAAGGATGTGCTGTGAGCAGCTGGGTGGCCCTGGTGGGTCACAGAGGGTACCAGCACCAGCAGTGGAGAGGAGCCAGTAGTGACCAGGGCAGAGTCCAGCTCATCCTCCAAAAGGCTGGTGCAGCCCAGGGAGAGGTTTCCACCCTGCCTGCCAGGAATTGCAGTCTTTGTTGGCATGGGCAGGAGGAAAAATATGATGGGAAACAGGAAGATTAAAATAATCCCAGTGAAAACAGGATGTTGGAAAGCTGGTAACAGAGTGGGGCTGCAGAGGGCTGCTGGGAGCAGGGAGGCTCTCACACAGGCAAAACACCCACTTCTCACAGGTGTAGGCCCACACCAAACCTTGAGGCACAGGCAGCAGACTGGTATCTTGTGTTCCCCAAAACACGACTGATTATGGCCATTTACACCAATTCTTCACCTTCTCTCCACACCTGCCTGAATTCTTTTTTGTTGGATGAAGGTCATAAGCCATTCCTGCACCACCTCGGCCTGGCACCACATTTATTTAGCAGCTAGGACCTGCCAGGCAGTGGGATGGAGCTGTTCCAGAGCCTGGCTGCCAGCAGGGAGCTGGATTTCTCCCAGCTGAGCACAGCCTGCTCTCCGAGCTGCCATCCGTGGCGTCCTTCCAGCCACGACAGAATAAAAACCCAGCAGTGTTTGTCTCTCACTAAAGTGCCTCTTCCTCCCAGGGGCTGACAGCAGCAGTCAGTGCTGTGGATTTATGGCAGGGGTGCTGAGGGAGCTGCTTCCATCCCCAGAGCCAGTGTGTGACCTGTCAGAGGCTGGTGAGGGGCTGTGGCCAGGGCCCAGCCAGCCTCTCCAGCGCCTTGCACACCCAGCAGAGGGGTGGTTCTGCTGCTCTGGAGCAGGGCAGCTGCAGACAGACACTGCTGCCAGCCTGGAGAGCGTGGTGGGCCATGAGAGGGCTCTGCATTGCAGGTCCCAGGCTCCATGAGCTGTGGACCATGCTCAGAAGCAAGCATGAACTCAGTGCCCCAGAATTTATGAGGTCACGGAGCCATTAGCAAATGCATACTAAAATCTCTGGCTGGGTTGTTCTTCAGGTGAAATGAAAATTGCTATTTTCCATGAGTCCATGCTATCCACTTATTTACTTTCCATGGCTAAATTGAATCTGCTATGTACACTGCCATTGCCAGTGTTTGTCAGTGCAGTGCACATGGATGCAGAGCAGCCCTTGGATGAGGACCTTGTCCCCAGTTTTAATCAGCCAGGTGACACCGAGCAGTTCTCCCCTGACATCAGGTCATCCCCAGTTAGGCATCCCAGCTGGCAAGGGTGTGGGAGAGAAGGGGTTTGGGTGCTCTGCCCAGCACACACAGCCCCTGCAGCAGGAGAATTGGGCTCCCCCTGGGCTGTCTGGGCTTTTCTCATGAGTGTTCCAGAGTATTTGGGTCCTGAGGATCCCAGTGTTTCCTATCACCTCAGTTTCTCTTCTTCCGTGCTCAAGAAATGAGACAGGTTTGTTCTCCAGGCCCATGAAATAGTCACTACTTCACTTGGCCTTTATGGTAAGTGATAAAAACCAGGAGGAGATGGAGTGCTCAGAGTGAATTGACTGGAGTCAGTGGCCCAGCTGCCCCTGGAGCTCAGGCCATTTTCTGGAGCAGTGGGATGCCCAGCTCCTTTAACAATCAGCCCATGCACAGTTCTTGTCCAAGACTAAATGAGGAGATGCATTTTCAAGATGAAATTCTTCACTGTGGCAGGTTTTGCCATCAGTTTTGGTTCCTGTGGGCAGTGCCACAGGAGAGCCAGCTTCAAACTCCAGGAGCTGGATCTGGGGAGCTCCCTGTGTGCCAGGAGGGGAGTGTGGGGAGCAACACCCTGTGGCAGAGCAGAAACAGTTCAGATCCAGTTGGTTTTACATATTTGACACGAGAAATCTCTCCAGGCACGACTTTAATCCAATTTACAGCGTCTGGCTGAAGTGAGGTATGAGAAGAATTTGCTGAAGTGATTTGAGTGGTGATGTGTGGGGAGCTGGGGGAGCAGGCAGGGCAGCCTGCACCAGCCCTGGGGTGGTGGGGCTGAGCAAAGGGCTCAGGAAAGCTCCATCCCCACACAGACACCCTGCTCTCCACCAGTGGCAGCAGGTCAGGAACCTCCCAACCTGGTCCTTTCCCCTCTCCTTAAAATACTCAGGAAGTGCTGTAGAAACCAAGGTGGAGATGGTGCTGCTCATGTCCTGGGGTAATTCCCAGCAGGGAATGTTGTCTCTGGGCACTAGGACACTCCATTTCCACCTCTCTGCCACACAGCACCCCAGCCCCATCATCCACACAGCTGGGCTCACAGAAATTCAGGAATTTTGTAGCTTTCAAACAGTTGAAGACACCTTCACTTCCTGCAGAGGGAAAGCAAGTCTCAAGAGGCTTTGCAGCATGCACAGATGTTAATTGCCTTCCTCCCACAGCACTAGGAAATTTATGTGTTGTCTTCTCCACTACAGAGCAGGAAAATGAAAGATGGAGTGGTTAAACCTCATCCTGCAAGAGCAGAGTCCTGACTGGGTGGGACAAACCAGGTGACTCCCAGTGCTGGAGTCACCTTAAGGGAGTTGGGAGATTAAGGTAAGGAGGAAAGTCATTTACAGCTTTAGCTCTTTGTCCCTGAAATCTCTGCAGTGTCCTGGGCATTTATAGAAACCAATGAACGGTGTCACCTGAATGTGGAGCACTTACAGGGAGAACTGGAGCAGTGATGGTGATTAAAGGAGCATCCAGATGAGAAAGCAGTGGGAGAGCCCAGCCCTGTTGGTTTGGGAGAGCAGTGTGTTTGCAGACAGGGTTCATCCAGCCTGGAGACTGTGCCCTGGCCATGCTGCCTCTGCAAGCAAGTGAGGAGGAGTGGTTCCTGACCCTTCCTTCAAAAGAGGGGCAGGAAAAAACCAGAAGGTTTGGTCTAGACTGGCTGTAAAGGAGGGAAGGTCAGCTGTACCTGCTGTTGCTGAGGCTGTGCTGTTCACCACAGCAGCATTGATGGTGTGGGGCAATGGAGAGTTCTCACACACAGCATCATCACTGCGAGGGAGATCCTCCCCTTCTCCATTTTTGGAGCCCCTCACACTAGGAAAGCAAGGTGGGAGCAGCATCCAAATGCTGTGCAAGGACTTGCTTGCCACAGCACCTGTGGCTGCATGAGGAGGGGCTGCTGTGCCCAGAGCTTGCTGTGCTGCTGTGGGGAGCCTGGACCACGGCCCCCGTGTGCACCATGGCCCAACAGCTGGTGCGGGTGCTGCAGCCTGCAGGGAGCAGCTTGTCCTGGCACATGGTGGGACAGATGTTTTCATGGCCACAGCAGGGCACTGTGAGCATCCAAAGGGTGCGGCTGCATGAGACAAGGATCTGATGGCCATCCTCACGGCCATTCCTGCCTCCCCCTCGTGGGAGGGCTGGGGAATAACTCATTCATTAGAAAACATCATTGCATGAATGACTAAGTCATTTTATAGTGCTAAATGGTCATTTCCAGTTACTGCCTATTTTAATTTCAGAGAATGGCTCGGCAGGCTCTCAGGCGATGTCAGCAGTGTTCCCACCCTGTCACAGCCCGGGCACAGGGACACTGCCCGGGCACTGCCCTGCTGCCATCCCTCCTGTGCTGGCAGCACATCCACAGCATTAAAAATGAAAGTTTCGAAACACGAAGGCAGCACTGAGAAAGAGGAAAATTACCCTTCAGGGAAGTATTCTGCTATTGTCAGGGCAGCGTGGAATGAAAGCAAAAAGGATTTTAAGACTGGGTTTTGGCTGCCAGTGGAGGCTGTGATTATAACCTGCAGCCTGAATGCACCATGCCTGAACCAACCCCTCCCCCTGCCCAAGCCTTAAGCCAGAGGATTTAAACAAGCTCTTATGTAACATGGTTTTAGTGTTTCCAGTAGAAATAGGTGTTCTAAATATAAATGATTTGCAGATAAAATAGGCTTATATAAAATGCTTTCACGTTTATATAACCCCATGTTGGCATTGCACCCAGCACCTCCATCACTGTGAGCCCAGTGCTGGGGACAGTGCAGGGTGCTGGCAGAGCCCAGCTGGGTGCCAGCATGCTGGGCCAGGGCCAGGACTGCAGCACAGACAATTCCTGTGCTGTCCCCTGCAGGGACCGTGCCTGCTGGGAGAGATGCACTTGGATTGCAATGCCTCATGTGTAACCCCCTCCCTTCTCCCTGCCCAGCTTTGCTCCCAGCAGGACATTGCTGTGGGGCTCCCTCTGGTCCTGGGGCATGGGGACAGCCCTGGCTCCAGCAGCAGTGCCATGGCAGCCCTGATCATCCAGCCTGGGCAGCTGGGCACTGCAGGCACTGCCCCCGAGGGCCAGCTGCTGGGGTCCTCTAGGCAAAGAGCTGGTTTGGATGCCAAGAGATGGAATTCTGCTTCACCCCAATGTCCATGCAGGGATGTCTGTGTGTGGGGGGGCATATATTCATATAACATACATATATTTGTATATATATATATTAATCTGCAAGTATGTAAGGGGGAAATGGGGGAAAATGCCTTCAGGAGAGGAGCACAGTTTTCAAATGTACATACATATATATATATATATATATATATCTGTGTGTGTGTGTATATATATATGTACATATATATATATATATGGATATGTGGATATATATATATATATGGATATGTGGATATGTATATATTTATATATACACATATGACATTGTGGAAGACCTGACTGTCCCCAGCACAGGGCTGGCAGCATGGCCTGGGCTGTGGGCTCTTCCCAGGCAGTGGCCACAGTCCCTCTGAGCAGCCAGGGGCAGCTCCCTGTCCCAGCAAGGCCATCCTGAGGCTCCACATATCTCCCTCATCATGAGTGAGCCCTCTCTTACCAGGCCTCTTCTCCCTGACCACCTTCATGCAGACTGTGGCTGCTGGAAGCTGCTGTGCCCCTTGCCCAGCAGTGCATCAGGAGCCCTGACAGTGCCACTGATAAGGGCAGTAATAATTAGCTTGGAAACGGTGTTTTCTGAGCAGAACAAAATGGTTGCTACGTTACAACCTTTATGTATGGGAAAGATACTCAGTCAAACCTTACACAACAGCCCTCAGTGTATCACACCAAGCATTTGCTCTTAGGGGAAGGACTGTTTGCTAAGTAATTTTAGCTACCATTATGTGTATGGAACATGCACAGAACCATACATAAATATATAGAGATATGAATAGATGTGCATGTTTTGTTTATACACACACACAGGTATTTCCATACACATGACAAACAAGAACACGTTTTTCAGCCACAGTCTGTTAGTGCAACAGACCAATATGATTTATAGCTCCTTGCCATTAACATTTCCATTCAAATAATGCCTTATTTATGCCCATACCAGAGACGCTCTTTTGACAACGTGGGAAGAGGCTTTTTATTGCAAAGCCAGAACTGTCAGCAGCCTCTATTATTTTTGGTGGGACTGTCAGTTCTCCAAGCAACATGACTTCATTTTTAATCCAGGTCTGATGGAAGACACTTGATCTGTCCTGCTTTTGTCAGCCACAGAGGCAAACTTGCCAAAAGAAATGATATGTGCGACCTTCGAGAACGGCTGTCGCCCTTTCCATCTTGTGTGTGCTCTATTTTTCATGAAAGCCTGTTTCTGTGGTGCATTACAGGGGAAATGAGCCATTCATCTTTGTCTCCATTGCCCTCATGACTGCTGCAGAGTCACTCCCCTGCAGGCCCAAGGAGAATGCTGGGTCAAGCAGCACTTGGGCATCTTTTAGAGCTGGACCTGCAGTGATTCATCAGCCACTTCCCTTTGGAAATCAATACTTACATGTAGTACAAGTGCTTATGGCCCCTCATGTCATCTACAGATAAAAATTAAACCACCAAAACCAAACCAAACCAAGCAGCTGTACCTTGGTCTAAATGTTTAGTGCCTGGAGCAAGGGGTCTGCCAGCTGCCACCCACTGTGGCACACAGGGAGCTACTGCAGCCCTTCTGCAAATGGGGTGGAGCTGAAGGACAGGATAAAAACCCTGCAGAGAGGGCTGCAAACCAGTCCCAGCCTTTGAGCCTCCTTAGGGACAGTTTGGTCTCAACAACAGAAGTTATGTTTTATATATATAACATATAACATTGAATATGTGTGTATATACACAATATGGCAGTGCATTACATGTAACAGAAGTATAGATTTGTTATATGTGTACATATACATGTATAATGTCTCTATGTGCATCCATGTCCACATATTTACATATACAGCATGTCTCTGTGTATATGTATGAATATTTGTATGTGTGTAGAATATATGTACACACACATATTGTATGTGTGACTGTATCATGTGTATCATGTATGTATGTATGCACCATATCTTGTATGTATGAGCATACAGACATCCGTACCTATGTCCACACGTGTGTTCATGCACATACATGTGTACAAGCTTCTCCACACCCACAGAGACACGAAGGGAGGCTCACCTTGTGCAGGGCAGGGCCAGTCTGCCAGCAGGTGGCCCTGTCAGTGGCCCTGTCAGGGTCTCATACTGCCAGTGCTCCTTCCTGTGGGAATTCAGCAGTGGCAAAGAGATTCCCAGCCCCTGAGGCAGCCTGAGCCTGCCTTTGCACCACTTTCTCTCCCAAGCTGTTGTGCAGGCAGACAGGCACCCAGGTATTGTCATCACCCAGGTGTTGTCACCAGCCAGGTCATGTTCTGTGGAGCCCTGCAGGGTGACAGTGACCATGTTTGCCCTGCCCCATCATGGGAATTCTGTGTGTTCCCCATCCCACAGCCCCGTGCCCCAGTTCACAGCAGAACACCTCTGCTTGCTCTTGCAGAGGCAGCTGTCACTTTTATCTGGGCTTTGAAAATAAGGAAAAAGGCAGCCTGAAGTGATATAGCTGTCCCTGATCAGATTTGTGCTTCCAATTCTTTGAGGATGCCATATTTCAGCTACAGTAATTGGTCCACAAAAACTGCCATCACTAAAATCCCACCCCCTGCCCTCATATGCTCTGCTGTATTTCTGAGATGACTAATGTGCCACTTTATTTTTCCAGTAACTATGAAAGAAAATGCTAATAAGCTTCTGGAATAATCTTACTTATTCTTCCTGGTTTGAAGCTGGGCACTCATCATGAAGATGGGTGCAAGACCACGAGCCTCCCTCAATAAAACTTGAGGCAGCTCACACAGCAGCTCCTGCAGCCACTGGCAAGCCTTGGCCCACGTGGCTTGGCACCATTTCTTTGGACACCTCAGAGACTCTGCCAGAAGCCTTTTGGCCACTGTGTGAGCCTGCCCTCCTCCCTGCTGATCCCACAGGATCACACCCACCCCTGCAGTGCACACAAAGGCAAGGGCCTCCTTCCTCTTCTGAAGTTCATTTTTGGGAAAGCCCATATCCCCAGGTACCAGATTTCCTATTTTAGGGCAGCTCTTTTTTATAACATGAATGTGTGTGTATATTATATCTATACATACATATGTGTGTGTTATGTATATATACATATATATATACATATATATATATATATATATATATATATAATGTGTGTATATTATATATACATGCAGCTATACATATGTATATTTATGTATCTATATCTATATTTATCTCCTCTGCAGTACTTGCACACAGATAGGAAGCATAGAGGTGATGACTAAACTCTGGGTTTAAGGTCTAAAAATACAGATGGAAAAAAATAACTCATTTTACTGGCAAAAATATTCAGGCAAGTACTTTTGCAGGCATAAAGCAAGCAGCTGCTTAGTGCCCAGGTAAGCAAGTGGCTGGGAGAGGACTGAGTCTTGCAATGGATGGTGCTACTGAACTTGTGCTCATGGGAAGATGGCAGCAACATTTCTGACCTACACAGAAATTGCTAGGGAGACAAAGGCACTGAAAACAGAGCTGACCCTTGTTCAGGGAATAAATTCTGTTTTTGCAAGAGGCATGACGTGCACACTTCTGCTAAAGCAACAGCACAAAGCACCAAGCACAACCACTAGAAAGTTGGCAACATCTGGTTTTCAGTGCTGAAAACATGCCAGCCTGCTTGGGCACTGTGGGACAATTTTAGGAGATGAAAGGCAGAAGATGAAACAGAGCCACAGCCTGGGGCTCTGTGCCTGGTGGGTGGGAGGCTGGCCATGGCCACCACGCTCCTGTGCCCTGCAGGCTGGCAGGCAGCCCCCTGCCACCACCAGGCACTGGCCAGGCTGGGGACAAGCCTTGGCACCCCAGGCTGGGGGCAGAAAGTGCAGGTGGGAGGTGCCTCGATGTGCAGGTGGGATTTGCCTCCGTGTGCAGGTGGGATTTGCCTCCCTGCGCAGGTGGGATTTGCCTCCGTGTGCAGGTGGGAGGTGCCTCCGTGTGCAGGTGGGATTTGCCTCCGTGTGCAGGTGGGATTTGCCTCCGTGTGCAGGTGGGAGGTGCCTCCGTGTGCAGGTGGGATTTGCCTCCGTGTGCAGGTGGGATTTGCCTCCGTGTGCAGGTGGGAGGTGCCTCGATGTGCAGGTGGGAGGTGCCTCCGTGTGCAGGTGGGATTTGCCTCCGTGTGCAGGTGGGAGGTGCCCTGATGTGCAGGTGGGATTTGCCTCTGTGTGCAGGTGGGATTTGCCTCCCTGTGCAGGTGACACGATCTCTCACCGCTGAGCAGCCCCACTGCCATCAGTTCACGCTGCCTGAGCAGTCCCAGGCTGCCCCAGCAGGGTGTCTGTGCTGCAGGGTCCAGCCTTACCCTCTGATCCCAGCTAGCAGCAATACAAACGGGTGAAAATAAAACCAGCACCAGCCTCAGCTCGTGCTTGGTTCTGCTTTGGCAGTTTCTCCTCAAGGATGAGATGAGGACTCTGCTTTTCCTGGAGCAGATCCCTCGCTGACCCTCAGGAGCATCAGCACCAGCAGGGCCCAAAGCTCAGCCCTTTGCCAGCCTTGCCCTGGGGGCACTTGGGGCTCGACCTCTGCTCACAGGAGCCCAGTGTCACAGACAGGGCTGAATTCATGTGCTCCCTTCACTCTGTGACCTTCACCTCCCTTTTTTTGAGGCTATACCTATGGAATTTAAATTTAGGTTAATCCTTTGGCACCGTCAGGTTCAAGATTTCCACCCTTGAAGACTAATGAGCTGCATTAAGATTAAATCCCATCAAGGAGAATACCAATGATTTTGCTCCTCAGTGCTCATTCAGATCCTTCCAAAATTGCTATCAGGGTGCTGCAGATCACACTGCTGAGATGGGGCCCAATGGAGCTGGACTCACACTGAGCAACAGGGAGGGCCAGGTGGCCTCAAGAGGCCTCTTCCAACCCTGTGATTCTGACATCAAAACCACCCCATGGAAATAACAAACTGAAAACCAGCTCCACCATAGATGGACCTTCTGCCTGCTGCTGCTGGTTTTGTGTGTAACATGGTCACAAACAGCTTTTTCTTCTGTACCTGTCATACTAAAAATAAAAGTGATAGAGAAAATGCACAAGAAAAGAGAAATTTTCGTTAAGTCTTTGTCAAAAGTGAAGAACTCTGACCCTCTCATCTCTCTTACAGAAGTCCATGGGAACAGTAAGCCCAGCCATACTCACCACAGACCACATGGCAAAATCCATGACCATTTTTGAAACATCAGCTGCTCAAAAGCAGCTTTAAAAAGAAATGAAGACACAAACCTACACAATGTGCTGGCATCACACAGCTGAACCAAACCCCTCCATCTGCCTCATGAAGATTGTCTTGGAATTTGGGTACAGATTTGTGCCTGAGCTTTGTGCTTCTCAGCCCTCTCAAACACGCAGTTTAAACGCTTCAGTGATCTCCAGTCTTTCAGGGTTAATGATCAGACCTAACTGTGAAGCCGCTGAACTTGTGAACCAGGATGTGTCGGGAAAGGCTGAGGCATGTAAAGATTAGCCCTTTCTCAGGAGGAGAGTTAGCTGGGGCCACTGGGAGGGCTCATGTGGGGTGGGATTTTGCTGACAGGGGCGATGCCATGGCCCTGCTCACCCTAACAGCCTCCCTGCTCCAGGCGGCCCCTGCAGCTTCTCCCCCTTTGCTCTCTCCATGTTCATGCACTGCTGCAGAATCAGCAGCCAGCCTAAACCCATGGCTGCTGCCCTCTGCTCTGTGGGGCTGGAGGTTTTTAATTTCAGTTCAAATGAGATGAAATCCAGTCATTCATTACAATTTTTCTGCAAGGCATTACTTTTATGACCCTGCAGGCACTCACCCAAACCGAGCTACCCTTGTGCAGCTGGAGCTGCCCTGCCCCAGCGGGCCCAGAGCTGAAGCCGGGCGGGGGCGAGCCAGGGGCGGCTCTGCAGGGCCATGCCCAGGGCCACCTCCTGCTGCCAGCCTCAGGGTCCCAGGCCCAGCCAGGACAACCCTGCTGTCCCTCGGGTTACTTGCCAGGCACAGCACCCATTCCCCAAAGTGACTTCAGTTGTATAAGCTACTGGGATATTACCTGCTGCGAAAACACAAGCAGGGACACGTGAAACTCATTCCTAAGAGAAATACATTGGAAAACTGTGCCGCTCTCCCGAAGGCATTTCCCCCCATTTCTCCGTTACGTACTCACAGTTAATGGAGCGATATTTTATATATATATCTTTAATTGTTGGAACTTCCCAGAGCCGCTCCTGACCCCGCACGGGCCCGACAGCGCGGGGATCGCGCGGCCAACAGCGCCACCCGCCGGCCGGCAGCGGGATGGGCACGGGGACACCGGGGGACGCCGAGGGACACGGGGGGCTCAGGGACATCGAGGGGCACGGGGACACTGAGAGGCGCGGGGACACCGAGGGGCCCGGGGACATCGAGGGATAAAGGGACACCGAGGGATGCAGGGACACCCGGGGGGCTCAGGGACACCGAGGGGCACGGGGACACCAGGGGACACGGGACACCGAGGGACATGGGGACACCGAGGGGCTCGGGGACACCGAGGTGTGTACAGGCACACGAATAATGCATGTGTGTGTGGATGTGTCCGTGTGCACATGCTGGAGCACGGATATTTCATGTACATGAACACTGAGTGTGTATGCACACATGTATGAATATATTTATGCACATATACATACACCTATAGAATTTATACGTGTTTTTATGTAGGTGTTTATACACCCATCATGTTTATGCACACATACACGAATTTACACAGAGACAGGCGCATCGTTCTGTGTGCACGTACACACACCGAGATCCGTGTTTCTCTGTACACACTCTGGGTGCATGTGTACATAAAGCGCTTCTCTGGCAGCTGGCGCTGTTTATTTACCCCGGCTCCCCGGGAAGGGCAGCTGCCAGCCGGCCCCAGCAGCTGCACCCGCCGCGGCCACCGCGGGGAGCCAGAGCCCCGCAGCAGCACCGCAGCACCGGGGGGAAAGGGAAAGGGGCGGGATGGATGGATGGATGGATGGATGGATGGATGGATGGATGGATGGATGGATGGATGGATGGATGGATGGATGGATGGATGGATGGATGGACGGATGGATGGATGGACGGAGGGACGGACGGATGGACGGAGGGACGGACGGATGGATGGATGGATGGATAGACGGGGGGAGGGATGGACGGGGGATGGATGGATGGAGGGATGGATGGATGGATGGATGGAGGGATGGAGGACAGATGAGGGATGGAGGGATGGAGGGATGGATGGATGGATGGATGGATGGATGGATGGATGGATGGATGGAGGGATGGAGGACAGATGAGGGATGGAGGACAGATGAGGGATGGAGGGATGGATGGATGGATGGATGGATGGATGGATGGATGGATGGATGGATGGATGGATGGATGGATGGATGGATGTAGGGATGGATGGATGGATGGATGGATGGATGGACGGATGGATAGAGGCAGGGCCAGGCGGTGCTGAGCCCGCGGGAAGCCGTGCTGCTGGAGAGCCCGATCCCGAGGGGATGTGTCCCACCCCCGCAGGGCAGCTCTGCCAAGAGTGGAGGTGTTTGAAGCCTTGTAATGCCCTCACTCAGCTGCTGCTCCAGCTGCCCGGTAATACCAAAGTGCTCTCCTCATTTAGTTGCCCTCTGGTGTCGCCATGAGTGAGCTGACATAGGTGACAGGTGGGGATGGAAATACGAGCCGAGATGATTAACCCAGTGCTCATTTGGAAATGCTGATTGTGTCGGGGCAGGGCTGGTTTGTCCCTGCCCTGTGTGATGTGTCCCCTCACCCCTACTCCAGAGGCTGGATCCCCCAAGCCGCTGCAAAGCCCGGCTCAGGCAGGGGGGTGAAGCCAGGCTTTGACAAGTCCAGCACCCCAGAAAGCTTCTGCTGCATCCTACAAACCTGTTTGGGCTCAGAGCAAGAATATCCACCTGCCATGCCTGCCTGGAGAGTGCCAAAGGCACACAGGCAAGGCTCTAAGGGCCTTTGGGAAATTATCTTCCTGACAGTGGATAATATCTTCGAGCCTGCAAAACAGGAAAATGTGCAAAACTAAGAATTTGGGAGGGGGTGGGACCGCATAATGACCTGGGCTGGAGTCAAGTTGGGCAACCTGCTGGAGGCCTCCTACCAGAGCAAGGTAAGCCTTTAAAGTTCAGCTTCTCTCACCTGCCATGATAAAACACATACTTTTAAGTACAAAGCACAGCAGAATACCAAGCCTGGCCATTTGCAGTTGCTTTTCCTACAGCCAGCCTCCAACAATAGCAGGGTTCTGCTGTATGTCTTGTATCTCTTGTCTGGAAAGACCAAAGGCTCCCTCTGAAGTGTCTCATCTATTTTAGACACAGGAGATCCCTGCACCCAGTATAAAACACTTAAAATCCAGACAGCCTTTAGCACTTCAAAAAAATTTTAGATCATCTGCACAATATTGGACTTTTATGGAGTAAGAGAAGGAGATTTTTTTCCTTAAGTTTTGCTTTTAGCATTGCCAAAGAACTTTCATGCCCTGCTTTTTTGAGTCACTTGATTAGTGACACAAGATGAACCATATGATCCCAGCACATGACATGGCATTCTAAGGCAGAGCTGTGGCCCTGTGTGTCCCCAGCTGATGGCCCTGCACAGACACCCTGCCACTGTGGTGGCAATGGCACTGGTGGGGTAATTCTGCCCCTGCTGCAGTTCATGGCTGAAGGCAGAGCCCTAACTTAGGGCTGCAGTTCATTACACATCCTGTGACAGCCCCCATTTTTAGTGCTTGTTACCTGAGTCCTTCCCAGCCCCCCTGGACTGCCCAGCCACCCCCAGAGCATTGCCATCAGGCTCTGCAGGGGCTGAGCTCCAGCCTGCTCACAGCCAAACCCGCTGGTGAGCTCCAGTGAAAGCAATTGGGAGTGCTCCCCAACATTTGGCATGTGCTCCCAGCCACACCACAGCCCAGCAGCAGACACAAGTGATCTGTCATGAGGATGGTGCTGCTAAGCTGCTCTCCATACGGATAAAGAGCCACCAAGACCTGTAGCAATTGTTAAATATACTACTTTTACCTGCTCCTGGGAATGCCCAGAGTGTCCCAGAGTGCCTGCATGCTGCAGCCACTCAGTCATGCACGTGGCTGTCCCACTGCAGAGACAAGGGTGAGCTCAGGAGGAGCTGTCAGGTGGAACCGGGGTGCTCCCCTGGCAGTGGGGAGACAGAGGGTGCCCTGCTCCCTTTGCCCTGCCAGGACAGGCTGCCCTGAGGGAGTGGAGAGCCTGGGGTGGCTCCTCAGCCAGCCCCAGCCATGCCTCTGTCTGCAGGATGCTGGTGGCAGCCCTGATGTTCTGCTCAGAAAGAGCCCAGCAGAGGCTCCCCGACACCTTCAGCTTCACTGCAGCCATCTGTGCGTGGAAAGGCCACACCAGCCACCAGCAAAAGGCAGTGACTGTGGCAGCAAGCAGCCTGGCTGCAGTGGTCACAGCCATTTCCACAGGCCACGGGGTCTGCAGTGGCAGAAAAGCTCCAAAAGCAGCAAAGGAGAGCTGTGTGTCTGAGTGAGAGCTGTGTGCCTGCGGGAGCACCGGACACGCTGGAGACGCCGTGCACAGCTCTGCCGGTTTCACTCTGATCAGATGAGGATGAGGTTGGTTTTTGCAATTTGTGGTAACATTTGTGTAAGCATTTTGCAAGCATGACAAAAATGTGTGGTAACCCCCGGGCAAACTGGGGCAGCCTGTGCACACAGAGCTGCAATGGGAAGCTTGGCAGAGGCAGGCCAAGGGCCGTGAGTGCCCCACGCCTGTCCCTGTGCTCCCAGGGCACATGGTGAGCCCTGCCACCCACACCAGCCCTTGGCCTCCCCTGGGAGCTGGTGCTGGGGTTCAGCAGTGCTGCCATGGGGTGACTGTACCCCGAGTGCCCCCGTCCCTCTGAGCACGGCTGTGGGCACAGCCAGGCCAGCAGGGAACCCCAGAGGTGTGTGGGGCCGAGTGCTGGCCAGCAAAGAGCACACACACGAGCCAGGGACAACCCTGCTGGCAGTGCTCAAAGCTTTGAAGTGGCTGAGCAAAACAGTAGGAAAAATCAATTTGCTTTGACAGGGTGTCCTCAGTGAGTGTGCACTGGTTTGTGTTAATGAAATCACTGCAGTGGGGTAGTGAAGTGCTCATTTGCCCCATTAGTTTGCTTTGCTTGGGAGAACTGACATTGAGGTACCCTTCACCTCCCCTTTTATTACTTCCAAAATACATGTTGCACCTGGACTGAGGACACCCCAAAGGCATGGAGAGTGGACACGTGTCCTGCCCCAGCTCCAGCTGCTGAGGGACACATCCAAAGGAAAACTAAGGCAGTATTTGAAGGAGTAAACAGGACAATGCTAGAGGCAAATCACCATGACCCAGAGCCAAGGCATGGCTTGATTGATTTAGCTCTACTCCCTTAACAGTTAATTTTGCTAATCAGGAAAGATTTGCAGAAAACAGATCTGGTCACAGTAACTTGCTCTGGTGCTGACACAGGATGCTCACATTTGGTACAGCTCTTACTTGGTATTGCACCTTGACTGAGAACCAGAATGACACAAAAGGTCACATAGCACATAAAAACAGAGGCAAAAGCTGGCCAGCTCATAGCTCTGAAAACCATATCTAAGCCATGAACCAGCATCAGGGACACACTTTGTCAGACAAGAATTTTTTCTTCTCTCTTTGAAATGTCACATTTTTAATCAATGAACTGTATGAAGCAACCATAATTTACATAGAACCCAGGTCCTGACTCCAGAACTAGACAGACAGGAAATGTTATGGGAAGACTACAGACACTGAACTGTTCAGATACAGAAACTGAACTGAATTTTTAAAAAAATACTATGTTTGGAAGATCCTTTTTACAATTGCACATACTTTTCTAAGTCTATGGTGAGATGATTAGATGCTCCTCTCTCAAGTGAGAAGCCACAGACCCTGTGAAGTAGAAGGTACCTTGAAACCACCACCAGAGCTATCCGCAAGCCCCTTGCCTGAAGGGGATCCACAGGCCCACAACACACACACCAAAACCTCCTTTGGTGAGGCACAGCCAAACCCCACTGGCCTGGGCAGCTGCACACTGAGCCATGGCTGCAGCTCTCATGCAGCATTATTTTCTAGTAACCAGCTAAAGCAGCTCTGAGACTTTACTCCTCAAAACAGCTCCAGCTCTCCCAGAGGGGCAAGAAGGCAAGAAAGGTCAATCATTGCCTCAGCAAGACGTGGACACCTCTGGGTGTCCTTTCCTTCTCTGTGACAAATAAGGGTGACAAAAGCTGGGCTAGAAACCTGTGCTATTTACCGGCAGATCTGAGAAATTGCTGCTCTTGACTTCTTTTTTGTCTGGTAGTTATCTCCATGTTATCGTCTTGAGAAGTCTCTAGGACACTTTGGAGGCTTCAGATAAGATTATGGGCAATTACAAAGGGAAGAAAGAGCTCATCTCTTGGTATCTTTTTGGACAAACAGTCCAAGGCAAACAAGGTTTAGCAACATCTCTGGGATCACAGGGTTTACAATGCCCATAACACATCCTGATGCTGGAAACTCAGAACAGCTTCCTGGCATGACAATGCCTTATCTGCTCCCACATTCACTCCTGCTGGCCAAGCCTGCCAGCCAACCTTTGCCTGGCAGCCTACCCATGAATTTCTGTAAGGACACTGGGATTTCTTCACCTTTTGCCCTTTTTTTGAGCTGGGAGTTCCAGGGATACTGGGGCTCTGTGTGTGCCCAGCACAACCAACACAAGCCCTGCCTGACCCTCTGTGACCCTCATGCTCTGCAGAACCCCAACACAGCTGCTCACCAGCAGACCACCAAAGGGGTCTGACCATCAAATCCTCTGTCTGAGAGGAAGCATCTCCTGCAGAGGAGCTGCTATTCCCAGCATCCCCTTTTATTTGCTTTACTGACACTACAGCCCACGCCACACACCTGGAAACACCAAGGCAAAAATGAAAAGAAGGTAAAATGTCTGTGCCCACACAACAAGACCTTTATATAGCCAAGGAGATGAGGTTTTTTACTCCCTTCCCATTTTCCACTTAGGGAGTAAACAGGAAAACCAACCTGGCCTGGTAGCTAACTTGGGAGCACACAGTGTTTTTCTGTGTGCCTCCCCGTGGTGCTCCCCACCCTCTCCTGCTGTGCCATGGTCAGCAGTGCCAGCAACAAATGAATCACTGTGGCAAGTCCCTAAGAGGTGCACCAGGTCTCTGACCCCTCAGCCAGACAGCCCCTGTGAGAGCAGTGAGGCCAGCAGAATGAACTCTGGCAGCAGTGTGATGGCTTAAGTCATGGTCACAAAGCTGGGACAACCAGGAGGGGGAAGTTTCTTCAAATAAAAGGAAAGTTGCATAACCCCTGCCCAGATCCTTCAGGCTGGGCCTGATGTCCCCCTCCAAAATTAGGATGACTTCCCCTTGCATCAGTTTCCAGCTGAATGTGTGGCACAGAGTGAACTGGGGGCTGTGGAGCCCATCTGCAGGGTGCACTGGGGTGGAGGCTGTGGAAGGAGGGCATCCACCCTGGCACAGCTCAGCAGCCTCTGGGGATTTGCTCATGCTTGAGGGAGTGGAAGAGCACCTCAAACCCCCTTGTCTGCAGGGCTCACCACAGCAGGCAGCTCTGGAGCCCCTTCCCTGAGCTCACAGGCTGGTGACCAGAGGCCAGAGCAGGAGGGTGCCTGCTGTGGGTGCTCTGCTGCCTGATGTGAGGCTGGGCAAGGCACTGTGCTTTACCTTTCCCAGGCCTCTCCTCTCAGGCCACCTGGAACAGCAGCAGGAAAGCCTCAAGAGGCTTTGTCAACAAAGCTACAGTGAGAGTTTAGGCCTGGCTATTTCAATCCCCTCTCAAAAGGGACAGAGCAAAGCAAGGCAAACAGAACCGAGGCACAGGCACGAGAGCTCCCTGCCTGCAAACAGGTGTTTGCCCAGTGCAAAATGTCTGGGAGAGCAATGCTGCCACCCCATAGCAGCTGGACACAGGCTCCATTGTGGAATTAAAAGGCCACCCTGAGCAGCATTGCTCATTCCCAGGCACCGTTCACGTGCATGAATCACTGTCCTTCCCTTGGACTCATTAATCACTCCAAAATCAATAAAGGCCACATAAGTTTTTCATGTCCCAGCCATTAGTGTGACCTTGTGTCTATCTCTGCAGAGGGTATGAAATGAAAGCCCTGGAGATCAAAGCAGTGGGCAGTGCCTTTGCACAGGGCTGGAGCCGCTGATTTACAGCCACTGAGCTCATGCCGCGGCTGTTTTGGTTCCCCAGAGCCCTGAGCAGCTACAAAGCCCTTGTTGTCCCCTAGGGACACAGCAGGCAGGAGCAGAGTGCTCCAAAAGGATGTTCTTTAGGATTTGTTTCCTTGCAGACAGGGACTGCAAGTGTCCACAGTGCCCTCAGGGATGAGCAGATGCAGCTCCTTCCCCAGGCCTCACCCTGCTGGGACCACAGCCAGAGCTGCTGTGTCCCCCTCCCATGGCACCTGCCCTGCTGCCACCCCTCACCTGCTGAGAACAAACACTGCACACAGCAAAACCTGCTGGAGAACCACTGTCACTGGGAAGGGGGACCAGACAAACCAAAGTCATTCACCAGGGATGGGGCATGGTAAACTCAGCCTTCCACAACCCTCAGACCCCAGGCTGAAGCTTCCTCCAGCTGATGAGGCAGCCACAGGAGCCAGGACACCTGCATGAATTCTGAATGCATTGATCTCTTTTGGGACTAAGGCAGCCAGAGCCAGGCAGTGCTGCTGGCCAGCTGCCATCACTATTGATCACCTCTGCATCCAGCTCTCTGGGTCAGGCCTGCTCTCACTTCATAGAGGCAGGAAAAGGCCAGTGAAGCAGGAAAGCACAGTGCTCAGAAATGCCTCTGGGGCACAGTGACAGGTCAGCCAGGTCCACAAAACCCAAATGCCTTCCAAACACTGTGTGCCAGAGGCAGATATGCCACTGTCCCACATGGCCCACTGATGAGTGCACACCAAACCCCTCATCAGCCTGTCACAGCCCTCCTAATCATCTCTGCCTAATGCTGCAGCAGAGGCCACAGGAATATTTGCCAAAGGAAAGGAAGTGGTTTACTTTTGAGAAAAAAATGGGTCTTTGAGCTAAGTGTGGACATGGGAGGGTAGGTTAGGACACCGCAATGTGAAGCTCCTGTAATAGCAGGGAAAACATAACTTGGATTTAAACAGTTTCAAAACTTCCCAAAACCTGAAATCAGAAATAACCATACCTACTGGAGACAGCCCTTAATCACAGATAGTTTTGGTTTTAATTGAAAATCACCTCCTGTTGCCCCAGCTTTCCCTGCAGGGACCACACCAAGCCCCAGCTATCCAAGCCCCTCTCAGGAATGCCATGGTCAAAGGCACGGGGGCCAGCTGGGGGGGCAGGCTGCCTTCAGGCTGCTTCCATCACCATCCAGCCATGCTCCCTACAGCACTGGGTTCAACCTGTCTGGCACAAGCCACCCTTCCCCACATCAAAGGCACCCAGCAGGCACCCTGCCTTCGTGCCCTCCCTCTTAGGTGAGGCATCTTCCCTCTGTGCCCTGCACCTCCCTCCCACCTGACACAGGGGGTGTTTTTACTGGAAACACCACAGCACTCAGCCCTGTCACACTGGAATAGCTGTGGCCAGCCTGTGGCCAGCCTGTGGCTGGGTGCTGCTCTCATCACTCAGTCTGGACTGGCTGCTTCTCCCCAGTGACAGCCACCCCTCCTTGTTCCCCAAGCAGTTGCTGTTTGCCAGGGCAGCTATGGTGGTGCTCCTCACCCATCGTGTGTCACACACTGGCACAGCCCTTTTGGCTTTGCCTGCAGCATCTCCCCTGGCACAGTTTGGAGAGCACAGACACAGGCTGCTGGTCCCAGCCTGCCATTCCCAGAGCAATCCCACTGTACATGCAGTTCAGGTTTGCTGCAGCCTGTGGCAGGTTTGGTACTCAATGGCACACACCTCTCTGGCTCAGCAAGCACACAGCCCTGCCCCACTGCTCTCCCTGCAGCAGCAGCTCCCTCAAAGCCTTCAGCAGCCTGAAAGCCTCAAAGCCAACAGCCCTGTGGCACCATGATGCAGTTCTGGGGGTTTTTGGTCCTTGACAGGCATCAGCTCACAGAAGTAAATGCACCCAAGCTGCACTAGCAAAAATTCCCCAGAGATTATATAGGGGATTTTATCCAAGGGTGATTCTGGTTTAACCTTGCAGCTGGGCTTGCTATAAACCTTTGGACTGGAGCTTGTACATGTAACTCCACCTGCCTGGCTGACTACATTAGGATATTGTTATAAAAAATGTCACTTTGACATTTATAATAAAATGTGAAAGTTGAATGCTGAAGGATGGCACAGGGCCAGTGCTGGGGGAGGACAGGCTTCCCCTGCTGTGGCAGTGCAGGTCACCCTGGGACAGGCAGCCCCTGCCCTTCTCTGCTGGCACACAGGTGTGGGGGCACTGGAGGGGAGGATTCCCATGTGGCTGAACACAGAGCAGCAATTCCTCTGTCCACACTGACATGCTCCCTAATGGCCTCAACAGGCACTAGCACAGCCCCTGGTGCTGCAGCCAGACTCCTGCCCTGTCCCAGCAACAAGCACAGCACCTACAGCAGCACTGACCAAGCGAGGAAAGGGAGCTTGTGTTTTCCTCCCTTATGCTGCTTTTTGCTCTTTTCCCCTGCCTTTTGAAATTGCAGATGAGAAGAGTAAATATTGGAAGGTTATCCTTTGTATCTCATGATCAGATCACAAGCTAGCATGTGACTGGGGAGGGAAAAACAAGTCTTTCCAGCAGATGTCAAGGCAGCCAGCCGGCTCTGCTGACTGCTGTACCTTGCTGTCTGCAGCCAAAGCCAATTCCTGATGCATCCTTGAGGTACAGAACCTCATGATTCATCAGGATTTTATTCTAATTAAAGAAAACCCAGATGACTTTCATTTTGGGCTTGCCTATTTAGCAACTCTGAATGCAATGTGTACATAAGGATAAATAGCAGCTTTCAGCCACTGTTTTGTAAACAGGCTCCAGCCCAGGAGGAGCAGGAGCATTTTGGAGTCACCCTGTAAGTCATGTGCTGGGGGACAAAGCAAAAACCTCCCACTGGGCAAAGGGCCTGGTGAAAGAGGAGCCCAGGTGTGACAGCCAGCCATGCAATGGCCTGTGCTGTGCTCTGGGTGGCCATGAAGCAGCTGCCCTAGGGCAGCATCTCTCCATAAGGAATGGGGTCTGCTGGTCCATGAGCTCACTGCCCTCCCTCTGACACACATGGGGTTTGCCCACTCCCCAGGGCTGGAGCTGGTGCCCCAGCACAGCCAGGACAGGCCCTGCCCCACACAAGCATGGGTGATAAGGGCTGATATCAGATACCACATGCCACGGCCCCACCATGGCCGCCGTCACATGATGGGTCAGCAGTTCGTGGGAAGGCTGAAAAAGGCTGAAAGCTTAAAAAAAACCAAGTTGCTTTGGCCAACTCCTTCCCCACAGGAAATAAAAGTTGGAGCTGAGCTTTAGCAATTTGGGTTTGAGCAGACTTTTCTCGCCTGAGGCCTGGGGTGAGTTTGTCTCGCCGAGCTCCTGACCAAGCATCCAGCCACAAACCCAGCAGGGAAAGGACTTGGAGAAGGGCAGGAAGGGTGGAGACATGCAGGTGACAAGCAAAGGGGGTGTCTGTAGCACTCCTGGAGCCTGACATCGGGGTATCTTTGCATGGAGAAGAAAGTCTGTCACAGACCTTCCCACCCCCTGAGGCTGACACACAGAGCACGCCAGATATTCCCACGGTCGCTGTCCTCACCCCCAGCTCAGCAAGAAAAGCTGCTGCCAGTGTATGGGACCGGGCAGTGGAACGTGGAAAGGCTTTTGCCCTTCCTTTGCCCAGGCTCCATGGACAATCAGAAGCTATTTTTAACCTGGCTCTTTCTTTTCCCCTGCAGAGGCGCTTGAATGGCTTTCCCGGCACACGGAAGCGCAGGGAGCAGGGACGTCGTCCCTCATTGTGATGGGAAAGGTTATCAGGTATGAAACAAAAGTGAAATCATCCACTGGCATTCCTGGGACCAAAATAGCTGCCTGCTTCCAGGACTGACGTTATCTGAGAGGAAGGAAGCTTCCAGATCCAGGCTGTCCTGCTCCAGGGCTCACGTAGCGACCCTGCAGCGAGCCAGCACCAGGGCTGGCTGAGAGCAGGGGCAAAGGGAGCCAGCACCAGGGCTGGCTGAGAGCAGGGGCAAAGGGAGCCAGCACCAGGGCTGGCTGAGAGCAGGGGCAAAGGGAGCCAGCACCAGGGCTGGCTGAGAGCAGGGGCAAAGGGAGCCGGCACCAGGGCTGGCTGAGAGCAGGGGCAAAGGGAGCCAGCACCAGGGCTGCCTGAGAGCAAGGGCAAAGGGAGCCAGCACCAGGGCTGGCTGAGAGCAAGGGCAAAGGGAGCCATTCTTGCCATGGCAGATTAAAGATGGCTTAGTGCATGAGGTCCCAAAGTGGCCATCACTGCCAAGCAGCCACAGAGCCTCACCAGCAGCACTCAGAGACAGCCCAGCAAAGCTCATCTGCCTCATGTTAATGTTCATGGCTAGAGCCCTCCTGGGCACAGCAGGGAGTGGGGACAGCTGTGGCACATGGACACCCCTACCAGGGGACTGTGAGCTGCTCCTGCCCTGCCTGTGGAACTGGCTCTGCATAGGGACATGGTCAGCCAAGGCAGGGCTTGGCTATCAGTTCACTAAAAGCATCTTTACTGTTCCACTTACCTGGGCTTTTTTGTTATTGTTTTTTCCTCTAGCACAGATAAATTAAACCCAAGAACCAGCCTAACCACAGAGCCAAGTGTATCCATCAGGCCTCTTTCAACAGAGGCACTTAGGAGCTCCTCAACTGAGACTTGTCACAAAGCAGTGCCTTCCTGAAAGCAGAGGTTGCTGTCAGCCCACAGTCTCTGGCATGGGGCTGCCAGGGTCACCCTGAGCCAGCAGCATGTCCCTGTCTCACTGCAGTGCTGCCCCTGCCCCTCCTTGCCTCCTGCCTTTTTGCAGCCACTCCCATCAGGACATCTGCAAGAAATGCCAGGAAACCACCCAAGATTGCCTGTCCCTGATGCTACAGGAAACACGAGCAGCTGGGAAGCCCTTGTTTCAATTTCTCTTCTCAGGACAGCACTGAGCAGGCATGGCCCCAGGCTGGCCCATCACTAGCAGCTCTGTGGAGGGGAGCTGGAAGGGAGGAGTGCAGGGAGACACCAACACCAGCTGCTGCTCTCAGCCCTGCTCACCATGTGAAACCAAGCCAAAAGCCTGGGGAAGGGCTGCAGGGGCAGGCCAGGGGAGCTGGGGGTGCTTTGCAGGTGGAGAAGGAGGAGCATGCAAGAGATCCTGCAGAGCCCAGGGGAGATGGGAGCGGCTGACAGGTGGCACATGGAGGTTATGGCATCTGCCAGGATGTGGGGAGGGCAGGATTTGGGGAACCCAAATGTGCTGAGCAGCCTTCTGTGAAGCCCTTGGGACTTCCAGCCTGGAAGAGGAGCTCATGTACTGGGCATCTGGGCTAAGAGATAAACCTCCTCCAGAGCTTCAGAGTTTAAACACCCCCATGTGAGAGCACTGTCAGGAGCAAGGGGTAAATTGTGGCAGTGCTGAAGCTGGGAACCAAGGAACATGAAAACCAGGGGTAAATTTTACTTGCCTGAACACACAGTAGAACATTTACCAAAACTGTCCAAGGTGTTTTCCCAATAAGCTAAGCACTTCACTGCCTGCCAAACCCAGATTCTTCTCAGAGATTTAAGGCTCTTCCTCATTTGAATTGCAGTAATGAACTAATACTTTTGAGTGCCTCCAGCTGCCAGCAGCTGCCTTAGACTGAATTGCACCCAGGAGCTTTCCCAGGACCTGCAGAGCTCTCCAGCCCAGCCCAGGCAGCAGGAGCAGCCCTCTGCAGATGCTGCTCCATGCAGACCCAGCAGGGCAGGGCTGTCCATATGGACTCTGGCTGGGGTGGCAGAGCCACCAGCACAGGCTCCAGCGTGGCTTTCCTGGCTTTGTTGACGGGTAAAGCTTTATCACTGTTAAAACACCATTTGTTGCTGTGACTTTTCCCCCCCTTCTTAAATGTCAACTTGAAAAGAAAAATTCGGGAAAGGTCACTTACCAGAGAGACTGGCACAGCTCCAGTCACTTGGATAAACATGTGTAGGGCCAGCTGCTGCAAGAGGGGATTTTAAACCAGTTATTTACCTGGTTGAACAAGTGTTGTGTTTCTGCAAAAGAGTGAGACTTTGTGTACCTTGCAGGAGGCAATCAATCTCCTCACCAGCCATCCATTGCTGCTGGAATTATTAACCTTTTGGGACACCCAGGTGGAGAAGATGCTTAGCTCAGGATGCCAAATTTCCTATTTAAGGGAGCATGAGCAACCGTGAAATCCCCAGGCTGACTCTGAAGACTGGGACACGGGGACTGACACTATGGAGAGCTGCTCAGCAGCAACCTCACTGCACCCCTTCCTCAGGTGGGACCCTCCTGGCTGCTCTGCACCCCTGCATGGCATGGGGCTGGTCACCACTGCTTCTTCAGGCCACTTGAGCCATTAATTCTGGGCTGGAAGCAAAGTGCCAGAGACCCCGTTAGTGAGGAGCAGCATTACCCATACCTGGCTGCAGGCAGAGCAGACCTGGAGCAAGGTGCACTGGGTCCCACTCCCATGGCAGCCTGAGACTGAGTGCTCCCTGCCCTCCTGCTTTGCCAGCTGGTTAAAAAGGGTAACAGCAACATCCCTGAAAAATCCCCAGCTACCCAAAGGCACAGGTGACCAGGGGCTGCTTTTGCAATGCAGTCAGCAGGTGTGCTGATAAGGAGCAGTCCCTGCAGGCACAGCCCCCTGATGCCCTTTATCTGCTGCCTCTGCACTTCAGCTCAGCAGGTACTTCTGCCTCTCACCTGGTGAGTTTCTGCCACTCTGCTGGATGTGCTGGCTGCAGCCAAGAAAAGGATTTGACTAAAATAACAAACCATTGTATTCCTGTCCCAGCCTTCCCTATGGCTGCTCAACAAGGGAAACTTCACAATTCTGTTGAACACAATCTGTTGATTTTCACCCTTGTTTATAAGCAGTATGCAATTTATGACTTGCCCAGAGCGCTCCATAGCTCAGTAGTCCCCAAACCAGCACACAGACCAGAGCACTTCCCATGACTCCACAGCCAGATGAGGCTGCTGCTGATTGTGCTTCCAAACCACCTCCAGCTGAACACACTTGGCTGATGGAGGTCCTGCCTGAGAGGGGCACCCTCTCCATCCCCCAGCATCCCCTCACTGCCCAGCATCCTTCCTGCACCCAGCACCTCTGCAAGGGCTTGGATGAGGCCATTATCTCCACAAGCTGGGAAAGCTGGAGGCACTCCAGAGGACTGGCAGGCAGGGAATGGCTTTGGGAGTGCTGCTCCATGGTCAGCCCCTGTGGCCAGGCTTGCTGAGCAACTTCCCAGCAGCAGCCCCTGTTCCAGGGGAGGAGAGTGTGCTCCTGCCAGACCTTCAGCAGCCCCAGCTCCTTCTCCAGAGAGACCAAGCCACGCTGCATGCCAGGCCAGACCAAGGGCTTTGGCACCAGAACCCTTCCCACAGCAAAACAGGCACTCACTGTCTGTGATGGAGTTCAGCTCAGCTGACAGTGCTCACTCCCAGATAAAAGCTGAGCACACAGCCTTACCCAGGACACTCCCAGGCTCTGGGCACCTGAAGGCTCATGCTGACCTTGTAAGGAAAGCTGTGCCAGCCAGGGAGCCCAGGCCAGCCCCATCCCAAACAGGCAGTGCTGCTGGAACACACAGCTCACAGCTCTGTGCCTCCAGCAGCCGCACAAGGGGGCACGGCCAGAGAGGGCAAGGTCAAAGGCACGAGGGCTCTGCTCAGTGGGAAACCACCTCCATGAGCCTTTCAGGAGTTCAGCTACACACAAGAGATGTCAGCAGTGGGAAAAGGGCAGCTGCTGGTGCTGCCAGTAAAAGCAAAAAAAAAGGAGAAATCAGCCCACCGCAGCTTCCGATCGGATGTGACAGCGCTGTCTGAGCTCCTCAGCAACCCCAGGGAGTGCTGCAAGTGCAGCAGGAGACCAGGAGCTGCCAAGGGAGTGGAAGAGAGAGCTCAGGGCTGTGGGGAGGGGAGCCCCCTAAAGCAGCCCTGACTGTGCACTGACCTGCAGGCAGCTCTCTGAGCCTGCTCACACACAGCTTGGAGGCAGCCCAGGTTCTGGTTCCATGTGTGCCACAGCCCTGCTAATGCTCCTGCCCCATCCTGGCAGCCTGCCCCCAGCAAGGGGTGGGATTTTCCAAGAAAACCAGAGACAGATTGTTCTGTATAGCTGGGGAAACCGAGAGCCTCTAGCATCCCTGTGCTGGCCAGGGAAGATGGCTGCAGGCAGCCTGTTCCCAAACAGAGCAAAGCATTCCCACCAGGCCCCCACGCCCTTGGAATAATTCACTTTTTGTGGAATCCAGGCACTTAAAAAAAAAAAAAAAAAAAGGCAAAAACAACACAGAAAACCCTTCCCCAGGCCTGGAGCAATATTTTGTCTGTAAATAATCTAGAGAGCAAGGTCACATTCCCAAGTGAGCACACTGTGGGGAGGGTGGGCAGGGGGCAGAGGGGGATGTGGAACAGGGAATGCACAACCCCCAGCCCCGGGCACAGCCAGGCTGGGGACCAGGGGAGCAGGAAAAGGGAGTTGGGGGAGGAGGCAGAGCAGAAAAGGGCTCTAGGGGTAAGAGGCAAGATGATTTCATCTTTCACCAGCTGTCCCTGAAGCAGGGACAAATCTGCCACCTCCATCCTCCCACACTTCAGCACATCTCACCCCTGGCAGGTTGGTGTGTGTGTGGCACAGGGCTCAGCCTGCCCTGCTGAGGGATGGTGGCAGCAGCTCAGGGGGCAGGAGCTGCCCTGCTCACCTGGGAGCACCTGCACCACTGCTGCAATGCTGGAGCCATGCACAGTGCCAGGGAAGCTGGGGCTGTCCTGCCCCGGTGCTCCCTGCAGGGATGGCACACAGTGGCACCCCTGGCACCCCTGAGCCTGTGCCAAAGGCACTGAAGGCCAGGCTTTCCTGCCCTGCTGCTGGAGCAGGCTCTCAGTGGCAGCCCCAGCGTGGCCAGAGCTGCACCCTGCCAAGGGACAGCTCCCAGGCCAGCAGGGATGAGCCTCTCACAGCTCAAAGCCCTGCCAGCCGTGCAGGAAGGGCACTCTGGGAACCACCCACAGCCCGCAGGGAGCAGATGGCAGAACAAACAGCGCCGGGGTTTCTGTTTCACATAATCTTCTGCCCTGCTCACTCCCACACGTAACCTTTTCCTCCCATGGAGCAGGACTTGGCTTGGAAAAAGCAACCAGGAAAGCTGGAAGGGTTTCAGAGTGGCAGGTGTTCTGCTCTGAACATCACCAAGGACAACACACAGACCCCAGATGATTTTTCTTTTATTTAAAAACAGGCAAGATTTGTGCTGTTTTGTGCTTTTTTTTCAGAAGAGTTTGTGAGTAATTATTTTTCCTTTTTCTAGATGAGGAGAAGGGTGATGCTGCTGTGGCAGAGGGCTGCCTACAGGAGTGAGAACACTCAAGGATGGCAGGTTCTTCATGCCACAGCACTGAGTGACCTGTGCTGTGCTCAGGCTGGGACTGCCAGTCAGGCACTGCAGGTCTCTGTCCTTCAGGGCACGTAGGTGTTTGGGAAAAAAAAAAAAAGAAAAAAAAAAGGGGGAAAATATTCAAACCTTGCACATTTTACAGACTATCCAGAGCCAGGAAGTTCAGGGGTTTCTGTCACAGCCAGTGGTGCTCCTTTGCTTGGGCTATGTGAGGATCCAGCCCCTCCTCAGAACCACCACCAATCCAGCAGGGTATGAGATGCTCAGGGAGCCTCATCACTTGAGGCTCTCAGTATCATTAGGGTCCACATTTGAATCTCTGCTGGATATCAGGAAACAAGCATTTGCCTTGCCTGTGAAGCACCATCAGCTCCCAGCTGCCACTGATCACACCACCACGTTTTACAAGGCTGTTTCACACACAGCTGGTGGAATTTGCTCTTGCTCATGCATCAGAATCATCCATCAGTGTCACCTAACCACCACCCACCCTGCACAGCACCTTGTGGGCACTCCCTCATGGGCCTGTGCTGGGCACCAAGAGCAGCCATGCCCATGCCAGGGGCAGCACAGCACTGGGTGCACCCAGCAGGCAGAGCTGGCAGCCCTGGGGCACATCCCCTGCCTAAGGACAGGGGGGAAGCCCCTGCTGGGGGCACAAAGCAGCCATGCCCAGCCAGAGGAGCAGCAGGGTCAGCCCCTGTGCCAGCAGGCTGGGGGATGAGATTTTACTGGCAGTTCCCAGAGAGAGAGGAGTTTCCACTGTGTGCCCTGCACCAACTCCTCACCTGAGCCACATGGCTCTGCCTGTGTTTTGGGAGTTCCCAATGAGCTCATCATAAAGCTTCATAATTAATGTTTCAAAATTAATTACAGCACCCTGGGATTCTCCTGAAGACAACAATAGCTACAAGGAAGAAGCCAACCAGCCATTAGGTAGCTCAGCACAAACAGTGCTCTCTCCCCAGCCTTTGATGAAGTCAATGGTTTTGCCCTTTTGCTATTATGCATTGCAAATTGAAAGTCAGAACTCCTGGCTTTGGTGTCAGGCTGCAGAGCAGAGCTCCAGCTGCTGTGTCCAGTCCCCCAAGGTGCAAAGCAGCACAGAAACCTCCCCTGTGCTCAGACTGAACCAGGCCACCCTTCCCCACACAGCTTCTCAAGGGTATCAGCCACATTTGATAACAAAAAAAGACAGCACCAGATGCTGTAAGCAGGGTGTGGGGTTCCTGCTGTTACTCACCGTGTGCTGAGCTGCTCAGACAAACAAAAGAGCAGGTTGGGTCAAACACAAGAACTTCCTCAAGTGAACTGTACTCACAGGTCAGGATCATTAAAGGGATTAAATCCAGAAAGCACCAAGTTTCTGCAGTGGCTCTCTGCACACAGGCTTTCCAATGCCCTGCACTGCAGTCTCTTACTACAGACCTCCAGTTTCATTCACCCCCATGGCCAGCGTGGCCCCAAATGAATTTAAGCACTCATTTTAACAAGTTTAATTCTTAACTGAAAGAAATGTGCAACACACACCAGCTTGGGTGAGCACCCAGAAACCATGAGATTGCCAAGGGGCAAGTACCAGTTCCAGGCTGTAGTGCTAGAAACTTACCACAGGCTGGGCAGAAAGACAGAGCCTGTTTGAAGAGAGACTTTGACAAAGAAAGCCAGGTCCTCTCTTCCACCTCTCATTTGAATTAAACAAATAGACCAAGCCCAGGCACAGAAAAAATCCAACAAAATGATCTCGTCAGTTCAGCAGAGAGTTGACTTTTAGACTTCCTGCACTTGACTTCAAGTAAATCAGGATTTCATGTTTTTATTTTTAACTCTGTTCTCATTTAAAAACTTCAGTTAGTGACAGGATAATTGTTAACAGTTTGAAGATAACATTTAAAAGTGTTCCTAATAATGGCAGCATTTAAGAAGGAGTTACACTGATACCTTTTAAACCTGAAAGCAAGTGATTTCCCAGCTATGACTGCTCTCTCCACACAGCATTTTCTCTTGGCAAGGACAACCCAGCTGGAGTCTGGTACAGAAAGCAGTTGGAGAAACAGAAGTGAAACTCAGAAGTTTCTTTTCCTTATCTAAACAGAATGAGCACAAGAAGTGAAATTTCATGAATAAATGCTGAGCCACTTGACCTTTTTCTTTCCAGTGATTCTCTGGGGGTTTTTGGCTGTCCAATTGCTCTGTCATTTGTAACAGGGCTCCCCTGTCCCACCCAGGCTTGGGTACCACCCTGCAGTGTGCATGGGCAGAAAAGGACACAGCACCAGCACCAATTTCTCCAGTGAGACGTGCCAGACCAGATATTTTGCATACCACAGCAAAGCAGTTCACCACCTGCCATACAACACCAGCCTGTAACTCACATTTTTTGAGCTCTAACAGTGCCTCATTTTTTCCAAGTCAAAAAGAAACCCACTGGCCACTTCAGCAGTCGTAAGGCTGATGAGTAAATTGCTTTTTCCTTTAATGAGCAGCTGGGCTGCTGCAACAGCACTGCAACCTTGGCCTGTGGTTACAACGTGTGCCCCTTCAGAACAGATCAGAACTGGGCAGGCAGCAGGTGCAGCACCAGCAGGTAACACTGACAGCTCCTGTCAGAACACTGTGAGCACCACTGTAAACTGGGAACACTGCTTTTCCCAGCCCTCAGCCCTGCACAGGTCTTCACACACAGCACAGCAGGAAAGACTCAAAACTGGTGATGGAAGAGCCCAGCCAGCACCTCCACTCCTTTTCCCTCAAATGCAGGTCCTGCCAGCACTCAGAGCCTTGAGGCAAGCCAGGATTCTGCAGGCAGAGGCCCTGCAGATCCTGCAGCTTTGCTGATGTGCAGATAGGACGAGCCTGCTGCATCCACCACAGGCCTGGGAAGTACAACAGTGCTGGAGAGACAAAAGCTGCCCTGAGGATCAGACACAGCCTTGCACGGAAACACCACCTACTCCCCCCTTCTGCATTTAAAGGAAGGAACAGCAGCATCTTGCTTCCCTCTTCTGAGGCAGAAAAGCAGATGAGCAGCAGTTTTCAATTGAGAAATGCATTACTTCATTGAGACAAACTATTTTTTTTTAAAAATCAGAAGTCATGCAAATGGAAGTTAGTCTGAACTGCCCTGAAGTCAACAGGGCTCCAGTGATTTAAGTTCTCCTCTTCAATCCCACATTCCCACGTCAGCAGAGAGCAGCTCAGGGAGCCTGGCTCTGGCTAGGGTGGGCAGCTGCCCTCCTGTGCCAGGTTCCAGCAGCCTGGGCAGAGCTGCACTGCAGCCTCCTGACTCAGCTTGCAGCTTTCCTGGCTCTTAGAAAGCCCACTCCCAGCTTCTCCCAGGCCAAGAAAGACTGGCAGATGCTCCTCAAGCTGCACTTTGGAAAGGGTCAGGTTTACACCAAAAGCTGATGTGACCGTTAAAGGACATTTCCAGGCTGGGTTTGTTTGGGGTTTTTTCACTTTTCCAGAGCACACTGTAAAAGCCAGCATAAATATCCTCTCTGCTATTGTTTTTGTGGAGCCTGCCAGATCAGATTACACTGAAAATCAAGATACAGATATTTTATCTTTGTTCTGTTTGGCAGGGGAGGGACATCTGACCTCTGCTTAGTGCATTTCTTGCCCTGTTGTTCCCCATGCTTTTCATCATACAACCCTGTAAGCATCCCACATTTTAGAGACTACTCTCAGTTCCCAAGACACACCAGCTCATTCCCACTGTGGACAAAGTTTTAGGGCACTGAATGACTGCAGGCAGATACACAGATCACTGAGCTGCCACACACGGGTGTCAGCCCTGCAGGAACCTGAGAGAGGAACTGAGCACAGCCCTGCACCATGGGCTCCTAATCCCCTTACTGAGAGGAGGCAAGCTGGAGGCTAGAGAACTGGAAGTTGGAGAACAAGCAGACGTTTATTCTGAGCCAGCAGAGTGAGGGGGAGGACCAGCAGCTCCTTCCTGCCTGTGAGGGACTTACCATCCCTGAATGCCCCTTTTTGTCCCTGTCCCCACATCTGTGGCCAGCCAGCACAAGGCTGCTCTGTCCAGCACGCCTGCCTCAGGGCCCAGTGGCCAGCAGAAGGAGAAGCAGGGTGGCCACTGCCAGCCACAGGGATGCTGACCTGGCTGCCAGGCCGAGCTTTCCCAAGAGGAAGTTGGCTGCCCACTGGACGTGCAGCTTGAGCAGGCATCAGAGCACCCAGACTGGAGACAGGGACAGGAAACCAGCCTGTAAAAGAGTAAAGCCCAACACCCTCAAAGAGTACAGCTGCTCAGGAAGACTAATCCAGGAAGGTTGAACTCCACCAACACATTGCACAGTTGTCATCATAACATGGACCAGAAACTTCAATTTCAGTAAAAAAGCATGCACGTGTGAAAGAGGCAGCAGCAGAGAAGAAACAAGACCTCTGTCACTCTCTACAAGCAGGAGCAGCTCTCAGAGGAGCCTAATTGCACCCACCTATGTTAAACTTTGGCCTACAAAACCACCAGGTTGCTTCCAATCACGATGCTGAAGATGGACCTTTTGGATGGGATTTTCCACTCAGGCTGTGTCAGCTCTAGTTTGGACTGCAGGACTGCTCCGGAGACTGGTATCAAACTGCTCTGGTGCTCCACCAGTCCTTGTCTCAGGTCAAAGCACCAGCAATACAGTGAATATAAACTGATGGATCCAGGTAACCACCAAAACACTCACTGTCTGAGCAGCAGCACTCATCTGACCTAATAATCAGAAAGGTTTTTTAAAATAAAAATACTTGACATTTATTCACCTTTGAAGTCACCATAGTAAAATTGTACACGTTGTGAGTAACCCAGGAACATTATTCAAAAGCTACCAGAAACATAAGGCAATTTGTACAACCATTGAAAGAAATACACAGCATTTTGAAAACAGAGTGAAATATTACTAAAACAAGACAACGCTTGATACACACTAGAGTGACGAGAACCAGCATTAAGTTTTAAACAAAAATAAAGATGTCATGGCTACAAGTATTATACAGTGATAAATACTTCAAAAATATATTAAGATATATGGAAATTCTCACTTTGTAAGGGAAATCCAGAGAAATTCCAGCCTTCACTGGATTTCAATATACCAATTAAAGTTTAATATTTAAATTCTTTTCCTTTCAGTAGGAACCAGTACTGCAGCCATTACCATCCTGTATCAATACTTACCTTCTTGTAGTGTAATGAATTCAGCCTTATGTTACATTAAGCCCTAATGCTTCTAGCATCACAGGCACCAACTGCCCTAAATCAACAAATGAGTTGCCTTTTGATTACAAGTGCTGTGCACGTTTGAAGCCATAAACCACGTTAGATCACAGTCAAGGTTCGCCCACTTTACAGCATTAATGAAGGCGGGTTCCAAACTTGCCTCCACGTAAATGAGACGTCTTGAACGGAGGGTTTAGTAGTAGCAAGCCCACCATAATGTTTTCCTAGCATAACACCAAGCATTCAGAAGTTACAGTACATGAACCATGCTAAAGTTTAGGTTACACCTTCAAAAAAGAAAGTCCAGACAGAGGGTGTTTGGAGACAAGGGGTTTTGAACACACACAAATAGTGCTCTAGTATACATCTGTCTGTGCCGTCACTGGGTAGTGAGTGAAGCAGTTTATGGCCAAGGATTTGGTGAGGCAGTTTTCTGAGCCAGTTTAAAAATATAGACTTCTTCTTAGAGGGTCTGTTCTATAGAAAATAAAGTGAAATCTGGTAAACTGTCAGTTTTGAGAGTACTTTCCCTGGGCAAGATGCGTCGGTGTCCTACCGCACCAGGAGGAACGCCAGCCCCGCCATGCCGATGCCCGCCGCCGCCGCCACGATGGCGTTGCCAATGGTGCTGCTCTGCTCAGCTGCCTCCGAGCCTGGTCTGCCAAAGAACCGACAGAATCCATCCTGCAACACCAACAGAAAGGACACTCAGTTGTTTAGCTCGCAGTTAAACTGGGTTTCTTTAACAAGCCTTTGAGTTTCATCCTCCCAGCTCAGCCTCTGTCAGCTGCAGGTCTCTGTTCCAGTCATGGAAGTCTAAACCCACTGCCTTGGGCACAGGCAAAAGCATTTTGTGAGAGCTTCTGCACAAGGCAACAGAAAGGAGTAGCTACAAGTGCTTGCATACTTAGCTCAAGAGACTTGCACACTTCCTATTGAGATGCTCAATGCGTCATTACATATTTCTGCCCTTTTAGGCAAGTTTCTGATGGAAGCTGCCAGCACTGTTCTTCCTACTTTAAGTTTTAGAAAGCATCTCAAACACAGGATATGGAAATTTCCACTTTTAAGACAGGAGGCCAAAGCCAGTCCCATCTCTGTGGATGTGAGACTGATTACACACTCTCTTGGAAAGGCCGGGTGGACACTGCTCAGAGCTGACCTATGACAGAGCAAAGCTGGCAGCTGCTCTCCCAGATCATTGTGATAATCAGAAGTGGCAGCAATACAACTCCAGATGGTCATGTTTGAACTCTGCTCCGCAGATGTCTATGTAAACAAGTTATACTCTTAATTTCTTCCGGAACTTTGTTCTTTACACTTTGATTTGTGCGAACAGGCAATAGGATTTTGCCAATTTTGCCAAGTGACAGTGTCCTCTGCAGCCAACCACCACACTGTTCTGAGCGGCCAGATGGACCAGTGACCACTGGAAAACCAAGTTCATTTTGGTCTCTGGAAAAGTCAACTAAACCAGTGGCTACTTCCCTTCCTTTCTATTTTTAGTGCTTATTTGTACTGACAAAATATTCCACTAGGACTGGAAATAGGAAACGAGCAGTTTTGTGGGATAGCTGACATTTTGTTCAGAAATGCAGGCAGAGCTGCACCAACGCCTTAAAAGCTGGACCTCCAAGTGTGCATCTCTCGGGGTGGACAAAATACCCACACTTTCCTCCCCAGGCCCGACCTGACCGGCTTCGGGACGGACAGAACAGAAGCCGCAGGTCTGCAGGCTGAGCGCCTTAATACACAGGTGTGCTTAAGGACAGGCACAGGTTTGTGCTCACACCTGGGACAGGACCTGTGCCAGCCTGCTCGCCGAAATCCACAGGCTGCGGAGCCGAGGGGAAGGGAAACCTCGCTCCCTCGCCCAGCAACATCGCTCCTGCGGGATCGCGCGGCTGCATCCCCACGGGGCCGTGAGCGGGCACCCGCAGGCACCCCAATGGCCCAGCGAGCGCCCACCGCGTGTCGCGAGAGTCAGCATCCCCCGGGGATACATCGCATGTCGCGATGGCCAGCAGCCCCTAGGGACACAGTACGTGTCGCGATGGTCACCATCCCCGGGGACACACCGCGTGTCGCGATGGCCACCATCCCCCGGTTACATAGTACGTGTCGCGATGGCCACCATCCCCGGGGACACACCGCGTGTCGCGATGGCCACCATCCCCTAGGGTCACAAATCGTGTCGCGATGGCCACCATCCCCGAGGGTCACAAATCGTGTCGCGATGGCCAGCAGCCCCCGGGTGCCCGCCCATCGCCGGCAGTGAGGCGGGCACGTCTCCCCCCGGGACGAGCCGCCGCACGGAGCCGGGGTCTGTCCTGCCCCGCTAACCGGGGATGGGGTGAGGGTCCCGGCAGCCGCCCCAGGCCGCTCCCGCCGCCCCGTCCCCGCTCACCCATCCGCCGTGCGCCTCCAGCCACTCGCCGCGCTCCTCGGCCAGGTAGGCGGCCAGGTGAGCGGCCAGGCAGCGCGGCCCGTCGCTGCAGCCCCGCTCGGCCAGCGCGGCCGCCAGCGTGCCGGCGAACACCACGAGCGCCAGCAGCCGGCCCCAGTTGAGGCCGCCGTCGGCCTCCAGCTGCGCCGCCACCCTGGCCAGCAGCGCGGCCGCCTCCCGCGGCTCGGCCCGCGCCAGCGGCGCGCAGGAGCGGAAGAAGGGCCGCTCCTGCCGCTCCAGCTCGGCCGCCGCCCGCCGCAGCGTGCCCGCCGTGGGGCTGCAGGGCAGCGCGGCGCTGCCGGCGCGGTGCTGGAAGTAATCCTCCAGCAGCAGCGCCGTCTCCTCCTTCAGCGAGCGCGGCATGGCGGCTGCCCACGGCGGCAGCCCCGCAGCAGCAGCTGCCGCCGACTAAGAGGCGGGGCGGCCCCTCCGCCCGGCCCGGTCCGGCCCGGCCCACCCCGGACTCCCCTCCTCCGGGGAGGGGCCAAGCGGGCACGTTCCCATCGGGAGGGACCGCCCGCATCCCTGGAAAGACATCTGCGGCACACTGCTGCGGGCCTCGCTGGGCAGCTGAGGGATTTACCGGGTGCTGGCTCTCAAATACGTGTTTTTATCCCTTTTGGCTTTTTTGTTCCCGCCCGAACCTGTATTCTTTTCATCAAAGGAGATACAGGTTTTTCAGGGTCATGAGGTGAGTTTTTTACCCAGCAAATGCAGTGGCCTTTGCTTTTTGATGAGCATATAGGCAAAATATAGGATTAGGACCTTCATGGCGCAAAGTCGGGCCCTGCACACTGTTAGATAAAGCAGCTGAGAACAGCGCTGGCCAAGGGTGTCATTTGCAGAGCACACGGGACACCTTCCCTGCATCCCGGCCGTGCCGGGGCAGCTCCGAGAGCATCAGCTGCTCCCCAGCCCATCGGGACTGCCCTGAACACCGCCCCAAGCGCGGTGCAGGCCCGGCACATGGCACATGGCACATGGCACAGGGCACACGGCAAATGGCACAGGGCACATGGCAGAGGGTACACCCAGCCTGTGTGTCCTGCTCAGTGCCCTTTGCAGGTGAGCTGCTGAAGGTGCCAGGGCAAAGCGTGGCGGTGCCCACGCTGTCACAGCCCAGCCCTGCTGTGCCCGTGCTGGCACAGGCACTGCTGCAGCCCCTGGCACCGCGGCTGCCTCACCTCTTGTTCCACAGCCGGCTCAAGGTGCCCAGTGTGTCAGCACAGCTTGGCTTCACTCCATCTGTCCTGAGATACAGCTGTCTCCATGTTACATCCCCATTAGAAAATCCAAAAATAGGTGGTTGGAATCAATCCTGTTGCAATTTCTCAGATCACTATCAAGAATTGGCCGGATCCCTTAGAGTCCCTCCTAAGGCGAACTTTAGTTCTACATCCCCATTCTTGGCTTTTGTTTTGTTTTGAAGCAGGAAAATAGAATCTGTTTATGTGCTAGAGCAGTGGCTGGAATGAGATCTGTACTTTTCGTAAGAGTTTTACACACATGCTTTTAAAACAATTTTCCCTTATGATTGTTAATCCTGGAGCAGGAATTTCCTATTGCATTCCTCACAATGAGTGCAAGAGGGAGAGGCTGCTCTTTCTCTAGCAATATCCTTTTCCACCTTTCCTTTTTATATAGCATTTTTGTTTAACAGGACAGGCCCCAGCTACAGCTCCCTTCTCTCCACACGTTTATGGAATAGAGGTGTTTCTGACACAAATAGCTTGAAATACGAACAGGGAAATCTGGAAACCATGGGTTTTCCAAAGCCTCCCCGGACAGCCTTTAGTGAGCAAAAAACACAATGGGTACTTCAGTGTCCTGTTCCTCCAAGTGTCATTTATCTGATGGGAAGTTGAGGCCTGTCCTGGTTGATGTTTTTACCATTACCTCAGGAACAAAGAGGTGATTTTCACAGGTGGCAAGCCCATGCACCCCCACACACGAGTCCAAAGGCAGAGGCCCTGAAGTGCAAAACCCACAGCATTTCTCCATGCAAGAACAGAAGTGCAAGATGCAATGTCAGAGTCATTCTCTGGATCTGGTGACAGTTTGGACACTGATGTCACTCAGAACAAGCTGGCTCAGCACTTCCCCAGGCCCTCAGAAGAGGGGAAATGAAACAATGCACCTAAGTTAAGAAGGTGCTTTTTTCGGTGACTAAACTGAGCGCTTCCACAAGCCACCTTCAGGCTGACCATAAAACCCACACTGAAGTCGAGAGGACAGCTGGCCACAGCTCAGTTCTCTCCTGACAAGGCAGAAAGCTGAACTGCTGCACCTCCAGGTGATCTGCACATCTGATTTACCCAAAAAGTCATAGCCTGGGCCCTCAACAGAATTTCAGTGCCCAGCTTTTCACTGGCATCCTGCTGCAACCCAAGGAGCTCCCACAAAACACATACCCTGCATTTTCCAGTAACTTCCTGGATATCCAACAAGGATCTGGAAAGAAAACATTACATTAGCTGGGATCCTTCTGAGCAGGAAAACAATCTGAGTTCTCGCCTCCTGAATCTAGGGGGAACTGAGGTGGCATTTCAAGCACTTCATGGGCTGCTCATTCCCCTCTGCTGTGGTTCACCTTGGGTATTTCCAGAAGATATTCCAGAAGCAATTTTCTGGTAGATCTGGGTTTTACCTGAGATTTTTGCAGGAGAAATCATTAAAGAAACTGTGTGGTGCAAAAAGTTAATGTCAAAAAAAAGCAAAAAAAAAAATAGCTACCATTATAAATACCTAAACAACGGGAAGAACTACTACATACATGTTCTCAATATGTAAAATACAATTTATTGTATTTAGGCTGTTCATAAGTATCCACACAATGTATTATGTTTGAAACAAACATCTTGCCAATAAATACTACCTAAACATTAATATTAATCTTTTGATCCAATGTGTACAGTGTATTGACTCAATATTGCACAGTGAGTTCTATATGACATTTCCATAGTGCATTCAGTTTGTTACAGGGATAGTTTGCCACAAATATTGCAAAGCATCAGAGTTGACTTTTCCAAGTGAAAACAGCTGACCTATTCCATTTGGGATGGACAGCTGGTATAAATGTCAGTGTCTTAGGTTAACTGGTTATGGATTCACAGAACCTAAGGTTTTCATGGATGAGGAGACTTTGTTTCTAATATGATTTTTATATAATTGTAAAAAAATACCACTTGCAAATAGAGTGAGGATGTTATCATTAAACTCTAGTGACCAGTGAGCTTGTAAACAGGTTCATTCCAGTAAGCTTTTCTCTTGTTCCAATCTAAATACAAATCATATCTATGATATATTCAGAGCTGTACCTCACCACCTGCATTTCAAAGGGCAGGTTGTGCAAGCCCCCAGCATTACTCCAGCTCTTTGTGCCTGTGCTGAGACTCAGAACCTATTGGTATAAGCAGAGCTGACACACTCTAGCCCCAATCGTTTTCAATGTATGAATGCAGATATAATCTCACAATGGTTCCATAATTAATTAATCTAATTAAATCTTGATTCTAGAGCATCACTTCTGTGTGGGGTTGTCCTGCCAGTCCTTATGGCATTCCCATGCTCACACAGGGCTGGGTGCTGCCAGCAATGTGGCCAGCTGTCCTGCTCTCCTGAAAAGCAGTGACTCCTGGATCAGATGGAGTCACGTGCTCTGGTCAGCTCAGTATCAAGCACTGGCAGGACTGTGGCTCACAGCAGATTTCCAACAGCTCACTGTTATTCACTCTCAAGTCCAAATAAGACAAAACCATGTTCATGGCAGTGGGAGATGACTGTGACAGTAAGGACTGTATGATTCCACCTGTATTTGCATGAACATTGCAGAAGGACCTTAAGGTGGGCATATACTGCTTTAATATACATTTAAGCTACATTGCCTTGCCAAAGTTGCATGAACTGCTCAAAATGCAAATAAGAATCATGGTCATAGAATGACTATGACTGACTTGGAAAAGATTTGACCATCAGTATAATGGTGCTTAATGCTTAGCTTGTAGTATCCCTTAGTGCTTAGCATGTAGTATTTCTTTAAGTAAAAGAAAATTCACTCACCAAGTGATACAATTAAAAATTTCTAAGAAACTACTGGTTAAGTATTACCTCATGATTATGTAAATCATGTTTATATCCCTCCTCTTTGCTGTTTATAAGTTTGTATATATTTAGATTCTTTATATTCAGGTAACAGAGATGAAATACTTATTTCTATCTAAAAAGACAGTAGGAAAAAACAGGGATTGAAGGGATTTTTTTTCTGTACAAAAAATACATTTCTATGACAGCAGCCAGTACCTTCACAGTAGGTCCTTTGCTCCTCTACTTACCACCAAGGTTCAGTCATCCATAACACCATCATAAAGTATCAGAATTGTTTCTCTTTCCATTTTTCAACACTGAAATTCAATATGCCACTACGGAATGTTTCCAAAGCCTTTTGCTTTATCCTGATAAAATCAGGACTTTTTTTTTACTTAAAAAGGAACTAAATGCATGCAAATAAATACATAATGTGCACTGAAATACTCAATTCTATGATACAGGTGACTTTGGAGAAAAGTCCCTTTATAAATAATGAAACTAATTCTAATAAAAGAATATAGTTTCAAAAAAAATTAAAACATTTCATTTTACTACAAGTTGATGTTTGCTATGTGTTCAAGCAGACTACATTTTCTACCTAGTTGTGTTAATCTGTGGGCTGAGTGTCACTCTTTTGGACTGTAGTGAATATTTGATTTTGAGGAATGGCTTCTTTATGCAGTTTTTGTAGTCCAGGGTTTCAGTCTCCATTTGATTCTGCATACAGGATCTCAGGTTACGCCCAGATCTGCAGAAAGAGAGAGAGATGAGCACTTCTTTATGACCCTGACTCTCCCAACAAACCTTAAATGAACATTGGTAAGCCGATCACATTAGTGGTACAGAGTATCAGCAGCAATGATATCATGTAACCCAACAGCAAGCTCAAACTTAGCAGTTCCGCCAGCACTTAGTGGGGATTTTTATTTGGCTTTGCTGTTCATCTTCTACACTGTTTTATACCCTCCTTAGTTCCCCTAGAGCAGTTTTCCCCTAGCAACCCTTCCCCTTCACCCCCTTTCAGTGAACAATTGGAGAAAGCAGCAGCCGGGGCAGTTCTCTTTCAGTGAACAATTGGAGAAAGCAGCAGCCGGGGCAGCTCTCCCAGCGCTTACCCGGAGCGTGTGGTCCCAGGAGCCCGAGCAGAAGGCGGTCCCGTCGGGAGAGACCCGCAGGGTGCTGACACGGTTTTCATGTCCGAACAGAATGGACACACGGGACCCCTTCAGCACATCCCACACATTGATGGTGTAATCGTTATAGCCTGCGAACAGCAGGCGACCTGCAAAGACAATGACATTTGACACTCTTAGCATTCCTTGACTGCAGGACACCGATGCCCAGGAACCACAGCCCACCCTGTGCCCACTGCTTCCCTTGGGACAGCTGCGTCCCCTGCCCCTGGGACAGCCCTGCCCGCGCTGAGCTGTCCAGGCTAAATGCTGAAACATAGTTAATTACTTTAAAGCATTGTAAATTTTAGTTAAATTACAGGTGGGGGATGACTTCAAATCGTGACAGACCGAAGAGCACTCTAACAGCTATTGCAGGGTAATAATGCCTAACTCAGACCTTACACAGAAGCTGAACACAAATGCTTGAATGATTAACAATTTGGTAAGTGATTCACTGCCAACGGGACGAGCTGTGGTGCTTGTGACCATGAGAGAGAGGTTTGCCTCAGTTCCAGGAGGAGGGCAGTACACCACCCACTCACCCCCACGCAGGGTGACTGCTGGGGAGCTTGCATATGTGCTGGGACAAGAAAGACAAGACTCTCAGGATCTGTAGTGAAAAGTGGCAACGTCTCTTTCTTCATACCCCTCTAATGTACTTTTACTATTAATCATTTGTTATCCTTTTAAAAACTATTTATGTAACTGCACTTAATAGTTAGCTACATTTCATGTTGCCTTTGAAATGTTTTTCATTATTATTGTGAAACTCTAGCCCAGCTGTAGTTAATGGCAAAATATTTCCTGCCTTCAGTAGGGCCAGGAAAATACTTTTCATCACTACAACGAAGCAATAGCCAGCTAGGTTATTTAAAGAGTAATTATTTTTACAGAGGCAAAAGAAGGCTTCCATGCATTTGGTACTTATTACTTTTGATAACTTTTAAGAATGAATATTTTATTAAATTAAACTGAAAAATTCTACAGTTCCCCTCAAATCTCAACAATAACATAACCGCCAAAGTTCAAGTCTCACCACTGAGAGAGAAGTCCACACTGGATGCTCCAAAAATGATGCTCTCTTTGGAATAAATTGCTACTTCTCTGTCTGCACGAAGGTCATATAAACGACACTAGGATTAAAACAAAACCAACACACATGCCTCAGCAAATACTGGAAGCACTGGCTACAATATTTGGAAAAAAATGGGAGTGGGAAGTGCAGCCTAACAGACATCACAGGAAGCGGCTGCTTGGCTTCTTTCCTTCTGCTTCTTTCTGCTTCCTCCTTTCCTTCTGCTTCTGGCTGCTGTAACTGGGATCCTCTAACAGGGATCTAAGCAACACAAGGCTGTTTTGTATACACTGCAGGAAGAACTTTCTTTTTCAAGCCACTTCTCTAAGCCTCCTGCCTGTCCTAGAAGGACGTGAGTGGTGGGCCATGGTACCCAGTGGAGTCCCCACGCCCTCCTGCTTCCCCCTCTGTGGTTGATCGGGGCATCTTGCTGCTGGGGAGGTGCATGTGGACACAATCTCTGAAACAACAGTTCAGCCACAGCCTGGGAGATGGGATCAAGTCTCTAATCAGTGTTGAGATCACAGACCATGTGGCACAGAGGAGCCTAGGTGGTAGTGCTGGCTCTGAGTAAAGCCAGGAGAGCAAACAGTCCCTGCCCTTCCGGGAGGCCTCTCTGTTTGAAAAACCTATGTGAAAATAATTCAAGTGAAATAATACATTTTAATGCAGATCTCTGGTTTTCATTTCTCATGGAAAATTCCAAATCACCTCTAACAACCTAGACTTCCTGTTTTTATGATTTGCCAGCAAAGTTTGGCTTGACATGGAAATCATGTATCAGGCTTCACTGCCAGACTTCAGACTTCACTGCCATGTAGAAAGGCAGTCTGTTAGCCCTGAAATCAAAATGCACTTTTGAAAATATGTGAACTGAAACCCCTCCTCAATAAGTTAAGCTTAAGCAAACACTGGCCAGATGGGATTGCTAATATTAAGACTTTACTATTGAAAAATGGCTGGTATTCAAGCCTGCACATAAAGAAGGGGCTGTTTGATTTGCAGGGCACTGGGGAGCTGCCAGGTATGTGCAGTCCAGGTCTCCCAGTGCTCCACACAGATGAATAATTTCATCAGACTGTCCTGACAGGGAGCTGGAGTCACCACAGATGACAATACTGTCATCTGAGCACGCTTTTATGGATTACTTCCAGTCAGGATTATCTGTTCCTCAGAATCCCCAAGTATATAAATCAGGTCAAGGATACCACTCTGTAACACTGCAAAAACAAACCCCCTCATTTAAAGAATGAGGTAGCTGGAAACTGCCAAAACCTCTGTCAAAAGTACAGAGGTGGAATTTCCCATTCTCCTGCTTGAGTCAGGGGTGTCAAGAATGGTTAAAAAAGAAAAAAATAGCAAATAAATTTGTAAGAACTTGTGATACTGGGTGGTGAAAGAGTGTTTTCACTGGAATTTAATGATGGGACAATTTCTCTGTATCACTCCCTCAGCATCTCAAGAGCTCACAGTACTGCATCCAAGTGTGCAGAGAGCCACTTGGCTCACCACAGGGCTAGAGGTATTAACTTCTAATCGCAGTTTTCAAAACATAAAATCAGGGTCACTCTCTCCAAAGAGCCTTGGAATGTCTCCTCATCCAATGAAGACAAAAGGAATGTTAGCTAGCATTGAGTGAGTACTTTATCTAAAGTCTTTGCTCCCAGGTGACTCAGTGTGATGTTTGAATTACCAGAAGAAATGAGGTGCCAGGTGCCTCCTCATCATCTGCTCTCATGCTACACTTAACTGCCAGCTCAGGCCCTGCAGGGCTGTGGTGGGGCAGAGCCTGGTCCCCCATGGGACACAGCAGCTGCAGGGAGGGCCATCAGCCCTGAGCATCACTCAGGGGCACAGGGCAGCAGAGGTAAAGGGCATTTTGTATACATTGTGCTGATTAAATTTACCTGTCAATGCATTCTGAGCCCCTCCTAGCAGATTGCTCATAGATAAGTGAGATCCATTAAGGGCTGATGATCTAGGATGACCTGGAGGCAGTGACTCACTGCAGTGATGTGGCCAAGGCCACCCTGGGGCTGCAGAGGCCAGCTAACCCACATCTGCCCGGAGCCCCTGGCCCCTCTGCTTTCTGGGACATGCTGACACAAGCTGCAGCATTTCAGCTGGTTCCTCCCATGCTGTGACCAAGAGCTATGTGAAGCCAAATATCTTCCAGTAAGACAACTAATTTTAGTAATGAAACTTCAGACACAGAGAATCTGAAATGAGTATTTGGACAGTATGTCTTGTAGAGAAGTTTGAAGAAGTGACCTACAGTGTTGTGTGATTTTCCCTAGAACATTATATATGGTATTTAGTGTCTTACCTCACAGGATTATTATTTCTGCAAATTTGGTGTCACAGGCCCAGTTTAGTCACTAAAAGCCCTCTGTGGATGTGACCTAGTCTTTAAGAAAATCTTACTTGGGAAGCAACAAAATTTTCCTAAATTAAGTTGCTGAATTAACGTACCGTGGCATCGTCTGAACCAGAGGCAAAAGCATCTCCACTTGGATAATATCTGTGCACAAGTGAAAGAAGACCAGAACACATTACATTACTTGGATGAGCTCAGACTTCAGAAATAGAATCAGCAGCACATTGCCCAACACTGCAAATGTGTCCTCTCCCAGAAACACACTGACCTGACACTGTTGATATCTGAATCATGGGTTTCAAATGACTGCACACACTGTCCAGACCGCATGTCCCAAACCATGGCTTTCTTGTCACATCCCTAGTAAGGAAAAAAAATCATTGCAGTTGTGCAAATGGTGACATTCACCCCTCCTGTGGCTGATATTCATCATCAAGCTCACTACATTCAGAAGCTCTGAACATCACAGCTCTGAGATTCACCCAGCTGAGCAGCCCCAGAACTGGCTGCAGTGGTACCTCAGCTGTGCAGTTGCAGGTGGGAGCAGAGCTGCTCAGGAAGGCTGGAGCTGCCCTGCACTCACAGCCTGCTCTGCTTGTGCTGCTGCCTTACCTCTGTCTGCAGCCCCACCACAGCACAGAGATGCACAACTGACCTGCTCCCTGACCACTTAACCAATATAAAATACCAGCATCCAGCATTTAAAGTTTTATAACTAGTTCTTTTCATACACTGAAAGAGAAAATTAAATCAGTGCATCCAGAGGGTTTCTAGCCCAGCCTCTGACCAGGGTTATCCCCTGTCAGAGCTCTGCACCCACACGCTTGATGGTGTTGTTGGGATGAGAAAAACAGCATAGCAGCACTTCACCTCACCCTCAAGCCAAAACCTGCCCTTCCAAGCTGTGCTTTGAAAGGATCATTTAACACTCAGTGCTCAGCACCCTGAATTCCTTGGGCAAGGGGCTTGGCCCATGTAGTCTACACTGTCCTTGGGGCAAGAACCATCTCACGCTCTCAGCTGCAACGTCTCACTGCTGTCACAGTTGTAGTGACAGGAAAAAGAACATGGACTTTGCTTTGAAGAGTGATGGGAGATTTTAATAAACTTGCTCCTGCTGAGGAGCAGGCAGGCTGAGCTCCAGGGGCTCAGCCTCTCTGAGGCTGTCTGGGAAGAGCAGGGCAGGCCAGGTGGCTGCTGCTTCTGCTGAGCCAGAGCACCCTGCTCACCAGACCATGCCACACGTTATTTATTTTAATCAAATATGATAGCTAATTAAATTAAACAGTTTCCTCACAATTCACGTATTTCTCTCTCTCTTTTTTAAAAATTCTGTTGTTATAATGAAATCCTAGTGTTTTTAGTAAAGATGCCATTATTTAAAAGATGTAATGCTCCTTGGCACCAGCTTGTGATTTCTGCACCAGGGAAACCAAACAGGATAAAGAATATTTTGGACCCAGCATATTTCCCTCTCAAGCCCCACCACATCCCAAGCCCAGCCCTTCATATTGCTCCCATGTGCACTGTTCTTACTGACCCCTCTGGGAGTTTGGGAGCAAGACCAATCTGACAAGCTGGTGCTTTGACTCCTAAGGTTTTGAAGGAGAAACCAGCCACCACCTGTGGAGAGATGGACTCCCTGAGTGATACCCAACTCAGCTGAGGAGCCTTGCTCAGAGGGCACTGAGCACAACAGCCCTGAGCTTACCCAGGAGGGCTGGAATTTTCAGTTCAGTCGTTAAATGTAACAGCACCCAGCCCACATGCTGATAGACTGACATTGCTTATTCCAGCTCAAGGTTACTGTACCACAGAGGCCCAGTATTCAGGAATCTCTCCATGCCACTCTACCTTCCTGCTGTTCTGCCTGTACCTGCACTGACACGATGTCAGACAGGTCCTCACTGCAGTGGTGTTTTGCATGTGATGAATTAAGTGAATGCCTGTAAGCACAGACATGCCCAAGCTGCTCCATCAACACAAGCATGACATATTCCCTTAGCAGTAGCAGAGCTGCTTGTGATTCCTTGCCCTATAATAAGCTGAGCTGTTCCCAGGGAGAATGAACCTATCCTTTCTGGGAAGCAAGCCTGGTGACAGGAAAACCCGAGAGAAGTAAGGCACTTGGATGGAATTAGCTTTCAGTCACGCTTCAGAGCAGCTGTGCTACCAGCAGGCAAGCTGGGCCAGCGTGCTGGACTCTGCTCCTGATGTGCCAGCCAGATTTGATCAAAAGAGCCATAACAGAAGAGATCCAGGTATATTGTGTAGGGATAAAACCAGGACTCCAAGCACCCCTAACCCACGGTTGGCACCCTCTGGCACAAGGGCCATTTCCATCATCAAATACAGGATCAACCAGTGCGGGTGGGGCTCAGAAACCAGCAAAGTTATTGGTACCTTCACCAGAGTTAGTGGTAGCAACTGGCCTCTCAGCTCCTGCCAGCTCTCATCTGCACACTCACTTTCTAATGTAGGAAAGACTAAGATCACCTTGAAAAGGAGTTGAGCCCCATCCCACCCACCTTTATGCCTGGCCTGCCTCACTACCAGGCTGTGTGCCAATGGCTCAGCTGCCTGGGAACAGTGATCCCTCAGCAGCAGGACATGATTTGGAAGATGCCCTGGGTACTTTCCCTGACCAGTCCAGTCCTGCAGCCCCAGTGAGGTTTGTGTGCTCCCTGGCACCAGGACAGGGAGCAGAGTGTTTGACTGATGAAGAGGCTTTAAATGCCTCTGGTACCACTGGAAGGCACACAGGACTCAGCAACAGCTGAAGATGTGGCCACACCTCATCTACCTGCTCCAGCTTGCACGAGGGGTTAGCCAGTGTCCAAGCTGCCCCTTGACTCTGGGGACACGGTGGCACACACGTTATTGCAACCCCCCTTGGATGCCCTGAGCACAACCTGTCGCCTGTCATACCCCATCTGGCTCTAGAGATCTGGGCACAGGGAAGGAGCAAAGTATGGGAGGTCCTCTGCTGTTCCAGGCTCCCACCCACAGGGACTCACACCTCCACTGTGGTAGAAGCCCCATCTCCAACTCTGAGCCTTCCTCTTCCCAGCAGAGGCGTTGTTTTTGATCTCGAGCTGGATTGCTTTGATGTGGGGTGTAACTTGCTAAGTAAGCAGAACTGCAGTCAGACTGGCTGGGTGGGTTTGACCCCACAGTCAGGGGTTTAATTTGCTCCAGCTTGGAAAATGTGCTTGCAATGAATGGATTGCACTGGGGCATCCAACATACACTCCAGCACTCTCTCAATAACATCATGAGACTCCCACTTTGCTGCCTTTTCACTTCTATATCCTTAGTTTTCTATTATGAGAGGAAGCTCCTGCTTACCCCAGAGACAAATGTATTTCCCGTTTCAGAAGGGGCCAGGTCCAGGCACAGGACATCAGCTCCATGACCATGGAAACTCTGTAGAAGTTGCCCACTCTCAACATCCCATAGAGCACAAGTTCCATCTCCACTTGCTGTCAGGATCTATAGGATGTGGGAAGAAGAGTCACAATACAAGAATCAGCAGATGACCTTCCGGTCACAAAGAAACAACTGACATCCTACACAAACACCAAAGGACAGCTTTAATTTAATGAAATATTGGGCAATAAATCAAAGCCATAAGCCAATGTACAGCTAAGTACAGCTTATAGTTTTTATTTTTAAGAAAGAAAGTAGAGTGAAAAAGAGAGCTGTATGGACACCACTATCCCTACACAATGTTTCAGTAATGGTCACTTTTGTGTGGTGGGGTGTGCACAACTGACAGCAGTAAAGATCTGCTGGCATTTTCATATTCTCTAAAAAGGAGTCAGAACAATGCTGGTATTCCTGTCTGCCTCTGTACTTCACTCTATCCATATTTGGCTGCTGGAATTCAGCTCAGGTAAATGGAAGAACTCTTGGAGTTAAGTATACCTGTTTAACTCTCCTTTTTTTTTTCTTTTCTTTCTGCTTGAAATAGTCAGGTTAAACCAAATTAATTTGGCTTAAGACATGGATTTTCTGAAAGGGAAGTAAGCCTGTCTAGACAGTTGTTTGATAAGTCCATCAGCTCTCACTTGTCCTAAACCATTTGTGTGTGAAAGGGCTTGAACATACACTGCCCAAACACAGCTCACAGCTTCCCATCTGCTACAGTACTTGTAGAAAGCACATGTGATCAGAGCTTGTTATTGTGGCTAAATCCTGATGATGCTCAATTGTTCAAAATTTCCCCTTGGCACCCGAAACTGTTATGCAATCACAAATTCTGTAGGTTGAAAGAGTCCCTGTGCACTGGTGTGGAAGGAAGCAAGGGTGAACGTAGGAGGGCTCTCAGTTTTGTACACAGGTTTTTCTCATGGTTGGTGAGGAAACTCAAGTGATCCCAGTGGGTAGTTACAAGTTAAAAACAAAATTCTCTTCAAGAAGAAAATGATCACACAGTCACAAAACCATTCACAGAGTTGCATAAAGGTTAAACCCTGAACATGTTTGACAGATGCTCCAAAAATTCTTCCCGTAAACAGAGGTCTGCAAAGCTGCAGAACAGACTGTTCCAAATCCTACAGCAGAGAGATGCTAATGCTCTCAGATGATAATAGCAGAAGAAAGTCCTGAATTGTCTTCCCAGCCAGTTTTGAGCCTAGATGAACTCCCCTGTTCTGGGGAATGTTTGTACTTGGCTGAGGAATGAAGACTTTCAGCTCTGAGGATTTGCTCTGTAACACTGTGGAAGGGAATATGAAGGGAATAGGAGTGGCTAAAGGTGCAAGGGAAGGGTCTGTTGGCAACCTAGAGCTCCAGCTAATGCTTAAAGAGAAATTATATGGACTCAACTTCAGGGTTGCTCCTTAGCCCTGCCACACTTGGGAGCATGGCTGCCTGCCCTATGCAAAACACTTGAGATCCCAATTAACTGCTGCTATTAATACACAGGGAGCATTGTCACGTGGGGAGCATTATCACACCACAGAGCTGCAGATACCTAATTTAGGAAGTGAGGCTCCCTGGCTCTCTGCTCACTGAGGCAGGGGAGGCTCTCTCAAGCAAGACTGGAATGGGGCACTGGGAACAAGGAGTGTGGGTCACCCAGCCCTGCAGCTCGGGGTCCATGTGGGAACATGATGTGCAGCAAGGGTGGGACCCCCTTTTTCAGCACCCACAGCCTGGGAATGACTCACAATGAGCCACCCCCAGATCTCCTCTCTCCACTGCACTGCCCATGAGCACACTAAGCCCTAAACTCCTACCCAGTCTTCCACACCTCTGTGGGCAAAGTGAGCTGCAGTTTAAGACAGCATTCAGGGCAGAGCTGCAGCCCTGGCAGCACCTAGCAGTGGGAGCTGTGGGGACACTGGGCTGGGGGACACCTCCACCTCATGCTGGAGCTGCTCCAGGATAGCACCACATCCCTCCTGATGCAAACTGAGAGAGCAGAGCTGCTCTGCACACAGCTGGCAAAGCTCCTGCACAATGTACTTGTTGCACTATGCACCCTCAGAGTTACTGAACAGTTTTAATTCTCGACAGTTCTAATTCTGATGCCTTTATGTAAATGAAAAAAATATAAGAAATCTGGGATTCTCTAGAAGAATCTAGGAAATCTGAGATTCTCTAGAATATAAGAAATCTAGGATCTGCTACATAACAGTGTCCTAAAAGAAGCTTGACCATCCTGTGGCTTGTATTTGTTTGAATAATAACATGCAGTGCCATATGATCACTTACAAACCTAGCAATCATAAGAAAACTTCTTTTTAAAGACTTTAGAAAAATTTCTGACTTGTTAAATATAAAGCACTTTAATCTACTGTGACTTAACAATAGTAATACATGACCTTCAATATCAATGCAGTTTGCTGTATTTAATATGGAAAAAAAAAGTTTTCTTTCTTTTTTATTATGAAAAAAAATTGCTATTTTTCCTGTCATAGGATTTAATCTCAAAGCATTTAGGTATAGACAAGAAAAGAGAAAACTGGGTTTATATCTCATCAAAAACACTCCACTTAATGTAGACTCTAATTCCACACAGCTCCTGCACAGGAAGGTCAGGGCTAAGCAAGCCTGAGTGCTGGTACCTCCACCACTTGTTTCCATGGCAATGGACTTAAATTAGCACCTCGGAGTCATTACAGAAACCAGAGAGTGACAAACAACAACATGCTCTCGGCTTCACATGTCCTGAAATAGAAGCAACAGGAGCTGATATTTCCTTCAAAAGAGCTCCAAATATCTGGAAGAAGGGGACATGGTATTCCCTTTCCAGCAGCTCTATTGACATTGAGAGCTATAAAAATGCTCCATTCTGCCACTTATTTTGCTGCAGAGCTGCACTGAGAAGAGCTTTAATTAAATTCAGAAACCAGAGAGGACAAGGGGATTATCCTGGCTCCTTTCATCATCTTCTGTGTTCCTAGAGAAAGAGATCTTTGAGATATTCAATAGAGAGGAAGGCTGGCTTGGTCTCAGATCTGCGTTCAGTTCCTGGCTTTACCATCACCTCCCTTTGTGGGTCTCTTGCTCCACCCCACTGCCTGTGAGATGAGAACAGCATCACTCCTTTCCCTTGAGGGAACACAGCACTGCATGTAGAAACAGCAGGTATGACCCTGTGGGGCCATGCTCAAGCTCAATTGTATCACTTGATACAAATAAAAAATACTTTGAATGAAAGCAAAAGCAAATGTTGCCGGATGTCCGGGACAGAGAAGGCAAACAACACAGTCACCAGCAGCTGGCACAGCACCCAACCCAGTCCTGGCTGAACCAGGTTTTAACTATTTGCAATAGTCTGGGCTCCTAAAAGCACAAACTGGGGAGCAGAGAACAAACAGGTACCAGCGAGCTCCCTCCGCAGAAGCCATAGGCCCTTGTAGGGGCAGCATGGCCACAGGCTGTGACAAGCATTTCCTTACAGCAGCTTTTGCAGCACCTTCATTGTCCCCTGTGAGGGTGTTCCAGCAGCTCCTGCAGGGGCAGGACGTGGCCCTGGGTGCCCCAGGAGCAAGGGAGGATGCGTGCACTGCACCTGAGGGCAGCTCATGTTAGGTGATGGTGAGCAGTGGGTAGGGAACGCATTTACCTGCATGTCTGAGTTAGTGAAGCTGCAGGCAGACAAGTAGTTCGTGTGCATTGCAACAGATTTCTTCTTTGCAGCCATATTTTCATTTTTTTCAAATGTCAGAGGGTACACAGAACACTTGTTGTCCAGGCCACTGAAGAGAGTAATAATAGCAGTAACAGAGAGAGGAAAACTGGTTAAAACTGCAACGACAAAAGGCAAGTGGTGATAAGAAGGACACCACCTGTCAGTGCAGTGCTGCCAAACCCTTACAAGCACCGACTTCCCTGTATTGTGCTGTGTGGGATCTCCCTGTGCAGGGAAGCCCCAGCTGCCTCACCAGCCTGGCTGCTTTACAGAACTTGAACAGCTGCGCCTCAGTATTTTTCACCCTTATCGAGTTTATAAATGGCACTGAATGAAACCTCACAAAAGTATAAGCTGGGAGGTGACAGCAGCCACCTCAGGGTTAATGTTTCACATGCAGCCAAACTGCCATTTTTCTGCTGACATCTGTCATGGCAAAGATCAGTATTTCAGCATCATTATACACCTACCTTAACAAATGTGATCTAGCTCCTATAGAAGAGGCAGCACAGCCAGTAGTGGGTGTGAAGACAAAACTTATGGAACAATTTGGAAAAAAGGCAACAGAAGCACTGACCCCTGTAGCTGCTGCCCCACTCCTGAACAGTTGCACCAGTTAAGCTGTGTCAGACCCAGGAATCATTTCTTATATCTGCCTCTTTCCTAGAGCTGTGGTAGATCAGTCCTGCCCTGGTCCCTGGGATCCTGGCACACCACCAGTTGCTGGTTCTGTGCCTAACATTATGTGCACGGCACTTAACTGACACCACAACAGAAATACAGAATTAGGTGCAATGTATACATGAACTCCCTGTCTCTGCTGCAAGTGTAAAGACAGAGCTTGCTTACCATTCTTTGGGTTCTAGTCAAAAACCATTTCCAGACTCCTTTCCACACAGAGTCTGCTTCTCTGTCTCAGTCTGCAAGCTGCACCCAGAAGTCTCCCTTTGTTCCTTTCTCTCACCCCAAGCCTGCTTTGTCTGATCCACCCAGTTCCTTCTTATGAGATGTTTTGCCAACATTTCATCTCTGTTTTTTCCCCTATATAAACTTATTTTTTTCAAACCCAAGCCCTCAGAAAACCACAAGATTATCAAGGATGGGGTTACTTCTCCCCATCCTACCTTAGCAAGATCTATTCACACACTGGTAATCATTAATGATGAACCTCTATGTCATAAAAAAATGAGTGCAAAGTAAGAACACAATTAAAATCTCTTTCCCTTAGAAAATATATCCAACATAGACAACCACACTAGAAAGGGAAGTTGCATGCATGCAGAATTCCTAACCCATGATATAAATGCTGAAAGAGGATTATTTTCCATGCTTACACAACAAATGTTATTGCACTGAAGTCAGTGCAGATAATATGTACGAGCCATTATGGAAATAGAATCAGAGGGACTTAATGTAGACCTTCCACCCACAATCACAGCATGCAAACTTCTATCTCTCAGCTTCTGAAGCCACCAGGACACTGCAACAAAACCAACTTCTCTGTGGAAGCTGGGAACTTACCCACAAGCAATGGCACATCCAGAAGGGGCATAAGCACATGCCATGACCCAGGTACACGGCATCGTCACGGCGTGTTCCTGAAACACAGCACCCTTTAGACTGGGACTCACTGCTCCTCCAGTCCATGCAGGGGAAACAGTGGGAGTGATCAGTTCAGTAGTTCTGTGGGACATCCTCAGAGTCAGTGCAAGCTAGAGGTGTTTCCCCCAGCCATAACTCAACATGTAAATCAACAACCCTGACTGCAGAATGCAGCAGGAGGATGGTCAGTCCTTCTTTGACACTCTCCACCTTATTTATGAGCCCCAAACTGATCACAGAGCATGTTTTATTAGGTCATCCAGTGCTGTGAAAGGTCCCCACTGTTGCACATGTAGAAGCGAGTTAAAAACAAGTAGTTTTTCCTCATCTGTGTGGTGCAGGCAGGGCAGCCCAGACAGGGCTTGGCCATTTCACAGTGAACACCACAGCTGAAGGGTCCCCAGATCACACACTACTCCTGCTACAGGAGTGCCCAGTAAAAGTTCCCCTGTTTTGCTGGCTGGGCTTTGCCTCCCTTGTGAGCAAAAAGGTTGGATCAGACTCTCCCACTGGAGACCATGACAAACCCCAGAGCCCTGTCAGGGACTTTGCTCAGAAACAGGTCAGAAGGGATGTGACTTGTCCTGGGCTCCTTTTTGTGGGGTGCTAGTGGAAGTCTGCATTTTATCCCATTATCCCACTGCCTCCTGTGACACCTGTGAGCCCTTCACCCAATCCCAGTGTCATTTGCCCTAAGCACAGAATTTTGTAAAGTTTCACTTACTTTGTTGGTAGTGAAGGAATCCCACACGATCACCTTCCCATCCTACATGAAAGCACAGAGAAAGAGAAACTGAGGCTTTCCAGAGATGTGGCTGCTTCCCAGCTTGGAGAAAACTCTGCTGCTCATTTCCTCTCCCCAGTCTGTTATGTCCTTTTGTCTCTATTTCAACAACAGCACAGTGGTCACAGTGAAGCACCAAGGAGACACTTCTCAGTAGTGCTGTTGTACCTGCCACAAGAGAAGTGTATCTCCTCCTCTCTGAGATGACTCATGTTTGATTAAAAGACCAATTTATTTTTCAATGTTTTTCTCTTCCCTCTTAATGGCCTTGTGAGTTTTCCTTTCACCTGTAGCACATGCCACAGACAGGGCCATCTCCTCAGGAACCTGCCACCTGTAAGCCCTCACCTGCCCCAACTGACTGTTTATGGATATTGCACTGTCTACTCATCTTCCCTTCCCAGTCTGATCCTGGTTTTCACTTTACTTGTCACTACACTTACTTAACCTTCAATTATCCATTATACAACCAGCTAAATAGCCATCACAGAGCCTTGTACAGAGAGCAGCACAATCACTTGGTGTACACCAGCTACACTCGTGCCAGCTACTTTGCCTTTTGCACATAAAATTGTAATCTTCCCTGTATCATGAAAGTGAAATGTTTATTACTGAGCAACAACTGCTTCTGTACCTGGACCTACAGTTCTTAAAATAGAGTAAAAAATGCATTTCAACCTGTCTGTTCAGTTTTCTGATCTACACACTAACATTTTAACCACTTTAAAAAGTGTGACATTAAATATTTAAATTATTCTCTTTGTGAAGATCACCATGAATGGTAAAAACTCACAGTAAGTGAAGGTGGCTTGCAATGCAGATTGCCTATTTTTATCCCTCAAGTGAGACCCCTGACAGATTTCATGTAGGTCAGTGAACAGCTGTGAGATGCAACAAGCTCACTCAGTGCCATACTGGGCTCAGGATGAACCAGGGGATCTAGAAAGCAATTATCTCATTACCTCCTCCAGCTTATGAGACTGGTCTTGAGCAGGTGTTAGGACTGTTTCTCAAAATGCCCAACTAAATGCAGTAATTTTGGCAGGATATCTGAAGCTTTCAAGGTCATATCAATCATACAGACCACAGAAGAAATTTCTGTGCATAGAAATCTCTGAGAAAAAAAAATCAACATTTCTTCTGTTTTCCTGATTATTTTGTCTGAACACATAACCTGAAAAATTTGCTAAGTATTTTATCTGTAAAGAACAAGGAAATAGATGTAGCCTCACATGAGTCTATTTTTTTATTGTAGACGGGAATATGGGAAAATGTGTGTTATGACCAGACAAGAAATATTTAGGGTATTAGCTACAAGAGGTGTACCAATGATTCAAAGGTTAGATTTACACTCCCTGAACAAACACATTGCCAATGAACTTCTTTCAGGGCATCTTGAAAACATTTACAAGAATCCCAGGTATCATCTGATAGCAAGAAGATTTGTATAGTGCCCAACAGCATACCTGGGAAGAGCTCACAATTCTTCTCTTGTCCTTGCACCAGTCCATACAGAGAACTTTGTTTCCATGGCCCTTCAGGGTTCTCCTGGTCTTCATCACAAACTGTCCCAGTGCCTCCACACGCTCTGCCACCTGGTGAACTGCAGACAGCTGATGGTTAGAGAGCCCTTCATCAAAGCTCTGCCCTGGCAAGTATCTGTTTATGAGTAATGTCCCTGGAGGGATTAATCCCTGAAGTTTGAGCTCTGCTTCAGAGCTGGCAGGTGGCTAACACCAAGGTGGGCGGCACAGGAACATATTCACTGGATAAAGACAAGGATGGATTCACTCAGGGTTGAATTCCAGGGATGTAGCAGCTGAAGCTCTTGCAGACCATCCTACCCAAGTGTAACTGGAAAACAGATTACCCCTTTGCCCTCCTTTACTGGGAAATGTTCAGGCCTGCAGGTGGACAGACAGGTGTTCTGGAGGTGAGAGCCAGCTGCAGCCCTGGGCTGGTGCAGTGGGATACAGGTACTGGCACTGGTGACTCTGCTGTGCCATCCCTTCTGGTGGCCAGGACACAGCTCTGAGTGAGCAGGAAGCTGGACATTTGCCCTAAGAGTGCACTACCCAACTTTTCAACAACAACTATGGGCATCAAGGACTTTGTGGGATGTCCCTTCTACAAAAGAGGGAAACAGAGGGCAGGCAGGCAACTTTCCTGAGCAGCATCCTCTGGTGAAGTCATTTCTTTGGTACCTCATTTAATAGCAGTACTTTCAGCTGATCTTCTTTAAAACCCAACAAATTTACATTTTTGCTTGTGCAAACTAACTTTGTCATAAAATTCATGCAGCTGACACAACTAGAAGGTGTCTCATATAACCCTGGTGCCTCAAGCTGGGGTCACCTGTAAATGTGTGGGAGATAGTGCCATCTGAGGAAACCTACTGGCCCTCCTCCAGCATGTTCATCCAGTGTGGAGCTGAGTAGGGCCATGTTACATCTCAGCACCCAGGGGCAGCTCTTCACACACAGGGAGGGTGAGACTCCTCACTTCAAGTCCCACAGCAGAGTAGAGATCCTGAGGCTGGAGACTCTGGCACCAGAATTAGGAATTACTCTGTCTAGTGGAGAGCTGATCCACACCAAAACCTAAGATGACCCAGCTGCTGCTGGCTGTGGGAGCAATGCCTGGCTCAAACCTTCTGAAATAAATGGAGAAGCTCACATGCTTTAATGAGCTGGAAGAGGAAATTTTGAGCTTTCCCCTGCCCTGCTGGAGACTGAGCTTCACACCCCCATGGCAGGTGGTGCTTTGGAGCTGCTTGCTACTTCACCCTTCATCACTTTTCTGGGGCTGGGAAGGGCTGTGACAGTGAGAGAGCAGGCATCCTGAACTTCCAGATCATTTCTTGGCACAGGCTCAGTGAAGCAATTTCTGCCCAAGGCAGAGACTGATTTCTAGTGGATTACCTTTTCAAGAGCTGTCTTTCAAAGCCACCAGCCCCACAGGCTGTGCCAGAATAATGCTCTCAGCTGAAATCTCTGCTGAGCCAGGGGACAAGCGCTGTCCACCATTCCTCACAACTTGCCCGTAAGTCAGAAGCAAATTTCTGAGAAAATACCATATAAACCCACTGAGGAAAAGATACATTCCCCCTGCTACTGCCCATAGAAACCTGCCAAATGTCCAATCAGAAGCCATGGAAACACAGGACAGGAGGTTATTATGGCAGCTGGAAAGATGCTTGTGTCCAGAATATATCTGAAAAAACAAATGTTTCACAGACTCTGGACAAACGGTTTCCATTATGTGAATGCTGCTGAGACTCTGTGAAATTGTCTGGTTTAGCCTCACTGATTCCCAGAGGATGCTTATCTCCAACCACAGCCATAATAATCCTGCTCCTGCCCAGCACAGGGTTGAGAGTCAGACAGTTATTTTAAAGCATTCACCAATATTGTTCAAAGATAGTGGAAAAGCATGCACTCAGACAAATAGATTAGCTAAAGCCACTAAACAGCTTGAGTAGTTTTACAGAGGTCCAGATAAAACTGCCTATTTTTCTTTAAAACATTGTTTGGCCTGAACAGGAGGTGTGGAATTGATGCAGATACTCTTGGGTCTTTGATCTTTTCTGTGTTGGGTCTAATGGTCTCTCTGGCCCTAAAAATCCATGGATCACACAAACAGAACAAACTTTTGTCTATACCCAAAATTTTAAGCTCTTGAATCGACTCCTTAAAATTATAAGACTGCAAACCAAATGCATGTTTGGCATTTCCTTTTTCTATGCACATTTTTGAGAGCTGCTGTTTAGAACCAATTGAACAAATAAGGGCAATCCTATTTCAGCCAGCTATTTGTTTTGGGAACCACAGAGGGAAAGTCATGATCCAAGCAAAAGAATGCAGAAAATACAATTTTAGATTAGGGGAAAGAAAAAAACCCCAAACCAACCACGCAAAAATCAGAAATGATGCCTTATTCTGAAACTTAAAACTCTGCGGAAATAGTACTTGGGAATAATTTAGGTGTAAAAGCTCTGATACAGAATCAATTATATAAAATATCATAAAGGAGCATTGTTCTACAGCAGCATAACACTTTTGTCTCCGAAATGCTGTAATGGCTTTGCAAACACAGCCTTCCAATGGAAATTCACAGATTTTATATATGACAAAGAACATCCCACGACTTTCAATGGCACACACAGTTACAGTGTCACTGTAATCACAGGTAAAATTTTGTGAGCAAAAATGGGTTTAAGAATATGTTTAAGAGGTCTGTTAACCAAAGACCCTGCCACCTCTGATACAGAAATGGTACTATAGGAATATGGTGATTTATGGTAATGTTTCTGTAATGAGGACATCTTTGTTTGTTTAACAATTCTGATTTTCTAATTAACAGGACATTCATATAACACGATTGTCTAACTTAGACAAGAAAATGTTCTATTTATTCCAGAATATATATATATATATATATATTAATTATTGTAATCCTTCCCAATCTGAAAATCAAAAGTGTTTTTCAGTCCCTCATTCTTACAAAAAACTAAAACCAAGTCACTGGATAGAAGCTCAGAGTCCTGTTCAATGCTTAAGGCATCGGGACACATGAAAGAAAAGTTTTAATGACCCACTAATATTTTTAATAGAGTGAGCTACATGATTTCAGACAAAAACAGTAACTTACATGTTTTTCTAAAAAAAAAAAAACACCAAAAGCAAAAAAAACCCAAACAAAACCAAAACAAAACCCTGCAATGTATCGTTGTAATTATAAAATGACATCATGATAATAAAACGATGTTTTATATCTCAGAACTTGTGAGTACGTATTTGAAAAGCTCCATTAACGCAAGGTGAGTTTCCTTTTCCTGAAAGGGGCAGGGGGAGGGCCGGGCTGAGCTCTGTCCATCGCATTTGTTGGGTTGTCCCCGGATCCTGAAGCCGCAGCTGATCACGGTGAGTTACACGCTGACAGCTCCAGCACTGACTCACCCGCACCTCTGAATCAGCACCGCATCCCTGCAACTTGTTTCCCTGGCAGAAGAGGGGCAGAGCAGCTGTTTTGGGAAATAATGCTCCTTTTTAAGCCCTTCCACACCTCGGGTGAAATCCCGGCCTCATTAAAGCGAATTCCTATCAACTTCCACATGGCTGGGGTTCCTCCTGGCTGCTGACACTACACCCAGACGGCGTGCGGGCGAATCCCGGCCTGTACCGAGGGTATCTGAGGGTCCCAGCCCCGCCAGGCCGGGCCGGGCCGGAGCGCCGGGGGGCCGGGGGTGCTGCGGGCCCTGCCCGGCCCGGGACCTGCCCGGCCCAGGCCCTGCCCCGCACCGGAGCCACGGGCACGGCACGGCGCTGTCCGGGGGCCCGGGGCACGGCGTGTCCGCCTTCAGAGCCCGGGCAGCGCTCCCGCTCCGGCCCCGGCCCCGCTCCCGGCCGGGCCCAGCCCCGCTGCGGCCCCGCTCCGGCCCCGCGGCCGCCCCGCCCGGCCCCACTCACGCTCCACGTCGTGCAGCTTGGCCCGCTCCTCCTCCAGCTTGCCCTTCAGGCTCTCGGCCTCGCTCTTCAGCGACGCCAGGGTCTCGTTCTCGTGCAGCCCCTCGGTTGCCATCTTTGCAAAGGAAGCGGGGAGAGCGGGGATGAGAGCGGGAGGGAGGAGGAGTTTGCCAGCCCGGCTCCCGGGGATGCTGCCGCGGCTCCTGCTGCCTCAGCAACGGCGCCGGAGCCGGCCCGGGCTCCCCCTCCCCTCCCGCTGACGTCCAGGCCAGTCCTGAGCACGCACACCGTGGGGACCAGCATCCCCATCCTGCCGCTGCAGCATCCCCGATCCTGCCGCCGCAGCATCCCCATCCTGCCGCTGCAGCATCCCCATCCTGCCGCTACAGCATCCCCATCCTGCCGCTACAACATCCCCATCCCCATCCCCATCCTGCCGCTGCAGCATCCCCATCCTGCCGCTGCAGCATCCCCATCGTGCCGCTACAGCATCCCCATCCTGTCGCTGCAGCATCCCCATCGTGCCGCTACAACATCCCCGATCCTGCCGCTGCAGCATCCCCATCCCGCCGCTGCATCATCCCCAACCTGCCGCTGCAAGCATCCCCATCCCCGATCCTGCCGGCTGCAGCATCCCCATCCCTATCCTGCCGCTGCAGCATCCCCATCCCCATCCTGCCGGCTGCAGCATCCCCTGCTCCAGCATCCCACTCTCCGGGCGGGCAGCTGGACCAGCCTCACCTCCTGCCCCTCTCCTACACATATCCCAGGCCCTCTTCACAGCCCAAAGATTTCATTTCCACAGAAAGACATACCAATGGCTTTTTCTGCTACATACCTAAACTTGTTTGCACAAGTTGCACAATGTGGGAGAAAGAAGTAAGAAAAAGCCATCGGTCACCCCAATGGCATTTTAAAACACCAGACTGGGAAGACAGATCTTGTCCAGGGTTACCAAGTCCCACCTTAGCTCCATCACTCACTGATACTCCTGTGGGTAGGGGGTACTGGGAGAATCAGCTATGCAGGTCTCTGGCTCAGTTCCTGGGCCAGCAGGACAGATGCAGTGGTGAAAACTCTTCTCTCTACTATGCTTTGAATTCCTGATTTTTAAATTTGGTGTTATCAGGGTTCCTTTCCTTTTTGTTTCTCTCCTTTAGATGAGCTACTCCTTGTACCCCTTGTATATTCTACTCTCAGATGTGCACATTAGAGTCTGTGGCATTCCCATCTCTTGAAATAGAGCAGTTTCCAAAATCCCAAAGAGTTAATAAAGAGAACCCCACTTTGTTGTGGTGTGAGCCCAGGGACTCAGCTCTTTGGGTTCTGCTCATATGATTATGTGCTGAGCACAAGGAGCAGCTGATGCTTCCAGAGAAAGTATCATGGCACATAACTTTCTGTTCCCTGGGAGTTCCTTGAAAATGTCCCCTTTTTATTACAGAATTGTCCTTGATCTACAAGGAGTAACTCTGTGCAAATTGACTCCCATTATCTCCCTTTAGCCAGAAAATAGACAATCCAGTGGCTATTGTTCAGCCTGGGGATGTGCCAAGATTGGAGAGGGAGATAAGAAAGCGCTTGTTTGCAGCTGTTGTTTGGACTCTGGGCACATCCTGGATGAAGTGTGGGTCTCACAGAAAATAAAAGTCCCTTCCCACAGTGGGTTTAGAAGCAGTGTTGCTGTCCAGCTGGGATGCCCAGGCAGAGCTGTGAGCTCTTCACCATCCCTCTGGAGCTGAACTCGGCCCTGTCTGGCCATGTCCACAAGGGCCCTTTCAGTCAATGGCTCTGCAGGCAGAAGCCAGGTTACTTCACTGGAAATCAAATGCAGTGGATCTATTTCCAGTCACTGTCCACAGAAACTGGTGTGATCTAACCCAGCCAGCCCGATGGCCATGTAGGCAACCCTGAACTCATCACAGAAGAAAATGTAGGCAGTGTAAGCTATGGGTTCACACACTGCTGGATAAAGGAATATCCTTCAAAGCTCCCGAGAGTAATCAGCACATTGCAAATGCCTTCCAGCACAGACTATGCCAAGGAAATAAAAATTGAGTATTTTTAAAGTGATACCAAAAGAACAGAAAAAAAGCAAAACCAAGAAACCCAAAGATCTTTTAGCAGGAAAGTGACAGAAAGCTTCTTCCCATGCATTATCTTCAGGTCTGAAAAATTAAACCTACTTATATTAAACTCAATAATGTAGCTGTGTCCTGGGGGACAAGCAGAAGTAGATTCTGAAGAAGCAACTTCATTTTTGAAGGATTCTAATCTATAACAAATACCTTATTTCTGACACCTGATAAGTGTGGAGAGGCCCAGAAGTTAAACCCAACAAAAGGCCTGTAGGAAATTTCTTTGCCTTGACAGGAATGCATCAGCTCTCAGGAATTTGGCATAGATAACACCTATGTGTCAGACAGTTGGCATAGTTCTAACAGTGAAAAATCCAGTTTCTTGCCTTACTGATGTGAACAGTCTCACTGCCTTGTGGAATGGGATTAAAAAGTCTCCAAAGAACAGCGCAGAAGGTGAGAGTCTTTGGGAACCCTACATGTGCAGGCTGATATGTGATACTAATCCTGAGATGATGGGGTCAGCAGAGCCAGGAGGTGACAGGGAAGCTTCTGCTGAACAGACTGAGCTGTAGAACTGTGTGATACATAATGTATATTTCACTGGTTTGAAAAAAAAAAAAAATTAAAGTATTTAATTCATCTGACCAGCTCCTGCTTAACTGCCCATGCCATCATTAGCTAACCATTTAAAAATACAGGTTAGAGTTAGCCAATTGGGAGCTTTAAATAAAATGAACCAGGGCTGAATCAATTTAGATGATAGCTTAGTACTACATCAATGAGTGCCACACATGGCAAATACACCAGATTGCAGTGATGAGTGATGGGGGTCCATGGAAGAAAGTTGGTCCTGCTCTGGTAATAGTAACACTGGGGAAAATGAAGGATCTAGCAGTATAAAACAAATTGCTGCCTACCTCAAAAGTCAGGCCTTTAAAATAAGTTTCCTTTCTCACTAATTCACCAGCTCATCTCTTTTCAAGTTGTAAGCTAATTTTGTGGTGAATCTAAACCAGCAAACATTGAGTTTCTACTGATTAGCACCAAACTCCAAAGCAGGCAAAACCCTAGGGGAAGAGGATTATTTTGTCTAAAAGGCAAACAATTGAAGTAGGATGATGTCAACATTGGGAATCAGCATTTTCTAATTCTGTTATCCCTCAACATATGTTGTTTTGGGGAAATCACCAAGACTGGCTGATGAAAATGCATGTGTACATCTGCTGGACTGAAATTAGGAGCTGCATGGGCACATCAGGGAGCTGCAGAAAGATCAGCCAGTTAGACACCACAATATGCACATGCATCCACAAACACAATGGTGGCAAAGGACATTTTGTGCATTTTGATATAAGCCAAAGCATATGCACGGCTCTGAAAAAAACAATTTAAAAGTCAAGGATGGAATTTCCCTTCTTGTGTGAATTTCTGCGCTAGTGCAAAGAGCTCTCTGTGTTCTGAATATCTGCTTTTAAACCTTTAAGAAAATATGAAGCAAGCTAAAGCCAGATCTACCAGAGAGCCCCAGACCCCTCTGCAGTGCCAATAGGAAGCCTAACAGGCTGTTAGGTACTGATGCAATTCCTCCTGAAGTCTCAGGCTGCTTCCACCTACCAGCTGTTCCAGCTGCTAAGAGTCTGCCCTCCTTACTGCCAATAACAGGGAGAAAGTTGCAGGAACTGTAAATAACAAACTGCCAGTTTCCTGCAATTCCAGCATGCATTTATCAAGTCATGCAAAAATTTACTGAATAAATAGCCAAGAGGGCTGTTGGCCAAGAAGAACCTGAACAAAGCAGCAATTTCAGTCGGGAGAAGCAAATAAACTGGGAAGGGGCTGCCTTTTGTCTCGCAGTCATTACATCTAAACTTCCTCCTAAACAAAGTAATGCATGGGAATGTGCTCTGTCAGCCAGTAAATTGTACACATGTACCACCTACACCTCCAAATCAGTGCTCTCATCTGCCTGTACAACAGTGCTGTGTAAACACAGCTTGCTAAGCCTTTTAGCATTTCTGCAGAGATCATTTCATCTGACACTCAAATACAACAAACTGTTGGACCCTACAGTAGAGAACAGAAGGAAACAGTGATGGATGTCTTCTCCAACTGATAATGCACAATGGCTTAGGAAGATAAAATAAAACTACTGCAAGCTGGACAGCAAAATTCTGAAGTTTACAAAAGGAGTTTTGGAGGCCAGCTCTCCAATAGCCACCCAGGTTCATGACCTTAGCTGTGTGTTTCACCTAAAAAAACCCCACTGATGATGTCTCTGGAACCGAGCTCCCTACCAGGAGAGTGGGATATCACCTCACCACTAATTGCTGGAGCTCAGACAGCCTCCAACAGAAGACATTCCACTGCTCTGCAACTTTTTCCCACCTTATCCTCATTGTAGCAAGCTCCAGCTCTGACCCAAGTACTGCAGATAGCCCAGGAGACAAACTGGTCACAGCAGGAAATGTGGGCACAAAGGAGTTGGGACAGCCCTCCCCTGGTGAATGAGACAGACTAGGTGAATGTCATCTCCCCTGTCTCTAGTGAATCACTTTGTTGTGATGATTTAATATTTTTTTGTTGTTGTTGGTAAGTTCTTTCAAAGGCAAGTGGGAAACTCAAGATCATAGGCCAAGCAGAGCACACATGTTCAGGGAAGGTATAGGCTGGATATTAGGAAGAAATTTTTCACTGAAAGAATAATAAAGTACTGGAATGTTCTTCCCAGGGAGGGGTAGAATCACCATCTCTGGATGTGTTTAAAAAAAGACTGGACATAGTCTAGCTGAGGTGTCAGGGCATAGGTTGGACTCGATGATCTTAGAGGTCTCTTCCAACCTCATTATTCTGTGATTCTGTGATTCTGGATCTCAGGGAAGAGATGGGCACATAACACTTGCACAGCAAGTGTGGTACCCTAGGGTAAAAAGCTCATGGCCATTTTCCACTCAAGAATCATAAAAAATATCCTTGAACTCTGTGGCGCCTCACTTGTAGGCTTGTGGAAACACCAGCTGTCTGCAGAGGTGTTTGTCTGGCAGTCTGTGAGCCTAGCAATGCTTATTTGCTGTCCAGAAAAACCCAACTTCAGAGACCCCTGCTCCATTCCCTACTGTTTGCAGTGGCCACAGCATGGCAGTGATACCAGTGGCTGTGACACCAGTGAGACAGTGACACCAGTGGAACAGTGACAGTGACACCAGTGGCAGTGATACCAGTGGCACCAGTGACAGTGACACCAGTGGCAGTGTCACCAGTGGCTGTGACACCAGTGACACCAGTGGCAGTGGCACCAGTGACACCAGTGGCAGTGTCACCAGTGGCAGTGACACCAGTGGCAGGGGCACCAGTGGCAGGGGCACCAGTGTCACCAGTGGCAGTGACACCAGTGACAGTGGCACCAGTGACAGTGACACCAGTGAGACAGTGACACCAGTGGCAGTGACACCAGTGGCAGTGGCACCAGTGGCAGTGGCACCAGTGGCAGTGACACCAGTGGAACAGTGGCAGTGTCACCAGTGGCAGTGTCACCAGTGGCAGTGTCACCAGTGGCAGTGGCACCAGTGGCAGTGTCACCACTGGCAGTGACACCAGTGACACCAGTGACAGTGTCACCAGTGACACCAGTGGCAGTGTCACCAGTGGCAGTGGCACCAGTGGCAGTGGCACCAGTGACACCAGTGGAACAGTGGCAGTGACACCAGTGGCAGTGGCACCACTGGCAGTGACACCAGTGACACCAGTGGCAGTGTCACCAGTGACACCAGTGGCAGTGTCACCAGTGGCAGTGTCACCAGTGGCAGTGGCACCAGTGACGTACCATCTCCACGCAGAGCGAGCAGTAGCTGCGTTGTTCTGATTTCACAGACACGGGCCTCAGGGGCTTCTCCTTGCCGCACTTGTCACAGGGACCAAACACAATTGCTAAAAAGGTCTGGTCCATCTTGGTGGGTCACCAGAGCTGAAAGAGAAGAAGGAGGAAAGCATCATGTGAAAAACAGCAATTACTTGTTTTTAAAATTTTCAAAGTTGTAATAAAATAATAAAAAAAGTAATAAAATGGTTATAAAAATAGTGATATAATTAGAGTAATAATAATTTGGACAGTTTGCATTAGGACAATATGAGACAACAGAAACAAAGAGTTACGGATGTTTGGGTATCTTTGTCTGGGCAACATAAGCCTGAAAAAGGACACACATTAATAGAGGATTAACTCTTAAAAACAATAACCTGTTGCATATTCACACAGCTCATACAGGATGCATAAATTCCATTCAAACACAGGATTCTGTCTGGTCAGTGTCAGCTTCTTCCTCTGAATCCTGATGGCTCTTCAAGCATGAGCAAGGCAGGAAGAAGTTCGTTTCTTCTGATAAGGGAACAATAAATTCTCTTTCTCTGAAAGATTCAGGTGTCCTGTGGCTGCTATCTCGCTGTGAGTCCTCTCTTTAAAAAGTATCTTACATAGCATAGTTTCTATTTTAACATTATGTTATAACCTAAAACTATATTTAACACACTACTTAAGAAAATTAATACAGCATAACTTTCTAACACAACACATATAATATTCACTTTAATATTTGCGAAAAGCCAATAATAAAATATACATTTTTCACAATGCACAAAGTCCAGCACAGAGCTTCCCACCACTGCTGTGCCTGCTAAGGAGCCTAGGCTGTATATAGACATCTGTAGGCTGGATAATCTCTCTCTGTGACTAATCTCTCAGGCTGGATGAACTGTCACTATATACAAGACAGTCATGTGTTCTGCAGAGTCTTTTTTTATGAAGAAAAACATACAGGAAAACATATTTGCATACCATTATAATATGTGCTGTGTATATGGGTTCACTACATGTGGGAAAGTACTTTCAATTTGTACTTAGCCACTGCCAGCAGACAATAACCTGAAATCCACAGCAACAGCTGGACTTGGGAGAAACCTATCAATAAATTTTGGTTTTTTTCCACTGCATTTCAAAATAGTCATTATTATGCATTATTTTTAAAGCTGAAAATATGACCTAGGATTTGGTCAGCAGCAGCTACAAAATATTATGATCAATATGCTGTTCGAGCAGAAATTGATGCTTCAAGCACACTGACAGCTGGGTCATTACAAATCCACTTTTGTCCTCAAGCCAGGCATCTCTAAGATCAAAGCACTACCAACAGAGTATTAAAAACTGCTTGAGAGTGAGACAAACAAATGAGAATAATATTGCAGTGTCATTTTTGTCTGTACATTTTTCATAGGGAAAATAAGACCTTTCACCTCTTCTAAAAATGGAAGTTTTAAACAATATTTAGACTTGTACATAAAAAATGAATTTGTGGTAAACAATCAGAAGTTGTTATCGTAAGAGAGATTTAAATGGAACAAAAGAAATTCAATGACCTATGACATTTTAGAATTTGTCTGGCTGGACATTATACAAAAGTCAAATCAAACTTTGCTCTGTGTACTTGTCTCCATTCTGCTGCTTATGCTTACGTATTTCAGTGGACTATTTGAAAAGTAAGACAATAAATGCAGAAATCCTGCCCACTTTTAAGTCAATAAAAGTTTTGGTGTTGTCTCCAGGGGATGCATGACTTCATCCCAAAACTTGTGGGAAGAAGAAATCTGTCCTGGAAAGAACTGCAGTGTAGTAATTTAAAATTTGCATGGAGATTTCAGTCAACAGTCAAGGAGGTTTATATTCCACTTGATGAAAAGCAGCAAATATGGCCTGAATCTTTTAATGCACTTTTTTGCAAATGTGAACCCAAGGCCACAAGCTGCCACCCTTTCCAGGGAGCTTCTCAGTTCTGTAAAATGCCTGCAGTGCCTGGGCTCAGCCCTCTTAGATTCTTAAAACTGGACATTGACAAGTGAATAACCTGTTATTCCAAGGTTCTCAGAATTAGTGATCCCTGAGGAACCACTGATCATATTTGAACAAAATGTCATCAGTTCTCCACACACTTCTGACAAGGATGTATTAGGCTTGGAATAAATACTCTGGGCAGAATTAATCTTTGATAAAATATGAGAATTCGCTGGAGTAATGTACAGGAGGAATCATACCTCCTATCAGTATTTTACTTCAGATGAGATTATGACACATTACAAACTTCTACTACAAGAGAAGCCACCAAAAGTTGTGAATAATTAAAAAGCAGTATTGCTCCTGACATAGTATACAAATCCATCACTATGACAATTTTACAAAGATATTTAAAGCAAAGAGGTCTAAAACCATTACAAGTTCTAGCACTGTAGACTGAATTTTTAACCTTACTAGGTTTTTAAAGCTACATTAGAAATTTAAAGATGGTGAATCATTAAGAAATGTGTTATTACAGAGAAATTCTGTACAATGAATCTTGTTGTAAAATTAAAAAAAATTACCCACCTTTTCAGAGAGCAAGAACCTGGAGATTCTCAAGATGGCTAAGTAAGCCCTGTACAGCTGCTAACGTAGAAAGACAACCTTCCCATTAATTCTACTTAAAGGTATTTAAAGCTCAGCCTCTCCAGTTGCATCACCTCAGATCAGTTACATACTAGGGATTACTGATAATGACTTTATTTTAACTGCCTTCTTTTAGAACACAAAATAAAGAACAGAAACTATTAGGCAAGCCAGACCTCACCTACCTGGTCTACACAGCAGTTTTTTTGATGGTTTGTTTATAAACAAGTATTTGCTTGTTAACATATACTAAAGTTGAAATATACTTGACAACTGCTTTTTCCTACTATCAGCTTGGTATTCTGACAAACAGCCCTGCCAATATTAAGTTTATCTCATATTCTTACAAAAACTTACAAGTCTAACAAATTGATTAGTGTCCATGCTGGCTCTTCCTTGGTTATACTTCTACGATTCTCGTGTTCTAAGACAGCAAATTTAAAGTCAATAGGATTAAAAATTGCTGCTTTTCTTGCACTCTTCAAAAAAATTTTTGGGATATTTATGAAAACATGTCTGAAAAATTTAAGAACTGCCAAAGGTCACATCTATTGTTAAGATTCTATGGAAGGCACTGAATTAATGCCATTAGATTTCACATTTGGTAGTCAGAGGGATCTGAGGGAAAAAAGACAGAACTGAACCTCAGCCCAGTAGAGACTTGAGTAAAAGTAACCAGTCCTAATATTTTTTATTAGAATAATATGAGAGCACAGAACTCAAAGGGACCACCTGTGCTGCTAAGCTCTATTCCAAGAAACTGCAGAAGTCACAAGTCTAAACACATCCAGAAATGCCAAAAGCATCTTACACATCTCTCCATAAGCCATTTCAGTGCTTCCTCACTGCAGTGAGGATCACCATTCAACACTTTCCCACTTGAATGAAATACCTTTCTCCTTTAGCATCATCCTAGGAAAGTTAACCTCACTAATGCCCTTCACTAAAACTGCTCCTTATAATCGGAAGAATAACAGAGATCAAAAATAGTTTTGCATTTAAATTCTGGCTGAAGGCATTAACATCAGCAAAAGCAAGATAAGTTCTGAGAGCACACAGTAAGCCAGATAATTTTAAACTCTGTTTTAAAAATATACCTTGTTGTTTGCATACACAGATTAATAGCACACTCCACAAAAAGCTCTCAAAGTAGCATCAAATTGTCAGAACAGTTTTCCTTGATCAACAATTTTTGTCACAAGAGCACAAGCACCTTGACACTTCTCTGTGATGTGGATGCAAGAGTGGGCTGTGGTTTCCCTGACGTCAGCCCAGGTAACAGACACACAGCTCCAGGAGCTGCAAAAAAAGGCTGTGCACAATTTGCAGCAACAAAAGTTGCTTCCATTAAACTATTTCCAGAAATTCATGAGGAGCCAAGGACAGCACACAATGCTGACAGGAAGAGACACAATGTTACAGCAAAGCAACTAAATTAAATAAATGTTTCTGGTGCAGTACAAGACTGACAACACTCACAAATGCTCACGTAGTTCCAAGTAACTTCTTTCAAATGATTCCATACTGAAAACATAACTATTGCATCACACAAAGAACTACAAATTGATTTAAAACTACTTTATTTAATATGTTAAAATAGTTTACCTACATGTGTTATCTTTTGTACAGCTTTTATTGTTATTGAACAAACCACAAAATTTTCCTTCATATATTTTGACTATATCTCTGTGGATATCATCAGGAACATGACACTGTACATGGTAAGCACCAGGAACACTAAACAGCAAGAATGATTCCCTCTTTATACTTAAAGGTTGTTTGTGAAATTAAACAAGTACTAACACTGTAGTAATAGTAAAAAAAAAATCAAAGAAATTGTTCCTTAAATTAACTCAATTAATTAGCTATTTATATTATATTCCTTTAGCTATTTCAGAGCTTTAGTACTGATTTCAAGAACTATAGGAAACAGAGTAGCTAGAAACCCAGCATTAGTTACCTATTTAAGGACAGTCACCCTTGTGGTGAGGTGAATGCTATTTGCCCTGCTGTTCTGACAGGGTCCAGAACTAAATAAAGTTATGTTTTACTCCCTGACCACAGGGAAAAGGCTGAACAAAGCAGAAAGGAGACCATTTCTGCATTTAAAGATCCTGCAACTGAAATTATGTAAGCAAAGGTGAAATGTAAGGAATTTAGCTTGGTTTATCATTAACACCAGGCCACAATTGCTGCATCTGCTCCTATTCAGTCTTTGGACTGGAGGAGGGAAACCAGCAAAATGAGAAAGGCAGGAAGGTGATGTGTGCATACTCAGTCTGTATTCTGAAATTCATTGCACTGCAGATGGAACCAAACCAGGAGATGACTCCTGCCTTTCAGAGAACCAAGCTTGTACTTCAAACCTGGATCATAGCATGAATTTTATATCTAACTTTTCTATTACAATAACCGATATTGAATCCAAACTTGGCACTGCAGAGAACAGAACTGAAACCTGTCTCCAAGAAGAGCACCTAAGTCCCTGCCCTGGCCAAGGAGCTGTGCAGAGTGCCTGAGCTGCAGTGCAAGCACTCAGAGAGTCAGCCCACCTACAAAAAGACATTGTGGGTTTGTAACAGCCATTCTCTTAGATTGATCTCAGTTCCCCTCTTCACAGAAAGGTGAAAGCCAGTCTCAAATATATCAAGGCAAAGAACTGAATTGCCTTGGGAAGAAAAAAACCCCTCTCATTACAGGAAGTGAAGGCAAAGAAAATTGTAAAGCAGTAACATCTATCACATGCCAGTCTTCTCCTCTGACTGCTGCTGACAGGGCAGCAATGCAGACTTGTCAGACAAATGCTTTTCTTGTCAGCTGTGGACTAAAAACTGTATGGTAAGCTTTGTGTCCAGGTGATGATATAAAGTTATTCTTGTAGGACTGAAATGAAGGAAGAAGAGTAAGAAAAGGGAGAAGGAAATAACAAGACAAAATTACTCCTACTCTTCAAGTCTTGACCAAGGAACAAGTTTTTAACAGCTTAATTCACTGCATGCTGCCATACTATCCAGCAGCTGGTGAAATGAACCATGACAGTCTGCTGTCTTTATAGAGTCTCTGAGGAAATACCAATTCACTGGCTTTATTAAACCCTCGTGAGAAAGCCAAGTTTGAAGCTGCTGGGGACTTGTATCAGTTCCAAAGCATGCGGAGAGGGGGTGAAAGGAAACGTCACTTGGAAGAGATGCTTGGTATCAAGCATCAGCTGTGGGACATCCTCACGGTTGTTTAGCATAGCCTGAAATCAGAACAGAAAGAGTGTGAAAACAATGAATTAAGAATCAAAGCAAAGCCAGTACATTGCTTTCTTCCCATGGCAAATCTTGCTTTTTCATGATGTTAAGCAGATTTGCTTGCATCACTTTCAAGTGCCTAGAAGATGAGCTACTTAGTAATAATGTGATGTAAAGGCCAAGAACAACTGTAAAGCATCAAAACTCATGTGTGTGAAGTACCCTGTGAGCTGAATATAGAAACAGCAGTGGCAGCTCTTACCTGGACCTTCCGAACAAACGATGGAGTCACTCTTTTCTCAAAGTCGTCTATTGGAGTGTACGAGTTCAGGATCTTAACTATCTGCTCAAATTACAAAAGATTATTTTAGTGTGCCATAAAAAGGGAGAAGACAAAAAGAAGTAAGCATTATTATGACATTCTTACTGATATTTAATTAAGGTTTCGGTAAAACATTTTGCAGTAAAGAGAGAATTTTGACTTGTCACCTACTGAGTTGTTACATATATGGTGATTGCTATGACTCATTACCAGAGGTGTCAGCAGATCAAGGAGATGTAGAAAAAGCTGAATTTATTAAGGGAAACAATAAGAAAAAACCCATGACATACTAAAAAAAATACATTGTGGAACAAAAATGTGGGATATACCAAAGCAGGAAAGCATTCACCATGGGAGCAGTTAAAATACTCAAAGCAATCAGGAATAAGGACTTAAAATTTCAGCTAAACAAGTGATGATGTGGAATGCTGAAGAATGCTGCTTTTATGAAATGAAAGTCCAATGGCTTTTTGCAATAAATTATTTGAGATAGCTAAGATTCTGCAATCTGTGCTGCCAGAAGAAAACAGATGGTTCATTACCTGCACAGTAGAAAGAGATGTGCAGTGTTCACATATTTCCTTGGCATCATCATCTGTGATCTTTTTAACCTGAAGGAGCCAGGCTGCTTGAGACAGGGGCTCCAAAGTTTCTTTGGCATTGCTGCTTTGAAGATTCTTGTCCTTAAGCCATTCTTCCAAGTAGCTGATATTACATCTGGGTTAAACCATGAACAAAGAACAGAAATGTCAGGTTCCCCTTGATGAGCAGGTTACTTTGAAGACTGCTAAGGAAGAAAGATTCTTCTAATGTTGTGTTCAAATTAATATATTTTAAGCTAAAAACAATACCTGCAGGTCATAAAAATCCAACTATTAATAGCTTATTTAACTATAAATTAAATCATTGTTATATTTCAATTCTTATTTTTTCTTCATTGTCTATTTTTTAAAGCTTGGCTAATAGAAAGCAAGTTATTAGTTTAGCTGTTGTTTCCAGAAAATTACTAACATATACTGACTGGCATTGTCTACTGGCATTGTCTACTGTATGGCATTAAAACATTTATTTGCAACTGAGCATGTACAGGAAATGAGAACAATCTTTGCTGTTACAAAGCAGGGCCAGGCTTATAAAGGATGATCAGCTTTCTTCTAATAATGTTCCCAGATGGGCCAAGATTTTACTGATTTTCCTTCCCCTGAGCCTGCAGACTGACTCATGGAAAACAAATGCACTGTTTCTTCTGCAAAACAGGAGCATGTTTCCTTGGTGCTTGCAACAGGAGAGATGATGCTCAATCTACACCCTCCAAGGCTCTGTCCCAGTGCCTTTGTTGTCACAGAGCATGAAACATGCAAGTCAGCTTTTGTATCCCTGCCAGCCCTGAGACACTGCACCTGTTCACTGTGGTAAGAAAGAATTAAAAATACTGTTGGTCACATCACGGATGAGCTAGCATGGAAAGAATCCTAACCATGCCTGACTTTAAGCTTCTGACTGTAATTTTCTCTGCCTTTTCCTCCACCAGTGTTTCCGTGGAAAGAACAATTTATAGTTGTCACGTTGAGAAAGCTCAGCCCAAAATACGAAGATTTGCTTTTCCAAAAGAAGCAAAAACAACTGGCAACTTCCAACAGAACAGTCACAGACTATCCAGTGACTTAGAGGGAAAGGACATTACATACAAATCTTAAAAAATCATTCTCAGGCTTGCTGAAACTTTGCTGGCTTTACCTTATCTGCATTCCTTTTCTACAGGAGCACATGTCCTTGCGGAGAAAGAGACTATTGAGGGTGACAGCTCCAATCAGAAAGAAAAGCTGCTTCACTGCCTGCTTTAGGAGCTCAGAGTCCAAGCCATTCTGACACATAGTGCTATAAAAATAGCTGAGCTGCTGCAAGATAGAGGTCATAGTGTAGGTATCCGTGTCATCTATACTGGAAGAACGTTTACGGAATCCCGTAGGTTTCAGGCCAGAAATTCCTTGAAGACTTTCATATTCCAGCATGCCTGGTACTGAAATTTGACAGAAAATAACTGATGAAATCAAAATTCCCAAGGCTCCTTTCAGTTACATTAATTATTGAACAAAACCTACTTTCAGGATATTTTAGAAGTTAATTGATACAAGAAAAATAAGATACTGAAAAAGGCTTCCGGAGCACATAATTTTAAAAAAGTCTTTTATTTTTGTATGATGTTGCTCCGATTCACAGCATTATCCTAGACTAGGAAGTTTTGAGGAAAAAGTCTGGGAATATATGATTCAGTGAAATTTGTATGTGTTTTGTAGAAACACACATGCAGGAACACCTATGTATGAATATCAGGAGAAAGAAGTCTGTCCCACCCTCTGCCTCCCTGTATGAGCTTTCTTCATATGCTTCACAAGTTACATTTAGGTGCTCTTGGATTGCTGTTGTCTTACCAATCATGTGCTGAATGTTGTTCTCCATTACAATAATGAATTGATGATATATTTGAATGGCCAAATCACTGAGAATTTGTCTGTATTCTGAGAGATCAAAATGCTTCAAACAGTTCTTATTCTGACGTGGAGTGTTATGCTTCATGAATTCCTATAAGTGAGTAGTAAATATAATTAGAAATCACATAATGTGGTAATTATAAATTGTTACTGCAATGTGTTGGAGTTACTCATTCCATCTCTGGCTGAACACAGAATGAGTCAAAGCTAATGTCAGTGGGTGCTTCCTGTACTTAATTTTCCAGTTAACGCTGGAAAATTGCTGCGCTCCTAAAGCCAAAGGAAAGACACGCATAGATGTCAATGAACTTTGGAGCAACTCCCAGATCTCTTAAACAGAAAGCAAACCCTCTCTGCTCTCCTCTCATCTCCCTATCCGTCCCCCCCACCAAAAAAAACCTACCAAAAAAAGCCAACAACATAGCTGTTTCAACTATGATGGCAAACAAAAACATTTGCATCGTATTGCTGTAAAGGGATATTAATTTTTGGACTTTTCATTAGCAAAGTTCTGACTTCAAAAGTCTACCCCAAATCCTAACCTGTGTGAGGTGTTTAATATTCATTAGAACGCAGATTAAAAGGAAATTCTGGATTCAGAGCTTTCCCTACTGCTGCAACCCCAGTCACAGAGTGTTGGTAATAAAGCCTAACAGGTTTGGGTTCTGAGTGACCCCGCTGTGGCCACGAGAGGGAGCGACTCCAAGCCCAGCTCAGGACACCCCAGTCTATAAAACCTCTTAAAAATACAGTCAGAGTTTCCGACTGAAAAGAATGAAAAGAAACTTGAATCTCAGGATGATATTTAGCTTAACAAGCAAGTGGAATAAAGGAAAAACCTGAACAGTTTGTTGTTTTGCTTCCTTCCAGAGGTTTTCTTCTATTTTGGTAGCAGTAAGTATCTGAATGGCCCTAATTATAAAATAGTAAAACTTTTTTATTTATGTACATGGTCAGATATCTGAAGTCCACCTCTAATTAAACTCACGTGGAAAGATTCAAATGAAGCAGCAGTTTCCATGTCATGGCTTTAACCTACTTTAGCACTTTGATGTTTCCTTCATTTCCCTTGATCCATTAATTCTGTACTGTCTTATTATTTGTATAAGACACATAACACCACTGCAGAGCAATGTGAGTATATAAATACCTGTAAGGAACACTGGTGAGCTGGTGAATAGTTATTAATTAATGCTATTTTAAATTTCAATTAAAATCTGTCAAAAGTCATGGAATTATTTTATTAAATCAATCCTACCTCTTCCCCGCTGTACTGCTTCAAACAGTTAAGAAAATAATATGTGTTGGAAAGCCAAAAGGACAACATCTCAAAGTCTTCTGAATGTTCCTGAAAATGGTAAGTAAAGCAGTCTTACTATGGTACTGTCTCATGAAGTTAATTCAATAATTAAACTTAAAACCATTACAGCATTGGTAGAACAGAGCCTATCTATAGCAGAATGAGCACAGAGCATCTGAAAGGGGCTGAACAAATCCTGCTCTGTTTTCAGGCTAACACATAGCAAAGATCCCTCTTTTGTTTGGTAAATACTGTTTAAGTATTCTTAATAGACAGGCTAAATAATAACCCTGAACAAACAGTTCTACAATTCCTGTGGATATGCAGTGTGCTGGAGGGCTTCCTGCAAAGAAGTGTGAACAACACCTGCATTCACAAATGAAACTGCACTACATAAAAACACAGCTCTAACTATCTATGTCTCTTTTTTATTACCTGAGTAAACACAAGCTTCTCTAATGGATAAACTGTGCTAGAAATTTGTTTGTGTACAAACTTATAGGCGTTCTCTGTACAACATGTCCAACTGCATGAATCACAGTCCATTCCTGCCTGTGCTTCCTCCCTGTGTCTGGTGTTTCACTCCATTATAAATCCATAACAAAGCATTCACAGAGCTGAATTTGTTATGCATATAGCATGGCAATTTCAGTTTATAATTTAATTTTGTACACGGGCTGGCAATTTGATTCTAATCGTTTGGGTTCTAGTGCTGCAGTACAGTGACATGTTGAATTACACCAGCAGCTAAGCAGTGCAAAATCCTCCTCAGAGTCCACTACCAGCTTGCTGCCAGACATACCAGCCTTCATTTCTGTCCCTCTGACTTTGAGCAGTGCTGAAAGCACAGGTGCACTTCACCTAATTAGCTACTCATTGTAAAATGTAAAGTGCTTGAAATGATTTTGTCAACAACATCTTCAGATAAAAATAATTTATGTTAATGCATTCTGTGGATTCTGTGTTCAGCACAGCAAACCTCAGCTGGAGACTTTACAGGGATGCTACTACAAACCTCAAAAAGAGTGTCACTAATCATTATCATTCCCTTCTAGGAATATCAGCAAGTGGAAGTGTTGGCATTCCCCAGGTACCACACATACATCTTGTAAAGCTTGTGTTAAAAATCAAAAAGCACAGTACAGTACACTCAAACACAGCTCCTACCTTAACAACCTGCTTGATGCCATCAATGGTTACATTCATGAAAGACTTCAGCATGTCAGCATCGTTCAGGTAATCTGCATACCTCACACACATGAACAGGATGTGAGCTGGAAGGCCAGGAATCATATTAACTACAACTCCACGGGGCTTCAAACCTGCATGGAGGAGAGTCATCTGGTTTGTTATGGAAAAATCCAATTTTCAGTGTAGCATTCCAAAAAAGACAAGCACCATGCTGTTCCTTTCTGCAGTGACCAGTCACATAATAACTGATTTACTGGTGAATCTCTTGTTTCTGACAACTTCTGTAACAGTAATGCTCACATATGAGTATTAATTATATTTTCCTGAGGGGTAGCAGAGTATTGTAGCAAATTCTAAGGTCCAGCATGGGCTATGCCAGGCAGGACAACTTCAAAAAGCAAATTACATTTAACTACCCACTGGATGCCCCACCAAGTTCCATTGCTTAGGGCCACACCTTTGTTCACAAAAACATTAACATTCAAAAGTGAGAAGAAAAGGCAGGTGTTGTTAATTTAATAATGGTACAAATGTACATGGAAAATTTGTCAAATTCACTGTTAATTGTAAGTTGATGAGAAAAGCTGGTTTGGCAGCAAGACTGATACTGTCAAGTAGCTCAGATGAGGGACAAAATCCTTCTACAAGAGAAACATGAAGTACAGTTCCTTCCAGTGAAGGGAAGACATGGCAAGGACAGACAGGAGAGCAACCATCACACATGGATATAAGCACAGTGACTTACAGACTTAGTAGATGACCAGGAAGAAAGTAAATTGAAGTCCCTGGAGTGCTCTTGGGATTTATAGCTTTAGAGGTGGATAAAGAGTAAGCAAGGTAACAGAGCCAGCATTATGAAGAGTCAGAGAAATTATTTTTACAGAGATAAAGCACTTCTGTACTTGAAATATCTGGTACTGGAAAGAGAGCAGTACAAATTGTACTGGTGGTAAGAGAATGGGAAAAAGGCAACTTAGAATGAAAGTGCAATATGGTTCCATGTAGTTTTTGTTACGGTGTTCTGAATATTGTTGATATTAGACTTATAAAATTCTAAGTTTTACTAAAATACCAAGGATTAGATTCTGAATGATCCTTTCTTCATCCTCTTTTTTGTACTCCATCATTCCAATGTACTCTTTGGGCACAGTGGGCACAAGGGCTTCAGCTGTCAAACACAAAAGCAGTGTTACTTCCAGGTTAATGGTTAAGCTAATGGTCATGTTAGAACAAACTACTGGAGAAAAGTAGTTTTCTCTGTAATAAAGACAGCACATACTAATGTTCTTATGGCTCCAAGCATTATGAGTTAAGTAACATTTATATTATTCATGAATAGCTTCCCTGGATACAGTGGGATTACTTGCAGTAATAAGAAAAAATAAACAGCAAAGTTACACCTCTACATTAGACAACTTAGCAATGTTTTTGAGAGCATCCTGTAGTGAAGAATTAATTTATCTGTAAGAGCTTTGTACAGACTGACTTCACATCAGGAATCATCTGCCACTTGAAGGCTCATGGGTGGGGTTCCTTGTCAGATGCAGAACTAACACTGGTGGCTCAGAGGGTTTGTGTGAGGGTGTGCATAAACTGTTGTTGGCAGGACTTTATCCCTGTGCCTGGATCTTTATCATCTAGACCAGGTCCCTGCATGCCTATGATTTAGCTGGGGAAAAAACAAACACACCAGGAAAGGACTTCTATGTCATTGGTGTTGATGATTCCCCTGGCACATTTTTCTGAGGTATTAAATTTCTAACTCCACCCAAAACTCCACCTTTTTAAAAATATATTTTTTCTTCAAACAGACACTGAGCATTCAAAGCTATTAAACAAAATAAATCACATAATAATATCTTACATTTTTCAATAGTCTTGGTCAGAGTTTTGATCTGATCTTCTAATTTTTTTATTATTCTGTCTTTCATGTCTAGCTTTTCTTCAAGATCCTGTAATAATCAAAGTCAGTGAGGTCAGAGTAAACACAATCAAAAAATGTTTTCTACTGTTTCATGTTATTGCCACAATTAATATTATGATGTGCTTTTACTTATATTTGCTGGAAGAAACACCCTCATATCTTTTTGTTCCCTAAATTATTTGAAGAAATATCCTATCCATACCACAAAATCATAATTTCATTCTTTTTATCCTGCATTTCAGGTACAGTTTCTTAATGACAATTTCATTTCCTCACCATGTTTTCCACAGCAAGTCGAGTTGTCACTTGCTTTATCTTGCTTTGTAGTTCACCCTGGACTTCATCTTGCATCACACCATTGCTCAGTCCCTCAATTCCTTGGATTGTGTCCTTCAGATTCTCTTTTTCTTTTATGTCTACTTCATTCTGGGCCTCAGTAGTTCTAAAAATAGGTAAGAAGTCTTGTCTCTTCATCTTTTGTGAAAGTACAGTCAGATCATACTTGTCCATTAGTTATTAACTGTACAAAACACTCTAAGGCGAATCTTAAGTGGAATGTAATTTAAGAGTTTAAGTGATTCTGTTACTACAGCTTATAGTGTAGTAACACTTTTTTCTTATTAAAAAAATTATTTAAAAATTACCGTCTTTGTGTCCTATCCCGTTCCAGCTCATAATGTAGCCGATTTGACATCTCTTCCATTTTTTTTCAAAAATAAATGGCAGCAAAACCCAAAACAAAACAACAAAATCAAAGGTATTTACTGTTCAGTACTAGTATTCAGTAAATCTTTCATACACTCATTGTTTTGTTTCATCTAATGAAATTGAATGATTGATGCCAGCTAATGTAACAGAGAAATATGTGACTACTCCATACCACACAGAAAATCATATGGGATGAAGAATTTTGATACTACTAATTTCTTGCAGCTGGCAGTAAAACTACTCATAAATTTTAAATCAGTTGCCTAGGAAGACACTGCAGTTACAGACACTCCAAATCTTCAGCAGGGTATGCTTTCCTAAATTGAGAAGAACTTTTCCCTCTGTCTCCCACTCTGAGTTTTGCAGCATTCTCTTAAGTCTACCTCATAGAGTATGCCATAAGTTCCAAATGATCTTTCCTTTTCATTGCTGTTTCCAAAGGACATACTCCATTTCACATATTCTTAGCAGAGCCCTATGGAATACTTTTGGAGACTTCCAAACCCCAGAACTGAATGACCTCAAAAAGGTAAAAAAAGCACATATTTGCATGTATCTTATTTTTTCAGAAGATACATAACACATATTTTTCATTGCATTTCTTCCATTTTACTAGTAAGAAAGTAAGTAATAAGGCAATGAAGTCATGATGGAATATTAATTCAGCTTTTAGAAGTTCAGCTCCAGGGAATTCATCAAGTTCACCTCAACCAACTGAAAGACTGGGGACCATAGTGGGACCATTACCTTTCAACTTTATGGTCTGCTCTTGAAGACGGTTTTCAAGATCTAATTTTTGATTTTCAAGTTCAGCAACTTGCTGCTTAAGATCTGGGATTACCTTTTAGAGAAAAAGGAGATTTGTGTATTTCAGCACCTTCCTTCTTTTCAAATCCCTGCAGGAGTTCCTAAGTCACCTCATGACCCTGAACTGCCAATAGTCCAAACCAGAGAGAGGCTCTGGGGAGGTTCTGCTGCCTGCTTGCCTGACTTGTTTGACTTTTCTGCAGGCACCTTCTGCTGGCCACTCTTAAAAACTAAATACTGAGCTAATCAAATAGTTGGACTTTCCCACTACTACCATTGTTTTGTTCTACTTTAAAGGAAATTACACTATGGCTTTAATTTCCCTAGTTCAATTAACAGTGAAAAAACCCCCTCGACATTCCATAAACAGTTACAAAAATAATATCATAAATAACTTTTCCTTTTATTTTCGATTTTCGTAACTCTGTTTTGAAAACATTTCTTCGATTATTTTTCAGAAAAATGATATGGCATGTGCTATCTTCTGGAACAGCACGAGTTCCTTGTGTCAGACCGTTTTGCACAGCACCAGGTGTCAGGCTCTGCAGCCATGCCTGTAGCTGGTTTTGGAATGTGTAGCTGCCCTCTGGTGGGGAAAGCCTCAGAACTCTGAGGAGGCTTCTGAGAAAAATCTCAAATCAGGTTTATGCATATGAAAAGGCAAAAGTCTCTGCGAGGCTGCCCCAGCAGGCTGGACACTCAGACAGTAAATTTGGCTGTCTCCTTACACACCACCCCAGCAGGCAGGGAAGGAGCCTCAGCGATGTGCCACCTTACATGGCCCCATTTGTTTGAGCCTTGAGGTTTCAAAGATATGCCCACAATATTCTGAGAGCCACAAACACATCTGGGTTGTGCTTCTGCACCTGGACCTTACCAGATTTTCTGAAGTTAGCCTGCTAACTTCCAACCGAATGCCATCATTGATGTCATTTTCCTCTCGGAATAATTTCTGTAGATGATTAATATCTTGACTAAGATGTTCAACTTTAAAGTTCAAACCCTCAATCTCCTTCTCATATATTTCTTTCTGAGACTGGAAATGGCTTTCCAATACTCTGTTAAAACAAAAAGGAGAAAGAACATGGCAGATGCAGAACGACCTTGATTAAATGGGTCAAATTTAATACAAAGTGAAAACAAAGTACTGTGATTAACACAGTGATATTCCATTACATCACCTGTGCATTAAAGGAGTTGAAAGTTATGCATGATATCTCAGAGGAAACACATTTTCCTGACTGACACATCCACACTTATCTCACTGGGTTGGTAGAAGTTTATTCAACTGATTTCAAACTGCTTGGCTCATCATATAATGTAGTGCTTGTTCATTTCCTTAACAGAAGTTCAGCACTGCACTGTAGAATTTGTTACCCAATGATCTTTTGATTTATCTTCTAGGTCACAGCTCAGAGTTTTGGAAACACTGAAGAACTGAACTAACCTTGTGGCTTTTTTCAAGCCCTCATAAGCAAACCACAGCTCTCCATCCTCATTTAAGTGCTCCAGATCCTCTGTAGAGAGTCTAGAATGAAAGGCAGAAGCATTAGTGTGCAGATGACCATAATGCATTCCTTAAGCTTTTTTGAAGATGCCTCAGAACAAAATTACCTGCTTCTTACATCTTCAAAATCGTAACTTTCAAGAAGCTGCTTTGTAACTTCTGACATCTTTTCTGGAAAAAACCCCACAAAGTTTATAAAATTCATTATTTTCTCTGCATGTTTCATTATAAAGATCAAACCATCCTCTTCCTAAATCTAACAAGGTTCTTCCCTGGTGCTCAGTAAATATATCTGATTTACCAGAGGAATACCACCATGAGGGACTCAGTTCTACTTTGGGACATGTAGGAACATTAGGTTGATGTACCACCAATACTGTTTTTTTCAAAACTTTCAATGCCAAGTTACATCTTCCTGGTCTGAATCTGGGCAACTCCTAGAGTTCTACAGATGATTTATCATCTTGTGCTAGGTTACTACATTAAATGCTGCAAATACAGGCTTGCTCTTTGACATTATTATCATTAAACAAAATTCACAATAGTAGCGCTTGTTAAGTATATTTTTCCAAAGAGAACCCAACTCAGCAAGTTATTTAAGCATATTTGACATCATTGGACTTAGGACAAAGGACAGGATGAATGAAAACTAGATAATATATTGTTTACACATTTTTGGGTCCCTTGTTAAGCTCTAAGTGAAGTTTAGATTTTAGGTGAAATTTAAATCGTTAGTTTTTATTTCTAAACACAAATGAGAAATGTCTGAAATCAGAGTTTCCTCAAAGGGGTACCCCAGATCTCAGTGTTCAGTGACCACTTTGTACACTGTATACATATATATATATATATATATATATATGGATGGAATTAAACCACCATGGGATGGGAAAGAGAACTGGAGTTCTGTCATAGCTGACATTGAAGAGATCAATTTAAACTGGCCTGGCTCAATTCTCTGCACTATCTGGTATGAAGCTTACCCCTCAATTCTCTCTTCTGTGAGTGGGCCTGCTTTTCAACATCCAATTTCTGTGTCTGAAGAAGTTCAATTTCCTTTTGCAATTCAGGTATTTTCTGAATCAAACAGAAATCATATACTGACACAAGAAGTGGATGACAAGGGCTGAGTATCAGTTAAATCATAATTATAATTAAGAACAATTTGTAAATAGGGTGAAAAGCTTAAAATGTGTTGTGTTCTCAGGCATCAGAGCAGAACAGTAATGTGAGGTACTGAAAAAAAAATGTTAGTGCCATGGAATTGACTCAGAGAACAAAAATGTGACTTTACACTAATTTAAGGTTCGGTTTATAAGCTACATGCATGGAAAATCCCCAGAGAAATTAATACTTTCTCAGGAAAATGGAAGGAAAACAGACCTATATATTCAAATTTATAAATATTAAAGCACAATTACTCTTGAAAACACGCAATTATTACTGAAAGCACTAACTTGCATTGTCTACTACATGAAAATAATGCAATATAGTGATGTACCAAAAACAGCTTATTAACTACAGCTTCTTCTAAAAATGGACTGGAAACAAAAAAAATTAGTGAAGATAATCTATAAGCAAAACATGCACATTCTCCACTTGCTTTCTCTAGCAAAGACTCCAAAATTAAATGAGTCATGTTTTACCTGTGCTTGTTTTGTAAGCTGTCCTACTTCCATTTTTAAGCCATCCTGAATGATAATTTCTTGCTGAATTTGTTGCTGTAGCTGAATTTTTTCTTCTTTCAGGATCTTTATTTCTCCCTTGAGCAGTTCAATCTCCTTTTCATAGTCCTGCTTCTGGTTTTGGAAATTTTTCTCAAGTATCCTAAAGCACACAATGAAAAGGTAATTTTGTCTACATTCCTAAGTGAAAAAGTGGGCTTTGTTTTAGTTTTAATTTGAAGGATGTGCTTCCTTGAAGAACACTTAAATGAACCATAATTACTTGAAAATGCCATCCTACATCCTCAGAATCCACCCACATAATGGATGATAATGGGAGGAGAACATCCCTATATTTTCTAAGAGTTTTAGTATATTTAGTTTTCCTTTACAGTTTCTTACAGTTTCCAGAATATTTCTGCTGGATTGCTTCCAGCATCACACAGGTAATGAGCAAACCAGAAAAACTAGGAAAAGAAATCCTCTTAATGTAGTCTGAAGGTATTGGCAGGTGAAATCAGACTGAGCTGGAGCACCACAGAGCTTGCAGCCCTCAGGAGCAGTGACTGATTGCTCTCTTCACACTTCAGAGAACAGCACTTCTCTGGCACTGAAGGTTCTCTGTCTTGGACTGGAAAAGTAATTGGGAAATAAACACTTGATCCAAGAAAAGCATGCTGAAAGCAACAGCCATTTGTTGATTAATAACAGGATTTTTACTGCAAATTAAATATCTAAGGGGGAAAAAAAAGCTTTCTCCTTTGTATTTTTAACTGAATGTCCTTTACAAACACTGCCTTTCCCTCACACTGAATCCTTCCATTCTGTCCTTTCATATTCACTTCTCAGGAGTTCTGACTGGTGTGGCCATCAGCTGCTCTTCCTCTCCTGAGCAAATTCTGAGGACATCTCCAAAGAAACCATTGCCACCAGAGTTGCCTTCAATTCTCAGAGACACAAGAAAAGATAAGAAATTGGAAAAGCAAGAACAGTTTGATTTCCTGCATATGACTCACCACAAACAAGGATGTGCTTTTCCTAAACTCTGCATGAAGTACTTCAGTACCAGCACTAGTGCCCAAGAACATGGACAGATTCATAACTGATGTCAGCATAGTACATTTGCAGGAGAAAGAAAGGGAGGGAAAGAGAAAAAATGAATGCTGTTTCAAGGAAATAAAATTCGGATTACATACATTCGCTGGTTTTCTTCTTTTTGTACATCATTGAAGAGTTGCTGTGTGAGGTCATCCATTTTCTCTGTCAAAAAATATTTTAATATTTCAAAGACCTTCATGCAACTGTGTCCATTTATTAAAAAAGCACGACCATGATGAGAAGTTTTGTTTTAGTAAGTAATCCTTAACATATTCTGAGGCTGAAATTACTCTCTCAAGTGCCAAAAATTATCACAGTACATTTATTAAGTAATGCTATAGAAACAAAAAGATTCTGAAGCACAAAATTGTGCAATTATTCATCTAAAGTATACTTGATCTCATGTGCTGCCTGTGTCCTTTGAAATTAGATTCCTAAAAGTAGTGTATTAAAGGAAGCAAGGATGAAGCTACAATTTGAAGGAACACATGTATGAAAAGGGACATGTAACAGGAGGAGAGGTCCTGCTACTGAAAGAACAAATTTAAATTAACTCTTAATAAAAACACTTGTGCTACTCATCCTAAGCAAGAGAAGGACCAACTTTCAATTTACTACAATTTCAGCACTTTTATTAGAACAAAAGCAATTTACTTTTGCTGAAAAACTGACTTTACCCCACTATAACTCCTTTGAAACTCCCTTTAGTTATTGTACCTTTCATTTCCTCAGTTTTTTCTTGGAGTTTTATTTCTAAGGTTTCCTTTTGTTCTTGTAATTCTTTATTCTGATTCTCAAGTTTTAAGATTTTCTGTACAGGCAAAAAGTAAGCAAAATATACAAATTACAAAGGAGGAAGAAACAGGCCACAGAAGATCTTACATTTAAAGAAGCATAAATGGACTCTCTTCCTTTCTTGCTGCCTCACCCCAAAAGAGTAGTTACTTAGAAACTCTCAAATAATGCATTTGATAAATCCAGTAACTGAAAACATTACTTAAGAATAAAAGCACACAGATGGCAATTATAATTTACCTGCTCACTGTCCTCTTTATATTTTTTCCCTTTCTCTTCATATGTTCTCTTTTGAGCAGTTAATTTTTCGAGTTCTGATTCAAGTTTCTGAATTGTATCCACATCATTCATATGAGCTGAAGCCAGATTGGTCAATCGTTCCAGCAAGCCATGATTTTCTCTACTCTGCAATGAGCAGGACAGGATAAAAGGAAGTAGAAAAATGCACTGAAACTGTTCCATCGAATTTTAAGGGGAGTTTAAAATTCTGACCTACTTCTTCTCTCCATCCCATATCAGTCATGATTATTTCAACCCAGGACTGTTTCCATCAACTAGATTAAAACTACCATTTTAAAGACAATTTGGCTGGAATGGCTCTCAAAAATAAGCTGCAAAATAAACATAATGTTGAATTCCCCAAAGTTACAAAACATGTTGTACTAGAGGAATATCTCACACATCCTTCATCCTAACACTAACAACCCCATCCAGAGACTGGATGGACTTTAGAAACAGTAAAAAAATCAAAAAGGTAATTGCAGACTCTTCTGATTTGCATAATTAACCCAAAAATACAAGGAAACCCTAGATGATTCTTTCCACCCTGGGTGTAGAAAGCCTAGTAGTTTGTTATAAAGGACCATAACCCTTACATACTCTCCTGTCTTCTCAACTCAACATCTTTGACTAGAGCAGACAGGATAAAAAACTTAGCACAAATCAGAAGCTGACTGCTTCCCCTCACCTGTTCTTCTATCCTTTTCTGCAGCTGCTGAACTCTGTATGAGAGCTGGATGTTCAACACGAAGCGCCGAATGTTCTGGAACCTGCGCCTGGCCAGCCATGCACGGGCATATTTCTGGAGAACCACAGCCTTCTGCTCCTCACGCATCTTTAAAACAAAGGGTTAGCATCCCTCTGTAATTAGCTCAATCCACAGCAATTGTAACAGCCTGTGAGTCTACACACACTGGTGAGGACAATGCAGCTCAGGGAAATATCAAAATATTGAAATATCCAGGCTGCAGGCACATTTGAGCCACTGTAGTAATCACAGTAAATGGTCTGCATCCAGCATAAACCAGACAGAGAACTTGGTAAAAAAACTAAAAAAAACAGAGCAGAAGATACGAAAACCAAATGTGCAAAAGGTAAAGTATTAGGAATAACTGCTATTGTGTTCATCTTTTTTACAGAGCACAAGTTGTCTCCAGTTACCGAAATAAGACGTTTGATAGGCTGTACCTTGCGATACTTTTTTCTTGCTAGAAATCCTCTTGTGTAAGCTTGGATTGTCACAGCAGCCACAAGGATGAGCTGGCAAAGTCTACGGACGAGGTAACCCCGACAGTATTTCTGAATGATTATGGCTGCCCATGTTTCCTTCAGATTTCTTGCAGTTATAGCTTGCCTTAATTCAAAAAACAATAAAATTTACTTAGGTCACATTGGATTTCTCATGCTCATTGCCTTGGTCAGTCAAATTACATACACACACACAAAAAAAGGTGAAGATATCAAAACTGAGCATCCATTATTAAAAATAGAGCCTGTTCTTCAACCAAAGTGAAGGACAGGGAGTTATCCACCACTTTTAAATGTGCCTACAAGCATTTGTTCTGATGGTCTCTTTATGAAAACCTCAAAGCCTACACAGAGCCATGTTTCATTCTGCTTTGACAATGCCTGGTGCACCTTCTTTGCAATAATTTGTCCACACTAATCCGCACACCCCTGATTTCTTCTCTGGCTTTGAAGCTCAGCAGAAAGCCCAACTTGGCCATCTGTTATCAGCTAAGGACTGAGCTCACAGGCAGACAGGCCTCTTGGGGATCTGGCAGACAACGCTGGAAACCTGTTGGGGTACTTCTCTCATACCAGCTGAATAACTTGACCATGTTCAAGTTCATAATTACAATCAAGAGGAAATGGAAATACAATTGTGGGAATCCTTAAAATCAGAGGGTTTTGGGAAAGCTGCAAAAGGCAGGCTTCAGAGACAGCAGAACTGTGATTAGAGCTAAGCAGTAGCCATAAGATTGGTCAGCAGAAAAATTATGTAAAAAGTAGAAAAGTAAGGACAAATAGAACAATGGTCTGTGTATTAACACTGGTCTAGAATAAGTCCCTAAGCTGCAGAAAAGTATACCTAGCAAGATATGAGGAAGTTCTAAGCTTAATAATGGAGCTCTGTGCATTGTGTTTTAAGGCTTACAAGCAGGTATTGTATTTGAAATAAGCAAGCATTGTTTTAACCAAGGGTATGTGTGCTTATAGTGATTGGATAGAACTACTGCCAATGTGCTTTTGCTTTGTGTGATTGGTCAAAAAACTTTTAAACTAAGTTGCAACGTTAAGTTCTTAGTCTGCTGCCTGGGATGTGAGCTGCTGGCATCTTCCCATTGTCATAACCATGCAATGAGACTGATGCTGGAAAATAAAACAGCTCAAGGCACTGTGTTCCAGGCAGTCCCATCCCGTTTGTTATTTGTACACAGCCCCCAGCCGGCGATAAAACCTGACTTGCTCTTAGATATAAACTGCCCTTGGGGCACCAGCTGGCCCTGTGTGAGGCTGCAGCCAGGAGCAGGCCCAGCTGGGCAGGGTGGGTACCTGACGGTGCGCTGCCCACGGTAGTACTGCTGCACGGTGAGCGCCGCGCGGCGCAGGGCCACGAAGCGCCGGCGCTGCAGCCAGCCCCGCACGCGCCGCTGCAGCAGCGTGCACGCCTGCCGCAGCCTGTCCGAGCGCAGCTTCTCCAGGTAAGCCACCTGCCCCGCTCTGAAAAAAATCTTTGTTCTCCCAAACTGATACTGGTTAGGATCCTGAAAGAGAAAACAGTAGGTTCGTTAAGTTTTTAGCTTATTTTTGTAGGCCAGATATTCTCTTCCTTTTATAAATTGTCACTTCAGGCAAGCTCTGCTTCAAGACACCATCTTCCTGAATAAGAATATCTTCTCTGCCTGCTATGTAGATAGGAGTATGTAGGGGGGAAAACCCACTTAGCAGGAAAGACACAGAGAACAACATCAAAAGTTGTACACTCATGATCTAAAATTAAAGGGAGGCTCTGGACTTATCATCAAGGCCTCAACCTCCTCACCTCCTCCTACAGGTCTGGTTCCATGGGCTCAGCAGCACCTTTTGATGCACATTTCTAGCCTAGAACAGTGAGCTGTGCGAGAAAAACTTGGGGTGAGGCTGCTTTTAGGTTCCAGCTCTCCCCCTTGGCCTGTGCCAAAGCTACTCAGCAAGTGTGTCTGTGTTTGGTGTCACACATCCCTGAATCTGAGCTCAGTCCTGGCATGCTGGCTTGACCAGGACCAGCCTCACCACCACAGGCTCACCTAACAAATAGAAGCAATGTGCAAAATAGCAAATTTTTGAACAGCTCTTCAATAAGCTGCATTCCACCATTGAAACCCATCTTGTGCTTGTAATACTTGACAAATGTATACCATTTACTGTTTACTGGTTTATAAATGCAGGATCTCTTCCATTTTGCAAGTGACAATATTAATCACAGAGTGGTTAAATTCTCTGTCTATGGCCACATCATGACTGTCACAGCACAAGGTTACTGACCCAGAAGCCTGTGTACAGCACAGTAAATCAGGAAAACCAGCAATAATGTAAATACCTTTCCTGCCTGAGGAGAGATACTACCCTTAACAAAAGAGACCTTTTATTACTCATAGATGCTGTAATACATCTATTGGCTGGTGCAGACAAACCTACCTGGATCAGCCTCTGCAAAACAGTCTTGCAAATCTGTTTCTTGTCATTTATGGAGAGCTCCTGCTGTGTCATAAGAATGCTGTAACGGCTGAAAAACTCAATGTAAGTCCACCTGGAAAATTAGAAGTTAACAAATTAATTTCATTAACAGACAAGTAGGTGTTTTTTGGCACAGGGGTGCTCACTGCTATCCCTACCTGGATGGGTAGCTCTGTGCACTAATCCGAATCGTTTCCAAAACACCACATGCTCGCAGCTGCTGAGCAACTCTCTTGGAATCAAACCTAAAAAAAAAAAGCAGTGTTATACTTTGCATTCTGCTGGGTTTGGCATGCTGTAATAATTAGAACCATTCTACCAACTGGATTTGTATTTCTGCTCATAGGACACAAAGCTGCCTGCTTCTTATATAGTATCTTACTCCATACCATATATTAAAAAGAAAAATCTATTGAAAAATCTGGGTTTTCTGTTTCTTTCTCAAAACTAAAGAAGACTGTATTTATTTATTTATCTATCTCACTAAAATTCCTATTTCCTTTCAGTATTAACTGTGACAGTTCACAGCAGCAAGTGGTAAAGAATAGTTCCACTCTCAACACAAAACATACACAGAAATAAACCCTCTCAACAGCCCATTAGGAAGATACTCTCCAGGTATTTTTTATCCCATTCATTATGAATAAACCAGGATTTGCTCATTAATACCTGGGTTCAAAATTACAAACACAAGGCATGGAAAGTCTCTTTCCTGCTCTGGACCAGAGCTGTTATGCCCACAGAGCCCACCACCAGTGTCAATTCAGTACTAGCCAAGAGAGTCCTGTGGCTGGCAGATGACTACAGTGTTCTTTCAGAAGCTCTTGGTGCACTCTTCTTGTCTAATTCTGACATATTTTTACATTATCCAAGCTATTTCTGCCCTCACTGCAGGATCATGAGATCTCAGTGCAGTGATAGCAATATAATATCACCAGTAATGTGTTTTGCATGGAAAGATTTTGTCTGGCTACAAGAAAATGAGCTAACATACTTAAAAGACTGAATTTAGAATCAAAGCTGGCCTCTTCCCTCCTACTCATATATGATAAAGGCTTTAATTTCATTTGCCAGTGCACTGCCTGCCAGCTGGAAGTTGTATAGCTGACACCAGAGTGCTTCCACAGGTCTGCCCAAACAGAGACCAAGAGCTGCATTAAAGTTTACTCCTGCTCACAGGTTAGTGGTTATCCATCTGGTCATAGGAATTATGAAAATTATCTGCCACATATGACTGTACTGAAACATTAAAATTACATAAAAGTTGGCGGAAAATTTGGGGCTATGTTCAACAGTGTTCACATCTTTTCTGACTTCTAAAGCTATTTTAAATATTTCTGCAGATAACAGGGAGTTTCACAAAGAAAATGGCAGAGGTTTTTATTCTCTATATATGAATTGGGGTTAATCCATACTGCATAAGGGCAACACACCAATACAAAATATTGATCAACTAAAACCAAAGGAGGAAAACCTTTACCCTAAAAATATTCTGACAAATGCACAAGCACTAGTATCTAACTTGAAAATTATTAGGTTAAAGGATTTTTAAGGTAACAATAATGATACTTAAACATTCAATTTTTGTAAGAAGACAATATTTTTTTCAAATTCACCTATCTGGGAAGGAAAACCATGTTCTGTATGGGAAGTTTCTCCACAATAAGAGTTTAGCTTGCTGTCACATCACTACAGTGATACAGAAAACCACAGCTGAGCACAGCTAACATACTTACTCAAAAGGCAACTTCTCATCATTTGGCTTTATGCATCTCACATAATGAGGAGTGGTTGCATTGAGTGTCACCATAAGTAAAGACAAAGAATTCCTGAACTGGAAAATACCAGACATAAGAGTTTTGCTAATGAAATATTTCAGTAAAAAGTCAAATCTTGGTCTTTTAGTTATTTGGTAGGTTTTGGCTGGACACTGGGAAATAGGTTTTAGATCTTAAATGCAGGAAATTGAAGACTGTGGCTGTACCAAACAGCCTCCCATATATAAAATAAACACATCTATTATACCCCGACCTGGAGCACTGCTCTGTGGCTCTTGCTGTCCTGAAAACTGGACAGTGCCCCATGAACAGTGTCAGAACCCAGTGTCAGACTGCCCAGCATTTCCCAGCAAGTGCAAACACCACAGAATAGCAGGTTTGTGGGGTACCTTACTGCCCACAGTGGTCCGGAGCTGTTTGTTGGGTGATTTCAGAACAGGTCTGGCAGATTTGATGTTTATAGTTGAACTGAAAGGTGAGATGGACACTGGACTGTCTTGAAAAAAATTTGCACACAGATGAAACTGAAAGTGTGGTGAAAGAACCAGAGTTAAACACTGTGTAACTGCAGCATCATTTTAATCAAAATTACATTTACTATACCATAAAATGCAAACCCCTCAATACTTAGGCCAGGTATTTTGAACTGGGTATCAAACAAAACAACAACTGAAAAAAGAGTTGCAATGATTCTGAGTCTATTGTGAAGCACTCACATATTCCACACACAGAACTCAACATCTGTGAAAGCAGCCTGCAAAAGCTTTTTCAATATAAGCAAATATGGACATAAATACAGAGCAGAGCTAAAAATAAGAGCACTTAAGGCTGTGTTTTCACAATATGCAATTTAAATTGAGAATATGTTTTCAGGTCAGACGAAGTCAGCTTAAGAGTAATCCTGAAGTCTCAAGGCTATAGACTTCAAAGGGACAAGCAGGTGGGAAGTGGCAGGCACACATAAGACACCTGATGTTTTCCTTGCCCTGGCATTCTCTTAATCTCTTTTGAAGAATAAACAAAGGCAGTTGTTAATGATAAACCACCTATCAAAGGTGCATGTAATGACTACAGGAGGAAAAAAAAAAAGTTTTTCGGTTACAGGGATTACAAAATGCTCTTGAAGGGAGATATTGAAAGAAAACCCCAACATAACTAGCAAAGTAAATGCATATATATGAAGAAGTTGAATACTGTGTTTTTTTCATTTTGTATATTATTTGATGGTAAAAATACACACTTCTACAATATTAAATTAATTAATAAAAATAAGACTAAATTAATTTATTCAACCTATTAAAAATTTGTATATCAGAAGAAACATTTTAAAATCAGATCTGAATTAATTCCAGTAAAATCAGGTATTCAGAAGATTAATTATTACTGTTTGTCACAAACCTTGCTCTCTTTCAAGATTTCAATCAATACTTCGTGTACTGTATCTCTGTTTTTTTCCAGAAATCCTTCACATTTATATTCTACCTGTGCAAACACGTGAAATCATTAACTTTTCAGCAACACATAAACAAACAGTTGGCAAAATAATAATTTTTACTCTCCCAGCTGTGGTTGCCAAGAGCTCTTTACTAATCTCAAACATGATGGCTGAAACTCTGCTTTTCCCAATTCCATTAACTCAGGATTACACACATGGATCCTGCAAATTTAGAAGCAGGAAAAACTGCCAAAATCCAAATCCTTCTGCCTTCATTAGGAACTTCTTTCCTCCTTTCTTTATTATTCTATGACTTCAAATCAAGGCAGCAAAAAGGAATAATACATCTGAAATGTAAATAACTGAGACTAAAATGTGTATGAGCTACAACTATAACTGTTCCATTTATACATTCTATTATTTTTCTGCTTTTTTATCTGGATGATTTATTTTTATGCTCTTAAATTCATTATCTTAACATCTTATATTTAAATGTCATGTTACAGGCAGTATTACCAATAAACAAATAGCACTATTGGAGATCACTTTTATAGAAGTTCCAAATAGATGTGGCTAACATATCTTATTTCCTACATTTGGTTGTTTTCTGAATGAGCAACTGCTAGAAACACAGGGAACAATACTGGGTTGCTTACACTGTACCTTATCAGCAAAGTGTTGAATGATGAAAGAAGTGTTTGACATCCTTGGCTTTTCAAAGAGTGCGTTTTTATTGACAAAATTATTATACAGCTTTTGAAGCCAGTTTTCATCTTTTCCATGAGGCAACTGTAAGAATAAGAAGGGCAATCTCTTTAACAAACTGGGCTGCTGGAGCAGCAGAGCTGCTGATGGCAATAAACACTCTGCATGCAGTGAATTACAAGGCCTGATAACCAGTTCTTGTCTCTCCAGACCCTCCAGTAGCAAATCAATTTCTGAAAGAAGTTTGTATTAATCCACAATGTTTTGTATCAAAAGCAGTGATTTGTGGACAAACTAAATTTAAAAAAACATTGGTGGAAGAGCCCCTGGGGGACTGAGCAGGCCAAATTCCTGCTTGGAGCAGGACTAGCAGCAGCAGACTGCTGCTTTGCCTCCAGTGCAGGAGGTGATGATGAGGGATGAGGATCCCACTGCGCTCCTGCCCAGCCTGCTCCAGTCCTGCACTGCCCCACAGGGATGAGCTCCAGCTGCTGCCCTACTTCCAGCTAAGTTCTGAGATCCAGCTATAAGAGAAAACAGAATAAGTAATTTATAGTCAAGATTGCCAAATAGAGGGCAAACATTAATGTTCCTTTTCTGAAGAAAATCCTCTATTTCCCATTGAAAAGGGTAAAATATGGATTACAAGCCCCACCTGTAAAAATCTATATAGTTTTTGGTTTGCCTTTTTTTTTTTTTTAATGAGCAAATATTAAATTACCAAGCATTCTTCATCCAGAAGTTCTAAAATTCCCATTTTAGCTTCAATAAGGTCAATGACAGGCTGGTTGTCATAAAAGTCTATTAAAGTCCATGGGATATCTTCCTTCATATATTCTTCTTGTTCAAGTTTAAAGACATGCTGGATTTGCAAAAATTTTGAAAACATAAAGAAGGTTACAATTAGGAGAAAATAAGTACAGTGTCTGCATGTGCATAGTTGTTGTATACATAAGATAGAAAAAAATATATTTTGGAGTATATTGTATGTCTGTCTGTAAGAAAATAAACGTCTAAATTTTCATTTATATATATGTGTAGCTATGCTTACATATAAAAATAAAATATTTTTATTTCTTACTGGATAGCCACTATCCAGAAATATCCACCACTCAAGCACAAATAGCATTTACTAATATCCACCCTGAAGCAAAAAAAAAAGATAAATAACTGTAACAAAAAAAAGAACATACCAGGTTAAACTGCTGCTGTAGTTTTTCATTAGCATAATTGATACAAAATTGTTCAAAACTGTTCACATCAAATGTTTCAAATCTGAAAGACAATCCAAGTAAGAAAAAAAATCCTTTGACATCAAAATCAAATGGCAGCATCCCTGAAACTCTTTGGAGATATCCTAATGTTTCTAAGACAATTAACTAACAGTAAGACTAATGAAGATGCTAAGGAATTTCAAAACTTCTCTAAAAGCTAATGTTACCAGACATAATAAAGCTAAAAATCCAGAGTTAGATCTAAAAGTATCATATCAGAAACGAAATTTAAACCTCATTCACAAAAAAATATGGTATTTATAGTAGCAGAGGATTTCTACCAATCTGGGTGCTAAAGAACTTATATAACTATGATCTTTTAGCAAAACAAGCGCCCCCAAATTCATTACCAGCACAAAAAAGTGCTTTTTTTTTTCCTTTTTTATCTACTCCAAAAAAAAGGCACTCTGTTTCCAGAGACATTCTTACCCATAAATATCCAAAACACCGATGAAAGTGTGCTGTTTGCCAGGGAACTGCAGAGCTTGGTTAATTCTTTCCACAATGAAGTCAAATAAATGGGAGTAGATCTTCTTTGCCAGGGCATCCCTGGCGTTGACAGCCTGGGCCCTTGTCATGGGCTTCACCACGGTCTCCGAGGTGGTGACAATCTTCCTGTGGCACAGCCACCGGGCCATTTTGTCACAGTTTAAATCCAGAAGCTCACAGAATATACTGAGGTGTTTATCTTCCATCTTTAAAGGAGATCAATAAATATTATTAGGGTACCTTTAATTCTTTAACTGTCTGTAACTGTGTAATTCTTTAACTGTGAAATGCTTGCTCTGCTGCCACCAAAGTATGATTTTTATTTTGAGATAGGCAGGGGGCTCTATTTACTTCTTCATCTGATAAAATAGCAAGATGAGCTAAAGCAAATAGTACTGAATAGAACTTCTGATATAGGAGAGAAAAACTTGGGCTGGATGAGATGTTTTGGATTAAGACACTGAAAGTTACTTTGGTCTATTTTTAGGTGTTGCCTTTCAGACTTGCATAGCTTGCTGGGACACATTCTGAGCAGCTTTCACTATGCTCTGGTTCCTGCATCCTGCAGAGAGTTCCAAAATGGATTTTCCAGCAGCTGTGGATCAATTGGATATGGGGTACTCTTAGCCACACTTTGCCTTTTGTTAAGACTTTCTGAAGCTGGGCACAGAACAGCATCTGTGTGAACACTTGCTGCTGTTCCACACAGATGGAGATGGAGAAATCAATCAAGCTTAGTACACCAGATTTAATGCTGCTCTGAGCCCCAGATATGAGAGAAACTATTGCTAAAGCACTTCTGGCATAGAATAGAAAATGTTGGTATCTGAGTGAGCAACTTCCTTACACTGATGGATGATCTTTCATCTCCAACAGCTGCTATTTCCACATTGCCCAAGTGCAGGATTGCTGCCAGCATTTTAAAAACATCCATCTGAAAATCCCTCTTCAGACCTAAAAAAACATTCCTTGATTATTTGAAGTACACAGAAACAGTACAATTAATTAAAGCAGAACAATGCTGGGTTACTTGCTTTGTTGTGCAGCCAAGAATTGTACAGCATCTCTGCAGAGTAGGATGCAAATCCTTGGTTCTGCCAATTTTCTGCCTGTCTGATCTGATGATAGATTGAGCATAAGTTCCTGTACCTCCCCAAGTGCCAGCTCAAGTCTGGTTTAGCTTTTACATAAGCTTTTACTGGGGCAAAGAAGCTTCCAATTCCACTTCTGCCACAGCATGTTAGTTTATGGCCAAGAAGACTCCAGCCCTCAATGCTTCTGACCAGTAACAATTAACATCAGTTGCTAATTGCTCCTACCTAGCACTTCAAATACAGACCAACCATAATGGACAAGCTGTAAAAAATCTATTTTGGTAATTACTACTAACATTCTGGATATTTCAGAAACAATAAACCTTTGCCCATTTCAGGAAAAAAAATCTACTGAAAATGTATCTCCAAGAATTTACCTAGTAAGGCAAATGTCTTCTGAGTCTCCACCATATTTGCTCTGTCATCAACCCCTTCTATTACAGTGCTGCCACCCATTCGTGTGTAGTTAAATTCTTCTGCACTCCCTGTAGAAAAGAAGCAAGTCTTGTAATTCTGCAAAAATTAGGGACTGGGGAGAGCTACTTGTTAAAGCTTTGGTAAGACAAAAAACCTAAAGATGCTGTAGATGACAATGTTTCAGTGACGAGGTGGAGGTCCTCTTTTTTCTGAGGGAAATCCATGTGCCCAGCTCAGTTAAGCTGACACAAATCAGTATCCGTAATTCCTAGAAATCCTAATAAACAAACTGGAATGGAGACTGTGTAAACATACACCTAAAATCTGCTTCTCCCAGCTTCTCTGTAGATAAATGAATCAATTCCCTAAGCTGTCATAGCATCTGTCACTACAGAAAGTAAGAAATAAGATTTCCAAAGACACTCAGGTACTTGATGGTGCACTATCTGAGTTTCCAGGGATTTGCTACCAAGTCCAAAACTAGCAGGATTAACAGCTAAGTGACTTTAAAATGCAGGTCCTGTTTTAAGGCTGTGAGATTTATGCTGTAATGCACTAAACATCCTAACACTTGAAAACCAAGCCTTAAAATGCTGCACTGCAAAACTGAAGAGCAGGTTATTTTCTTGAGACCTACCCAATTTAAGATGTTCATATTCAGGTTGCATAGCAGATGCACACAACTGATAAAATATATGGTAGTTCCTTTCATTTTCTGACTGTAAAATAAAGCAAAGAGCAACACCACAGGAAAAAAATTAACAACAAAATGAAGAAACAAACTGAAAAACACCTTATATTCAACATACTGTAAAGTGATAATGACAACTGAAGGCTAAATTCTGCTGCAACATAGGTTAGCAATGACATTGCTTATTATTCAAATGATCCATCTTAGCAAGAGCTTTGAAAGTGATACATTCAAGTATACTTTATTTCCACTGCCAATATGCATAGTTCTTTCCCCAAGGATGTTAATAAGTTTTTTAGCTTGAACAACCATCTACTAACAAGAACTGTCAAATGTTGTAACAAAAAGATGTGTAGGAGTGTCAGCTGAAACACTGCCCTGTGGGAACTCAAAAATCTCTCCATTTCCAAACCATCCTGCAGGGCAGAAGATATCCAGAAGTATTTTTCAGTGTACTTACAAAGTTACAATACTACTAAAAAAGAAACCTTTGTAAAAACCATTTCATAAAATTAAATAAATATGCTTCTTTAGCATATTATCATAAGCCATGACATTGAAGTGAGTCACATGAAATAAGCCTTGGCCTTATAAATTTTCAGCCATTTTTTCACTCAGACTCTCTCTGCCCCGTATATGCTGTTCCTTTCCAGATACAATTGATTTCTGTTACTGTTGCAACCACAAGTACCAGATTTGCAGTTATTTCAGGAAATTGTCCCTGAGAAGCATTCTTCACTTAACAAAAGGAAGAACATGGAATAAAGTAACTTATCATGAATAACATTAGCTTCTGTTAAAAAATAAATCAATTGCTGATTGGATACACTCTTCAGAACTTCACATAATATTTTCAATATAGAACTAGTACAGTGCATCAGGACTAACCTTGACTATTTTAGACTTTATTTTACCCACCTGAAATACAACTCTGGATTTCTCAAGCAGGTATGTTCTCATGTTAGCTCCAATGATTTGGTAACTCTGATCAAAACTGATTTCAGTGTATTTCCCAAATCGACTGCTGTTATCATTCCGTGTGGTTTTCGCATTGCCCACAGCCTACAACAATTATAAACTTTTACAATTTGATTTACTCATATCTCTCATAACAATTACTTTGTCAAAACTTGAGTCAACTACAAGCTTATAAAATCAAAGGTGCTCAGGGATCAATCTCTGCTCAAGCACTGAACTCTGTTACTTATATTTTGACAAGCCTCAAATCAAATAGTAAAATGCTACATAAACTGAAAATCAGACAAAGTATACTTTTCCAGCATCAGGGTCCAAGTAATAAAACCAATCAACTTGTTCAATATTGTTACATCATCATCTAATTAGGCAAACTAGCACCTCCAAAGGGCCACTGGTAAATCAGACAGGACCAGGTGTTCCTGAGGCTGAGCACCTCTCTCCATCAGTAACATTCAGAGGCTAAAATTCAAATTTAAATACCCAACTTAGACAGATGAAGCATCCCTAAAGATTTCAAACAAAATTTCCCAGAAGCTCTCAGAATTCTTCCCTTGATGAGTACAGACTTGACAGGCATCCCCCCAAACTTACCTCAGTTATTGGATTGGATGCCAGTACTTTATCCTCCACATGAGCATTGCTGCTTGACTTACTCACAGTGGCAAAGTATCTCATGGTATACCTTGCAGACACAGTCTTTCCAGCTCCTGATTCTCCACTGACTATAATGGACTGATTCTTGTTATTTCTAAAACCAAATAATCAGACAGTTTATGTCAGACATGTCTAAAGGGCATGTACAAATGTAGGAATTACACACAATGTTTGAAATCACAGCTGTGCCCAAGTCTTATACATCAGTTCCATCTTACATCTATTCTTCTCTTTCTCCTCCTCAGCTGTAACCTCTAGGTTGATGTCATTGCTATTCACTAAGTTTTACCCCTCATCAAGGATGAAAATAGTTTTGGTTCTAGAAGTTCCCCAGCTGGTTAAGGAATTCCTTCTCCTCTAATTAAGCTATGTGTTCAAAGGTATTCCTAATAGCCAGTAAAATTAAATGACAATTAACAGTGCCACTAGACTTCAAGAGTTATTTATGGACATTAAATAACATACTGTACCTTGCCATTTGCTTGTATGCTTCTTCTGCCACAGCAAATATGTGTGGATCCATGTCCCCCATGTTTTGCCCACTATATGCATGGATAATGGCATCTCCATATATTGGCAGCTGCTTATAGGGGTTTATTGCAACCAGAATTATCCCTGCAGCAAAGTGTACAAAACAAAAATAAAACGCAGGTTAGTTAAATGAAATGCCTGGTTTTGGCAGCTGAAATAATACAAAGTAGCAATATTTTCTAGGTAGAATATGCTGATGAACAAACAAGTATACTCACATATAAAACCAGTTAACATGAGTTAAAATACATTTTAGGAAAACAGTACACACATCATGTTGCAAACTGAATCAAGATTAAGACTTTTTAAAAAAGATTTTTAAAAACCTCTTCATTTCACTTAGCTTACCACTATATGTGTAGATAAGCTTAGACTCCACAAAACGAATTTTAAGGTTGTGTAGAACAGCTGGTTCATGCAGGTAACTGAGGGCAGTGAGATCATTTTCACCAACAAGTATGTCAGGATTTCGTAGTGGTGGCAAAGCAGCTGGATCAACAGGGTAACTCAGGTCCTGTCAACAAAAATTACTTGAAATGTCATAAAATGCATTATGTTTGCATAAATACAAATCTTCTACATTTACATGAAGTTATAGAGTTGATGGAGCCCTGTCTGATCTTCTATTTCATTGTTCCATACACCCCACTGAACTTGGGGGAATTGGAGCTGTTCATTGCTTATGAAAAAAAAAAGCCTCATTCTCTTTATTTACAATATTTTGTATTGAAATCTGTAAAAAATTGACATGTTCAGCTCTCTACAAACAGGCACATTTCAAGGACAGATGAGAATAATAGATCAGCTGCAAATGAAAGAAAGTAAAGACCTGGTCAGAACTCAAGTCAGCTCTATAACTGTCCTTACTTGCAACACCTCAGTTTTCCTTACAGAAAGTTTAAAACTCACTTCTGTTTCTTTCAACAAATCCATTTAATCATACCTTTAGTATTTATCTTTAGGGAACAGGAATGCAGAAATACAGAAATGCTTTCAAAGTATTAAATCTGTAAAGAACTTAGATACTAAAATTAACAATCTTACACAAACCAACTAAAAAAGCAAAAAGCTGGCTTTGTGAGAGCGAACTATGTCTGTCCTGCACTTCTGATTTTCACTTCAGTTTAGGATGAGTTTCAGGGCTTGTCTCCAAAGCAATCTCTGAGGTATGTTCTCCATGCTAATGTCTACAGACTGTAGAATTGCACTGCTCATATTTTGGGCAGCAGGTGTGTACTGTACCAATTTCAATATGATGAAAAAGAGAAATGTGTATATGTTATTTAGATCCCATAATGGTGAGTGCTATGTTTCTACATAAACATATCTCAGCAAACCCCACAATAATTCAGGCCTTTCTCCTTACAGTTCCATCTTCTAATTGTAAATGGAGAAAACTGTCTCCAGCTTTGTAGTTTTTTGTGATTTCTGCAGACTGCCAAACTTCTTCATTATCAGGGATCCAAACCCTATTGTACTGTAACAGAAAAACAAGACAATAGTTAGCTTAGCTACTATCATAATACCAGGCTAGTATTAAAAAAGACCTTTCAAACATCAAGTGCAACCCCATTCCAGGACTTTTGGGGTTTACTATTAGCTCTGTACAGCAGGATTTTTTTTTTTTTTTGCGGTTTTGTTCTTTTTCATGAAAGAATAAAAAAAGAAAGCAGACTCATTAATTTCAGACATGCATATTCTGCTCCTGTTCAGAGCAGAGTCTGCAGAACAACCCAGCATGCAGGAAGGTGAGCAAGGGCCAGACTGTTGCCAGGCTCTTCAAATCCTGTAACACTTAACAAAGAATAAAACACACTTAAAGGGGACACCTTGTTTCTAGGAGGGTTCAAATAAGCAAGTACCAGAGAAAGCATCTCATTACCAGAATTCAGACAATCAGGTATGGACAATCACTCCCCAGAATTCAAGTACAGAACACTGAAATCAGAATGCATTCTGCCAGAGGCACATTGTCATACCTAAGAAAGATTGCACAGTTCCCTTTCTTTTAATGGGACTGAAGTGCAACCTCCAAACATCTATCCCTGCTCTAGGACAAACTTCAAAGACTACTGGCTGGTTCTTTCTTTACAAGCAATCAACTGGCATACTTTAGCTCCATCCCAGCAAGGTATCTGTAACCTACTGAAGCATAGATATTTGAAAAAAAAAATTGAATGTAAGTTATGCTGTTTGAACCATTTAGTTCTCCTATGCTGAAGTTAAAATGCAGAAGCAAAAGCAACTTCTTTAAATGCTCTACCTGAGAATCTATGGGAAACAACATTCCTTAAAAGGACATAACACAGCTGGAAACCTCAGGAGTAGGGAATTACTTTAGTGATGTGGAGTGTGTCCTTCTCATCCTGACAGGGTTTGACAAAATGACATTGTTGTCTCTACTCACACAAGAAACTATAATGTAAACTCTTCCAGCATCTTTCTGTTCTGATAGCCAGAACCCTTCCCTTAATTCCCTTACCCTAGCTACATTCATGGCCAGTTGAAACAAGCTGTTTAAATAAACCTGTGAGAACTGCTGCAGCTGCTTACTTGAAAAATTAACATTAAGTCACCATTTCATGAAATGTGAGCAGACCCACAGATCCCTTGGGGACTTGTATTCCCTTTCCTTTTGGTGCCACAACTGTTGGTTTTGTCACAAACTACTTTTTTCTTCTCCAGTTTGGAAGGAGCCTTGGAAGCTCCAGCAGATCCTCAGAACATGAGTGTCTCTGCCCCAAGAACCCCCCTGGACCATGGTGGGTGCCTGCAGAGGCAAGCTGCACTGCACAGCTGTAGCTGCTTTAATTCTAACCCCCAAGGATCAACACCAAACAATTTAGAGCAGGAGGGACTTGCACAAGAATGTCCTGTGAGTTACCCTGTGCTGCTCAGCTGAGTTTTCAGTATCTCTAAGGACAGACATTGACCTTTCTAGTGAGCCACACACCACCCTGGTGCTCATCAGGGGCTGAACAACCATGGAAACCTCAGCTGCTGCCATGACACCCCTTGGCTGATGCTCTCAGCATGATAGCATTTTTCACACAATATCCAAAATCACAAAGACATTTTCTAAACAACCCCGAACAACTGTAATGGCAATGTTTTCATCTATCTGACCAAGGGGATCAAAGGCCCAGCTCCTCAAGTATCTATTGAATAGCCACATGAAAGACATGGCTAATTTAGCTTTACATTTGAGTTTTCCATGTTTATCCAACTATAAATTGTTATTTGTATCATTCCTACACTATGCTGATCTCCTCCTGGCTTACAAATAATGCTTGTTAAATTGAATTCTTTGTTTGCTGTTATTCTTTGTGAGTTAGAATATCACCACCAAACAGCCTCCGGGGCACACAGTGTTTTCCCATGCAAGAAAATGAGCTACACTAGGCCAAGGACGAGAAAGGGAGGGAGAAGAATGCGATAAAAGCACTGATTCTTCAGGAAAGGCCCCTGGAGTTGCAGGAGCCTCCACTGGCAAATGCACCCAGCCTAAGAGAGCTGGCTGTCTCCAAACCCTGCCTCGCAGGTAAACAGACGGGAGTTTGCTCATTTCCGTGTCAGGTTACACCCGCACTCCTTCCCCCTTCACCTGTCCAGCATTCCTGGGAAAAAAAAATCCACGCTCCTTCTCCCAGCGGCTCCGAGCGCGGCAGCGGCAGCAGCGGGACCCACCAGCCCTGCAGCTCCATGGGAGCAGCTGCTGCTGCCATAGATGAGGGACAGGCTCACTAAATCACCAACATACCCCTGTTGGTTTGTTATTTAAAGCTAAGCAAACAAACGATACGTCACAACGCTCCGGTGACTACAGGAGAAGAGGGAAAAGTTGTGCAAAAGTTTCAGCGGGCGCATTAAGGAGGAAGAATCTTTGCTTTAGGGCCAAGCTCTGCCGCACACATTCAATATTTGCCCAACAGAAAGCGCGGCGCTCCGAGCCTGAGCGCCCAGGGAAGGGCAGTTAAACCTTCACGCCGCCTAATCGCTGGCTGGAGCAGCGAGACCTGCTCCCGGAGGCCGAGACTCTCACTAAAGGAGTGTTTATCTCAAAGAGAAGTGTCTCCCTCCCTGTGGTGCGCTGTCCCGCACGGGCGGCTCCGCGCTGTGCCCACCGCCCGCGGGCACCAAGCGCTCCGGAACGGCCCCTTCCCCTGAGCCCTTCCCCAGCCCCGCTCCGGCACAGCCCCTTCCCCTGAGCCCTTCCCCAGCCCCGCTCCGGCACAGCCCGCACGGCCCCTTGCCCTGAGCCCTTCCGAGCCCCGCTCCGGCACAGCCCGCACGGCCCCTTCCCCTGAGCCCTTCCGAGCCCCAGCCCCAGCCCCTTGCCCTGGGCCCTTTCCCAGCCCCAGCCCCAGCCCCGTTCCGGCGGAGCCCTTGCCCAGCCCGGCTCCGGCGAAACCCTCCCGGCCCCTTGCCCTGAGCCCTTGCCCAGCCCGGCTCCGGCGAAACCCTCCCGGCCCCTTGCCCTGGGCCCTTCCCAGCCCCAGCCCGGCTCCGGCGGAACCCTCCCGGCCCCTTGCCGTTCCCCAGCCCCGCTCACCTGCGTGTAGAGCTCGGCCAGCGCCATCGGGGCACAAGCCGCGGCTGCCCGGTCCCGCAGGTGCCGCGGCCCGGCCCGGCCCCCGCCCCGGGGCGTGGGGAGCGGCCCTGCCCCGCTCGGCGCTCCCCGCCCGGCCCCGGCCCTGCCCGCTGGGCCCGGCAGCCGGCACGGGCAGCGGGATCCCGGCTCTGTCCGTGCCCCCACTCACCGTGCTGGCACACCTCGGACACACCTTTAGGGACCCGGAGTGATGGACACTGCGGCTGCCAGAGGGTCCCCGGGGAGCAGTCCTGACCCAGCGGAGAAAACCAACAGAAACATTAATCACGGACCGAAAAGCGCTGTAAAGGAATTTCTATGACAAGCTCAGAATAAGATAAAAATTAACAACTCTGAGTGCATGTAGTAGGTTTAAAGCGCTGACAAGGTGCTACGGTTGAATATTCTTTATGAGGAAGAAGACTTGAATAACCTCACAGTGCTGTGTTTTAGCAGGTGGATACATGCCAAGACCCACCAGCCCTCCCCACCTGACATGAGGAGCTTCCATAGCACACAAGGGAATGTTATAGTGCAGTTACTCAAATTTTATTTCAGGAACAGTTAATATTAGATGACAAAACACCCTAACCAGAACTGGGTTATGTTGAACAAAGCATTCTCCCATAAGTACAGCAGTTTATGGCACACTGCTGCTATCTGGGTGTGTATTTACACATCCTCAGATTTTAACCAACTCCCTTGGCAGTCAACACCAAGCCTGCCATGGAGGCAGAGGGAAACCTGTGACCATCTGAGGTCTATGCCAGCACACAGCTCACAAGCCACCAACCAACCAAAAACACCCTGAAACAAACTGTACAGTTGTACTTTTATTTGGACATTTTCCAGTGATAGCTATTAGGCTACAGTTTTTATGATGCATACATTTACTAAGTACAACATCAGACACTACAACAGATCAGAGCTCAGGTAATTCTGACAATGTTTTGTTTTTCATCTATGTACTGTAGTGGCATCAAGTGAAAACCTATGTTTAAAGGCTTTTCCTCATCGCATGAAGTATCAGCATCTTAAAAAACCCAAGCGTTTACTCATAGTTTTAGTATGATATTTGAAATGTGTTCAGTTTAAATCACAAATTACATATAGACCTTCAAATTGCAATTGCTGGTGTTTCCAAGTTGGGAACAAATGTTGCTGGATATCAATCCACTTTCAATGAAGCTGATGCTACTTTTTCCTATAATAGATTAATCTCAGTTAACTGACTTAAGCACTTTTATGTTCCATCCCAGTTTGAAGTGTGAGAAGCTATTTTTCAAAATTTGGATAGAAGACCGTGTCCTAAACATCAGAATAAAATGATCACTGGAATAAAAATACACCAAACTGAATGAGGTAATTATTGTGCAAAATCTGTAGAATAACTGTATATATTTCTAAGGGGTCATTGACAAGTATTTTTCCAGCATCTGATAAAATCTATCATCTCAATAGATAATAAATTAAAATATAAAAGATATGTCCACATTAAAAGAGCATAACAATGATTCAAAGGAAAAAAAAAAGTTTTTAAAATAATTCTGCATTATATTCCATGGTTAAAGAGATTTTAGTCCTAAGGTGAAAGTTATATTATACACTCACACTAAAATTTTACTTCTGAAAAGTGCATGTAAAATACTGCCATGTAAAATGTTAGATGAATTACCAACTACACATCTATTCCAACTCAAAAATATTTTCCTTTAAAACATGTCAAGCAGCATATACTTTTAATGTGATATAAAAGTAATACCAGTCCAACCACTGAGTTAAAGGATGATACCTATAAATTACTAGACACTACTTTTTTTTAAGGAAACGATACAATAAGGCTTTTTACAGGTAAACAAACTTCAAAAATAAACAAAAAATACATTGAGGCATACATTTTAAACACTAACGCTTAAGTAGTGGATGCATTTCCTGATCTACAGTATGAACATACTGTAATGCCAATTGTTTGTTTTTCAATAGGAAAAAAAAATTGGGAGGTCAGCATGTTCTCAGGTGTTTTCTTTCCTAACCCTGTTACTGGATGCGAAGGCTTTGCCATTACATTCTCACAAGTACAGTACCTGACAGTCTGAAAACGACCTTACACCTTATTTGCAGCCACTTCACAGCAGCCAGAATCTCACAAATCAAGTAACCTTTGAAAAAGGAGTGTTTGGTATTTGGTGCAGAGGAGAACCTCAATCATTTAGCAAAGATCATTCAGAACCCTTTCACAATGCAGTATCAATTCTTGGAAGTACTGGCATGATCCATCAAATGTAATGTGGGACATTTGAATACAAGATGATAGGAGCATCTTCAAATGATTCTGAGAAAGTTTATGTTGTCTTTATTTCCAATTTTAGCAACCATACAAACAGCACGTCTGCCTTTCAAGTAAAACAAAACTGAAATGTTTCAGTCTGCTTAACAGCAAATCTTTTCTCTGTGAATTTGCAGGCAAACAGAGGAGCACCAAACAGTCTAATAGTGTACCTCTAGGTTATTTACCAATATTGTAAAATAAATTAACGTTAACACTAAGATGCAGATTATTATAATACATTAAAAATATTGCACAACGCAACTGAGCAATGTGTGTGGCTTTATTTTTACATCTATGTTTGAGCCATCCACCACAGAACTGGAACCTTACACGAGGCCTCCACGCTCCAATATGCCTCACATTGTGAAATGTGAGTTTTATATAGCAGATCCAAGATGTGTGAGACAGAAGAATCTTTCCAGTAAAATGTGCAACATTCAAAGTAACTCAGTTTCTCATTATGCACTCTGATTTCCAACCATTAAATCAGCATGAGTCATAGTCAAGTGACAGCATCATAGTCAAAACCTACTTAACTTTCTTGTTAGTCAACCTTTCTAAGAACGAGAGCCTTGGGCTACTGCAGAAATTTTCTATTAAAGTTTGTCCTCTCATATTCCAGTGTGAAAGAAGACTTTTCTCTGTTGTTATTATTATTTTTTAAGTGGCATAAAACCAAGAGATTATACTTAAAATACACATTGTCATCTCTGGGGTCTACAAACAAAGAACAACATTAGACAGACTCTATAACCTAAATAAATACTAAAATCATTACTGACTTCTGATCGTTTGCTTCAAGATTCTGTATTTTTAGCTAACTACTTTTAAAAATAACTAAATGTGTAATTTCCAGTGTGCTACTTGTGCTTAGTTACCATTTTCCTCTACAGGTGTTACTTGATACAATGTGCAAAATTCCAGTTAAAATAACAGACTGCAACAGACTGTAAGTAAGGTTGACAACAAAAAAATGAAGTATCTTATTTTTAGTGCTTAGTATGATACTGTCATACATTTAAAACAACAGAATATGCAGCAGCGATTTAGTTTGCTTGGTAAACCACAGTTCTAACAAATAAACACCTAAGTTACAGCATATAGTGAGCTATAGGACTTATCACTACAATTTATGTCAAACTGACATAAATGAGGAAGTGGTTTAAGAAATAACTTGATATATTGCCAGTTTGTGTTTTTCCATTCCGTTTTTACAAATTAAATGTAACAGGCTCCCACGTGACTGTGTATTCTACTACAAAATGCCTTACTTTCAAGTCTTCCATGTCCAGGACTGTGACTGTCCCTATTGGTCCCCATCTATGAGAAGATTACATATGGATTTTAATTTACACTATTTAAATATGTTACTAAAGATCTAAAAATGTCTCTAGACAGCTGAAGACACAATTTTTGTCCAAGCCCGATTTCCATACTCTGGCCATGTACAAATCAGTGATGTCCGCATCAATGCAGCGACCAATGAGCACAAATGCACATCTTTCTATGAGCCTTCAGCCTGTGGTGCTGCTGTGCAGTTCCCAGCTACCTTAACTACACACCTGGGCTTAGACAGGCTTTTGTTCAGAAAAACGTGGGTTTAGTGGCTCACTACGTTTGAACAGGTACAGACATCAGGCAACTGGTTCTCCATCTAACACTGACGGGACATCCTGGGGATCACACACGTGATATGAAGCCCAGGCCCAAACTGGCTGGGATCTGAATGGTTTCTAAAGCCAGAGAGGATGGATTGAAGGGGAAAGTAACAGGGAAGATGTGTTTGGCATCCATGAGCAACTGAGGAGAGTCCTTCCTGTCCCGCAGACGCACCTGCAAAGATAAGAGAGTGATGACATCAGCATTTAGCCAGCTGACTGGGAAGAAGCACCTTACAGAGCTGATCTGTGCTTACAGATGTGTGTGTGCAAACACACTCTGTGCTAAACTGAGCTGACACATTTACACCAGCTGGGACTTCAAACTGTAGTTACTGTGATCTGCTTCACTTCTGCATATCTCCCCCTTACAGTGAAATCTGGGAATATTTAGATTACCTGCAAAAGGAAGATTTTGCCCAGTATCTGGTAACCATCTTTTCAGTAAGTGGAATTACTGCTTTATCTCAGTTGTACCTTCCCAATCTCCCCTGTCATGCTATACTGTAATTCAATTTCTAATAGATCAGAAAGTTCACATTTGTTTCTTTAGTTTTGCTCTACTGGCTGCTTCTCTTTGGGGTTTTCAAAACTTTTCACTTTCACCAATATATATACAAAAATAGAAGGGGTAAATTAAGAACTTTGTATGGATACAGGCCTTAATTTTCAAAGCACAGAACTTCACATTCAGGCACAGGTCTGGATAAATTTGCATATCTAAATCTTACTGCTTGAAAAGTTGTCACACAAGTTAGCTTACATACACAAAGATGAATAAGCACAAAAACCCCTCACCTGAAAACCTCATACATAGTGACAGGGAAACCAACACTTTCATCTAAGTATGGAGGCAGGAACTTCTGACTGCTTAAATTTTAAGGCTGACATTGCCTTTTCAATGCTGTTAAACTATGATAGCTAAAAAGCACAGTTTTCATGTTCCTGAATGTATTTCAGAATGCAAACAATTTTGGCTGATCAGAGGTTTGCTTGGAAATAGTTCCAAGTTAGATAAAGATAGATAGACATACCTGTATTGTACGTATAAATGACACCAAGACTCTCTCTTCAAATTCATTAACTGGAGTATACAAATTCAGGACTTTTACAATCTGTGAAGAACAACAATCACTTTCAGGTACATGTTACTGATCAATCAACAGATGCATCCATGATTATACCATGATTAGTATAATTTTAAAATTAGCTATTTAAAAAAAGAAAGTTATTTTCAAGTATCTGTTGTTTTTCTGCTTTATTGATTAATGCAGAATTCCATCACCCTGCTCAATGCTATGTTAAATGACTGCCTCCTTCAGAACATATGCTCTTTGGAGGTAGAAACCAAAACTTCTACATATGTGATGAAAATACCAAATGATGGAAAAATCACATGAGAAGTCACTGACTGTGTTCCTAGCACCCCCAAAAACATGATGTATTTCTCACCCTAATTTTTACCCTGTAGTCATGACCTCCTGTAGTCTTACAACTTCTGTTTTTCAAGAGAGTGAGCTATTTCTCTAAAAACAGGGCTAAAACCACCAAAGGAAAGAATTACATAACAAAGACCTTAAATAATAATATGGGTGAAAAAACCTATTAAAAATTCTCTTTGTTTTTTTACCCTTCCCTTCATTAAAAAGCCAAAACATTTTGTTTAAAAGTTAAAATGCAGCACATGGAATTCTACCTTCTTATTCAGTAGAAAATGAAGTGATTTTGCAGTAATGTGAATTAATAAATCAAAATGGCTTTATTAATGCAACTGCTAGTGCTGACACAACAGTGAAAGAAACCAGGGAAATTTCTTCCTTTTCCTGGTGAGAATTGTTCAGTAAGCATCAAAGATGCTTGGGTCCATTTATTCCTGGTCAAGTTCTATGCAAATGTAGCATGGTTTGAAAAAGAAGGGCAACAGATCTGTACAAAATCTGAGCTTTCGTAAATAGGAGTCTGTTTACTGAGACCCACTTGGTTCAGCCTTTGAGGCTAATGGGTACAGTAACTTCACACTCTTGTTTGCAGACTCACAGACAACAGCTCTGTTTGAATTGTCCATCAACTTGGCTGGATACCAACTCTGATGGCAGGAAGATCAATTCCTGCTACCCTAGGCAGAGCTGTCTGGAGTACAGAGATGTCTTTCAATGACAACTTTTCTCTAAGGATTTCCAAAAACAGAGACTGTACAACACTGCACCCTGCACAATCTATTGAGCTTCCTCCCATTTGTCCAAAACTTATCTCAAACATCAGACTCAAAAGGGTCTGGTCCTTTTTTCACCCCTCCAACTTAATCTGTTTTAGCAAAACAAAGTAAGAAACCTCCAATTCATGAGTGACAGCAGTGCTGGCTGCTGAGAGCTGCTCAGGAGGGACAGCAGGACAGACAATAAGGATTTGCTCACCTGGGCAGTGGTCAGTGCATTGCACATTGAACATATGGCTTCTGCATCTTCATCTGTTTTCTTTTTTACTTGCAACAACTGTGCAGCCTGGATGAGGGGTTCCAGGGTTTCCTTAGCCCCACTATTCATCAAATTTTTATCACGTAGCCATTCTTCCAGTTGACTCACATTGTATCTGTACAAAGAGGTAAGAACATCAAGAACATTAATGCCTGATTAGGGATAAATGGAAAGCATGTGCCATTTCCCTTTCCCAGTGCTGCTTTTCTTTGTCCTTATGTGTTTTTCTGTCTTGTTATTTTGTCTTCACACTGTTTTCTTTCAATTAAGGCAGGGATTTTGACTTTCATAACAGTTAGAAACTATGGTCAAAGATTTCCACTAACTAGTCTTTCCCATTTGTTTCTGTTGCTGTTAATTGCATGAATGTGACAAGAAGAAAGGCAAATGAGAGATTTTGTCCATGTTAAAGTACAGTGAGGCTTTGGGATGTAACTTGAGGGACTGGAATGCCCTGGCTAAATTTCCTGACATATGCCAGTAAAATCCATTGAACAAGTGATGTGAAATGCAGGAGATGATTCAGATGCCTTTACCTCAGGATGCAGCAAATAAAGAGGCATCCTCTGCACCACCAGTATACAAAAAAAAAGCAGCAGGTATGTTTGCTATTCTCCTCTAAAAGCTGAGGAAGCAATTACCAACATTTCACCTAGAGCTCTGATTCCCACTTGATAATGAAACACTTTTTGGCTTGCTTCTACCACATTTCCTTGAATGTTAGGTAGGATATGGCCAAAGTCAACTAAGCTGTTTTTAACCAAATTTCACCAAATCAGTTCAACACCATCTGCATCTCTTTGCATGTGGAAGAATAGATATTTCAGATATCTGCAGCTCCATCAAGATGATATTCAGCAATGTCAAGAGTTCAATAAGCTTTCCATCAGTGCACTGAAGAGAACTGTGGAAGCTGTCCCACCTTATCTGCATTCCTTTGCTCCAGGAGCACATGTCCTTGCGCAGGAGGAGGTTGTTGAGTGTTACAGCCCCAATGATGTAGAACATCTGCTTGACCACCTGTTTGATCAGCTCTGGGTCCATGCCATGCTGGCACATCACCGAGTGGAAGGAGTTCAGCTGCCTGATGATGGAGTCCAAGGTGTAGGTGCCCTCGTCGGCAATGCTGGACGTTCTCTTGCGCAGCCCCGTGGGCTTCACCCCTGACACACCCTGGATGGTCTCGTGCTCCAGCATTCCTGAAACTGCATTTGGTTGACACCGTTATTGTAATGACTGAAAACTGCTGATACACAAGGATATTGGGCAAAACAGCAAAGCAGAGAGAGCAGGCTGGGCTTTCTGTTAGCCACAGTTTGCCATGATTTCCAGAAATTGTGTGTCCCATTATATTTGGCAAAATCTGAGTTCACGGGGTTTTGATAAAGATTCCAGCATGTGTGTTTAAAAGGACAGTATGAATCTAGCTCAGGAAAGTACTTTTTTCCTCCTAGGGTCATATGAGCAGTGGAGTCAGCAAACTGAGAGCTGTTCCATTCTTTTAAATGTTGTGATTGGAAAGCATCATGAAAATTTCCACGGAAGTACTGTCTAAACAGAAAATGAAAAGTGTTCTTCATGAAAAAAACAAACCCTCTCTGAACGTTAGCTTTATCACTGCTTGTGATTCAATTCCTCACTGCTGTCAATAACAACAACTAAACATTTTTTCCATATTAATTTCAATTAAGAGTTCTCATGTAATTAAAGTCTAATTTTTCCATGAGATATTTCCCAACAGACAGGGTAACAAAGATCAGATTGTCCTGACAGCTTCTTCCTGCAAATGCCTGATTTATGCCAAGCATGCATAAGGTATACCAATTTATTCTGGCAGTGCCAGAAGAACCAGTCACAGTTTAGTTTGTCCTCTAATCCAACCTGTCCAGAATAGTCCCTGTCATCTCTGAACAGAACACCACAAGAAATATTAATGAAACTCTACTGTTTAGGAAGAAATACAAGATACACCTACTACCACCATCACAATTTTCATTTTGGTACTGTGTTGTGAATTTTAAGGAATTCAGCTTTGCCTTACCAATCATTGGTTGCAGAATATTTTCCAACACTCGGACAAGTTGTTGGTAGATCTGAATAGCCAAGTCACTCAGAACTTGTCTGTATTCAGCTAAATCAAAATTAGTGAGGCAGTGTTCATTTTGACGAGGTGTATTATGCTTCATAAACCCCTGCATTCACAAAATATCAGAAAATAATGCTTCAGTAGAAATATTACACAAACCCAGTATTTTCAAAAATATTACACAAACCCAGTATTTGCATTTTCTTTCATGCAACTGACAAATAATACCTTAAGTCACAGCCCCTCAAAATTTTAGTTTGGAACTTTGTCTGATTGAGGCTAATGCTAGGATTTGCTTTTCAAGTGTCATGTCCACAGCATCTGCTTCCTTAACTCAAAATTTCAAGTCTGTGACACAGGAACAACTCTGCCAGCTTTCTGGCAGGCAAGACACCTTCCCACTCCAGCATGGGCATTTTCACATGGCCAGCTATAGTCAAAAGCACAATTAGGCTCGAAAGAGGAATTGGGCATATCGCAACCTCCAAACATCAACTGGTCTGCCATACTATGGCTAAAAGGCTTAATATGGCCTTTTTGATAGGCAGTGCAGTGAATCATTGCTAAAAACCATAATGGTAGCTGCCAGATCCTCCTGCTTAATCTGAGCTGGCCCTTTTGGGAGCCCAATGTCATCTAGACCCTGGGTCCCAGCCTGCAACAAAGGGAAGCTGGTTCAAATCTTACATCCCTGTGCTTTCCACTGATGCTGTCACCATCATTCCAAAAGGTCTAGCCATTTTAAGAGACTATGACTCCATCTTTTGTACAAGATTTGTTAAAGAGCAGTGCTGACAACAGTGCTGGAGAGCAAGAGAAACCAGAATAAGAGCACTGCTTACCTCTTCTCCACTGTACTGCTTCAAACAGTGCAAGAATCGGCAGGTGTTTGACAGCCAGAAGGACACTGTTTCAAAGTCATCTCCTCTTTTCTGAAGATAAAAACAAACACACTTCAGCAAAGACTGGCAGGAGAAATAAAATAGAATGCAAGATACACAGCTAAATGCTTAAAATACACTTTCTAGTAGATCCTCATTCTGATGTTTTGCAAAACTTTGTGTATTATAGTAATGTATTAGGAAAGCAAGGGTTTTGGCAAAGTGCCATTTAACACCCTCCCTCTTTTCCTAAGTATTTTTCACGAATTATTTCCACCACAGAAATGATCTTTCTGTGTTTTACAGACCCATCCTAATTGCTCTGGGCAGAAATCAAAGGGCAATGTGACTATATTCCCAAAATACCCAATGACTCTTGTGAAGAGCACAGTGGGGAAGACTGGAATGATATAGAGCCAGCAGGAGGAGCAGGAAACAATTCAGTTTTGATGAATGCCACTTACATCACAGCAACTTTGGCAGCCTGAAATGGAAAATGAAACAAAACAACAAACCCTTCTCACCAAAGAACACGGGACTGAGTATATGCTGAGTAGTTCTAGAGCTCCACAGTGTGTACTTCTTTCACTTAAAAATGTTCAAAAATTCCTATGGATATCTCAGCTCCTGCAGGATTGTTTACTAAGTATTTTTTCATAACTTGTAGTTTGATTAAAGGCTTGGCTTTTGACACATCTCTCTCATTTAAAAAATAAAAAAACATGCAAGCATAAAATATATTCATGTCTTAATAATGCCTTCAAGATACACCTGGGCTGAACTCTCCCAGGCAACTCCTTGAAAAGACTTTGGGCAGTAACACATTATCATCAGTGTAATCTGTGGGTGAAGCAAATGAGGAATCTGTTAACCAAAACTGCAAATGAAACTGTTTATTTAAGCGCTCTGGAGAAGATAAACAAAGACTCACTCTGCAAACTCTGACTCCATCCAAAACTTTATGAGCTGAGCTTTAGAGGAGGGAGACTATTCAAAACAAAAAGAAGGTAGTTCTTTTCCCATTAATTCAATGCATCTCTGCTACTATAGGGATAAAATGCCAGCAATATAATTTATTATTTTTTTAACACAACTCTTGGGACTGTAGTGGCAATTCACTGATGACAAACCCAGAGCCAATTCATTGAAAGCCTTTTCCTCATTCTCCTAACAAAAAACCAAGAGCAAATTTTAAATTAACATTTTTTTTTCTAATCTAAGCAGACTAACTAACCTTTAAGACTTTTTTGATGCCATTGATAGTGGAAGTCAACAACGACCGCACTTTCTGGTCATCGTTGAGGTAATCTGCATGGCGCACACACATGAACAAAATATATGCTGGGAGTCCTGGAATCAGGTTGACAGCTACCCCACGTGGTTTCAGCTCTTGGGAAAAACAAACACACATTGTCTTGTTAAGTGTCAAGTCATTAGAAGATGTTATATGAGGTAATTGCAACCTCCCCAGTTAATAGCATAAACATGTATATACACATATATATATAATTTGGCCAGTGAAAACTCAGAGCAAAACTAAGGGCCACTTTCTTGGTAAAAGAACAGAATAAGAAAATATAAGTGCTTGCTTAAAATATGCAGGCATGTTAATATGTACTCATCAGGAATGACAATTAGATTACAATACACATTCAGAAACTGTAGATAAACTGAACACTGTCAAAACCAAAATAAGCTATTCATTTCCTAATGCAAATTCTGTGTTCTCATCATTCATTTCTCAGTGTGTATGGAAGCAGAGAAGGCCAAAAATGAGAAAGATGCTTACCTAAAATAAGATTCTTGACAAGTTTTTGTTCATCCTCCTTCTTGTATTCCAACATCCCTTGGAAGTCCTTTTCTTTCCGTGGAATGTTAACTGGACGAATAGGTTCATCAATGATTTGTCCAGGTGATATGTTCTCCATCTGGCCCACTTCAGAGAGAGAATGGAAAGAAATATTACATTTTCCAGTGAAACTAATACATGCCAGAGACATTTCTGTAACATTCCTGAGGAAAACCCTGGCTCCAGCAGGTCAGGGAAGAGAATATTAAGAGCAAAACTGAGAAAACTCATTGGTTGAGAAAAAGGTGGTTTAGTAAGAGAAGGAAAAGGGGCTGGGGGGCAGGAAGCAGAGCAGAGGCAATCACCCATGATAAACCCCACCCTGAGGGAACTGATGTCCAGCCAGTCTCAAACAAGAGCTACCTCGTGTGCAAAATTCCCTCCTGTGGTTCCTGACATTAGGAGGTGCAGCACATGGAATATTCCTTTGGCCAGCCTGGGTCAGCTGTCCTGGCTGTGTGCCCTTGTGCCCTCCCACCTCAGATTACTGATGGGACAAACTGAGGAAAAAAGGAAACCTTGACACTGTCCAGCTCTGCTCAGCAGGAGGCAAAACACCAGTGCTCCCAGCAGTGTCACAGACTCAAATCCAAAACACAGCATCACTCAGGCAGCTATGGTGAAAGTTAACTGCATCCCAGTCAGACCCACTGCATCTTTTTAGTTAATTAGGCAATAAACACAGACCAAACTATATTTTCAGGAGCATTTTCCCACTCTGTATTATGCATGAACATTACTGTGACCTTGTCCAAAGAAGTAACTGAACGATATTGTAAGATTTTTTTTAAAAAAACACTTAGTTGGAGTAACTAACTTTCACATTCAAAGGAAAACTGGGTAACTAATTTTTGCCTGGTTCATATTTAGTACTGCTTTTCTCTTGGCAAAACCAGATACTGTCTGAGTTCACAAACACTGCAGAAAACCTTCCTTTATGTTTGAATACTTTCTGCCTTCAGAGAAACATCAATCTCCTTTTCTGATCTTCTAAAGGTTCATAAAGGAACACACAGAGGTCTGAGCATTCATCCTGCAATCAACAGAGGCTAAAGCTACTGAAGACCTCACAAGTGCTAAAATAGATGGGTATGATGACCACCAGATCACAAAGTAAACCAAAATCTCTCTCTCAAAATATAAAAGTACCTTCGAGTTCACCGATCTTCTTAGCAAACACTTTCAGCTGCTTCTTTAACTTGCGAACAGTTTTGTCCTGCTTTTCCAGCTGCTCCATTAAATCCTGTGAATTCAAATAAGGGAAGGATTAAGATATGGGGACAATCCTGGAGCGTGTGACAGAGACAAGAAGAGTGCTGTTATAGAGTTATGAGGCAGTGAGGAAAGCTGAACAGAAGTGCCATCCTCTGGCCAAGGGCTGCAAGCTGGTACACTGCCTATAACACAAGCCAAATATTGCAAATATTATTAAGTTATATGCAGCATGACAGAGGCAAAGCTCATAGGCAGGTAGATTCTGCAGACACTCAGAATGAGGTCAGTTCATACAGCAGAAGATATTTTGCTGCAAACACATCTCCCTCATGCTTTCTCCCTGCTCTTCCAAATGCCTCACAGAAATTATTTTCTTTATTATAAAACAGCTATTCTGTATTTATTCCTGTCTTTAAGACTGACTCTTATTCAGACCTATCCATGTTATCAGAGGATGACAGAGATTCCTAGAAAGACCATAACTTGCACTCAAATTTACCAAATTAAACATCCAAACAACATTTCTTGCTGTCATCAAATTTCCTTACACTGAAACTGGTTTCTTACATGTTTTCATTCTGTACCTCAATAAATCTAGCATCTAAAGGTCCCATTCTTTTAATAAACTGTATTTGTCCTTCAAAGGAACACTCCCCAGAAACCTATCTTTGAATAGTTCTGTGACATATCTGTTGTAGTACATTAATAAAATAATCATGTAATTAAAAAAGGGAAAGTCATTCTAAAGAAAGCAAAACCTCAAGCTCAAACAACCTGAAAGACATTCCAGGTTAGGTGTTGGAAAGCAGCTTAGAAGAAAAATCTTCTAAGCAGGAGGATTATTCTTGGTACTGGTAGGAACATAAGGGATCGTGAACTCCCGGCAACAAAAACATCATCTGGGAAACTACACCTCTTCTGAAGTACTCAAAAACTTTAGTGCAGCATGGGCACAAACCTTAATCACATAGTGAAAGAGTTTATGAGCCCATACAATATACTTGAGCAGTCAGACATCAGGCCTGCTGACAACAGAATCGAGGCCATGCTTCACATCCAAAGCAGTGTTCAATTTCACAACAGAAATCCTATTAATAAACACTACATACTGGTCAGATAAATCAATTTCTCCTGAAACTAACAAAAAAATGCATGTATGTTCAACAGACTGTTTTGAATGTATCAGGGATGGGATGTGATTTCAGAACAGCCACTATATGAGGATGAATAAAGTTTTTCTATGGTTCCTCTAAACAGATTTAACAGATTTCATGTCTCATTAAGATCTAGAAATTCATAAATTATATTCTTTCAAGCTCACATATGGCGCTGTCTTTAATTACTGTGAAAATATTATCACAATGTCATTCTTCATATTTTGCATTTCTGAAAAATATTAAAATAAGAATAAATTGCATCTATGATTAGATTGCTCGCTTTCATATTCACCTTGGTAAGGACCTGTATGATCAGTCCTCTACTTTTCTGAACTGAATCTAAATGTATCAAAGTTTCAAAATAAAAGAGTAGTTGTGAAAATTGAACATCTTTTACATCATGTACTTCTGTTCCAGGGCAGTATTAAGTGGTACTGAAAAAGAAACTGCTTTGCTCACAGCGCAAGGCTCGTATTAGTAACAAAACTGTGCATCAAAAAGAAACACAGATTACACAAAGGACATTAAGACTAACAAAAAAAGCAGTGAAGGAAGTAATTGGCATCGTGAAGCTCTCTGCAGGGGGATTTCCTCTGAAAGGGAGAAAGGAGACAGTCTGCTTTTCATTAGTGCTTCAGAAACAGCGACCGAGACAACAGAAAACAGGGTTCACGTGAGCTACATACAATCATCCTCTTGTAAAGGGAAATCCGGTACAACTGATACTTCTTGGGATCATCTGCATACAACTCCTCATAAAACTGCAAAAATATGGACAGGATTGGTTTCCTCCCTCCCTCTGAGACACTGAAACTTCAGTGAGCACTGTACTGATTAAATCAGAATACAACAAGATCAAGAATCTCCCGCTTTTAGGGAGTCTAGGCCTCAGTTGTGCTCATGCCAGCACCTCTCAGAGAGAAGCTGATGTAGGTGAGTTGCAAAACAGATCTTTTAAAAATGGGCTATTCTAGGACTGTGAAAGCATGGAATACAACCTTTGTGAGAACAGGGACAGGACATTTTCTTATGCTAATCAAGATGGGATTGCAGTGAACACTACAATTCTAACATGGCATCTGGAAAGCTGCAAATTGTTTCCACTCCAGGGCTCAGAGTGGAACTGAAACATACACTTGGCTTGGAGTGGACTTGCAAGACTCAAACATCTGACGTGAAATACTGAGGAATGAGTCTATATTTAACAAGCAAAATTACATTCTGTGTATTTGAAAACAAAGAGAACTCCTCTGGGATGTAATTACATGACTGTGTGTTGTCTTGGGAACACAATGTGATGAGTAGGTCTCTGGGGGAAAAATGGCTAAAAATCGTAACATATGACACAGCAGCAGGAGGGAGCTGCTGAGACAAACATTCACCATCTACCTTTGTGAGAGACTCTGGCTGCTGAGGCAAACTTGCACTTTTAGCCAGTTCTCCAACATGGATCAGCTGAATTATCTGACACTTTGCTCACAATCTTTGGTATTAAGACAAGACCCCAACAGTGATAACTTCTGTCATGTACATTAGCAGGGAACAGTTCACCTTGGCTTGTCTGGAGGAAGCAATGGCACTCACAGCCAGGATTTTTCTGGCTGAAGTAGTTTGTTTCCCTTTACCAATAACAAGCCAAACATATGCCAACAGAGGTTTCTTTGGAAGATTTTCCCAGAAACGAAGTAGCACACATAGGATGAACATACTCCTTTGTGGAAGAAGGTAGCAAGTTTTGCCCAATCCTTCCTTCACACAAAAATGTTGTGCAGCACACATGGAATATCAGCTACTAGCTAAGTGACTTCCAAGCAAGTTTCTTTTTATGGAACTATTTCTTTTTTCAAAACATATTGAATAGCTGGAGCTTGTAAAATGGCGGATTATCTGTGTAGCTTCAGGCAGGGAAGCGATAAATGGAAAGATAAATTACATTAAATAATTAAAGAATTACATCAGAGTTTTTTCAACGAAATAAACAAACTAACATATTTCAGGGGAAACACCCCTCCCTGGCATTATGAGTTTTTATGACTTCCCTGAATACCAACATTCTATTCAGCCATGACTAAACTCACCAGTTGGAAGCTGGGATCCACAAGCTTCCTCCATGCCCCAAACTTGAGACCAATCTCCTGAAACATTATTACTCCAGGAGCTAATCTCCCATTAGCTTACACTCAAGAAAACCACCACCTCTGTGCAATTTTTCTGCAGGAAGCTGCCCTGTGAAGGATGATAAGGTGCCAGAGGTGTGGCAGGTGTGTGAGTGCTCCTGCAGCCCTGTTTCCTTACCAGGTTCTCGTTGGTCAGCCGGGTGATCTCGTGCTGCAGGCTGGCCTCGATGCGCGCCTCGGGAGGCAGCTGCAGGTTCTGGGCCAGCAGCTGCTGCTGCCTGTTGTTCTCCTCCTTCAGGCTCTGGATCTCACCCCGCAGAGATTCCAGCTCGTTCTCGTGGCTCTTCCTCTGAGACTGAAGCTGAGACTCCAGCAGCCTAAGGAGGGTGAGCAACAGTTTGTGTGAGCAACTCAAAGTTACATCCCCGGCTCTCAGAGGGAGTGTAAAGCTTTAGCTGCTGCTCAGGAACAATTAGCCATGGCTTGCAAAGGAAAATGAAAAAGGCAGAGTACTCTTTAAACCCTTTAGTATGCCTTCTAATTAAATTAAGCTGGCAAGATCAAAAAGTGGAGAGAGAGAAGCTAATTGTGACACTGCTCTGCATTTCCTTTGATTGAACACAGACTGTACAGGGTGCCACTGTGGCAATAAATGTGAAGCTAAGTCTTCTCAGATTGACTGAAGGGGCTCTAAAGAGGTTTTACCTCTAAACAAATCAAATAATCCTAGATGAAGATGACACTATGTTCACTTAAGTTAGCACCTTGCAATATTAACAATAGAAAATATTTTTAGAGTTAACTTTTTCAGCTTAATTGCAAATGCACGTGGATAATCTTTATTTTTGCATTAAACCCAACATTTTTCAGAGGGTTGTCCTTAATGCACAAAAGGTCAACAACAGAATCAGACTCAGGACTGAAATCCAGGAGCTTTATCCTCACCACTAACTCATTCTTTCCCCTTGGGCACACCACATCTCAAGTTTTTCTCACTGTGAAGTGGGGATAACACGTACCAGCCTCCTGCCAGGCAGTGCTGGGGATCTACTCCTGCTTGCAAGGCACTGTCCAAGGGCTCTGACTCATAATTTTGTACACACACAGGAAATGACAATACTAGTGACTACCAGTGTTCAATTAAACAATATTTCAGGGTTTAAATATGCATAAGGCAGGAACACTTATTAGTAACTAGACTGATGAAGCACACAAGGGTAAACAGTCATTCACCTGCAATGCTCTGCCATTTAATATAAAACTTCTTGTCTCTACAGTGCCAGGACAAGAGGCACAGAGCAAACCAACTCCCATCCTGTCTGCAGAACACTTGCTCTGGGTTAGATCTTCACAAGGTTATACAACAATGTTAGGGGCAGAATGTGTTAGCAACAGAAAAGGAAGGACTTTAGTTATAGCAGTCATTGCAAAATACCACTTTCTGTAGTCACTGCTACCACTGAAGCACATCAGCAGGGCTGTGCAGTGAATTAGCTGTCAGGGCAGGACTAGGAAGCATTTTGGAAGTCAGGGATACCAACGAGCACACAGAGCCAGACACCCCATGACCAGCACAGTCCTTGCAGAGACCACAGTGGTCCCACTGGGGCTCCAACAGGACCACGAGGAAATAAAGATGACTTCTCTTTCATGATTGTTTTGTGACTTACATTTTGAATCTGGCATGGAGAGACATGGGAGAAGAATGTTTAATTTACTGACCTTGAGACACAAGGAGAGTAAGACCCATATCAGTTTGAAATTTAAGAGTACACTGATCCTACTTAATAATTTAATAATTACTAAAATAATTTTACTTCTTTAGGCTGAAAAACTGTGAGGAACATCAATTCTGAAATCTGGTGTAAAGGCATACAAATAGTACATGGCTACAAATGCTTTCCACCTGTGGAGCTTTTGGTATTTTACAGTCTACTTTTGTGCAAATACTCCTATGAATTGTGTTGGCTGTTGTGCCATCTTAAACTTTTTAAATGATAAAACCTGACAAGGGGGAAGCTTCTGGGACTAGGTTTGAGGAGACTCCTTAATTTCTATAATTTGCGTTGAATTTTTTTTCCTAGCTGTTAAAGCAATAGAAGTACTGTAGCTAAAGCAAACCCATAGCAAGGGGCACAGTTAGCTAGAAAAGAAGATGCAAATGAAGGAAAAAAAAACCATTCTGAGAAGTCTGGTAACCTGTTGGCTTGTTTTAACCCTTCATAAGCCAGCCAAAGTTCTCCGTCCTCATTCAGCATATGATAGTCCTGGGGAGATTGCCTTTCAAGAAACGTGTTTAAAAAATACAAGAGATATATGTGATGGTGATGAGGTGACATGGCAAGGACATTACACACTATATTACAGTTACCATAAAAGAGAAACAAAAAATGATCTAAAATTAGCAAATTACTTTTCTTGTTTATGTGCTTTTCTTCTTCATGATGCAATTCAGCTCTCAGCGACAGCCCAGCTGGTTACAGCATTCTGTGCTGTTACAATAAACACATTGCCACAGACTATTGTGACCACTGAGGTTCAGAGGGTGACAAACCAGCCTGGGGAATGGCACCCAGGCTGGGCCATGCTACCATTAGAGGCTACGATGGAAATCCAGAAAGCTTGATTTTACATTTCCCCATTATTTCCAAATCTTTTCAAATAGTGCAACAACAATTTTCCTAATGAAATCAAATTATAACCCCAGCTATGAGTGTTCTCCAGACATACATGGATAGAACTGACCAAACACAATGTACACAGTGTGCCACAGCCGACCCCAAGTGACCACAGAATAAAGAAAGAACCTGTACCTGTTTGTTTCCTTCAGTCCAATATATGCCTGTGCTATTTCTCCTTTGTCTTTCATCTTCTGTACATCCTCCAAGAGGATTGTGGCATCTGTCATTGTATGCTGGAAAAAGAATGGCAATTCCAGTAAATTTAGCAACATAAGTGCTCCTTGAATCCATGTTTTCTTCATGTGGAACACTAATCCTTGAGTAGCCACATTAAATAACTGTGGGTACCTGAGCAAGAGGTTGGTCCATAATTTCTATGTCCATTTGGTTTATCTTTTAAAATAAATGCACACAAAATGGTCAACTGTTGGTCTGTCTAGTAAGTGGGTACATGTGTTAATCTCTTTCCATTTGTTCATCACATAAAAGGAACAAAATAAATTTCACAGAATGTTGAATTTGCATTTTATTCAAATTACCAGGAACAGCTGCTAATACTAAAACTGAAGCAGCATAGTTTTGCCAGCTTAATTCTATTAACATTTCTTAAACATAGCATTACATGGAGTCTTTCAAAGCTCAAAAATAAGAACTATTTCTCACTCATGTATTTTAAATACACTGTCAAAGCAGAAAAGAATTGACAAGAGCTTGAGATTTTCTAATTTAGATAGCAACATAGTACCATTTTGTTTCAGTTTTGGATGTTTATTATCCACTTTTGCTTTTTCTTCAGTAAAACTTGAAATACTTAATAGATGTTTACAGTCACCTTGGCCAGTCTGATCTGAGTCATTACCATGGAGTACCACAGGACTTTAATGAACATAAGAGATGCAATTCTGACTTTCAAAACAAGCAGATGCTGTTTTCATGAGCACAATTTTGTGAAGTATTTACAATAACAGCTTTGTGGATAAATGATGGAGCCTAGATCTCTATGTCTAGTATGATTTGTGTTATCCAGTATGAAAAACAATAAAATATGTAAGCTCCTCAAAGAATTATTCCCAACATCTTTATGAGACTTTGAGGTTTTTCTACTAATAATTTACTCCAGAGTAAAAGTGCTGTATCTCACCTGCCAATCTATCAAGCTCTAGCAGTCTGAACATCTCTCATTTAGAGTCAGCTCAGTTTCTTATACTCTTACACGTGTACAACTACATTTTCTAATCAAACACGCAGCAATTCCCATCCAGTATCCAGAGATGACAATGTGAGCCCACAATGTTTGCTGCTTGCTGAGGACAGCAAACACTCTAAAGTAAGGTACTTCTTCATACCATAGACACCTAATTTGTTGTGAAATATAAGGGCTTTGCAAGTTAACAGAGGCCTGGTTCCCAGATCACAGTGCTCCCTGGATCACTGTCCTTACCCCTCAAATATACTCAGCAAGAAACATGATGGAGCTGACTACACCAGTTCCTGAATCCTTCCTTTCATATTCAGGTTGTCATAAACCAACAGTTCAAAACTGTAAAATCTGCTTGTTTTGAATTAACTTGTTTCCCTGTGCAAAGCATGAAGATGGGGATGCAGAGGTCACAGAATTAATGGAAAAGTTATTCAATAATTCAAGGTAAAATGCAAGAACACATAGGTTACTTAAGAGGCAGGGAAATGACAGCTCAATATTGTTGAGGATTATTTTAGTATTTAGAAATTCTGGTTTGTAACTGTAGAAGAAAATGTGTACCTTATCCTCCTGGCAATCAAATTGGTAGGCAAGAAAGAAGAGAAAAAAAACATTAAAAAATCTGTCTGTGCTGCAGCTGCCCAACCTAAAAAGCAGAAGCTATCTGCAAACTGGCTGCTGGCCATCCCACAGGTCACCTTCCTATTTCCCTCATACTCACAGCCACTGTAAAATCAACCCTTGCATCCCACCACTCTGAGAATGTTATTGAAAGATTTACTAAGTATTTCTTTACATTGCTCTAAATACTACAAAAAATGTGTTCTGTTTTCTTTGCAGTCAATCATTTAAAACAAGACTTACACATCATCTTCATGCACCACAAACTCCCAATTTACTTAGGACAAAGATAGACATAACTTTGCAGCAGCAAAGGAAAGATGACATATCTGTTCATTCCTTGCTGCAGTTATGACACACAGGATAGCTCAGTTCAGTGGAAATTGCTAGCTCCTTGATTTGCATGATATCTTTTCAGGTTGAATGATTCTTATTTGCAAAGCTATTACTTCCCTAACTATGTCATCAGAGCTTTTTAGGTGATGATTTCAGTGGTTGTAATCTACTCCTCTTTAAATAAAAGCACATAGCACCTATCAAGCAGTAATATGGAATTTATTTATCTTCAGAGGTTATCTTTACAAATGTTACTGACTTGCAATCATACAGATGTAAACAAACTGTTCCTTTTGCTCAACTATTAATTGAAAGGAATTCCTGAAAATTCCTTTCAATTTTCCAGTCCAAAGGCACTAGAGAAATGACACAGCTCCCAATGAGAATTATTTGTGCACTGTTAAAGGAGTCTTGAGGGGGAATCAGACTTTTGGTACACCTTCACATGAGTGCTGGTAGAGAAACCCCAGACTGGGTGATTAATACAAGCTCCTAATTCAGACTGCTGTGATTTGTGCACTAATAATGGACCAACGGATTACACTTAGGAAGATTTTCCAACCTAGACTACTTTCTTCTGCCACTTCAAGCAGGCTGTTAATAAATAAAGCATGTTAATGATGCAGTGTAACTCTCCTACCTGCTGAGTGTGATTTACCTTGGGCTGAATTGCCTCTTTCTGGCTCACAAGCTGAGACCTCAGGATGAGAACTTCTTCCTTGCGTACTTCCAGCTCCTCACTGACCGAGGTCAGCTGGTCCAGGAGGACTCTGTATGCTGGGGCACCAGGAGCAGTCACCTCTGGAGCTCGTGTCTCTGTGAGGGCCTTCTGCAGCTCATTCAACTCGTTCTTCAGTTTTTTATTCTCAGATTCAAGCTCTTGACGCTGTAAGAAACAAGGACAGTCCTGTCACCCAGCAGCACTGCAACATGTCTGTAACCCACAGGTACAAAACTATGGACAGAAATGGTAAAAATTATGTGCAGCTGCAAGAAATCCATCCATCTCCCCTGTATCCCTGGCCCCTTGACTATGGTCAATAGTGGCTGGAAGGATTTCACTAACAGGACTAACCTTTTGTCTGAAATGCAAAACCAGAGTCTTGGAGTCCCTGTGGCCCAGATGACCCCAAGGTGTTGAAAAGTCTCTTTTTCCCAGCCCCGGGATCGAAGAAGGAGTCAGGATTCCTCGGCTGTGGTTTTCAAGGTTGTTTACTCTCTGTTATCTAGAACATTCTTTCTCTGGCCTGCTGAGGTCTGTCTAGCAAGTCAGTCCATGGCACACTGACTGCCCTTGGGGCGGTGTTATCTTTTTATACTAAAAACTACGTCTACTTTATTTACAATAATTTTCCAATACCTATCACCTATGTTAGACAGTGTGTTTCTACTCTAAACCAATCCAAAAGTGCCACCATCACACAGAAGATGGAGGCTAAGAAGAAGAAAGAAGAAGGACAAGGCACGCCCAAATCCCTCCATCTTGGCTTCTGAATCCCCATTCTAAAAACCCCCAACATTTTACTTTTTCACTCTGTGACAAATTATCATTCTACTTAAACTCTCATGGCTTGTAAATCTTCACATAAAGTTGGTAATTTTCTCCATAGGTTCAAATCAAAGGCACAGGTGTCTTTAGCTTTGTGCTAGGGGCTCGAGCCCTCCAGGGCAGCCAGAGGGATGTCCTGGGTTCTGACATCAGAGCACACTCACATGAATCAGACAGATTTGATGGCAAACAGAATTGCCAATCTTTTTTGCCTCTTATTCTCCCCTTAGCAAAAAGAAAAAAAGTTCACAACAAATAGTGGTCAGCAGGCTAAGAAAATTTTGCATCACTATTAGGAAATATTTTAGCTTTAGTGGTCTAAGATAGGCAGAAATTTAAATAATGTTTCTGAAAAAGAGACCTACATTTATCACTGTATTTTTGCTAAGATTAACTTGCAAGCTGTACTAAGTGTTTTAACAGAGAACTCCCCCTGGCTTAGGGGATCTATTTGTTTTGTATCCCCAGCTACACATTCTACACCTCAAAAAGAGCAATCCTACAATGAAATGACTGCTGGGGAATATTTGTTCTAATTCCTCCAGCTACTATTTGGAAACAGGAGGGCTGATGTAATTTTCTATGCCAGCACACACAATTGGTGGCAAGAGTCCTACTAGAAAAAACCCAGAAACCTCTGTTTTAGAATTACCTTGAGCGACTCATACTCCAACTCTGCACCTCTTATGGGAGGCCTTTCTTCCTCCTATGAACAAATACAAACAAGTGTGAAAACTAAAAATCCTTCACTGAGGTAGAAATACAAAAGAGAACTCAAATTATTTTCCTTTAAAACTGTAAAACACTCATTCTGGTACTGCTAACTGCTTTAGACATCTCAGTAAGTTTGAATATTGGCATTGTCCCCTTTACTTCTGAGGTTAATTGGTTAATATTAATAAAATCACATACTGTCACTGGCAATGAGACAGAGCAGGATGAATCCCACTATGCTAAAGAAATTCACTGGTAGAAATATAATAAGAAACAATTGCCAAAACTGGTTTCATAATTTTCTAAGAACTTAAGGAGATCAAATCAGGAGAATTGACATTACAATCAGCTAAGGTGTCTAAGCCCAGTGCATTGGCTATGTATCCTGGCTGAAACACTTCTGCCTAAAATGAGTAATTACCCATTCTCCCCATCATTTAATTCAATTTCCTTATGGCTATTCCTTAATAAAAACAGCCTTTCAGTCTTTTTTTTTTTAAGCAAAGTCCCAAGCACTTTTTGTTTTGTCTTCCACGAGAGGATCTCAAGGACCTTGGAAAACAAAATAAGCAGTCCCTAGAACTAAGCACCAGTATGAAACTTGTCATTAAGCAAAGCAAATGCTAGAGGAAGATAAAGATTTAGTGAAAGCCAGTCAGCATTCACAGAGCTACTGATTCACAAGAAGGGACACTGTGGTGTCAGCATTTGATCAGCTGCAAGGAGCCCACCTTAGCTTTAGCACGGAGAGCCTGCTCCTCCTTTCTGTCCAGTTCATCCTGCAGGGACTGCTTTTCCTGCTCCAGTTCTGAAACCCGTTTCTGCAGCTTGAGGAACAGAGACATGTCCAGCGCTGCTTTTTTCTCACTAGGCTCCTGCTTCAGAAACAACAGAGGCAAGTCAAGAACGATTCCACTTCCACAGCACAAGGAAGCACAACCGTGAGTAAAGATGGGAAACAGACTGGGGAAAGAGAGGAACACAGAGATGTTACTTGATTCTGAGCATTGACTACCTAAAATATTTCATCAGCTATCAAACACTATTTTAAAAAAGGATTTACTAGTAGAAAATGTTTCTACACCTAAAGCCTAGCAAAAGAAAGCACTAGGCACTACCTAGTAGACAGGAGGGCTAAAACTAAGCATACCTTATAGTCTTACTTGTTTGAAGGGGGGAAAGTAAAAAAAAAGAAAAAGTTTGTGGTTAGACTCACCTGGAAACAACTCTAAATAAGGGCTTTTTTGTGTGTTGGTTTAGTTTTCAATGATTTCTTTAGTAAGTACTCTAGCTAAAGAGAAATCTCTCTGGCAATTTGAAGGTTAATTTAGTGGGATATGATACAAAAAATTGGTAACAGAAAATATATTTTATGCCTTTTTGTTTTTAGTGTGCTAATTATACAGCCTGTTCTGAGCCTAATTCATCAGCTTCTTCACTATTCTCTGGGCAAGGACCAGTGTTTGCAATCTGAAGGTGCATTAGAAATTGTCCATCAGCCTTTTTGTACTTTATGTACTGAGAAGATCAAAGTATTTACCATGAACTGTACCATAAAATTTTAAAGCCTATAAAAGGAAGTAGAAAATTAATATTAATGACTATCAGACAAGCAAGCACAGCCATTTCCACCTCATCTCCTTTTACTGTTGAGGGGAAGAGTCATAAACCACACCAACAGCTCAGGCAAATGGAAAGAGACTTTTGAATTTTCTGGCTTTACTTGTTTGCCTTGAGGTGGACCTGACTTTTTAATGTGGTTTTGTATAATTAATCTATATTGTTAGTTTAGAGTTGGAACTGGAGAATGCTGAGGGGTTAAACAAAAGAGTGCTGCATTTGTTCACACTCTTGTGTGAGTTCATTTCTTCATTCATATTCTAAAACCCAAAGCTGGCTCTGGAACAGCAATTCAGCAAGTCTATCAGCCAAAGGAAAAGCTGGCATTTGGCTCATCTGTGACATCCCATCTCATGTAGTTGCACTGTCCTCCTCCTGACTACCCTTGAATGTAGGAGCATCATCCTGAAACCGTTATGCAAGGTGAGAAACATAAGTGGGAAGGCAAATGATGACAGAGTGCACAGAGAGGCTGTGCCAGCCCCAGTGCGTCAGGATATCTGCATCCAGAGCAGAAAATCATTCTCTGTGGAGGCTTTCCAAGCCTGTCAAAAGCCACCCTGCAGATCCCTAACCCAGGCAGAGGGCACACAGGGTGTGCTGTGCTTGGCTTACAGCTAAGGAGATGCACAGAGAAAACTTTAACTCTGGAAAGTGCCAAGCACAGCCAGACCTCCACCCTGAGGGCTCTGTGTTTGCAGTCCCACTGTGATGGGTGGGCTGGAAGGGGAGTTACCTTGGAAACTATAAGCAATGCCTTGGAGTTGCACCACAAATGATTTATGGTTATTATTCATTAGCTGAATCAAGTCATCTTTCTGGACATTTTTGAACATCTTCCTGATCATTTTTCCAAACACTCTGGGATTTGTATTGCTGCATATGCAAAGGAAACTCCCATTCTGTGAGTTTGATTCCTCTCTATGAAATAGAGAAAACCTGATCCAACATGAATTTCTCATCCCCAACAGGAAGCTCATTCCATGTAGCTACTAAGGATGCAGCTTGCCATTTTAGATCATTGCCTATACAGTAGGCAGGCTCCTCAGGAAGTCTCACTGGTTCTCTGAGCTCCCACTTTGGCCTGAATAAGTGATTGTGCTTACCAACACTGACAACCAAATGTTTCACAGATGTAAATCAGCTGGATCACCAAGTATCTACTCTGTGCTTACAGTAATACAAGAAAAATTCAAAGCATACTTTGACAGTCTTTTTACACAGGATCATAACTAAGGAATAGGTGTTCTCTAAAAGGAAATGGAGAAAGTTGGATTAAAGCTTTAGATATCTCAGTGTAAGGATATGGTGTTCAGAAGCACTTATGAAAAAAAAAAGAGAAAGGAATGAGTTCAACCACGTATCAGTGAAAAGTTGTGGGGGATTTTTAACATTACCTCCATCCTGAGTGGTAAATCTTCTGCTTCTGTGATCTCAGAGCTGAAAGTATATTCAGATTCATTGCTACTGTGAGTTGAGTCCGTTCTTTTGTGCCCAGGCTTGGGGATGCTCTGAAGTGCAAGTGGAACAAATCAGTACCAGTACCTGGCTTTCCCTGCCACTGTCTCTTCACAAGCTTTAGCTCAGCTTATAATATTTGGTGTTATGTCTCAGTTATCAAAATTAATAAGAAAATATTTTTGATTCTGGTCTCTCCAAAGACCTAAAAGCCTATGAGATATAGTTAGGACTCAACTCCATGGAGACAGGTCAGACCCTACACCACCAAGGAGTGCTGCAGAAAGCAGAACCAAACAAGGATGCAGCACTTTGTGGGAAAGAAACACTCAGATTACAGGAAGCACAGGCAGCTTTTAACTTTTTACTTTTTAACTTCCCAGACATTCTATTGAGGAATAGTTTATATTCCTGCCACATAGAACATTCCTAGGACTACTTAAAATTTATCACTGGATGAAGATGGCTCAAACAACCCCAGCAGATGTGAATAACTTGAGGGAAAAATAAGGGTGGACAGCACAAGTAATACCACCAGGAAAGTCACAGCAGAAATTAATTCAGCCTTCTTCACAGATGTGACAATTTTTTTTTTTTTTTAATCAACAACAAATTTTAAAGGTACTTGTTTTGGCTGAACTAATCAAAATAAACAGGATTTAAAAGGACAAATTCTCCTTTCAAGTACAGGTGACCAACACATACAGCTGACAGCACTTACCAACTTATCCCACTACTGTCACAGACATATTTTCTGAAAAACGCTTTTGCTAGGATTTTTCTCCTGAGAAGCTGAGAAGCCTCAGAAAAGAAATGTAAACAATAACTATCTGATGGCTGTGGAATGTGGTCTGGAGATGGTTTACCAATAGGTGCATCTTTGGTCTATTGTGGTTGTTTTTAATTAATGACCAATTCACAGGTCCAGCTGTGTCAAGGCTGTGAGCAGTCACAAGATTTTATCATTCATTCCTTTCTTTGCTAGCCTTCTGATGTCTCCTTGCTCTTTCTTTAGTGCAGTTTTAGTATATCATTTTCTTTTCATATAATATCTGTCATAAAATAATAAATCAGCCTTCTGACACATGGAATCAAGATTCTCATCCCTTCCCTTGTTGGGGCAGCCTGCAAATTCCACACCCTAGACTCTGCCTGAACACAGGTGTAAACAGCTTTGGATTTCTGAGCCGTGGAGCCACTCACCACCATCAGGTTCATCTCATCCTTGAGGTCGTCGTAGCGCTCCTCCAGGCGGCTGAACTCATTGAGCAGGTTCTGGTACCGCAGCCGCTCGTCGTTCAGATCCAGCTCCAGCTGCTTCGTCTCCTCCACCAGCTTCTTCTCCATCGACTCTGCCACACACAGCAGGGATCCCAAGTGAGAATTCCAGCCCTTCCCACCATGCAGGGCACCCATGCAGGAGGTACAGGCCTGTGTCTGCACCTGAGGAACAGCCTGCCGTTTGAAGCTGGTGTTTGTGCTTCTCTGGGCAAACATTCAGCCAAAAACATGAAGGGCCAAAGCAATATTGTGGCAAGCACAGAAGTGCTCACTCAAACAAGTTATTTATTCTGCTAATACCTTCCATAGGTGATTCTAGGAGGAAGGAAGAAGAGGCACTAGCCCGTTGCTGTGCTATGTAAAGCAAAATGTGAGGTGCTTTACACCTCAAGCATCCTGGTCCTCCTCATCACAGCTCCCTTCATCACAGCCCTCACATCTAGAGTTAAGCTTTCCTGGCTGCTGCCTACACAGTCACAGAGCCAGAGAAGTTGTAGTGGATAAACTGTATTAAGTATCAGAGCTGCCTTTTAAAAATTGAGGTGCTTTGGAACAGTCAGCCCCCTAAAAAAGGCCCCAAACCCTTTAGGATTTCGTGGAAATTCAAATGGTAAATAACTCTCATGTTTGCAAGTTCTTAAAAAAAGAGATGAATGCACAAAAAGGAATGTAAACTAAGGCAAATTAGCCCAATCCATGCAGTAGAGTGTTGCTTTACTAGATAGCATGGAGTAGAGAATCTGAATGAAGAGAACAGAGCCAACCTGTTATTTCCCTGGCCTGGTCATGGATGCGGCGGTTCAGCTCCTCCTTTTCTGTTTTCAGTAATGAGTTCTGCTCCTTCAGCTCTGACACCAGCTACAGAGACAATAAAGTATTTGACTCAGAATGCAGTTCATCTTCCATCAGTAGTTCTAACAACAATGGCATCTTTGCTGTAACAGAAGTTCAAATACTTAAACTGTTCTTCACAAAGTGGAACTGGTGAACTAAGTTGTATCTTAATTTCCAAATTACATTTCTTAAATATGTACCACTGTTGACTCCCCTGTATGTTCTGAGCCCCATTTCTGATCAGATGCTAAAACTGCCCTGAAGCACTCCACAGTGCCATGTATTTTTCAGTAAAGTCCCAAAGATGTAAATGGCTCATTAAAACAGAAATATTCATAAAATAGTAACACATCTGGTAGTTCTATGGTAAATTCCATTGCATTGGGTAACACCAAAATTTAACATCTTGCTGTGCCCTAAAGCTGTGTCACTTAACCTGTGTTCAGGTTTGCCAGGTACTCATTTGTCTCTGATTATGGTTACCATGCATTCACTTTGCTTTACCTACTCATATTTTCCCTTATGCTTATCTGAGATTGAACCTTGTCACTGCAGCATCACGTCATGATGGATTGGCTCTTCCAATACTCAAAACTTGCACCATTATCAGCAAGTGCTCCTGACAGAAATCAGCCTGTTTGATATGTTTGTGGTTAGCAAAGAAAAGGGGTTAGCTGAAACCTGTTGAACTAGACTGTGCACATGTGTTGAATAGGCTGGCTGTCTACATTAGGCAGGATATAGCAGCACCTTTCAATACTGAATATGGGACAGATTTCTGCTATCTATGTGATTATTCTCTCTAGGCAGGTAAAATGAATGAATTCACTACCTCTGACTAAGTCAGAAAGCTCAAGGATTTGGATTTGCAAATGCTTTCGGTATCAAAATCTGAATAGATTGGATACATATATTTACATACAATATATGGATTTAGATGGATTTAGCATATATCTCTACCACAGGTGTAGCCATTTAGACACCAAGCCTATTTAGGATTGTACAGCTATAAAAACACAATAAAAATACCAGCCATACAGGTGAAAAAAATCAAGCCTGGGCAAAACCTGAGTGAACGCCAGGCCCCTGCAAATCCTCTCATGCATCTGAGACCCCATACATGCCTGCTCAGTCTCATGTTTGTATTTGTCTGCGCGCTCCTCAATGCTCTTCTTCTCGGCCTGCGTGTGGTGCAGCTCCGTGCGGAGCTTGGCGATCTCCTCCTGCAGGCTGAGCACGCGGCTGGTGGCGCTCCTGGCCTCCTCCTCGCTCAGCCGCAGCCTCTCCACATCACCACGCAGCTTCTCCGTCTCCGTCGTGTACGTCACCTCCAGGGTGGTCATCTTCTCCAGCAGGGATTTGTACTCTTTGTTCTGTGCAAAACACCACGCAGACAGAGCGGCTGTTAGAGAGGTTCTGGTCCAAGGGAGCCTTTTCCTTCCCTACACAATACACCCAGGCATGGGAGCACAGGAGCAGCTTCCCCATTTCAAAAAGGTTTTGCAGAATTGCTTAGCGAGGTGACAGAGCAGTCCAGTCTCTAAGCCTGCACATCCTAAACTAAAATCAGATGGAGAGCCCACATACATCAGACAGGATCACCCCACCTTCCCCTAAAACAGAGCAACTGACGTGCTTCAAACGCACTGCTGGCGTTAAGCGAGTGGGAGTTTTTCTCAGTTCTGCTGAGAGGAACAAGTGGATGTTTGACTGCTCCAGTTCTGGCCTCCCCTTCTCTCCTATCACTATTCTTCATGAGAAAAGAGAACTGAGCCCTTACAATGAAAATTCAGTGCACTCTGTGAATGCCCACAGCGCTGAGAAAGCTAACCACAACTTTGACAGGTGTTCCCAGAGGCCGGGAGCTTTTACCTGCTCATCAATTTTTCTCTGCAGCTGCATGATCTTGTTCTCCAGGCCGATGTGGAGCTTCTTGTAGCGCTCCACGGAACGGGCCTCTATCTTGAGCTTCTTGAGCTCCCTCTTGGCCATCATGCGGCGGTAGCAGCACTGCAGGTAGACGATGGCGCGCAGCGTGCGGCCGTAGCGCCGCCGCGCCAGCCAGCCCCGCACGTGCTTCTGGATGACCACGGACTTGTGCTCCCGCAGCATCTGCAGGGGGAAACACATGGGAAACACAGGGTTAGAGCTCCAAACTGCACCTGTGCAGTGCACAGAACCCCCTGTAACAAGGGACACTGAGATACCTTCACCTGCAAAGAGAAACTTCTGGGGAAGAGTAGCAAGAAATGGAATAACTTCAAATTAAAAATAAGAGGGAAAGAAGAGTGGAACAAGAACAACAATGAGTAAAAAGAAAAGGAACCCTTTTCTTTTTAAAACATGACAAAAGAGAGCTGGAGGCACATGGAAGGACTGGAGGAACATGAGGAAAACATGACAAAAAGAACTGGAGGCACATGGAAGCACCAGGCATTCCTTTGTGTTGAGGTCAGTGCTCAGCTAATTGCAAAAGTACATAGTACCTGTTGGCAAGATTACAAATACAATATTTTTTTTTAAACTGCAACTTTATCTTGAAACACTTTAGAATCATTGACATATGCTGCATAGAGTTCATCAATACAAAGTTTAAAATTACCACATTTGATATGCAATGCAGTCTGTACTGCATTTCCCAGAGGAAATTGTAGCTGTTAAGAAGTCAGAAGCTTTTGGTTTGTTTGTGTTATTTTGTTTTGGGGATTTTTTTGTTGCCTTTTTTGACATATCTTAGGCTTGCCAGCATGGAAAAATTTCCATCTATTCTAATAAGAAATTCGTAGTGTAGTAATTTGAATTTATTTGATGGCAGAAATTTCAACCATAGCTTTGAGCTGTAAAAAAAAAATCCATATTATTTAAAAAAAAAAATCTCTAACATAAACCAGTCATGTGTGTTAGCCAGGGAGTTCAGCTTAGAAGAGTCTACCACTTGGTTTTGGATCCTTCACCCACTAATTCAATCACAGATCTCCCAGGTCTGGAACCTCTGAATTCAAGCAGATTATATGAGATATGCATGGAGAGCCTGCCCAAATCCACAAGGCTTCCAGTACTCCGAGAGCTTTAGAGTTCACTTAATAAAGCTTCTGCAAATAAAACAGTTTATTCTAAAGAACAAAATTATTTAGGATTTCATGTTAATGCTCAGAATTGATAGTTTAAATATCATAGGCAGTTCACATTCTTACATTGATTTACCACAAAGCTGGTAAGACAAACTAGTCAGGTAACAGTAATTTTATTTTCTTTTAGACTGCTTAGCAAATGAACTGAAATGTGTTAGAAGCATTACAGTTTCAGATCAATGAATTTAAAATTCACTGGCAAAGTGGCAAGGCTGTAATACATAAAAACTTTCTCCCTTAGCATTTATTTCTGAATTAAAAATGAGACTGGAAATCCCAGCACTCAGTTGCTCAGCACACCAAGGTAAGGAAGCAGCTCTCTGAAAAGCACAGCAAGGTCAAAAGCCAAAGTCCTCCTGACTGCATGCCATGCAGTTGGCATTCCTGCCTCCTGTCTCGTCCTTACACATTTTCTGGAACACTCCTTCAGGCTCCCAGCAGGTGCCTGAACACTGGAATACAACTAGCTTTCAACAATTTTCACCTCCTAAGTTTGAAAGCAACAATTTCCACC